>NC_069677.1:91635745-92235745 GCF_023699985.2 Odocoileus virginianus
TTGGATGCAATCTCAAAAATGACAGGATGATCTCTATTTGTTTCCAAGGCAAACCATTCAATATCATGGTAATCCAAGTCTATGCCCTGACCAGTAATGCTGAAGAAGCTGAAGTTAAACAGTTCTATGAAAACCTACAAGACCTTTTAGAACTAACATCCAAAAAAGATGTCCTTTTCATTACAGGGGACTGGAATGCAAACATAGGAAGTTAAGAAACACCAGGAGTAACAGGCAATTTTGACCTTGGAGTACAGAATGAAGCAGGTCAAAGGCTAACAGAGTTTTGCCAAGAGGACGCATTGGTCATAGCAAACACCCTCTTCCAACAACACAAGAGATGACTCTACACATGGACATCACCAGATGGTCAACACTGAAATCAGGTTGATTATATTCTTTGCAGCCAAAGATGGAGAAGCTCTATACAGTCAGCAAAAATAAGACTGGGAGCTGACTGTGGCTCAGATCATGAACTATTGCAAAATTCAGACTTAAATTGAAGAAAGTGGGGAAAATCACTAGACCATTCAGATATGACCTAAATCAAATCCCTTATGTCTATACAGTGGAAGTGAGAAATAGATTCAAGGGATTAGATCTTTTAGACAGACTGCCTGATGAACCAAGGGCGCAGGTTCGTGACATTGTACAGGAGACAGGAATCAAGACCATCCCCAAGAAAAGGAAACGCAAAAAGGCAAAATGGCTGTCTGAGGAGGCCTTACAAATAGCTGAGGAAAGAAAAGAAGCTAAACGCAAAGGAGAAAAGGGAAGATATACCCATTTGAATGCAGAGTTCCGAAGAAGAGCAAGGAGAGATAAGAAAGCCTTCCTCAGTGATCAAGGCAAAGAAATAGAGGAAAACAATAGAATATGAAAGACTAGAAATCTCTGCAACAAAATTAGAGATACCAAGGGAACATTTCACGCAAAGATGGGCTCAACAAAGGACAGAAATGGTATGGACCTAGCAGAAGCAGAAGATATTAAGAAGAGGTGGCAAGAATACACAGAAGAACTATACATAAAAGATCTTCATGACCCAAATAATCATGATGGTGTGATCACTCACCTAGAGCCAGATATCCTAGAATGTGAAGTCAAGTGGGCCTTAGGAAGCATCACCATGAACAAAGCTAGTGGAGGTGATAGAATTCTAGTTGAGCTATTTCAAATCCTAAAAGAGGATGCTGTGAAAGTGCTGCACTCAATATGTCAGCAAATTTGGAAAACTCAGCAGTGGCCACAGGAGTGGAAAATATCAGTTTTCATTCAAATTCCAAAGAAGGGCAATGCCAAAGAATGCTCAAACTACTGCACAATTGCACTCATCTTACATGCTAGTAAAGTAATGCTCAGAATTCTCCAAGCCAGGCTTCAGCAATGCATGGACCGTGAACTTCCAGATGTTCAAGCTGGTTTCAGAAAAGGCAGAGGAACCAGAGATCAAATTGCCAACATCTACTGGATCATCAAAAAAGCAAGAGAGTTCCAAAGAAACATGTATTTCTGCTCTGTTGACTATGCCAAAGCCTTGGACTGTGTGGATCACAACATAGCATGGAAAATTCTGAAAGAGATGGGAATACCAGACCACCTGACCTGCCTCTTGAGAAACCTGTTTGCAGGTCAGGAAGCAATAGTTAGAACTGGACATGGAACAACAGACTGGTTCCCAGTAGGAAAAGGAGTACGTCAAGGCTATATATTGTCACCCTGCTTATTTAACTTACACGCAGAGTACATCATGAGAAATGCTGGACTGGATGAAGCACAAGCTGGAATCAAGATTGCTGGGATAAATACTGATAACCTCAGATTTGAAGATGACACCACCCTTATGGTAGAAAGTGAAGAAGAACTAAAGAACCTCTTGATGAAAGTGAAAGAGGAGAGTGAAAAAGTTGGCTTAAAGCTCAACATTCAGAAAACTAAGATCATGGCATCCAGTCCCATCACTTCAAGGCAAATCAATGGGGAAACAGTGGCTGACTTTGTTTTTCTGGGTTCCAAAATCACTGCAGATGATGACTGCAGCCATGAAATAAAAAGATGCTTAGTCCTTGGAAGGAAAGTTATGACCAACCTAGACAGAATGTTAAAAAGTGGAGACATTACTTTGCCAACAAAGGTCCATCTAATCAAGGCTATGGTTTTTCCAATAGTCATGTATGGTTGTTGAGAGTTGGACTATAAAGGAAACTGAGCACAGAAGAATTGATACTTTTGAAAAGTGGTGTTGGAGAAGACTCTTGAGAGTCCCTTGGACTGCAAGGAGATCAAACCAGTCTGTCTTAGAGGAAATCAGTCCTGAGTGTTCATTGGAGGGACTGATGTTGAAGCTGAAACTCCAATATTTTGGCCACCTGATGCGAAGAGCTGACTCTTTTGAAAAGCCCCTGATGTTGGGAAAGATTGAAGGTCATAGGAGAAGGGGACGACAGAGGATGAGATGGTTGGATGGCATCACTGACTCAATGGACATGAGTTTGAGTAAACTCCAGGAGTTGGTGATGGACAGGGAGCCCTGGTGTGCTGCGATTCATAGGGTTGCAAAGAGTTGGACACGACTGAGTGACTGAACTATACTTATATATTTTGCATTTTGCTTAAGAAACACTCTCCTAACACAGCATTCCAAATCCTCCCATATTTTCTTCTATTCGTAAATGCTGATGTTTTATTATTGATACTCAGGTTTTTATTTTACCTAGAATTTGTGGTTTACCTCTTTCAAGTTATGCATAGAACTATGTACCCCAGCACATATTCCAGCCACCAAGTGGGTCAAGCAGAATGGAATCCGGCGCATCTTAAAGGCTGCATGTGGAAGCAGACATCTGTCTCACCCTTAGCCCTTGGGGTGAGGGTGGGATTCACTGGGAGCTCGCTCAGGGTCTGCTGCTCTTTCCGTCACTCTGATCAAAGGGGGTTCCACCCACTGAATGACGACGCAGATAGACACAAGGCAGGAAATTCAAACTCACTCACCATCCAACGGTTCAAGACTCAGGATCTCAGGTGTTCCTCTGTATGAGGAACCCCGCCACAAACAAAGGCTGAATGCCGGGCTTGTCAAAAGATACTGCCATAAAATTTAAAATGGCTTTCCTCTTGATGTTTCTCTTCTGATAAAAATTCTCTATAATTTTTATTCTAGAGATTTTAGCTATAATCCTATTATACAGCTATGTTTGGTGATGACTTCACTGTTCTGTAAAAAATATGTGCATACCTACCCAGAGAAGAAGAAAGGGGAAAGGAGAAGGCACTATTTGTTAATGGCTACACATGTGAAGTTTCAGATCTCTTAGCATTGGATAAAGTCTGCATTTCAGAGAATCATCAGTTGGTGGCCGAATGTGTTAGCGGCTCCTGTGTAACAAAGCATCCTCGAGCTCAGTCGATTTCAATGGCAGCCCTTTACTCTTTGTCATGAGTCTAGGATTTGGCTGAATGGTTCTGCTGATCAGGGCCAGGTTTGGCTGAGCTCATGGGCTTGTACATAAGCCTGTGTTCAGACAGTGAGTTGACTTGGGGTGTTGTTGACTAAGAAGGCTCCAGCTCTTCCTGCCCTATTATATTGTCCCAACCAATCTCAGGGCCAGTCTGGATTCAAGAGACGGGGAAATCAACTCTAATTCTTCATGGGGAGAGTTGTAAAGTCACACTGTGAAGGGTGTGTCTAAAGGATGTCATTTATTGCGGTCTCCATGAACTCAATCCACAACAGTCACCACAGATGCATTGCGATGTGTTTTACTCCTCAGGATGTCTGGTCAGAGACTCTGGGTCATAGTCAAGGTCCATGAGAATGAGCATTTATTTTTTGAATACACACAAATGAAGTGTTACAAAGAAGAAGTTCAGAGGCTAAATAATCACTGTGGGGCGGGGGGAAGAGTCTTGACCTAGGCTGAGAGGTCACAAATGCTTTGTTGAACATATAATGTGGCACGAAATTCAGAAGTTTTGGGGCTCCAAAATCACTGCAGGTGGTGACTGCAGCCATGAAATTAAAAGACGCTTGCTCCTTGGAAGAAAAGCTATGACCAACCTAGACAGCATATTAAAAAACAGAGACATCACTTTGCCAACAAAGGTCCATCTAGTCTAGTCAAAGTTATGGTTTTTCCAGTAGTCATATATAGATGTGAGAATTGGAGTATAAAGAAAGCTGAGCGCCGAAGAATTGATGCTTTTGAACTGTGGTGTTGGAGAAGACTCTTGAGAGTCCCTTGGACTGCAAGGAGATCAAACCAGTCCATCCTAAAGGAAATCAACCCTGAATACTCATTGGAAGGACTGATGCTGAAGCTGAAACTCTAATACTTTGGCCACTTAATGCAAAGAACTGACTCATTTGAAAAGACCCTGATTCTGGGAAAGATTGAAGGTGGGAGGAGAAGGGGATGACAGAGGATGAGATGGTTGGATGGCATCACCGACTCTATGGACATGGGTTTGGGTGGATTCCGGGAGTTGGTGATGGACAGGGAGGCCTGGCGTGCTGCAATCCATGGGTTCACAAAGAGTCTAACACAAATGAGTGACTGAACTGAACTGAAACTCAGAACAGTGAGTAGGAGAAAAGGTCCAGGCGTGTAGGCAGAGGAGCCGACCCTGAAGCAAAGTAGGAACACGGAGGAACTGAAGGAGGCAAGCATATCAGGTGTCGACCAGATTATGCAAAATGCAAGGGTGGCTGAAGTAAGAGATTGTAGGGGAGGCAACTAAGATGACACCGTAAAGTTAAATCCTGTCCTATTGTGCCCGCTTTTGTATTTAGGTCATGTTAGAGACTAGTGAATTTTCCCTAGAGGAGTGAGAAGTTTAAAGAGTAAACATGATCATGTTTCCATTTTCATAAAATAGCCCTGCTTCTAGCAGAGAGTGGATGGCGGGGGGCCAGGAGATGATCCAGGAGGAAGAGACCGCAGTGGGATGAGGAGGAAGCTCAGCCTCGGGTTGTGGGATGGAGACGGAGAAGAGGACGACTGTCAGATTCAGAAAATACGATCAGTGAATCACAAGGAAGAGGTGTGCTCATGTCCTCTGTAGCTATCCAAACAGATAGCTATCATGATAGCTATGATAGCTAATATGATATCTATCATGGCTGAGATTAGAAGTATGGGTTCTGAGATTAGAACTATGAGTTTGACCTTGGCTATGCAGAGTCGGACACGACTGAGTGACTGAAATAACTAACTAACTAACTATGCTTAGTGTTAGTGCCTTTGAAACAGCTCAGGGAAGACCGGACGTCATCTGGGCTAGAGCTTTAGGTTAGGGAGTCCTAGGGGTGTGGAGAGCAATTGGAGTCATGGACATCAGTTGATTCCCCCAGGAAGTGGCCTGTTGGTAAGAAGGTAAGCTGATCCAGAAAGCCTTGAGAAACTCTGAAATTCAAGATTGGAGAGTCTAGATAGCTAGGGGGCAGGTCAGGAGAGCAAGGCATCATGGAATCCAGAGAAAACGAGGGCTTCCATGCTCCACAGTGGAGTTTGTGGGGGCCCTAGGAGCAGGAGGAAGGAAATGACCCACAAGATTCATGGAGGTCATTGCCAGCTTTACTAAGAATGGCTTACGTGCTGAGCAGTGGAAAGGATTGGGAGAGAAAAATCACAGACAGATCCCGGTAGTCTGTTTCAGAGGGTCCAGCTCAGAAAATTCAGTAGAAATCTTGAGATGAGCTTCAGGTCTACTTTGCCTACCATCCTTCCCTAGAACTTGGTTGGACAAACTCTTTCATAATATTTTATTTATTTTATTTCATTGACATGTAGTTGAGTTACAATGTTGTGTTAGTTTCTGATGTATAGCAAAGTGATTCTGGTATATCTATAGTTATAGGATTGGCTAAAAAGTCTGTTTCGGTTTTTCCATAGGATCTTATAAATATAGACTTTCTAGAATTCTTTTTCATAGTATGTTATTACCTGATATTGAGCATAGTTCCCTGTAGGTCCTTATTGTTTGCCTGTTGTATTCATAGTAATGTATGTATGTTAACCCTAAACTTCTAACTTATCATAGGATATTAAATTTGACCTGTTAGTTTGCATGGGAAGAAAGGTGAAGAGATTTTTAGCAAGGAGATAAAGGAAAAAATTTTCACCTTTGTGGATCTGTTCTCTTAAAATGCCTGGAATTTACATTCTATCCTATAGCTATCCAGGCAAAAGTAAGTGGCCTTGTGAACAGCTGACTGATTTTTCCATTAATTTTCCTTCTTAGTTATCCAGGACCTAAGACTTCTCAGACTGTGTGTTTCCTTCCCTGTGAATTCTTTGAGATCCCAAAGTTATTCTAAGCAGTCGTTGTTCCATACTATGCCCATACCATCCTTGAAAAGAAGCAAAAGCCGTTGTTCTGATAATATTCACATCTAATTCCTGTGTCTCACTTTCTCTCCAAAACCTTTTTACACCACAGTAGCTTGTTTCTCCTTTCTCTTATTTCTGATCTTTTCCCTCTGCATGGAGATAAATTTTCATCAAGGCTTTTGCTTTTCTCAATCTTTGAGACCTTTCTCTACTTCTCTTAGGACAGCAATTCCCAATAATTCCCCTCTATTTTTCACATAGGCAATATTACATTTCCATCACTTAAAAATATGCCCCAAACATCGCCAGTTGTTCCTTTGGACAAATTGCCACTGCTGACTACAGGGACGATGAGAAGCAGTGAGTGGTCTCTGTGCTAGGCGGACTCCTTAAAGTGATGTAATAAGAGACTTGAGAGAGCTTAGTGTAGAAAAATCCACTACCGAGGAAGCTTGCTTTAATTTAAATCTCTTGCTAAAACACGGATGTTTTTGTTTCTCCTCTAGACTTTCTTTTTTGCCCTGATGACTTCATCATCAGTCACATATCACCAAATAGGAGAAATTAAATCTGTGCCTTGGTGGGACACTAGTCTCCGCACATTGATAGACAGCTCCTTTGTACTTGGGCTGTGTTCTGGCTATGCCAAAGTCCTATTAAGCCATCAAAGCCCACAACTAGCATATGGGCAGGTCTAAGGGGGAAGGAACAAAATAGAGCTTTTGGGGGGACAAGATTTTCTTTCCTTCCTTCTTTATTCTTTTTCATTCATGGGAAATGGGATGTGCCCTCAAAGAGAACCCTCTAAATGTAAGAGCACAAGTTTTAATTAAATGAGCCAGTGGAAGAGCAAGTGGCTCTTGCTCTTGCTCTAAAGCATCCCCCTTTATTAGGGGATGTTTATCTCTTGAAGATTCTTAATGTATGTGTTTCTGTTGTTAGAACCATGATTATTGACCACATGGCTTCTATTTTATTTGTATTTGGCTCTACTTTCTGGGGAATAGACTGGTTTCTGATAATTGCTTAAATTCATGTAGAAACTAAACCAAGCAGGGAAGAGGGAGATGTATGGGGGGGCGGGCAGAGGGCTGGAGCCCAGCAGCCTTGCTGTGACCTGAGGCAATGGGCGCCCCCTGACTCTTCTCTGGTTCTGTGGTCCCAGAACTCTGTCTCCCCTCCTGGAGAATGGGGCTGGTGGTACAGGAGTCAGTAATACATGAACAGTAGCTGCTGCTTTGTCAGTGCTATTGAGTGTTTTGTTGGATAATAATAGGCTCTGTCTGTCGCTAAGACTGTCTCAATAGCCTATGGTTTATCAGCACATTTCTTTGGGCCAGGCACTGTGTTTTATGTGCTTAATTTTTATCTTTTCTCCCTTTGATCTCTACAGAAACTCATAGCATATCCACAGTAATATGGTGTCCTCACTGCATGGGCGAGAAGAGCAAGGTTTAGAGACAGTAACACTAGGTTACTAGGCCAACACAGCTATCAAGCGGCAGAAGCCCTGAGCTCCATGTACCCCACTGCACACACCACACCATGCTCCCCCCACCCAGAGCCTCGCAGGGACCCTTCCTCCCCACCTGCAGCGCCCTGTTACTCCCCAAAACCTCACCGCAAGGATACGCCTTTGAACCAGAAAATGCAGCATTAAGGGCTGTGCTTCTTAGCCCAGGGGACTGATTCTAAGGGATAAACCTTACCTGATAAATGAGCAGAGACTTGAATTTGAAGCCTGGTTCCACTGCCCACTGACTCTGTGACCTTAGGAAACTTCCTGATCACTGGAAGCCAGTGTCTCACACTGGAGTGACGGCTAGAGGTCCTGCTCCCAATGATGGCCCTGAGGAATGGCCAGGATGCATATTGATGCTGTCTCCCAGAGAATGTCTCATTCTGTTCAATGAAATGTGGCTGGGGCTTAGGTGAGGGTTCCTGGGATGGAGACTCTCCTTAGCGGTGGTTTTGCATTGTGTTAAATGAACTCTGTCAGGCTCCTAGGAGACCCACCCCTTCTCATCCATCTGCTCCTTCAGCACCCTACGAGGCCAGCCCCACAGCCCGAATAAGAAACCACTTAGGGTTTCCAAGCCATCAGCTGCCACAACTAGCATGAGGGTTAGTTGTCCACACCAATCGACTGAATTTAGAGAAAAAAAAAAAGGAGGCGGGATTTATTGACCAGAGAAAAAACAAGCCAAAGCCTTGGCTAATTTGTGTAATCAGCTTTATCAATTTGCATAAATTGTGCATCAGGCTATATTCCTCTTGGGCATAATAAGCCCAAATTTAGTTTTTCCAATTTTAAAGTCGTCAGTCGCTTTTTTTGCCTCTTCTGTTCCTTTCTGGGACTTGCCTGGTCACACCTCCATGCATCTGTCAGGTGGTCTGTGGGGCCCTCATTCGCACGGACCCCGGCAAGGCCTGGCTGGAGCATCTACTGCTTTTCAAAAACTGGTCCAGCCTAGATGCTCTCCCCTCACCAACAATTCAAGTCTTTGTCTAGATTTCATTTGTCCCTGTTTTGTTAGATTCCCATTCAGATCAAAATCTTCAAAATATTTTTAAATGAACCCTTTCTGTTTGCTGTGTTCTCCTACTCCATTCTTTCAGATTACTCTGCCAAATTCTAGATGGTTCCCCAGCAAGCGCTCTGTCCCAGCTTCCACCCGTGGCCTGCTCTCCTTACTCCTTTCTCAACACTCATTCTCTCTGTGCCGTGCGTGCATGTTAAATGGCTTCAGCTGTGTCCCAATCTTTGTGACCCTACGGACTCTAGCCTGCCAGGCTCCTCTCTTCCTGTGATTCTCCAGGCACGAATACTGGAGTGGGTTGCTATGCCCTCTTCCAGGGGATCTTCCTGACCCAGGGATCGAATCCACCACTCTTATGTCTCCCAAATTGGCAGTCAGGGCCTTTACCAGTCGTGCCACCTGGGAAGCCCCATTCTTTCTGTTCAGTTCTGTTCAGTTCACTTTAGTCACTCAGTCGTGTCTGACTCTTTGCGACCCCATGGACTGCCACAGGCCAGGCCTCCCTGTCCATCACCAACTCCTGGAGTTTACTCAAACTCATGTCCATCAAGTCGGTGATGTCTACCAACCATCTCATCCTTTGTCATCCCCTTCTCCTCCTGCCTTCAATCTTTCCCAGCATCAGGGTCTTTTCAAATGAGTCAGTTCTTCGCATCAGGTGGCCAAAGCATTAGAGTTTCAGCATCAGTCCTTCCAATGAATATTCAGGACTGATCTCCTTTAGGATGGACTGGTTGGATCTCCTTGCAGTCCAAGGGACTCTCAAACGTCTTCTTCAACACCACAGTTCAAAAGCATCGGTTCTTTGATGCTCAACTTGCTTTGTGGTCCAACCCTCACATCCAAACATGACCACTGGAAAAACCATAGCCTTGACTAGATGGACCTTCGTTGGCAAAGTACTATCTCTGCTTTTTAATATACTGTCTATGTTGGTCATAGCTTTTCTTCCAAGGAGCAAGCGTCTTTTAATTTCTTGGCTGCAGTCACCATCTGCAGTGATTTTGGAGCCTCCCAAAATAAAGTCTCTCACTGTTTCCACTTTTTCCCCATTTGTTTGCCATGAAGTGATGGGACCGGATGCCATGATCTTAGTTTTCTGAATGTTGAGCTTTAAGCCAACTTTTTCACTCTCCTCTTTCACTTTCATCAAGAGGCTCTTTAGTTCCTCTTCACTTTCTGCCATAAGGGTGGTGTCATCTGCATATCTGAGGTTATTGATGCTTGTCCCAGTAATCTTGATTCCAGCTTGTACTTCCTCCAGCCCAGCATTTCTCATGATGTACTCTGCATATAAGTTGAATGAGCAGGGTGACAATATTCAGCCTTGATGCACTCCTTTCCCAATTTGGAACCAGTCTGTTGTTCCATGTCCCATACTTTCTGTTAAGGGTATCTAATTCTAAAGGGTCTCAGAAAGTTCTGACTCTGCTTTGAGATTAGAAGATGAATTGTAATGAACAGCTTCCCTCATAGCTCAGTCAGTAAAGAATCTGCCTGCAATTCAGGAGACCTGAGTTCAATTCTTAGGTAGGGAAGATCCCCTGGAGAAGAAAATGGCAACCCACTCCAGTGTTCTTGCCTGGGAAATCCCATGGACAGAGGAGCCTTGCAGGCTACAATCCCTGGGGGTGGAAGAGTTGGGCATGACTTAGTGACTAAACCTAGTGCTGGGACATGGCTTGCATCCACCCCCTCGTCTCCCAACCTCTTGCCTGCCTCCCACTCTGAGTTCCCCCTCCCCCCACGCCTTCCTGGACCATTTTCTGGCTCTCCTCACTGGATTCCTGCTTTCAGTCTGGACACGTGTCAATGCAGCCTGCAAGTCGCCCCCAGTCTGAGCCTGGGTGTGATTAAAATGTGTCTCATCAAAAGAGGTGATCATAGAACTCGTTCACCAACCTTAGTAATCAGAGAACTAATGAACCTCTTTGAAACTAGCAAGTGTTCAAGAATACACATGAGAAAATACTATTTTATATAGCACGCAGCCAGCATATGGGTGGTTATACAAGTTGAGAACACGAGAGACTTTGAGAAAGGTTTAAACTTATGGATGATGCTGGAGACACAGATCCTCTAACCTTGGGAGGGTGAAGTCACACAGGGCTTGGGCCACAAAGTGTCATCAACGACCAAACATCAGATTCGGAGACAGTAGGGATAACCCAGATGACATTTCTTACAATGCTAAGCTGTCCAGAGGGCTGAACTGCTGACATAAAATCTCCATCTCAAAGATGCAAATGTAAACCTAATGTCCTTTTTAAAACAGTAGCTAGTTATGGCACTAGAGATGTTTAAGCCCGAGGCTTTACAAACGCTTTTATAATATCATTAGCCTGAAGATTGCCCCTGCCTCGATTTCATAACACCAGCGTTTGCAAATCTGGGCATTTGTAATTCTTGCTGTTTCCTTCGATGTCACTGGAAGTCGGGCATCTGCTGTCAGAGAATAAGCTTTGCTTTCTGCCCTCGATGCAGGGGAGGACAACAGAACAATGCTGAGCCTCTGGGCCCTTGGCCTCAGTCACGGCCGTCCAGCTCAGGTTTCCTCCGGGCTCCGGCTCCGCTGGCCAGTCATTTTCACGGCTGGTTTAGAGACCATGTGCCTAATTTAGAGCCGCTGACACAGGCCAGGGAACGGGCCACCTGGCAAATGCCTTGGGCTTTGACTGATTCCACTACCTCGAAGCGTAGGCCAAGTTCCCCTCAAGTTGTCCTGAGGTTTGTAAACCTTTTGGCAATGCTGGGCCAGGCCTGGACCAGGTAATCAGCGATTCATAGTCCTCGGCTAGGTGTGAAATTTTAATCAAAGGGATTTTAGTTTTGCAGAAATACAATGCGCCACCAGAAATGTCACATGGAATTAAACGTTGGATTCACTGAGGTTCAA
The DNA here is from genome assembly GCF_023699985.2 of Odocoileus virginianus. Lineage (NCBI taxonomy): Eukaryota > Metazoa > Chordata > Mammalia > Artiodactyla > Cervidae > Odocoileus > Odocoileus virginianus. Next base: position 91,647,514 of record NC_069677.1, read on the forward strand.
GATGAGTCAGAGGCTTCCTTACACAGTGGCAAATCCTGTCCTCTTTGCCAGGCAGGGAGGAAGTAAGTTAAAAAGAAATGGAATCAGAGTGGCTCTGGTCCCTTTTGTCTTGGGGGAAATATTTCAATAAATTTTAGTCTCTCCACATTTTGGAACTGAATAATCACTTTCTACTTTAATTACAAGATGGCACAGAAAATACATAAGCCTCAGCCCAAAAATATACTCTCTGTATCTGGGAGATACCAGAGACGTGATTTGCTGTTCTGTGCAATATGGTCTCCTGATGCGCTCCAGCCTCGCAGCAGTTCATCTAGAATGGTTTCAACGGTCCTTACGTCTGATAAGTAAACACTAGATATGGAAGACATGGGGACATCAGGCTAAAATGAGAGCCGCGGGCTCTTCCCCAGGAAGATAAAGCCTCCTTTATGAAGGGAATTTAAGGCTTAGGAAGGAAGCAAGGCTGATGGTTAATGTTGAGAATGGATGAGAAAGAGCTCTCTGTGGCTTGGAACTCTGAACTCACTGGAGTCCATCCAGAGAGATTCCAGAGAAATAGAGTGCTCTGAGTATTCCCTGCCCAAAACCCAGACCAAGTTACCATACATTGCAGGTTACAGAAGCAATTCACCCGAGCACCACAGAAACTGACTTCTCACTGCCTCTCCTTGACCTGGAGCAGGTCCCGAGGGCTCCGTGACTTTCTGGTGGCTTCTCTCTCTTGCTGGCTGGGATGGGAGGTGGTGGGTAGTCTTGGAACAGAGTGTGGCTTCTAGGATCAGAGCGGTGCAGATCCTCCTCTGAACTTCCCAGCTGTGTGATGTGGGGAAAGTTGCTTCGTCTTTGTGTACCTCAGTTTTGTCATCTATAAAATGGGGTGAATAGTAGACTCTACCTCAAAGGGTTGCTATGAAGGTTGAGGGGATTATTGGCAATGTAGCCATTAACATAGTAATCCTTCAATAAATGTGACAAAGATGATGATGCTTCAGCCAAAGGGGCCATGCCGTTTCCATATGGGCATATGTAGACAGAAGGAGGTATCATGTGTCTATGTGTGCACATGTGTGTGTGTGCATGTGTGTGTATAAACAGAAGTGTGTGACTAAGGCACAAAGGAGCCTAGGCACTAGGTGGCAATGAAGCTGTGAAAGATACAACCCTACGTTGCTTTTCAGTCACTCAGTCATGTCGCTGTTTGCACCCCCCTGGACCGCAGCACGCCAGGCCTCCCTGTCCATCACCAACTCCCGGAGCTTACTCAAACTCATATCCATCAAGTCAGTGATGCCATCCAGCCATCTCATCCTCTGTCGTCCCCTTCTCCTGCCCCCAATCTTTCCCAGCATCAGGGTCTTTTCAAATGAGTCAGCTCTTCACATCAGGTGGCCAAAGTATTGGAGCTTCAGCTTCAGCTTCAGCATCAGTCCTCTCAATGAACACCCAGGACTGATTTCCTTTAGGATGGACTGGTTGGATCTCCTTGCAGTCCAAGGGACTCTCAAGAGTCTTCTCCAACACCACAGTTCAAAAACATTAATTCACTGATGCTCAGCCTTTTTTATGGTCTGACTCTCACATCCACACATGACCACTGGAAAAACCATAACTTTGACGAGATGGATGTTTGTTGCCAAAGTAATGTCCCTGCTTTTTAATAAGTTTTCTAGATTTGTTACAGTTTTTCTTCCAAGGAGCAAGCGTCTTTTAATTTCACGGCTGCAGTCACCATCTGCAGGGATGTTGGAGCCCAAGAAAATAAAACGCCTGTCCCTGTCTGGGGTAAGTGATGCCAGGCTGCTGATGGAAATGAAGGTCCCGGGTCACTAAGGCCCTTTCCTTCGGTGGCTGTGTGTCTCCGGGTCTCAGAGGTGGGGCTTTACCGAGCTCACTGCAGACTGTCTACCCGGGGGCAAGGTAGGCACCAGTATGACGTGAAACGAGAGCTAAAGGTAACTGGGCTCCTTGCAGTCGACTTTGCAAGATTGTAGCTTCCTCTTCTAGGCAAACCTGGTGAGCAGGACATGGACTGCTGGGAGGGCTCAGAGAGACCCCAGGTGGAGCAGTCTGCATGCGAGAGAACTGTTCTTACGGGAGGCGCCTGAAACCCAGAGACCTTGTAGTATGAGTATCAGACAAGCTCAGTAATCCCAGCGCCAAAGCTGGGTCTGTCCTTTCTGCCTCCGTGGCTGTGAGCGTGGCCGTTCCTCTGTCCTCCTCTCGGCTGAAATAGGAGGCTGTTACACAGGCCCACAGGCCGAAGCGTGAGTGTCCATGCCTTACTCATCGGCTTTCCTTTGCCGGACACATTCTCTGCTGCTGATATGGATGCCTCCAGCAGGGAGGAAGAACTTATCCACTGGGTTACTTGAAATTTACCCTGAACCCGTCTTCGTGGGTAAGACAGAACTACTGGCTATACTTGGGTTTAAAAATATTAATTTTCTCTATTTCTTTACCTCTTTTACCAGCACAAATAACATGACACCAATCACTATATTTGTACACAATAATGTTTAAAAATCTTTAATTCATTTAAAACATCTCTAGATGAATCATATTGTATTTCTCTAGGATCTAAAGTACAGCAGCAGTGGATTTTTAGTATTTTTCCTGTGCACATAAAATGAAATTTTTTTTTAAGTCTTCTTGTTTAGTGGAAATTCAACGATGAGTTGAAGTTGTAGAAAGGCAGGAAAGATTGGGATATACTAGTTGAAGATGAACCCCAGCTGAGATGGAGCTTGGGGTAAGGCTTTTCCAGAGGGAAAGGTTTGATATGCCTTTGCACACTGTTTTGATTGGCCCATGTTATTGATGAATGTTTGAGTACCATAAAGAAACTCTTAGACAAAGTGAAGAGAGCTTTGAGTTAATTTTATATCTAAATTGTAAAGCACAACAGAAAAAACTGTTAAGGAAAGAGAACATGATAGAGTTTGATTTTTTAAAAAATCAAATCATGCAATAAAGCCTTTTGTTTTGAGCATATGCAAGCCCAAGCCAGATATGTGTAGAATTCCTAATGTTAATTTATGCATGTATTGAGTGTCAAATATTAATTAATTTAGCAGTTCAACGAATATTTGAATTCCTCTAACAAGGATCTCTGCCTTTATCTGTCTTTTCCTGTGTCCACCCATATATACTCTAGTTTCAAAAGTACCAGGAAGTAGTTTTCTCGTTGATTTTGTTTTATGTCATTTATTTTTAATATCCTGGACTTGTCAATGTTCTTCATACTCTTGAATTTTCAATTCATTCAATAAGCATTTTTTCACCATTCACACAGAAATCTAAAACTGTCATGCGTTAAAGACACATAGAGAAAATGCAGACTGTGCTTGTCCCTGAAGTGTGAGAGCTTTATCGCCTTTCTGAGAAAACAAAAACATCTGAAGGTTTAGAGCATGATGGTGTTGACTGATGTGTAATGGGATTTCCAAGAAAGCTCAGTTTGGGTTATTGAAGAAGAGACTCTGAGAGAGGTGCCTGGAACTGGAAAGTTAATAGAGGAGAAAGGAAAGATTCTGGGCAGGCACGCTGGCATGACCCAAGGTGTGTACCATTTCCAGTGGTTTTACTGATTTTTCTGCCTTAGTGTGATATTCTGCCTTATATGAACCCAAAACCCATAATGGCCCATACTCCTTCCAACTCACACAAGTTGAGACTTAAGCCATGCTTTTAGACCCCAATCATGGATAGAATTATGAACCTCATGTTGGAGAGCTAAGACCGTGTCTTTTTCATTTCTGTGACTCCAGGGCTGGGCACAAGGACAGTTTCTTGAATATTGATGGAGCGGAGGAACCTTGCAGAGTGGGGGAATGTCCCCATGCACCTTACCTAAGGAGTGACCACTGATCTCTGCCGGAATGAACCCCGTGATTTGAAGCGTTCCCCCCAGAATCCACACCACTGTAGGACTCCTGAATTTTAGAAGCCCTTTCCAAATAGTGAATTGGAGCTTCCTTCCAACAGCTTCTGCCCACTGGTCCTTGCTCTGCCTTCTTGAGCCAATTTAACAGCCCTGCGGCTTGTTCAGGTGGCAGGGCTTCCTCAGCCTGGTCCATCTTGGCTCGGGTTGAATAGACACACCCACGTGCTGGGGTCCCTCTGGGATGCTTTGTGAGATTATCCATCAGTGCGCTTCAACACCAGGCAGCCGAGCCCAAATGGTCTGCACCTTTTGTTCTCTATGTGGTGGAAGAGAAGGATTCACTGAATCCTTCTGAAATCCCCAGAAAACCTGGCAAGTCACTGCTTTTTCTGTGAATACGCTGACAGAGGTGATTCTAAGGATCGGCACCTTCCAAACCTCAGGCCTTTCGAAACCCAGTTGCCTACTGATTTTCCTGCTCAACTTCCCTTTCCCAAGGGATGAGAAAGCAACCTCTTGAATATGCCAATCTGCATTTTTATTTTACACTTTTCAAAGCAGACTCCACCGTGTTTGTCAGCGTCATCCTTTCACTTGGCAGTTTATGACCTGAGATGCTCCCTGCCCCTCTGCCAGAATATCCATGCAGCAGGAGGCTCTAGTCAGTTATGGAAGCTGGGGAGTCTTCGCTTTCTTCTCCACTCCAACTATTTTCCCTGGGCCTTTTTCCCAGGAACATGTCAGCTGCAAAAATATGAATCTTTCCTCCCCTGCTCCCCACCGCTCAATACATATGCTATTTATCAAATCTAAGAATAAAAATAATGCAATTTCAAGAAAGCTTTTAAAGATTTCAATTTCCTTTAAAAAGAGAGAGGGAGAGCAAGAGAAAGGACATGTGCTCAGCTCGAGGTGTCACGAGTGTTTGCTATTTGATACTTGCTTGTCATTAACAGTTAAGCGCCATTCCTACTCTGTGGCTGGAAATAATCAGGGGCTCCACTCCATTCAGAGAAAGTTGCTGTCAATGCTAAACTCTGTGAAGCAGCTTTGAGCTGGTTGCAGGAGAAGCGAGTTCTGGCCGTGCCTGGGGGAAAGCAGGTCTTTTTTCTCACCGTTCCCCATTGATGATGGGGCGTCTGCAGCACACAGTCCAGCACCTGAAATGTGGCCCATACTCAATGTGTTCTAAGTGTGAACCGCAAACCAGGTTCCAAAGACTTAGAGAAAATGTAAAGAATCACCTTAGTGTTTTAAGCTGATTGCCATGTTGAAATAATACTGTGGATACACGGGATGAAATAATATTATTTCAGTTATTTTCACATACTTGTTTTGACTTACATAAATGTGGCTCCTGGAAAACTTAAAATGATGTGTGTAGCTCTCAGAAGTTTCCTAGGGGACCATGCTGAACTAGGGAGACAGGAAAGTTATTGCCCAAGCAGAAGTCCATGATATTCAACTGTTGCCAGATGAATTTAATTTCTTAAAACATTAAACAACTTTTTCCCTCCAATTTTAAAAATATTCTTTTCATAGTTATACAGAAATCTATGAGCAACTCTCTCCCTGATTTTGTACGAGGCAAAAGGAAGTGATCTGCATTAGCTGTTCTAGCCCATGGAAATGCAGTATTTTCCCATCTTCATTCATACAGTTTTGTCAGCAGTCCCTTGAAATTCTACAGACCTACCAGAGGGGCTCTCACTTTACCTCAGAATCTCCATATTCTGGTTTGGTCTGGTTTGTTAAGATTCTACAGATCCAGTATCCAAGTGTTAAACTTCCAAACCCCCTGGACTCAAGATGAAGCACATAGATCTTGTGAAATCATTCAAGGCACAGCAGGATTCTCAATGCATCTGAAATGATAAGACCTCCCTTTATTGAACCTGAGACACTGGTGTCTGGGTGATCCATCCAAACTCCAATTTCTATCCATAGACGGTAATTGAATTATAAACTCTACCGTGATGTCTGTATAAATTATGGGTATTTCTCCTAGAAGTGGGCCAACATCAAGTTACTCTGTTTGTTTGTTATTCCTGATGAATTGTGTTATTTGAATGACATTGATTTACTGCACTATTCATCTTTCACTTGAAAATTATTAAGAAGTGAGTCATGGCTGGGAGGTGTTACTACATTTAGATTTTTAATTAACCCATGGTGCAGGTTTTCCTAGAATGGTCATAGACGCTGACCTTGATATTAACTTGAATTATTCAAATTCCCTTAAAATGGTTGTCCCACGAGGTCTTTTGTCCTTCTGGTCTCATAACTGCCTGTAAACGAGGTTTTCTGAATTCCTATCCTCATCGTCCTCCCAGACCTCCAGCAGCTGGGAGACTATTCTCCCTACACAACTGCCTCTTTAACTCTTTCTAAAGTCCACCCAAGAGGGCTGGTGGGACTGGTCTGACTGCTCCGAAAAGTGAGAAAAGGGGGACATTTCAGTGTCCAAATCTATGTGGTCCAAAATGGCATGTGGCTATTGACATGCTCTATGTGTAAAATAGGCACCAGATTTGTTAAAAAAAAAAAAAAAAAGCCCTCAAATTAACAAAGTAAAATAGCTCTTTTCTGCAAACAGGAATAGGACACAAACCTGGCTTTAGGAAAAAGTCAATTTCTAATTATGCCTCCATCCTGCAAGGGTACAGAAATAGAACAAACTTGGGGTCACCCTCTGCTTCTCCCTTTTGCTGCAGGTTTTAACTGCTCTGGGGGCTTACCTGGTCCCACGACACCCTGGAAAAGCGGGACCTAGTATCCTTTAGAGGACCTTGGCGAGGTCTCATAGGGATCAGGGGTTATCTTGGTCACTTACAGTGCCGGGCTAGATTTTGGAATCTCAGAGAAGGTCTTTTCCATCTTCTAAGCTGCTCTCCAACACATGGTGTACTTCTGGGTCTCCTGGGATGTAGCGAGCCCTTTCAGGCTGTGTGAGGCTTTGTCGTTTTAGACCAGGGGTGGGCAGGCAAACTACAGCCCACAGGTCAAAGCCAGCCATCTGCCTGATTATGTAAATAAAGTTTTATTGGAATATCCCACATCCATTCATTTGCATGTTGTCTGTGGCTACTTTTGTGTGGATTACAGAAGTGTTGTGACAGAGTCCATATGGCATGCAAAGGCTAACATATTTACTATCTGAAACTTTAAGAACAGGTTGACCAAATCCTGCTCAGATATTCCTTGGACTAATATCTTCTTGGTCTTCCCACCTTCCCAGGGCTCTTCTCAGGGACTGGGGCACTGGTTCCCTGTGGTTTCACATCCCATCAACTGTCTTTTTTCTCCACCCCAATCTCAGGAATGGAGGTGTCAGTATCCACGGACCTCCAGTATCCGGGGACCTCCAGTATCCATGTCCCAGGGGCCTCAGAAGCATTTAAGCTCAAATCAACTCCTCACAAGGAAGTCTTTGTTCTAGTCTTTCAGACAATTTTCCAAATACCAAGTGTCTCTTTATTTCCCCCCAAATCTGTGTTTTAAGGAAATCAACTCTGAATAGTCACTGAAAGGACTGATGCTGACACTGAAGCTCCAATACTTAGTGATGTGAAGAGCTGACTCACTGGAAAAGACATGATGCTGTGAAAGACTGAAGACAAAGGAGAAGTGAGTGGTAGAGGATGAGATGGTTGGATGGCGTCACCAACTCGATGGACACGAATTTGTGCAAACTCCAGGAGATGGTGAAGGACAGGGAAGCCTGGTGTGCTGCAGTCCATGGGGTTGCAAAGAGTCAGACACTGCTGAACAACTGAACAACGACAACAGCTAGGGTTTAATATTCAAGTCTCTGAATTGTTGCTCAGATTTCCATGGTGCAGCCCCGCTAAGGCAGTGAACGAAGACGAGGTTGGGTCCGTGATTCTCAAAGAGAGGACCACAGGGTGAAAACAGCATGGAGAGTGTGTTATAAATGCAGGTTCCCAGGCCTCAGCCCACACCCCCTGAGTCAGAAGCTTGGAGACGGGACGGGGACCCTGTATTCTGACACGATTTCCCAGCAATTGTGCAGGCTGGAGCTTAGTAAGCGTTGGATGAGAATGAGTGGTGCTGGGAAAGGAGATGGGAAGGAAGTCTCAGATCTGCCATGCAATCTGTTGATGTAATCTGTCAGTGTTCCACTCCCATTATTCCTGTGTTTGTATCCACTCTCACTGACCTTTCTGCTGCACCAACTGCCTTAACACATCAGGGTCTTGTCCACTGTGCCCAGAACCTGGGATGGACAAAATGCTCATAGAAGTATCGTTTAAAGGGGGCACCCAGATTTCTAGAATTGCTTCAGGCTGTGCCACCGGGGCCTCCAGGGGCAATGTTCACTGTCCTTGCTGGTGTAAATGTTTGAGAGGTCTGTGTGAGCATCCCAAGGGGTGGGCAGAAAGTGACTTGGAGACTTGGTCCAGGCACTTAGCTTGTTCATAAGTGAGGGACTGGTACAGTGGCTCCTTTGTTTGGTTACTCAAATATTCACTTTTCATCTGTATATTTTGTACTATTGTTTGTGCACTAACTATTGACTCTTTCTTCCTTCATGTTCATTTCTTCCCTCCCAATTTCCCTCACTTTCATCCTGTGTCTTCTAAACCCATTGGACATGCTTATAAGAAAGACATCGATGAAGCCAGTGTTTGGATCTGTATTTGAGGGGCCCCTTACTCATTTTTGCATTAGTGTTCTGGTCAGCTAAGCAACAGATCTGATTTATTTTACTGTAAATGTCATGTGCTTTCACCACTCACTGCTTACCTCTGGTCCTTCTGGCTAGCCTTTGGCCAAGCTCGGCAGGTCGTGGGAATTGCTGCAAGCTCACACAGCTCCCGGGGAGCTCCTGGCCCTAGTTCTCCCCCTTCACAACCTCTGACTCCTGTTTGTGCAAAACCGGGCACTGCTGAGGAGCTGGCTGACGAGGGAAGCCCCAGGCTGCTCCTCTGCCGTGAGGGGGATGCTGGCTGTGGCGCCTCATTCACCCATCTGGACACTTGTCTTGGAGCCCTTTTGAAAAAGGAAACTTGAAGGTAAATTTCCCACACATTTCCTTTAAGTTGGTTCTTTCACCATGCCTTTATTACAGCATTTCCGTTTCAAAACGAATGAGACAGTAAGGAAATCTTACAGCCAATGGAAATGTGAATCTGAAAATGTCCCAATTTGGGCTTCCAGAACTGCTTGAACATTTTTGCTGTGGGAGCAGTCAGGTTTACAAAAGGAGATGGACCTCTCTTTTTGCTTTGTTTTGTTAAATAATTTATAGCAAAAATCCATGATTTTGCAAAGATCTTTCTCCATTTCAAAGAGCACTGAACTAAAGAAGAGCAAATAAGAAGACATCAGCAATTTGGCTCCTTTTTTATCATCAGAAATATTTTTGACCAACCTTGTGTCTAGGTCCCCATTTGCCAGGCCAAGCAAATTGATCACAGCCTGCTTCCCTGTTAGTTGCAGGCAGAAAAAATAATATATGGAGGTTTTTGCATTAATTTTTTAATGCTGTTTACATCTTTGCAAGGTTTCTTTTGGAGGAAATACAAATACATATGATTGCAATTTGAAGATAATAAAGACAAAGATATTTAACTAAGTTCTGAACTCCACCTTCCCCATTTTTTCAAATATCTTTTTGGTAAAGTGCCCCCCCCATCCCTCCGCCCCCCAGCATTGACTAATTAGAGAGGAACACACCACCCAGTACAGGGGAGTTTAATGGCAGGTTTTATGGGATCCAATGCCTGGAGGGGAAGGCATGCCAATCAGAGCTCTGCCATCAGTTTTGATGACAAAACTTTGGAGCAAAGTAGCAACTGGGCATTGTGATTATAAGTGAAAAGATTCATTCTCCTCTAAGAACCAAAAATCAGCGCTTTGGATTTATCATAATGAGAACTGACAGAAGTTCTGGGTTTCTCTGGGTTAGAGGACTTGAATGATAGTTACTGAGGTAAGTGGGGGTGATGGCAATCAGAGGCGTCCCTGAGTGCTCAGTCGCTTCCGTCCTGGCCAACTCTGCGCCGCTATGGACTTATAGTCCACCAGGCTCCTGTGTCCGTGGGATTTCCCAGGCAAGAATACTGGAGTGGGCTGCTGTTTCCTTCTCCAGGGGGTCTCCTCGACCCCGTTGAACTCATCTCTCTCGTGTCTCCTGCATTACAAGTGGATCCTTTACTGTGAAGCTCTTGGGGAAGCCCATGACAATCTAACATCCTCCATCAAACAAACTGTCTCTTTCCTTTCCCTGAGGGGCTGACTGGAGTGGTGCCATGTTATGGAGCCTAGTGCCCTTATAAGTATTTTGCAGCCCCTGGAGAGACTGCAGAAACTTTCACACTCAAAGCCATTTGTGTAGCTGCGTGGGGTGCCCCTCTCCCATGCCAAGATGGCAGGACATGCACTTAGTGTTGTCAGCCATGCTTTCGCGTCGTCCATTGTGACGTGCTGGATTCTGGCAGTGCTCCTGGGGGGAGAGCCTCACGGCCAGCGTAGCCTTCTTGGTGGATGGGGGGTGGTGTCGCCGTTGTTAGGCTGACCTATGACTGCTGTGGAGTGGGCTTGCATGGTGTTTTGTGTGGAAGCTCCCCCTTCCCCCTGGTCTACTAGAAAAGTCATGAAACACTGCTTTCCCTGTAGACTACAAGATGGTCCCACGCCCAGTGTCACTAGACCTTGAGGGCCCTGTCCAGATTTATACAATTTCTTTATCAAAAGGACTGAAAAGTTGCCCTCATTAGGTGCATTCATTACACTATGCAGGATGGTAAAGCCTAAGTCACTAACCTCAGCTCAAGATCTGACTCTGGTCGGGGATAAGACTGAACTGATTTCCATCTTCGTACCTGCTGACTCGTAGGAAAAAATTCACCCCAGGGCAGACCTTACTGGGAACCACAGAGAACAGGGCAACCCATGCCAAGTTCAGAGAAAGTAAAGAAGCGACTTTAAAGTCAAGATTCACAGTCAAGGTATATATATGAGATGCAAGATCAGAATAAAGGAAGTTAAAGGGAGAAAGAAAGAATCCTAAACCCTGGTGTGTGTAACAAGCTCAGGGCAAAATTCCCCCTCCTTGGAGCTCTCAACTGTACATTCCAGACTCCAGGAGCAGCACCCCACCGCTGTCGATGGGAGATCGGTACTCAAAAGCAGTGGAGCAATGGCAATAAAGACCCACAACCTACAAGGAAAAAAAAAATACCACCACCAACAAAAAAGCTGCTTAATGTGGTGCTGGGCAGGGAATTTCTGCCTTCAGCAGCCAGAAGAGGAACGCAGGGCAGGCAACAAGGGAGCCCATCTAACCAGATCTTGGCTTGCATCTTGAATCCCTAAAATTCAGAGTCTGAATCAAAGGATGGTAAATCTGGGGGCACATTTGAGTCACCTGGGAAGTTTTTAAAATATGACAATACCCCAAACCCATCCCCAGAAATTCTGGTTGAATTGATCTGAGGAGGAGCACGGGCATTGGTGGGTCTTTTGAAGTCTCCCCTGGTGACTCTAAGGCAGCCAGGTTGAGACCCACTGCTCACATGATGAAGCTGCTTTAAGATTTCATGTCTCTGCCCCAGAGAGCTGGATGGTCAGCAGACCTGACCCTTCTCTGTCTCGGGGGCTAAGGAATATAGGTTGAATTAAATTTTCATTTATGAAAACTGTTGAGAAAATAAAGTATTGATCTTACTTGAGAGGCTTTTATGTTAGTCAATTAAATGAGTACTGTACCTTTCTACTAGTAATATGAGTACCATTACTATATGGAAATATAATGTTCCATAATATTTTTATTGTGAGACAAGGGACATGTCTTACTGCACTCAAACGTACAGTTTACGCCTGACTGTAAAGTTAGCTGTAATCCATAAACAGGCGATATAGATCTTAGATATTTCTTTTAAGATCAGTTGGAAGGAAAATTCCTTATTCCTTAGCAACACCATAGGAAGTGGGATTGCCTCCAAGGAAAAAACAATCCTTATCTTTCCTAATTATTCCACATGAAAAGGCAATAGAACATTCCATTATTCTAATATTTGAAGGGAAATCAATGCTTTTGTGATAATTTGCATGTATATTATTCAAGTATTGCAGTGAAAACATGAAAAGATATTTATTTTGCTTTCATTATTTTTTTCAATGGCACTAACTGAATTACCCTGAAATAAGAACTGAGAGATATATTTTCCCTGATTTTCATATACTACAATAGAAAAACACACACACACATGTAGGAAGGTTATGTGTTTCCTGGGTTGTTGGAGGGCTGATAGTTTCAAGCATGGTACAAATAGGCATATTACTTGAACATTTTCACTTTAGGCTATTTGGAAATGTGTCATTTAAAATGTGGAATCCTGGCACAAGATTTTCACGCTGAAATTTTTTCAGAACTATCTAAAATGTGTCTTATTTGTGAAAACGCATCTTATTAATCCATTGTGATATAAAATAACAGCTGCTAATATGATTTTAAAGTTTGTAATAAAGTGCATCAAAATGTCTATAGCACGGATCGTGACAGCATAGCCAACAAGCGATATTTCAAGGACTTTTAATATGTGCGCAAATGCCAACACGGCAGCTCACAAAAGCTTCCCAGGGCATCTGTTCTGATTTTGACATTTGTTCTTCTAATCTGGACCCCACACCACTTGCCCCAGGCACTCCTATTATCGGAAAGGAAGAAGGAGGCAATAGTCAGTGATGCTGAAGTAAGTGCTGCAGCCCCTGATGTCAGCCTGTATCAGTTAGCTATCACTGTAAAAATGCTGTGTGACAAACCTCGCTAGCTTGGCTGCGCAGGATCGTTTATTCCACTGTCTGTGGGTCAGCGAGGGTTTGACTGGTCTAGGCTGGGCCCACTCATGCTTGGATTGGTAGAGGAAATATCTTCTGCCTCTGATGGGAAGCGTTGCACCCATGACAAGAATGCAAACCACAAAATGGCTCATAATATATTTCCTCTCCGGAAAATGCCTGTGACTCTTTTTGGAGGAAAGCTGCCACTGACAACTGCAGTTGTTTATGGTGGTGAGGAAACAGGAATCTTGCCTGGATTAAATTTGGTAAATTACTGATTTGATATCAACATAAGCATATAGTCCTGCTAGAAATGGTTTAATCTCGGGTTCTAGATTGGCAAGGTCAGAATCTCACTTCCAAAAATTACTGTCTTTGTGACTTGGAGCAACTTGCTTAATTGCTTTGTTCTTTGTTTTCCTTATCTGGAAATGTGAGAAAGAATAATCCCTAACTCAAAGGGTTATTTCAAGGATCAAAGAAGTTAGTATTTTAAGTATTAACTTAAGCAATGAATCATCATCATCAACCAGAGTCATATGTGGTCATTCAAGTCTTCCATCTTTTATTCACCATGTTGTTTCTGAAATATAAATCTCCAGAGGACAGGAGCCTTGCCTGCTTAACTTTCAGTGTGAACTTTCCAGTGAATCATATTTGGTAAGTGACCTCCCAGGATATAGTGGCTAATACAAGTACAGATTATTTACTTTCCATATGTATTATGTCTGCCAAAATAGATTTATCTAGGTTTAGGTTTAGTAAGTTTATAGCCAACCCATGCCTGTATTTACCTTTCCTTGGGAAACCATAGCAAATTGATTCCACCAAAGCAAGACAATAATACACTCAGATATATTTTTAGATACCTATTGTGGCTGAAGATCCTTGTTATACAATGGGGAACAGAGTCTGGGAGATGGGAGTCACAAAGTGGCAAAAAGAAGGTCCTGTTCTCCTAAATAGTTTCAGGTCTATCAGGAAAGATAAAAGAAATGAATTGGGTAACAGTAAAACCAAATAGAAAGGTGATGCTACTAGAAAGATAGTGGGAAAAGATTTGCATGAGCTGAACAAAGAGCTGGCTTGATTGTTAGGTGAGTTTATTCACCTGTAGAATGAAGGTAATAACAGTGCTTATCTCATATAGTGGTTTTGAGAATTAATAAATAAGGCACTTATGACATTGTTAAATACTATTGTTAGTAGTATCAGGATGTCTCATTCTAGCCTTCCAAAATCTTGTTCTCTAATTTTCTTGTTCTCTAGTATTTTAGCTCCACACTAAAACCATTGCTATTATTGGTGTTGCTATAATTATTTTTTACTTTACTGTTGTTCTTAGAGCCGACACTTAACTTATATTTGCCAACATTTAATTATTTATTTGTTTTCCCTTATTCTGTATTCCGTAGCTTTCTCTGAGTTCAATTTATTTTCTTGCCAAAATAGATTCTTCAATTGTGCTTATATTGAGGGTCTGAGATCTTTAGTCGATATATTTTAATGATAGAGACTTTCTTATCATTTCTTGTGTAAAATGTATTAATTTTGCTCTTAAGTTTTAACCACACTCTATCTGGGTACAGAATTCTAAGTTGATGGTCATTTTCCCTCAGCAATTTGGAATTATTACTTTTTTTTTTTTAACCTGTATGATTGTGGACAAGAAGTATGTCATTTCTTTGGAAATATTAGTCATTTGTCTCTGGTTGTTTTTATAGTTTACAGTCTCTCTAGATGTTCTTCATTTGTTTTTTCATTGTCCTTATATTTTCCTTTAAATCCTTGAACATATTTATACTTACTAGTGTTTTCTCAGCCAAGGGGTGAGAAAGGTGGAGTATGTATCCTCTAAAACCTTATCTGTGATTGGTTGAGGGCTGCTTCTAAGGCTGCTAACTCTCGGGCTTTTCTGAGTTGACCTGGAAATGGGATGGCATGACTCCCAGTCCAGAAAGGAGGCTCCTGGCCGAGAGTCACGGATGCTTGCGGTTGGCAGCCTGTGGGTATAGACGTGAATGTTGAGGGCGTGTGAGGCGGCATCTGCCTACAATGTTGTCACCTTCCCATTCCCCCTGCTCACTCAGATATCAATGATAGAATCACAGAAAAGGCGAAAATAACAATTAAAAGGGCCTCCTCCTTCAAGGGTTGTCGTTTGAGGGAATTGGTGGGTTTGTGTGCATGTGTGTCTGTGAGTATAAAAACAAATGTTCTTAGAACTGCCAACAGTACAGTCAAGGGAGTGGTGAGCTGCTGCCTCAGTTCACGAACACCAAAGAAGAGAAATAGATTTAGTCTCTTCACTTCCACTGAGGGGTCTCCTTCCAATCATCGGTTATTTGTGCATCTTTCCCCCAATCCTGCAAGATACACATATGGCTCAGAGGTGGTCAGTTGTGATCAGGACAAAAAGTGAATGTTTACTTTATGGTCCACTGATTAAATATTTAAGCCAATCTGCAATGAGCTGAATAAAACTGGAGTGGAGAGCTGGGCTATCCCAGCCGCAGGCTTCATCTTTACAAAGTGCTAAAGTCCAAAGTTGAAGCTATGAAAGCAGGAGGTTTAGAAACACTTAACTGTTGTGAAAATCCCTCCAAGTTTGTTCTTTGTATCTATCTCACAGTTTCCTTTATGTAATAAACACATAGTAACATATGCACTCACTATAATCATTTCTTGTTCCCACTTTGAGAGGCATTTTAGGATCTGAAGGAGCAAAGAATGGATAAATTAATTTGATCACTAATTTGCAGTTTTTGGCTGAGTCCCTGAATTCTAGGATATGAAGATGATAGTAAAAGTAGCTAGATGAACATTTGAGTTCGGTTCAGTTCAATTGCTCAGTTGTGTCCGACTCTTTGCGACCCCATGGACTGCAGCACGCCAGGCCTCCCTGTCCATCACCAACTCCCGGAGTTTACCCAAACTCATGTCCATTGAGTCGGTGATGCCGTCCAACCATCTCATCCTCTGTCGTCCCCTTCTCCTCCTGCCTTCAATCTTTCCCAGCATCAGGGTCTTTTCCAATGAGCCAGCTCTTCACATCAGGTGGCCAAAGATGAATATATGGGAGGTATCAAATCACCTTTACCACAGATCCATAATTATAAAGTTTCCACTTCATTTTAGGGTCAAAGGGAAAATGATGTGGGTAAATATGTCAATCCTGATAGATAAAATTCTAGGTCCTGAAAATCAATAAGTAACAAGCTTAATGAAAACAAGAATCTCTGTTTTTCTGGGTTGCTTTCATTTAGCTATTCCCTACACATCTCTGTGAAAATGCTATTCAGCCCATTGATTGGAAGTACTATATGTCTCCTGTGTTTCCTGTCTTGACTACATCTCCATGTGCCCTTTTCCAGAGGGAAAATCTTTTTTCTTTTTCCATCATCTCCGTCTAGTGGGATGGAGAGCCAGACCGGGGGTGTGCAGGTGTAGCGCTGAAGTACACGGACTTCAAAATGTGTTAGTTCAGATAAAAGGAGTTTTGAGGCTGAATGAGTTTGGAAAGTTGAGAAGGTTCCTAGACAAGGTTTGGTTGATATGGAAATAAACGAAAAAGCAAAGAGCAAATAGAACAGGAGTGAATCTTGGACAAGTTTCAGAGACAAACATATAGGCTTGGTTTTAATCCATAAGGTCAAATATTCCCTCTGTCTCACATTGGGCCATATGCTTAATCCACCAAGACAAAGACCAGAGCAATGAGGATTAACTTCAAGGTCAGAAGAATCTATTATGACTTTGTCACAAAATAGCTATGAGACCTTGAGCCAATCAGATCACTGTCCTGGGCCTCACCCCAAAACAAAGAAAGCAAAAACAAAAGCATAGTCTCTATGAAGCCTTTCAAGTTCTTTTCAGCATTGTGGAACCATAAAATGCTACTTAACAGAAGCTTGCCCTGGAATAAAATTAAATCCAAAAGGAAAATAGCTTTTTTAAAAAATCATATCTGAAATTTAATTTGTCATTTGCTTTATGACATATGCATGAGGCTTGTTTAAAACAACTCGACAAGGTTAATTACCAGTGCAGAATACAACGACTGTGTCGGTAGCACAATATTTTGTTAGGCTTGTGTGACAACATTGCAAAGTAGATCAGCTGCATGATTATTTGTGATTTGGCGTCCTCTTAGTTTAAAATGGCCACAATCCTAAACATGTGCCCCCCAACCCCCCACCTCTATGGATAAAGGGTGTGCCATTAAAAAAAATTAACTAAAAAAAAGCACTTTTCAACAATTTATTGAACTCTTCAGGGGGTGTACATAGGGTGGAAACACAGGGGACAAGTTTGCAGGTGGTTCTGATGCTACATAAACAGAAGCCTGTAAGTGCTGTCTCGGAAGATGTGATGTTATTCAAACGCTGGCAAAAAGGTTGTCCCAGACTAAGAAAGATTCTTGACTTGGTTAAGGGGTCTTGCTGAGAAGTATCAATTAGTTGTTTAAATACTTCAAACAATTCCTTGCCTTGTCATGAAATCAGGTTCTTAAAAATAATTGTCAACTCACTTTTTGAATAACCCACAAATAGCACCTTAATATTCAAGGAGGGGTGACTCCCAGTCACAATCACCTGGGCTTTGTACACATAATGTCAGTTTTCGCTTACAGAAGGAAACAGGTCACCACACTTCTCTAAACTGAGAAAACAGAGGCACCTACCTGCAATAAACAAGCTATTTCCTGGGGAAGATTCCACTTTTTCTCCTCTGGGGAGAATCAAACCCTCTGTCAGTTGAAGGAGTATTGAACAAATGCCATAAAAAGTGAATGCCAATTTTTCTGAGATTGTTAACAATGGTGAAGATGTTTATTTTTATTGAAGTTATTTATTCTCATTTATATGACCTTGAATAAAATATGCACGTATAGAAGACGGGCACTTACGTTAGGCCAAACCTCCTAATTCATGTATTTTGTCATAGCATGATGTGGGTTATTTAATCCAGCTGAATATTTAGACTTTATCTTTTTGCAACATGAAATGACAGCAATTGAAAGGCCTTATGATTTCATAAGGAGTTTAATCTTTGTGGCCTTTCAAGAAAATGTTCTAGTTGAAAAAGTAACATGGCTGGTCGATTTCCATTGGAAGCCATTTGCTCTTGGGGACTTATGAAGGTCACTGTGGTCTAAACCAGGGGGAGAAAATTTTATTTTTCCTGAAAAGTTACCTGGTTAAGTGGGATCAAAGTTGTTCTCATCTGTGCAACTGCAGAGATACGGTTTTGCATGTGCTGTGTACCCTCCCCTATTGTATTACGATTTGCCTAATAATTTGATATAAGAGATGCAGGTTTGATCCCTGGGTCAGGAAGATCCCCTGGAGGAGGAAATGACAACCCACTCCTGTATTCTTGCCTGGGCAATCTCATGGACAGAGGAGCCTGGTAGGCTACCTACAGTTCATGGGGTTGCAGAGTGGGACATGACTGAGCGGCTTAGCACACAATAATCTGACACTTTATACCAGCTGTTGACTATAAAGGAAATTTGATAAAACACTAAGGAGTGGGAGGAGGAAAATAACTAGACAGCAGCATCAGTGAAAGCAGGGCATCTTTCTCCTGCAACAGCTTTGGCCTTTGTTGGACACGTTTCTGACGTCTCTGCTCCAATGTTCTTCTCTCATATCAACTTTGTATATTAACTGCCAGGAAGCAAAGAAGGAAATCAAAGTGAAGCCATAACTCTGAACCAAACTGCAGAGAATTTTCTTTTCTTCAACAGAAGAGATGGAAAGGAATTGGCAGTGGCACTTAGGAAATTACTCATGCTTGTTTGAATGAAATGTTTTCCACCTTTAGACCCATGGCTCAACTCCTTACAATCTAAATTCTTTCCAAATGTGGCTCTGCCAGCATCCTCAAGTGAAAAAGAAAATTGAAATCATTATTTGAATAATATACATTATCATTACCTATTAAAAACTTTATCCTTTGATGTTCTAACATTTAACAATACCCTATGTGGGGTAACAGGCCACCTGCTACTCACTCCCTTCTCCATTTTCTTCTGGTATTAATATGATTGAATATTTTTGTTGAACAAGTGAAGAATTAAGTGAACAAATAAGTGAAAAATAGAGAAGTTCTGCTACCCAGAATACAGAGACAAGAGAAGTGACCCTTTGTGAGCAGTTGTGTTTGGGACTCAATGGACGCGAATGTCAGCGACTCCTGGAGATGGTGAAGGACAGAGGAACCTGGTGAGCTGTGGTCCACGGGGCTGCAAAGGGTTAGACAGGACCTAGTGACTGAAGAAAGGCAACGCGACAAAGCGCGAGCACCCCCTCTCCGGCCGCAGAAAGCTGGCGTCTCTGCATCGCGTCCGGAGGCTTCCTTGATAGTCGCTTTCTGGGTGGGTTCAGCATGGGGACAGGCCATGGGCAGAATGTCAAAGAAAGAGTGTCTAGGGTTGGGGAGTATCTCCTCCCAGCTCCCACCCGGCAGGTCCATCTCAAGTCAGCTGTCCGCCTAGATCCAGACCACACGCGTTCCTGCAAAGGTGGCCAGCGTGCCTGGCCGCCCCTCCGTGTCTGGTCACTGCCCCCTCTCCGCTGCTCCTCGGGTCTGGGGCTGGTGGTAGCCCTGATGTTCCTGCCCCCTGATCATACACTATCCCCTACAGGCTTATGCCAGTATCATACACTATCCCACATTATAGTATCATACACTATCCCACGTTACAGTATCATACACTATCCCACGTTACAGTATCACACACTATCCCACGTTACAGTATCACACACTATCCCACGTTACAGTATCACACACTATCCCGCGTTACAGTATTTAACTACCTACAGTATATCTTACCAGTGTTTGGTGGTGGCGACTTTGTTACCTTCAAAAATACTACGTTCCTAGAAGTGTTTCTCACAAACAGATAAAGTGCAACTGAATGAAATGGCATTCAAGTATTAAGTCAAACAGTCACAAAGCAACACATTATAATACACTATCCTACATTATAGTATAATACACTATACACTATAGTATAATATACTATAATAATATATAGTATGTGTGTGTGTTAGTTGCTCAGTCATGTCTGACTGTCTGCAACCCCATGGACTGTGGCCCGCCAGGCTCCCCTGTCAGGGGGATTCTCCAGGCAGGAATACTGGAGGGGTTGCCATGCCCTCCTCCAGGGGATCCTCCCCACCCAGGGACTGAACCCAGGTCTCCTGCATTGCAGGCAGATTCTTTCCTTTGTGAGCCACCAGGAAGCCCATTTACAATAATTATTGGATTGGCCAGAAGATCTTATGGTAAAACCCAAGTGAACCTTTTGGCCAACCCAGTTTATTAATTATATGACTATATTATATTACATTACACTACACTACATTACATAGTATTACACCAATCTTTTGTTAAAACTATAGAACACATGTAAACATTTCTGAGAAGGTAGGTTGTTTGAGACTTTAATTTTCTTCCTTGATTTTTTCCTGCACATTTCAAACTTTCTACAATAAATATGTGCTGTTTTTGTCAATAAATATTTAAAAAGTATTAACCAGTTGGGCAGAATCCCAAACATATATTGTCTTCTACGCCAGAGCTGAGTGAGCCTGATCTAGGGTGCTGTTTGCACATGCATCCTTGTGGTCTTTCTCTCGGCAGAGCTCTACAAAGACATATTTCTGGCTGGGAGGATATGTGCAGGTCACATGAGCCCCAGGTGGCTGCTGTCGTCCCCAGATGAGACCCTGAACCATTCTGCACCGTTTTCCTCAGCTCACCTCGCCTCCAGCTCTCTCCCCCTCTTCCAGGCCTCTCTGCACTTCGGGTTCCCCAGGAAGACCCTCACTCTCACGCTTTCTCTCCTGACCTGCCTCCAGCCATGCCTGGCCCAGGTGGGTCCTTGAATCAGCCCCGTGGTCCTCCACCTCGGTTCTGCCCCCGGCTCCCGGCCACCCCTGGCTCTTCTGCACTGTGTCTCTCTGAGGCTCTTCATGGTCGCTCCGCTGAGGTCAGGCCACTCTCCATCCCCTCTGTGTCCACACCTCGCCATCAAGGGCCAACCTCCACCAAATCTGTATCATCTTCCTGCAGAGGGCTTGGCTGGTCTACGTCGCACCATGAACCTTGGATGATGTACGAAGTCCTGACTTCATCTTGAGTGAGAAGCCTCCCTGTTGAGTACGTCTGGGATAGGTGGATTCTATGATAAATTGTGCCTGAGCAAAACCATCTGGGGTTTTATTGTTTAATTATGTTATGTTTTGAGTACATGAAACTAACATGTGAACATAACTTGCATGAACGCTTCATGATGATAGGTCTCAGCAACCTCAGACCCACAACTGGGGTTTCACGGAGTGCTGTGCCTTTTGTATGTGTGACACAACCCTTTATGGATCCAAACCTGGGATAGCTATAAAAGAGTCAGACCATTCCACGTGAAGAAAAGGTTAAGCAAATGAGGAAAAAAGTCCCATGGCTCGAGCAATCAAGGATACAGAGGGGCTTCTGAACAAAATAAAGGACGCGTCCTCTTTTGTCTAAGAAATATGGGAAAGTCATTACCGAAGTTTATTAAATCTTGAACTAAAGGGGAAGAGTTCACCAAACTCTAGACAATCTCCTTTTGCAGCTAGAATTAACACATGAGCACGTACACAAAAAGGCAATATTTGGAGAAACAAAAGGGAACCCTGTAAAATTAACATTCTTTCTTTCCCCTAAGAGGGGTTCTATCACAGGTAACATGTTTGTGGCAGGCTCTGCCAGTGTTCTGGTCACAGGCCCTGAGGACCTCACACCCCTATCTCTGCATTCCAGCCTGACTTCTAACAGCCTACAGCTGCACCTTTGTTAGTAACTCCCGGGTGGAAATAACCTCACCCTAGTAATGTCTAACATGCCCTCTGAGGTCTTCCTTAAGTGATGACTAATAATGATGGGGATACCAGTATCCTCATCCTCTTGTCCCTTGACTGATGTTTCACGCTGTGTCCTGCCTAGTCCCTGGGGCTAAGCCTCGGTCACTGGCTATAGTTTCCTAATGCACTTCTGCTGGCTGTCTCTCCTTCCCTGTGTCCCCTGACTCCTGGCACACCAGCGTACCCACACGTCTCATTCGAACCAAACCTGATGTTTCCCAGGGGAAGCAGAGCAGGGCCCACAAGGGTCATGAGGTTATAGCCCGGCTTTGAAGGATCATGGTGGATGCCTGCCTTGCTTCCTCGTGCGTGCGAAGTCACTTCAGTCGTGTCTGACTCTGTGACTGACCCCACGGACCGTAGCCCACCAGGCTCCTCTTTCCATGGGATTCTCCAGGCAAGAATACTGGGGTGGTTGCCATGCCCTCCTCCAGGGGACCTTCCCAAAGCAGGGATAGAACCCATGTTTCTTACGTCTCCTGCACTGGCAGGTGGGTTCTTTACCAAGCTCTTTCAAGTGGGTATTTGCCAGTGTAGACAGGAAGGGGCTGCTGAAGCAGCATGCATCCTTCGTGTCTTCCTAGGAAAGATTCTGCTGTAATGAAACAGTTCTTCTGGTTAGTAGGCACGCATGACAAGCTATGGATACTGCATTTAGATATCAAACCTTAACTTTTTATGGGAAGTTTGGAAGCTGGTCACATTCAGAATGGCATGTCCCCAACTTTATTTCCATGATAGAAAGACAGTGGGCAGGACTGTCAAACAAAAGGCATTCTTAGTTACACAGTCCAGCCTACCACTTAGGAACAAAAGCAAGCAATTTATTAAACGTTCCCCTGACCAACAATGGCTTAAGAGAAGAAAAACATCCAGTCTGGGTGGCGGGGGGGGGGTGGATTTCATGAAACTCCAAAGTTATTAAAAGTCTCAGAGCTTAAAAACCCTCCAGTTCTGCTTTCTTTTCCTCTCCTGGTTAATGGCAGCTTCATCCCACATTTCACTTTGGAGCAAGTGTTGTGATTGTGTGAACTCTCTGTAATGAGTGGCGACTCGCAGCTCTGCATAAACACATTGCACTATATTTATAAACCTTCCTCTCTATTTACATTTTAAAATGTTAGGTGACAAGCCATCGTACATGTCCCTCCTTTTCTTTTCTCTCCCATTTTTTTTTTAGAAGCAATATACATGAGGATGACTGGTGACTCTTCATTGAAACTAGTGTTGTGTGTGTGTGTGTGTGTTTGAGTGAGTGATTGGAGAGGATAACAGTTATAGAGGAAGCAAGATGGAGCAAATTTGAGAGAGAGAAAGGGAAAGAGAATGGTTATACTTTGAAAAACAATTTTTGGAGATGCAAACTTTAACATGAAAGGACTTTATCTTAAATAAACTGAGGATAATGCAAAGTATAGAAAAATGTGAACTGAAATTCTAATGCTCATCAAGTGTCTGGAACTGTGGTGCCTCATACAGTGACTAGTATCCACAAATGGCTAAATTTAAATCAGTTAAAATGAGTCAAAATCAAAAATTCAGTTATCCATTAGATGAGTCACATTTGAAACCTTCAGCAGACATGTGAAGCTAGTGGACAGACCTAGTAAGGATACAGAATATTTCCATCATTTCAGAAAGCTCAGTTGGGTAGTCTTGGTCCAAAAAGTGAAGTGTTTTGGCATCATATACAACAGACGTAACTGCGTGCTATCATCTGATGAAGCATATGGAAATTCTGCCATCCTCCACCCCATTTCCTCTTTCTTCCAGAGACTTGAAATAGGAAGAAAAAAACCCACAGAACTACAAAAAAGATAAAAAAGACAAAGAGGACCGTTGTAAAAATAAGACGCTTTGAAGAATCTGAAGCAGATGTTACACTGGGAGCTAGTATGTACTATGGTACCACCTGCGCCCACTTAATTCTGTCCAAGATCGTTTCCTCCAGAGTTACCATGAAGAAACACGGAAATTCAAGGATTTAAGAATATTTGATGGGGAGTCAGGGAAGACAAAAGCAGGAGTAAGGTGCACATGGGAATAACAGTTCATTCCCAGTGGGCATTCCTGGCTCCCTGCCCAAAGCTTGACCACCATGCAAAGCCATTCCACATGTTCATGTTTTGCATAAGAAATTATATCTTAGCTACTGCTACTGTCAGAAGGGAATATATACTTATATATATACAAGTGTAGAAGTGAAATTTGTGTGTGAAGATGGTCGAGGACCATTCTTTTATCCCACCAGCAACCTGCTTTGCTACCTCTGTTTCATAGAACTTCAGTGATTCTGAGCTTGGCTCAGATGATACTGTTTTAACCCCTTCCTTGGAGTGACTTGCTCATCTTCTGGCACAACTCTTAACTTGACTATTCTCAGCGAAGGAAGTTGCCAGTTTTAACTCACTGATTCTAATTATTGAAGGTATTCTGTTGCTGAACCCATAGAGACAGAGTGAATTATCTGATGAGTAATATGAACTTTCTCTTCAAAAACAAATTGCCTGGAAAAAGATACATTCCTCAGAAGATGCCATCATTTTTCTTCTGGATAAGGTACTGGTTCCCATTAATGGATGTATATCAGAAAATCTAACTGCACCAGAAGAAAGACCATTTTGGAGTCGATGTGGATGACCCAGTATATTACCACTCTAGTGACAGTGGGACCTTTAGAGAAATTGAATAGGAAGTATCAGCCAACTGAAAAAACACCCCACCTGAAAGCTCAGATAGAGAGTAAGTGCTGTCCCAGACCTATGATTTGCTGGCATCTTTGATTGTTCTCTTGGCTTGGCATAATTCTTCTCTCTTTATAGAAGAGGGCTCGTTTTTCACATTTTCTCAGCCAATGTTTTCCCTTCTGACCCATAGAGAGAAACTTGAGATCATCGGCTGCATTTTCTGCTTGATTCTCCACATGTGTGACTCTCACAAAAAGAAGACAAACACTCTGAATGAAGACTGCAAAGTGAACTTTAGGATGGGAATCACAGATTTCTTAGTTTATTCAGTTACTCATCTACGTATTCATTCAAAAACTTATGTGAGGTGCTGTGCTATAAACTGGAGATCCAATGAGAAATTTACACAAATCCCCTCTTTCTTGAAGATTACATTCTAGTAAAACATGATAACCGGGGATATTAGTTTCCTACAGCTGGTGCAACAAATTACTGCAAATTTAATGGCTTAAACCTGTACAAGTGTATTATCTTAACGATTCTGCAGGGCAGAAGTCTGACGTGGGTCTTACACGATTGAAAGTTTCTTTCTCGAGACTCTAGGGGAGAATTCACTTCTTTACCTTTCCCAGCTTCTACAGGCCACCTGCACTTCCTGATTCACACCTCTTCCCTCTGTCATCAGAGGCACAGTGTCAGAGCCAAGGCCTTCCCATGTCACAGTCCTTTGGTCCTTCTTTGGTCATCACATTTCTCCTTGACCACAGGGTCAAGGAGTTGTCCTTTACTTTTAAGGATTCACATAGTTAGATTGGGCCCACCAGGATAGTCTCCCCATTTCAAAGGTCAGTAGTCACATCTGCAAAGTTCCTTCTGGTCATGCAAGGTATTTATTCACAAGTTCAAAGGATTCGGGCAAAGACATCTCTTGGAAGCCATTATTCTGCCTACCATATCTTGTGCATCAATGAAATTAAAATAGTTGTTACAATGAGGCATCAGCACACACTGGTCAGACTGGCCATCATCAAAAAATCTACAAATAATAAATGCTGGATAGGATGTGGAGAGAAAGGAACCCTGTTGGTGGGAATGCAAATTGTTATAGCCACTATGGAGAACAGCATAGAGATTCCTTTAAAAATAAAAACAGAGCTACTGTATGATCCTGCAATCCCACTCCTGGGCATATAACTGGACAAAACCACAATTCGAAAAGATATGTGCACTCCAATGTTCATTGCAGCCTCATCTACAATAATCATGACATGGAAGCAACCTAAATGTCCACCGAAAGATGAATGGATAAAGAAGATATGGTATATATATGTGTAGTATACACACACAACGGAATACTACTCAGCCGTGAAAAAGAAATAGTGCCATTTGCAGCCACATGGATATTCCTAGAGATTATTATACTAAGTGAAGTAAGCCAGACAGGGAAAAAGAAATACCATTTGATATTACCTCTATGTGAAATCAAAAAAAGATACGAATAAACTTATGTACAAAACAGAAGCAGATTTGCAGACATAGAAAACAAACTTATGATTACCAAAGAGGAAGTGGGGAGACAGGGATAAGTTAGGAGTTTGGAATTAACGTACACACAGTACTATATATAAACTAGATGGCCAACAAAGATGTGCTATATAGTACAGGGCACTACACTCAATATTTCATAATAGCCTATAAAGGAAAATAATCTGAAAAAGAATATATGTTTGAAATGTATTTCAATATTATTCAAATTTGAATATTTGAGATATTCAATATTTCATAATAAACTGTGAGGGAAAAGTATTTGAAAAAGAATATATAGATGTTTGAATCATTTTATTGTACACCTGAAACTAACACAACATTGTAAATCAATTATGCTTTTAAAAAATCACAAAAAGCCTGTCTTTGATGAAACAGGAAAAATTAATGCTATTTTAAAAAATGGTTTCATATTGTGGTGAGTGTTGCAAAAGAAACACAGGGTGACACCAGAGGGATAACAGTAGGGTGCTCACTACAGTAGGGTGCGCGGTTAGGAGAGGCACTTCCAAGGTGGTATTCAAGCTGAGCAGTGAGGGGCTTCCCAGAGTCTCCATGGTAAAGAACCTCCTGCCCATGCAGGAGATGTGGGTTGGATATCTGGGTCAAGAAAATTCCCTGGAGGAGAAAATGACAACTCATTCCAGTATTCTTGCCTGGAAAAATCCCACGCACAGAGGAGCCTGGCAACTACAGCCCATGGGGTTGCAAAGATGGAACGCAACTGAGCGACTGAGCCCGCATGCACACAGAGGGGTGAAGGGAAGTTCCCCTCACTCAATCCGCGGAGCTGGGCTGGGTGTGAGATCTGACAGATCTCATCCTCCCCCGGCAGCTGATTAGTTTAGGGATGGGCCTGTGATGTTCCTTGGGCCCACGGAGCTCTTCTCTAAGACTTGCAAGCTTAGTTTTTCAGGGAAAGTGTTTTATTCTTATCTGTGGTGGATCTTGTAAGTATAAAATCTTAGCATAGTCATCAATGCTTTTTGCCTTGCAGAGAACACTGATATAAAAGGAAAGCTGGCACGTAAAGTTAAACAGAGACAAAAGATGGCAAAAAGCCTTTTCCTCGAAGTAAAATTCCTGACGGTATTATTTAGGATTCTTTCGGTGTTAAACGTTAGAAACTGAAAAACCTGTCTGAAGCAAAGACGTGAAATATAACTCTGGTTGCATGGTAGAAGCCTGATCTCTCAGGCTGGTTGGACCCCTAACCTTCTTATGGTCTCATGAACCTCTCGATGCATTTTACTCTTTTGTTCACAAAACACAGGTTTCTATCTTCAACAACCAAAGTAATCCTAAATAGTGCAATAGTAAGTAACTCTACTTTGAGAAACTATAGCACACCCAGAGCTCTCCATGACATCTGATAAACATTTAAAAATTGGTGTAAAATGTTACTACTGGCTTTTATTTTTTTTATTCCAAAACCACAGATACCTCTTCATATCACATTATAAGAGCTGGCTTTGCTCATTTGTCTGATTATTTGTGATCAGAATGCATTTGTGACCTCCATAAGCTAGCCATTTTCTTTCTGCTTTTTAAAACATTGCGAGATATAGCACACACATGAAGTATACATACAGCTTAAAGAATCATAAAAGATAATAGTAAAGTGACAACTTGCAATGACCAAGCCTAAGAATTTGAGCAATTTCCGTGCCTTTGAACCTCCTCTGTGCGCCTATATGCATGCATCTCTCTTCCAACCTCCAAAAGTAACCACGATCCTGACTTTTCTGTTAATCAGGCTTCTGTTTTTCTTTAGAATATTACTGTGTACATGTATGCCTTCCCAAGCGATGGTTTTTAATTTGCCAATTTTAACATTTATATAAATGGACCCTGTAAAATACATTCATCTACTACTTGCTTTTGTTGCTCAGCACTGAATTTTGAGACTCATTCACACTGATATGTACAGGAGTCCATTCACCTCCACTACTATATACTAAACCGTGCTATGACTATGCAACAATTTACTTATGCAGTTCTACTGAAAATAGACAGTTAGATGGTTTCTAATTGCTTGCTATTATAAAACACGTCACCTGGGGCACAGGAGTAAGCTTCTCTGCTGTGTACACCTAGGGGTACAAGAACTGGGGCACAGAAAAAGAGCATCTTCAGCTTTAGGAGTAATTCCAAGTAGGTCTCCAGAATAGCTGCAGCATTTTATAATCCAGCCAGCAGTGTACAGGATACAGACTGCTTCATGTTGCAGCTCAAATGTGGTGTTGTGAGACTTTATCATTATTGTTAGCATGACTATTATTATTAATAACTTGTGGGTTGTGAAATGGTATCTCACTGAGATTTTAAATGGGATTTTCTTAAGGATACTGATGGCTTTTTGCAGGTGTATGGGGAAAGCATCATTTTTCTTCTATAAAAGCATGTTTGTATGAAAACACTGTATTTTGGAATTGAATTATCAGCTTATTGGTGTTGCAGTATTTCATTGAGTTTGTGAGTTGTCTTTAAATATTTTATTTTTTTAATAAACAAATTCTTAATTTTAATGCAGTAGAATTTATTGCCTGGGGTTTGTATTCTTTTGTTCAATTCTCTGTATCTCCCTTCACCAATACTACCTATTTTGATTGCTGGTAGTGAAGTAAAAAGTCTTGATATCTGGTAGGACTAGTATATTCAGCAGTATATTGATTACTCTTGGCCATTTGGCATCCTTGTAAATTTTAGAATTACTTACCAAGTTCCACAGAAATCTTCTTGGAATTCCAACTGAAACTCTACTTTATCTAGAGATTAATTTGGGGAGAACTGTCATTTTAAAAATATTGTCTCCTTATCTGTGAATATAATTGGTATTTCCATTTATTTGATGTCTACATTGGCTTTCAAATTTAAAAATTTTGTTCACATAAAGGTCTTATATTTTGTGTTTGATCTTTCTAAATAGGTTATATTTTAACTGATATTTTAAATTGTATTCCTTTTAAGTTATATTTTCTGTTTGTAATTGGTGTATCAATGACAATTGGTTCTTGTTAACTTTATGTTTGACAACCTTGTTTAATATTGCTTTAAAAATCTATTATTTGAAGAAATCTTGTGCTTTTTATATTTACACTTTTAGCATACAATCGTAAGGAAAAATAGGTAAAGCTTAGAAAGGAACACAGTATTTTTCATGTTTCTCAAGTGGTTGTTGTCATACCACCTATGAAATAGATGGTTTGTTTCCTTTTTTAAAAAATGTATTTATTTATTTGCTGTACCTGGTCTTAGTTGCAGCATGTGGGATATAATTCCCCAACCAGGGACAGAACCCAGCCCCCTGCACTGGGAGTGTGGAGTCTTAGTCACTGGACCACCAGGGAAGTCCCAATATTTTGTTTCTTGATTTGTAACCTTTATTCTTTGTATTTAAAAAATTTGTGGACACTCTATCAAAAAATCCTATAAATAGAATTTTCCTGATATCAAAAGAAAATATTTTAACATTTTACTGTGGAGTGGTTGGTTGTTGTGGGTTCATTATAGATAACTGTTATCAGATGAAAGAGAGTCCTCTCTCCTGAGAAGTCTTTAAAAATTGGCTTCTCTGGTGGTTCAGATAATAAAGAATCTGCCTGCAATGGTGGAGACTCAGGTTTGATCCCTGGTTTGGGAAGATCCCCTGAAACAGGGAAAGGCTACCCACTCTAGTATTCCATGGACAGAGGAGCCTGGGGGGCTTCAGTCCATGGGGTTGCATGGTTGAATTTTATTAAATGCCTTCTTTTTTTCTTTTTAGCATCTATGGTGATTGTATGGTTTTTTTCTGTATGCTCTGAATGTAGTATGTTACACTAATACATATTCTATTGTTGCACCAACCTTGCATTCCTGGAATAAAGCCACTAGTCATCAGGAGTTATCTCTATACAATGCAAGATTCAGTTTCATAGTATTTTGTTTAGAATTTTTAGTATATGTTTATGTGTGAAATGACCTATACATTTTCTTGGTTTTTAAATTTTTTCTTTCTTGATTTTATTAGTAAGGTCATACTAGTCTCATACATAGATGAGTATTTTATTCCACTATTGCTACAGTAATGACTCCATTATCTCAATGGCTTGCAGCTACTTTTTCTCATGTTCTATGTTATATTATAATTCTTATTATCTTTGGTGAGCTCAGTTGGACTCTGCCTTATGTGCCTTTTCATTCTAAAACCAAGGCTAAAAAAGTAACTCATTTAGCACATGCTGTTTTCATGACTGAAGGTGGAAATGTAAGAGGCATGAGCCAACCTTAAAGGGGCAACATCACATTTTCTCATAATTTATTGGCCAGTCACATGGAGAAGCTCAGAGTCAATGAGGTCAGACATTGCACTCTGTCCCTGGGGAAGCTTGACAATGACAAAATGGGGATACGGGATTGTTAATAAATATCAGCTTACCGTAGTCACCCCTTCTTGATCACAAAAACGTTCTTTCTTCCAAAAGTAAAATACACTTACTCGCTCATGAAGACATCCAAAAATCTCACTCAAATACGGCATTAAGAGCTAGATCTCCACTGGATTCAACTTCTTTTACTTTTGAGACCTAAGCACACAAAAAAGACATCTTCTGTGTAAGATGTTTTATTTCTTATGTTTAACATGTCCTTCCCTCACCCGGCATCAACTCTAACGGTGGAGCAGAGTTCAGTTCAGTCCAGTCGCTCAGTCGTGTCTGATTCATTGCGACCCCATGAATGGCAGCAGGCCAGGCCTCCCTGTCCATCACCAACTCCCGGAGTTGACTCAGACTCATGTCCAGCTGACCTTAAATAAGCACCCCTTCTGGAAAGGGAAAGAATAGGAATTTCATTATTGTTACTAGTGTAACAATTTGGAAATTCCTCTAGGAAAATGTGGTGCCACCCCCTACTGTGGAGGTAGAAAGTGTTTCTTTTTGCTTCCTTCCTTCCTCTCTCTCTCTTTCCTTTTTCTTTCTTTATTTTTGCCAACCAGGCATTGACCCCAGACCCCAGTAGTGAAAGGGCAGAGTCCTAACCACTGGCCTGTCAGGGAATCCCCAGGAAGCCTTTCTTGATTAGACTCTAGGCATGGCTGCCTGGGAGAAGTTTCACCGCCTAGTGTCCTGCTCACCTCCTTAACTACTCTCTGGGTCATCTTTCCTGCTTCATAATTTTCCCCAGTCACATCTACAAAGGGCTGCAATGTCTGCAGCTCAGGTGTATTGAATAGTCGCAGTCTCTTGTTAATCCAGGTTGTTGGCATTTTTGGAAACAAAATTCTCTTAAATATTAAAAAAAAATGATTCCTTTCCCTGGGCAAAACAATGTACGCTGTTTTGTTTGTGAGATGCCACTAGAAATATCATTATGGGTCCTTTGAGCTTAACAGGATTCTTACAGCAGTCTCAGTCCCTGGACCATTCTGCCTAACTGAAGAGTGTTTACAGGGAGTCATCTTAACCCAATCAGAGGATTCAATGAAAATATATTAGCTAAGATTTTTTTATTTGGTCTTTTCTCCTAGTCTATATTTTAATGGCCACAACCTTAGCCCTGTGACTGTGGGCAAATTTGAAAAAGATTTACCATCTGGAGATGAATAACGGTTGTAATTTTTAACCCTTCAACTCCTGGAATTTCTGGACTCTCATTTTCCGTCTTACCTCTACAATAACTTGAAAAGCAGAAAATACCTAATAAACTTATGACTTGGGCAGAAAAGTTAGGAGACAAAGAGTGTCTCCAGAAAGAACTTTTAGGTCAGTTTTGATGTTTTACTTGTGTGTGTGTGTGCAATTTATTCAATTCATTTAAATTTTACACTTATTTTTATAAAAGTTTCTTTATATTTTTCATTAAAAATTTAATCTCCACAGTGGTTACAATCATTTTCTTCTGCTAATAATAATTATTCATGCTTTCTCTTCCTTTTTCTTAATCAGTCTTGCTAGAAGTCTGTCAATTTTCTCCATCTTCCCAAAATATCAATTTTGTGTTGTCTCTCTCTACTATATCCTTGCCTTCCATTTCATTCATTTTTGTGTTTATTGTTGCATTTTCCTTCCACTTATTTTCTTCAATTAAATCTGTTACTTTTTCTTATAACTGAAGTTGAATGCCTTTTCCTTTCATCCTTTCTTCTTTACTAATACATGCATTTCATTTATACAGCATATAAATTTTGCTCTAATTGCCATTTTAGCTACAATTCACATTAAAATATGCAGTTTGAAAATCATTTAGTCTTTTTTTCTAATTGCCACTGTCTTTCTTCTTTAATCTATGAATTACTTAGAAGTGCATTTAAATGTACAAATATATATGCTCTTAAAGTCTTTTTTATTGGTTTTTATTTTGTGTTACTCAGAGAATATTGATTTATTGAATTTTGTTTAACCTTGATTTGTAGCAAAGCACAGAATCTTTTTTTTTTTTTTTTTGGCATGCAAGGAATAAGGAGTAAGCATCCTTAAAAAAATATGTATGACAATGCTTATATCAATTTACTCATGATGCTCAAAATGGAAACAGCTCATATATCCAGCAATAGGAAAATGGATAAAGAATTGAATATTACTCAAGAACAGTCAGTCACCAATAAAAAGATAATGAATAACATAAATGAATCTCAAAAAACTATGTTGCAAGAAGGCTTACACTTGAGCACATAAAAAGTACAAAAAGTAGGATTCCTTTTATATAAAGTTCTAAGACTGAAAGAATTAGTCTACAATGGAAAAAAGCATAGAACTTGGGTGTTCTGGAGTGGAGTTAGGGAGGGTGAGGATTGACAAAGAAATGATAGAATTTTCATGGTAAGTCTTTGAATTACAATTATAAAAATTATTAAGTTGTACACTTTAGGTTTGTACTTTTTAAATATCTGAGACATAATTTACTACTGCTTTTGAAGGTCAATTTAACTAGGCATACAATTTTGAGTTACCAGTTGAATTACACCCTGTAGTTTGAAGACATTTTTTTAACTGTCTTTGGACTCTTACTGTTACTGTTGAGAAATCATCTGTTACTCTAATCACTGTGCTTCCGTAGACTCTATTTGACTGCTTTTATTACCTTCACTTTAGCATCAGTGCTTTGTACTTTCAAAGGAGATTGATCTAGTTTTCTTTTTATTAATTCTTTTGAGAATCTTTCAGAATTTCTGAATCTGGCTCTGGGACCTTTCATCTGCTCTAGAAAATGTCTGGCCATTATTCCTCGGGAGCGTGCCACAGCCTGTTTTTGATATTAACTCTCGGTGGATATCACCGTACCCTCTCACTTATTCTCCACCATGCCTCTGCAGCATTCTCAGCAGTTGCTTTGTAACTGCCCTACTGTTAATTAATCCTATCCTCAGCTGTACTTAGTTCACTGTTCAACTGTTTCCCTGCCTTTCTAATTTCAATTATGATGTTTTTAACGTCAAGAATTTGATTTTTTTTAAAACCTGCTTGATTATTTTTTAGGAACTGTTGTTACTTTTTGTACTTTTATTACATTTTAACTATTTCTTTAAATATATAAAATAAGTTTATTTTATATGGTGTATATGATAATCCAATAAATATTATTTTTAGGTGTATGATAATGCCATATTTGGTTTCTACGTGTGTTTTTGCCTCCTCATATGTCAAATAACTTTTATATATCAATTCATGTTTCTTAGAACATGGAGATTTTTTGACACTGCAGTGTTAAAATATTTTTCATGGTGTATTTGTATTTGCTTATGTTTGGAACCTGTGGACATTACTTATCAGGGATAGCTGTAAGATAAATTTCCAGCTTGAAGTTTCTGGAAATGGCCTCAGCATGAATAAGTATAGTCTTGTAGTTGACAGTTCTCAAAGCAAACATTTTTCTTTCTTGACTTAGCAAAAATCCAAACCTAAGACTGGCAGTTAACCTCCTGCCTCCTACTATGGGATAGGTTTTTCCTAGCTCAGCATTCAGAGGCGCGGACTCTAAGAGCTGCTCTCTGATATAATCTCACAGGCTTTGTCTTCTGCCTGTCACGTGCCTGGCCCCTTAATTCCAGGTGTGGGCTATGAGAAATTGGCACATATCACCAGGGAAACTGTTGTTCCTCACATGAACACTTCTCCCAGAATTTATTTATTTTCTGGATGATGTGGTTCAAAATTTAGTTATGAAAGAACTTTCTAACATGAGAGAATTTGTTGTCATTTGAATGTCCAATGATTTTTGGTATGTTATATATACATCAAAATGACATATCTTCTTTATCTCTTTTAACAACTTTGCATTTCATTTAATGTTAATACAGTCATGTTGATTTAAAAATCAGTCTTTAGAGTTAGCCAGCATTTATATATTTCCCCTCACCTTATTCATTCCTACTTCTCTCTCCACATCAGTTTTGGCCACTTGTAGAGACAGTATGAATCTCCCCCCCAGATTAGATTTGAATGTCAAGGGTGATGGCACCACATACCCATTAAGGTGAGATGATAAGGTTCAGTACGTGAGAAGGCTTCTGAGGAGAGGATAGGAGACCCTCGGCTTGGTCCAAACAAGGCTTGAGAAGGTCTGGAGAGGAGACTGGTTGAGTTCCCATCTTCACTAGGAGTTGGGGCTTGAGTGAGGGTTCTTGCGCGTGACAGGGCCCTGCATGGTTTGAATTTCTGCCGGGACCAAAGGTAACCCGAGCTTTCTGATCTCCTTGTTCAGACGGGAGCAGAGGGGACGGGAGAGGTGGGGGGTTTGTCAGCACCCAAACATCAAAGATGGGGTCAGCTTCTTTATCACAGCACCTCCCACAGTGGGGTCATTTTGGACCTTCATTCCAGACTCTGGATAATTTTCTTTCTCATGTGTATCTAAACAGTTTTAAGTAGAAGTGTGACTGGTTTCTTTCCTCATTATCATTTTCTTACTCTTCTTTCAACTCATTTTTCATTTTGCTAGAATGTATTTTTTTTTTCTGAGGTGGTCTGTAAGTGACATAATTACTAAATGCTGGTTTTCTGGGATATCAGACATAAGTATAAAACAAATCCTCTCATAATTTTAACCCTATATCCTCTTCTAGGGTCTGGTTTGGCCTTTGAGAACTCAGACTCCAATCTGATTTTCATTTGTATCTTCCAAAGTCCCCTCCAGAAGTCTTACTCTTGTATTACAGTTTTCCTCTCTGCTTTGGGGTATTTCTAAACAGTATTGTTGCTTATCCTGCCTGGTATTTTCTGATTTTAGAAATTTGACTCTTCAGTTCCTTGTGTAGTTCTAATCTCACTGCTCACTCACTGGTCCTGCATCTGAATTGATTCTGCTCTTCAATTCATATATTGAGCATGTAATTTTTATATTAATGCTATTGGTTGTTAGAGATGTTTATTTTTCATGCTTTTAATAACTTTGAGAATCTCTGTAAGGATATTCAAAATGTTTATGTTAAGTTCTTTTAACATTTTTGCTTCTCCTGTTAACTTTATTTCCTCAAGAGTTAGTTCTTCCATTAATTCATCTCTTCTGTGATGCTGGATTTCCCTAAGCATTTGTGAATTTTTGATCACCTCCTCATACTCATGTGTGAAAATACTATTTGCTTCTGGGAAGTTTTCAGTCTAGACATAGAGGCACATTTTCTATGGCTTTTGAGTATGGATTGGATGTACTTCCAAATAGGTTACAACCATTCATGTGGGGAAGCTTCCTCTCTCTCCTAATTTTGCAGCTATCTGAAGCAATGAGCTGTCTCTTTGGCCAAACATCTTCACCGTATGCTTTAACTGGGAGGTAACTACCAAACACATCTACTGCTGAAATCGAGTGAGGGTCAGAGAGAGAAGCCAAAGCTCCATGCTGACCCATGCACATGTTCTTATCTGTGTACAGGTGTACTTGTCCTATGGCCGCTCCTTTATTTTTATTTATTTTTTCAGTTGGTTACGTATATTCGTTAATTCTTCTCTTTCCTTATTCCTAGGGTTCTGGATCCATACTTGCATCTCCAACAATCTCCATTGGCCCACTTTTTAACCTTTTACATCTTGGGTTTCCACGTAAGGTTGCATTTGAAAACAAATGAATTCGTAAGTGAACCTTTAAAAATCTCTCTAAACATGACCCTATTCCCATTAGGAATTTTATCCTATGGGCAGCCTGCTGATAACTTGTATTATGCTTTATAGGTTGCTGCACTCTTATCAGTGATGATAGTAACACCAGCCAAGTCAACAGTTTCTGAGGGGTAGTTATTAAGAAGAAAACTTTCAATTAACACAAGAAGAGTATTTAAGTAAACATAATTATAAGGAACTGAATTTATGAGAATTTCTTCCCCCAAATGAAGTTGATGTTATTTTGTTACATATCTTGATCTAGTGTTGTTATACCTGCAAGCTTAGATGTGGTTAGGGTCCTGGGTGAACTTAAAAAGGATATGACTGAGTGAGTACGATTTTCCAATCTTTTAAGAATTTTAATACTGTGCTACACTAGTTTGGATCAGGTTTTGTGGATAATCACGAGTGGTATAACTCAACCACTGGTATGGCTAAGACATGGACATTCCTGGGCATGGGAGAAGCCATGCACTGTTCATTCTGCAGCATTCTGCACTACCCTGGAAGCAACATTGGACAGGGAGGCGATTTTCTATTATTTGACTGGGGTGGGTGGAATAATTTTAATTGCTAAGAAATTGCATTTTCATTGTAAAGCAATTCAAGTTATAGCAGATTCATAATGCAGCTATTGTAAAAATGACATTTCAGTGACATTTCTGTGAGAAGAACATGGTGATTTTGAAAATGACATGGTGAGGGCATAGCAGTTATGCGAATAACACGTTTTCACAATCCATGTGCTGAGAGCATAAATAATGATGATGGCAATAATATTAATAATAATGGCATTCCATGAGAGAAAACCTTTTATCTCCACAATTCCAAAGTTCTTTAACTCACACCAATCCAACGTTACATTCCACTTAAATAATTGATCTTGACTCTTTTTGATGGAATGGAGCTAAGGAAGCAGTGGTCGCTCAACTCCGCAGCAAATTAACGGCAAGCATAGAATCAGAACTCTATTTTCTTTTAAAAAGTCTTTGGGGATGACTCACCAGAATGAGTATCATGCAGGTATGGGAAATGATATTGTTCCAATTTTATTATAGATGTATTTCCATCAGTTTCTTAGGTGGGTTGTTGGTGAGCAATTAGCAACTTCTCTCTTCATGTACATAAAAGAAAATGTAGCATTATTTTATTTCAGGATGAACTGAGTTGCTCATTTCAAATATGTTTATAAAACACTCTAATAAGTTAAACAGGTAAGCTGCTTTTGTTAGCCTCAGGGCATATTATTCCCACAGTGGATATGTCATCACCATTTTCTTTTCACAATGTCATTATCATGTCATTAATATAGAAATTTCTCATCTTTTCTTCTACATATATTTTAAGAGAAAAATAGCTCCTTCGCAGCTACATTGTCTGATTGGAAATAAGAGTTGGAGTGATGGCTGTAAGCACACATGACCCATGTGGTCAGCGTTCTGCCATGAGGGTTACCAATATAATTTATTAAACAGGCTACAAGACAGAGGAAAAATTTACCCTTTGACCAAATGCCTTGACCACTTGATTTGATGATTTGTGTGTGTATGAAGCGGCTTACTCAAATTTAAGAATTTGGAGTCAGAGCTTAATTACTTGTCACTGATAGCTTGTATTTAATTGGTAGCCTGTATTTAATTGATACAGTGTGTTCAGGCTGGGTTTTATTGTGTTAGTTCTAATGCAAAATATGAGGCTGAGGCTCTCTCTCAGGCTAGCGGGGAGGCGAAGCATAGTTGTAAGAGTAAGATTCAGAAATTCCAGTTTGGATCCATTTGGAAGATGTTTGCCTATAACTGGCCATTATTTCGTTATCCATTAAGTTGGCACCGGAAGCGGAAGTTGAATGTCTCTTTATCATTATGCCTTTGGTCTTCTGGAAAGGTGGTTAGGCTTGGTAAAATTTAGAAGAAACAAACAAAAATGTCTCTCTGGTTTTTAAACAAAGCGCTTACTCTTTACGAATTCATTTTCTTTCCTGGGCAAAGAATATATGATTCCAAGCTAATTCCATTACTGATTTGTTGCTACAATGAACAGCAGAGAGCTCATGAATTCTTCTGTTTCAAAGGCTATGATTTACATCTTGTTTGGATCACTTGGCCCCGTGATGTCAAGCCTTCAATCAGAGTTCTATGGTCTGACTTCTTCATTTTCACAGCTTGCAGGCAGTATCTCCCACATTCTGCCAACACAGAGCTCCCCTGTCTCTTGTTAGCCTTCACTCAGATGACTAAACGGCAAGGTGTATCAATGCATGTTAAAGCGACCATGCAAATTTGCCACAAAACACTGACATTGTAACATCTGCAAAGGAGTCGTCACCATATCAATAACAATAAGTAATACTGCCATTTCTCTCCCATGGTTTCAGCAAAAAAAGACACGGGGCCAAGGTGAGAAAGACTTGAATATGTTTCATTCTGGTTTTTGTAAAAAGTCATTTGCAAAAGAAAGTCTAAGAAGGTATATTGAAATAATTGCAAAACAAAAGAAAATATAAGAAAGTAGATTAAAATATTTAAAGGTAAACACCCAATACAGTGATGGGGCAAGACCCAGGGTGGGACTGGAGAAGCCGTCTGGAGCTTGGATAAGAAAAATGATAAAATTAACATTCTACAAAAGTCCCACCTAATCTTTAGGCTCTTGATACGGTTACTGAAATCAATGATGATAAAGGATGATGATGACAAAGGAAAAGGTCAAATCTCATTGAATACTTCCATCCTACACTAGCAGTCAGAGGGAAAGAAGAAAAATAAAAATCTGTATCTTCAGGACAACTGGACCAGTCAGACTCTTCAAAGAGTTTCATGATAAGTGTCAACTTGAAAAATGCAGCATGTGAGAGTTGTGAGTTGTTTTATCTGGGGCAAAATGAGGACTGCAGCTCAGAAGACAGTGCCTGAGCTAGCTTGGAGAAGCCGCTTCCAAGAGGCAGGAGGGAGATCAGCGTACCTGTGACTTTGGTGAAGGGGGAGTACATGGAATCAAGCACGTATTTTTCCAGAAGGTTTCAGCTAGTCGCGTGAAGCTTTTACTAGTCACAAGGAATGATCATCACCTTGAAGGATTTCAGTGCTTTCCTAGACATGAGGGGACAGGAGAACTGGGTTCATAAAGTCAGCTCCTGAAAACATCTAACAATCTGAAGACCTGTCTGCCAGTTTTTCCCCAGGCACAGAGTGCCTCATTCCTGCTCCCCACCCGGAGTTCCTTCCAGGGGCTTTCGGAACCCAGCGGCAGCAGCAGCACATGATTTAGTACCTGCAGAGGTAGATGGCAAGGGCCATATCGCAGTTGACCAAAGAAACTGTCAGCCTGGGTGCCTGACCTCACGGAGCCCCAGATCCCTTCCCAGCTGAGACCAGGAGCTGGCCCAGCCCCATCTCTGGCGCTGCGGTGAGATGCTGGCCTGGCACCTCTGTGCCACTAACCCACTCAGCTCCTCGGCTCCCGTCTGGGGACACTCTGGGGAAGACCCAGACATTTGGTTACGCTTTCTCTAGGAAAGCGTGTTCAATATCTAGTTTAGACATTTTGTACAGGTTCTCAGCAGTCTTGGAATTTGGTCAAGGCAGCCCCTGAAAAAGAATGAGAGCTGAGTGTGAGCCCCAATCCCACTTTTGAACAGAGCAATTCCACTTTTCATCTTATACTTTGTTCATAAAAGGGGTTCTACTGCAAACATTTGTAGACCACATCTCCAGTTTCACTCTTCATTTCACGGAAAGCTATACCAGAGAGAAGTGACTGACCCAAAATCAAGGTTCATGAGGCTAAATTCAGGCAACTGATAACATGAATATAATATGAGGACTATTTCGCCGAATTGAGAGAGGAATTATAAATGCTGGATAAAATCTGGTGGCTGGAGAATGAATGAATTCAACAGTCACAGAAAACCATTGGTATTTATGCCTGCTGTCACTCTTGCTTTAGTGTCTTAGCCAGAAAATCTGGGTTTTCTGCCAGGATCTTAGCTAGGCTACCTATACAAGATAGAAAATTCCTGGGCCCATAACAAATCTCTCAAGATGAGGCATTGTGGACAAGAGAACCTTTTCTCGTGCCTCAGGTGTTTCGTCCAAAGAGCTCGTTTTGGTGCCAGAAGAAGAACTGTGCCCTGGGCAATGTCTCGGCTGTGATCCAGCATCCTGTGATGCCGGTCCCTGACCTTGGCCGTCCTGAGTCCAAGGCCACTGGGTAGAGGGCAGTGGTCCACATACTGGGCTCCCAGGCCTGCGGGATGGGGAATCTGCAGCCCGTCAAGCTGCCCGCGTCTCTGACCTCCGAGCCGGATTCCTGACGGGTCCGTGGGATGCCCGTGGCTCCTCTGTGCGAAGCCCGGCCCTCTGCGGTCTGGCTTCCCGAATTCTCTCCCGGACAGCTGCGGCTGACAGCCTGCCCTCAGCACCGCTCTGAGATGCCTCAGGGAGCAGCTGGAACGCTCCCAAGGGCTGAGTTTTCCACCACGACTCTGGTACCAAATATTTTCCCACTTCATAGATAATATGGAAAATATGTTAAGGAAATACCACTTAGTGTCGGAAGTTCCCAAATCGACCAAATATTATTGTGAGAATTGCTTGCCCTATTTATTTGCCGCCTATTAAATCAATTTGCGGGGGTGAGTATTTTCTCTGTTAACCTATCATGTTGTTCTGA
Source organism: Odocoileus virginianus (assembly GCF_023699985.2). Taxonomy (NCBI): domain Eukaryota; kingdom Metazoa; phylum Chordata; class Mammalia; order Artiodactyla; family Cervidae; genus Odocoileus; species Odocoileus virginianus. Next base: position 91,688,102 of record NC_069677.1, read on the forward strand.
AGCTCAAATGGAGGTCACAGATTAGATTCACTCACTGGGGGGAAAAATGCAGCTTTCTTGTGTTGGAAGAGGACATTCTCTTGCTTCCCTTTAGATTCCAAATGATTTTTCTTCAGTAACCTTCCCCCTAAATCCTCTACCTGCTACTTTTTAAAGCTCGGAGATGTGGAGCTGGAGGTTTCAGTGAGGGGCTGTGCCTTTAAAACCGGTAAAAGCAAATGGGTTTTAAGAACCCAACCGGATCTTGGTCCATCATAACATTTAATCTGCGTTACATCTCACTTCCTAATCACTCCTTCCATGCCAATTGTAAAGTGGCGGGGCGGGGGGGGCACCGCGGGGGGGGCACCCCAGAGAAGCGCCCGGGAAACAAATTTGCCTGCGAGCTGCCCAGCCCAGAACACGCGCTCCCGCGCCTTCTGACCGCATCCTCCTGGACCATCCCACACGCTAAAAATAACCTCCCGAATCCTAGTCCCTCTTCCACTTCCTCGTTGCTGGTCGCTATGGTGCTGCTTTCGACTGTGAAGAACTCAGCGCCATTATCACTCTGAGTGTCTCTCTCGGAGATGTGATCTAATTGCAGAATCCACACCTGTTCCACAGTTCAATAGAATTCAGCTCCGGTGGAGGCAGACGCAAACGACACAGGCACACTTGTGCACACACGCGCGCACACACACACACGATTACCTACGAGTTCAGTGGGGGCCAAAGGCAAATAAATTGATCAAGAGGGTGAGCTTATCAGGAAATAATACCGTGAAGGGGAGGAGGGGGGGAAAGGCTGTGTTTTGTGGTCACTGGAAGATTGCTGATGGGTGCATAAATAAGGCATGCCGCAACATCTGTTCTTTGTTGTGCATTCAGCTTTTTAATGTGTTCAAAGAGCAGCTCTGACGCATCGCTGACTACCACTCCCCATCCGAGCAGCATTTTACCAGAAAATAATAAACCTTCCTGGTGGGGTGCAGGGAGCCAAGGCATTCGGGCAATGCCATTAATTTGGAAATATCTCTTTTTTTGCTGGGATTTTAAAATCTCTCTCCCTTTGAACATTGCACAAATTTGGGACCCAGCCTAGCATCCCTCTCAGCCTAAACATTAAATCAGTCTGAATATCTATTCAACCGTTTTTTGTTGTTTTTTTTTAAGTCAGTAAAGGAAAGGTGGGAGGGGGTAGTCAAGTCCAAGTTTATAGACATTTTCCCCTCTGCTTTTAGTTCTATTAATGTGAGCTTCTATCTATCGGGATGATTTTTTTTAAAAAGCATGTTCCAGTATTTATTTGTACTGATAAAATTCAGAGGCAGCTGAGGCCTCTGACAGTTGAACAATATTGGCTGGTTATTTTGACACAGTGTGGTAGGCAGCACAAGATTGAAAAAAACGGAGCATCCGAAACTGAGAAAAACCAGCTTGAATTCTAAAATAAAATTTTAGCAGCATGGATTTCTCTTGCCATAGGCTATGAGGCTACTATGAATTTCAGATGCATTTCCTGGGCTGTCAATGAGGTGGAAAGATGAGACTGGCATCACGAAGATTTGCTGCGGCTCCATCCAGGGTAATTGCAAGCCTAGGTGGAGCAGCATTAAGCCAGCACCAAGAAGAGCTACTGGTGTGCACACAGCGCGGAAACAGCTCGCCAGGCAACCGAGGACCGGCCCGGGACTTCTTTATGTCCCTTCATCTGACTCCTACATTTCCCCACTTTTTAGGTCAGGGCTCAGAGGCACTGCAACGCCAGTGCGGTGCTGAAGCTCGCCTCTGAAACCAGCTGGACTTCATCTTGTGAAAGGGAGACAGGATCTTTCGGGTAGAGGACTGCCATTTAAAGTTCCTCTTTCCAACATTCTCTTTTATAATCTTGGTGTGCAGGATTTTGGTCTTCCCAGTCTTGGCTTAGTCAGCCCTTTCCCAAAGGACAGTTACCATTCGATCGATGTCAAAGGGACCAGGTCTCCATTAGGCTCTGCGTCATTAGTAAAAGCATCCTTAACTGCCTGTGGGACTTCTTGGGATCCCAGCTATACTTTCAGCTAAAATCTTTTCGTGCCTTTTCGTGCCAGGATTCTAGGTATGGCGGGTCGCCCCAAACTTCAGTGTATAATACCAAAAGACAGACATCTAAATTTGTGGTTAGACGAATGATATTTTTAAAAGTATAGTTTCCTGTGTTATACAGTAAGACATTGTTTATCTATTTTATATATCATAGTGTATATCTGTTAATCCCAAACTCCTAATTTATCCCTACCCCACCTTTGGTAGCCAGAAGTCTTCTGTGTCTGTGAGTCTATTTCTGTTCTGTAAATAAGTTCATTTGTGTCATATTTTAGATTCTACATACAAGCAATATCATATGATATTTGTCTTTCTCTGTCTGACTTACTTCACTTAAAATGATAATCTCTAGGTCCTAGACGGGTGATATTTAAAAAATTCTATCCTTTCGTTGGCTGTTGCATGGTCTTATTTTTGGCTTACATGAGGATTTATAATGTTCAGTGTCAAGACAACACAATCATAATGAAAGATATTGGATTTGTCACAGATTAAACCTAATTATCCTGGAGGAAGGCATGACAACCCACTCCAGTATTCTTGCCTTGAGAGTCCCCATGGACAGAGGAGCCTGGTGGGCTACAGTCCATGGGGTCACAAAGACTCGGACACAACTGAGTGACTAACCACACAAGCACAAACCTAATTATGTTATACTTGACGGTATCTTTGCTGCTTAAAAATCCCACATGATGACAACTTTCCAAATGGTTAACTAAAATGACCATTTCCAAGGGTGCATTCTATTCTACTTTCAACCCCATCAGCATGGAAGTAAATGAAGATTTAGGGAAGGGTATATTTTGTGGATGTGTGGTTAGCATATATTCTATACAGACTTAATGCACATAACAATTGCCTAGTTAATGAATTTTCACCACAATAATGCTTCAAATTTTAAACTATTTATCAAACAACTTCTTTTTTTATATAACAACTTTTAACCCCCTCAAGCCCACTAGACAGACATGCTATAAGAAGTGACATTATTGTTTCAGACAAAGATATACTAATTTACTGAGCACAAATGTCTAGTCAAAGAATAGGATGTAGAACAAATTTTAATCATGCGCCCTATTTAGGTGAACTCCTAAGTTTTGCATTGCTTTTGCCAACCAGATGAAAGGGAAGAAGATGTGGTATTTTCCATGATGGTTTTTCCTTATGTTATAAAGCTCAACTTGACCACTTCTAGGTTAAACGTTCAAAGAAAACTATATGCTTAAGACAAGACTGAGTGATTCTGATGTTGAAGGTATACATGAAGATCAGTCTCCTGACTTTCTACCACCTTCCAAAAAAGGCTCTGCTCCATAGGGCCTGCAGTGAGGACCAGCCCAGGCTAGCCTGTCATCCTGTGGGATTGTAACCCAGAGTCTGGGGTCAACTCACAGTCTGCTCTGGGTGTTGCCCCAAAGAGAAGATAGTGTACCTTGACTGAGGTGTTGATACACTCTTAGGCACAGCCTCACCACAGTGACAGGTCAAAGTGGGGATGTAAATCCAGGCCCCTCCACAGCAGGTCAGGACAATTTGGAATGTCCATCCCACTCTGGAGCTCCCAGGGCAGCTGGCTGAGCAACTTGCTGGGACCACTAAGCCAATCTTCCACAGTGAACTGATTCTGAGGTCTCACCTCAAAATTTTGGCTTACCAACCTCCGTTTCAGAGTCTGCTTCCCTGCAAAGACTCTACCTGCAGCACTGCTTCATCTTTCTTTCCAGCCCCCACCAGTGCTCACCGCCTTTGATGACTACAATAAACCTTCGTTATCTGACATGTGGTGACAAGCTATATTTATTACCATCTCCTTTATTGCTTATCTAAACTTGTTTTTATTGTTTGATTGATACATTTTTTTTTCAATCTGGGATATTATTCAGATACCTTGAGTTGGGATGGAATGCAATAGAATTTTCCCATTGAAGTTAATAAAATATTGTTTCATTTAAACATCTTCACACAGCAGTGAGGCTTGGGGAGAAGGTGAGAGTGTTGAGTGAGGGAGAGTGCTGTCAGAGCCTGCATCAGCCAAGAGTGCTCTCAGCCGCATGGGACTGAAGATCCAGCCCACAGCGACCTGAACAACCAGGAAAACACACTCCCTTGATTAGCAAGAAATCCAGAGGCAGGAAAGTTCCAGGCTGGATAACAGTGGCTCAATCACATCATCAAGGACTGACCTCCTCGCCTTCTCAGACTTTGGTCCTCAGCGTATCAGCCACCCTTCATGTGGCAAGAGATGCTTGCCTCTCTGATAGGCAACAATGTCAAAGGCTGGAAGAGGGAGAGAGAGATTGCCACCTCCCTGAGTCCATCTTTACGGACAATAAAGCCTTTCTCAGAAGTCCCCTCACCAGACTGCACTCGTGTGGATGATTCTGCAGCTTCCTCTGCCATGGGAGGTCGTGGTGGGCTTGAGCACCCACAGCCCAGCTCAGAGACACTCACCTGTCAGACTTCCCTCCCTTCCCCTTTTTTGCTCATTTCTCACCCTTCCTTTCATGCTTTTCCCAAATGAAGCTACATGCATGCAAACCCTGTCTCAGGCTTGTTTCTTGGGGTAACTCACACCACACAAGGGCACTGCCTCCATCATTAAGGACCTCCCACCCCATCTCCCTCGACATGAGCAAACACATCCCTAACTGCCTCTGGGGCTTCTTGGCACCCCAGGTATACTTTTAACTTCTTTCTGCTACAATCTTTCTGTGCCTTTTGCAGAATCTTCCTGACCAGTATCTCAGATCACCAGTATCTATCTCAGCTCGCTATCTTTGCAAAGGAGCCTGCTTCTGGTTCAAAGGAAACTCACAAATCATAAATGACAAACCAAAAAACACAACAAGAAACTGACTGTGCAGGCTGATCCCAACATACCCACGTTTGTTTCTTCTCCCACCAGCCAGCCTTTTGCATATGAGATTTCTCAGGAGTGAGGGCAACGCAAGGGCATGATGGCACTGGGGCGGAGTGGACTCATAGCACTCGCAACACTCTCTCCAAAATATTATTTCTTAGTCTGATTTTTTTCCCCTTATTTTCTCCAAACATTTCCTGAGATAAATGTGGTTGATCAACTAAGAATTGCAACTCTGGTTACCAAACACTTCCTTTCTCCATCCTCTGTGTATGTCTCACACTTTGATTTGGAAGATAACCTCTATTGTCTTGGAACCTCATGAAAAACCGTTACAACTGAATAAAATTTGTACACATATACAAAGGATTGCAGCCTTATGAATGCTCTGAGCCTCTAAGATCTGATCATTGGTATAAAATTATTTGATTGTAATTGTCTTTGTGGTCTATTTGCAATGACTATAAAGATGAAGAGTTCCTGATGGTCAAAGAAGAGTCAAAAAGATGGCAAAACTTTAAACTAAAGATCATTCTCTGTTAGGAAATAATTGATGGGCAAATAGATGCTGAATTAGGGATGTGTAAGTGGCTCTTCTAGTCTCAAATCTGTTTAGTTCTTTGTTGGTAATTAAAAATATAATCATTCCCTCATGGAAAGCTGTTTTCACAAACTTGCTATAACTCTTTTTGTATTTGGGGGCCTCAAAAGAGAAAAAAATGATCCTACTGATGAAGAGAGAATGGGGAAATAAATGAAGTAATTATGAGCTGGAGTAACAAATACCACTTAGGCATATACCAATTATTTCTGCAAAATCCACAATTTATGGCAAGAAATCTCAATGTTTACATATTGATCAACTTTTATTCATACCAAAAGAGAATACATTGTAATAAAGATTTCTCACTGATTTGGAGAAAAGTGTATTCCACTAAAGTGTTAGATTACTGCCTCAGCTCATCATCTCTTATTTTTACCACCACAACAAAAACAGCTTTATGGGAAGAAAATATTGTACTGTATAAATCTCTTCATGAATGAATGAGCCTAAAAAGGAGAGAATCGTCCAGGTCCTCTTTACTATCTGGCTGTTCATTGTAAAGTATTGTCTGAAATGAAAGCTGATTTGGGTAACTTTTGCACCAAAGCTGCTGACAAAGATTTATATGGTTTCACCACAATGAGTCTACCTCACTTTGAATGATGACAGGCACTAGAATAATGCCATCCCTGCCCTAGAGGAAGTATTTTTTAAATCTTAGCCATGTTTTACAGAAAACAATTTTTGGTTCATGAAAAGCAAACTTAAGAGATTATTTCATATACCCCTTACCATGAGAAAGCGGAAGTCAGAGAGATTAAAGAAATGCACTGGGTTAATGGCAAAGGACTGCCTAGAGTTCAAGTCCTCCAGTTCCAAATCTAGCATCCTTCCGTTGGCACCATGCTGTGAAGAATACCAGTCAGTTCTCTCTATCAGCCTAAAGGGGCATCACAATGTTGCTCTCTGAGATAGACACGTGCTGGGTAATTTATGGGGGAGTGTTCAAGTTATAAGTGAAACATAAGACTTTTTTCACTTCCAAAATCAGAAAGGAGTTCAGCTTTCAGTTTTCACTTGATATTTGACCAAGAACCTTTCTCTTATATGTATAATTTACCCAGATTGTGGTAATGATGCACCAAACCAATGATGCTTATAAATGAATCTTTGCTCTTTGTAATTATCCACTAGTATCATCATGAGCTGGTGCCCAAGAATGTCTTTATAGACATCTGGGAGCCTACCTGACAAGGAAAATCATTAATCTAATGGACACTGTAACTGAAAGAACAATCTTCTATCGTCCCATCCTAATTTCCAACTCTGGATAAAAAGAAAATGTGTCTTTATTCTTATCATTTTCCACTTAGAGTTGTAATTGTTACATTACCTAAAAATAGAATTTTTTTATCTTGTAAAGATTTCACTTCAACTGTTTGCATGTGATTGTAAAGGGCTAGCTGTTCAAGCTGGTTTTAGAAAATGCAGAGGAACCAGAGATCAATTTGTCAACATCTGTTGGATTATTGAAAAAGCAAGAAAATTCCAGGAAAAACAACTAGTTCTGCTTTATTGACTATGCCAAAGCCTTTGACTGTGTGGATCACCACAAACTGTGGAAAATTCTGAACAAGATGGGAATAGCAGACCACCTGACCCACCTCTTGAGAAACCTGTATGCAGGTCAAGAAGCAACAGCTAGAACTGGACATGGAACAACAGACTGGTTCCAAATTGGGAAAGGATTATGTCAAGGCTGTATATTGTCACCCTGCTTATTTAACTTACATATAGAGTACATCATGAGAAACACTGGGCTGGATGAAGCACAAGCTGGAATCAAGATTTCTGGGAGGATTATCAATAACCTCAGCTATACAAATGACACCACCCATATGACAGAAAGCAAAGAAGAACTGAAGAGCTTCTTGATGAAAATGAAAGAGGAGAGTGAAAAAGTTGGCTTAAAACTCAACATTCAGAAAACTAAGATCATGGCATCTGGTTCCATCACTTCATAGCGAATATATGGTGAAACAGTGGAAACAGTGACAGACTTTATTTTGGGGGGCTCCCAAATCACTGCAGATGGTGACTGCAGCCATGAAATTAAAAGACGCTTACTCCTTGGAAGAAAAGTTATAACCAACCTAGACAACATATTAAAAAGCAGAGGCATTACTGTGCCAACAAAGGTCCATCTAGTCAAGGCTAAGATTTTTCCAGTAGTCATGTATGGATGTGAGAATTGGACTATAAAGAAAGCTGAGCATTGAAAAATTGATGCTTTTGAACTGTGGTGTTGGAGAAGACTTTTGAGAGTCCCTTGGACTGCCAGGGGAGCCAACCAATCCATCCCAAAGGACATCAGTCCTGAATATTCATTGGAAGGACTGATGCTGAAGCTGAAACTATACTTTGGCCACTTGATGTGAAGAACTCACTATTTGAAAAGACCCTGAAGCTGGGAAAGACTGAAGGCGGGAGGAGAAGGGGATGACAGAGGATGAGATGGTTGAATGGCATCACTGACTTGATGGACATGAGTTTGGGTAAACTCCAGGGGCTGGTGATGGACAGGGAGGCCTGGTGTGCTGCAGTCCATGTGGGTTGCAAAGAGTTGGACATGACTGAGTGACTGAACTGAACTGAACAAAGGGCTAAATAGCTTTGTTGCTTGAAGAGACCCTTGTACACAAGTAACCCTTTAGCTATGATCTGGAAGGTATAGAATAAATAAAACTTGATGATTCCTCAAACCACAAAGTGACGCAATGTTTTTCGGTAGGACATGAAGATGACATGGCATCCATGGGTTTCTTCCCCCCCTTTGTGTAGTATGTGTGAACTGCACAGTTTCTGAGAATTGTAGCTTTAATCTGGGATGTTATCTTTATTGGGTGAGGGAGATCATCCTCCTGTATGTTACAAAAGGTGAGGAGACACTGCCACACACATGGATGAAGAGACCTTGAGCGGGGCCAGGCCCGGACGGCACAGTGCATGCTGGGACGGCTGGATGAATCAAGTAATTGGGACTCTGAGCAATACAGCTGTGTGTCATAATATCTGTCTCCCCCTTTCCTTACAAGGAGACGGGCGCACATTACCTACTCATGATAGAACCGAGCCTTGAGGAAGAGACAGGAAATATTCCAGAAAGGAGTTGAAGGGTTGTAACAGGAAGATATTAGAAGGGTGTTCGCTCTTTGAAGAGCCACCCTCAGCAAAGCCCCACGAAGAGCTTAAGCTCCTTTTCTTCATCGTGAGACCAGGGGCAATCTCCCCTCCGAGGGACTATTTGACAACGTGTGGATACCTCTCTGCGGTCCCAGCTTGGGGCCAGGTGCTGCTGGTGTCCAGTGGGAAGAGCCCAGGGGTGCGGGCCAGCACACCACCACGCTCAGGACTGCGCTTTGCAGCAGAGGGTTATCCACAGCACCGCGGGTGAGAGACCCTGCTTCACGTTCAGAACCGCCACAGCATGCATCCTAACTAAAGTGTTTCTCCTCACGTTTCGCTCCCAGCCCATGGGTAAAGGAGTTCTGCACATGTTGTCTTGCACTTGGAGCGCAAGGGGAGAGGCTCAGAGGCGGGCAGCAGGTGGACAGGAGGTCTTCCTCACAGCGCCCCTCCTTGAGGTCTCAGCGCTGGCAGAAACCTCACACCTAGAAGGGGAAAGGCCCTGGTTCCAGAAAGCAACCAGCTGTGGAGAGCTGTGCCCTTGGTTTCCACGTGGTTTCAGAGGCCCCAGTGCCCCTTTTCTCTACTCCTCTGAAGTCTAAAAACTACACAGGTTTCCATTACGTTCCTCTTGTCAGGGGAAGGCCTTGACAAGAGACCGGAAGCAGAAGAGGTGGCAGGAAGGCCTTCCTTCCGGTCTTCAGAGCCTGCTCCTCCCCGCCCCCCCAGCAGCGGAAGACAACTACTGCTCCAACCTCGGGGCGTTCAAAACACCTCTAGATCCTGCCTCTGGGCTTCTTTGTGAAGGAGCCCCGCCTTCGGCCCGTGACCACACCTTCTGTGGTAAGAGAGCCGGCTGAATCCTTATCCTCTGAAACCTGATCACCAACCATGTGACTCTCCCCCACTTCCGAACACCAATAATACGGGGTTCTTCCTCTCGACTCCTAGGTCCTGGGGAGCACAGATCTCCCCTGTGGCTTCCTCAGCCCTGAGAGGTGTCGCTGCTTCCTCTAGTTAGGATGATTTTCAAGCCTTCTTTTTGCTCTTTTAGTTTTCAACACCTGTGTAACCAGTTGCTTGTATTAAATACCCTCCATTTGAACGTCCTGCACGGCATCTGTTTTCCTGAAAGAACCCTGACCGTTACCCCTCAGGATTCCTGACAGGAAGGGGCAGAAGTTGCCAGAGGAGGATAGAAACCACCAAGCGGTTTGTTTGGGAGGCCATCCTGAAGAAACGGCCATCACCTCTTTTCCTCCAAACACTCCTGGTAACGCTTGCATGTGGGGAGGCTAACGCTTCTGTAGCATTGATGAAACTCAGACGTATTTGCTGCGAATCTCTGTGGTGCAGAAGATGAACTCTGAAGCGAGACGTCCTTCCTCTCACATTGAAAGACAACTACCTTCACACTGAGATAATGGTGAGCAGGACACGGCAGTCCTTGGTGAAGAAGCTTCCTGACAACAGTGAAAGAAATAGAGAATTCAGATTCTTGTGAGAAGGTACGGGGTGAAGACAGCCCTGTCCTGCGGTCACTGTGGTGGGAGCTGCCGCAGACGTGCCCCTCGGGGCTGAGAGCTGGAAGTTATTCAGTCCGGCCCCAAGAACAACAAGCAGATCTGCGTGGACCAGAGCAGTTTGAGTCAGGAGCGATCCTAGACAAGAAAAACCATCAGATGTTAGTAACTGTATGACACACCCTCATTTCAGAGATTTCAAACGTGAGCATATGCTTTTCACAGAAATGATTAAATATGGAAATCCAGAACCTAGAGAGAGAAACCATAGCACCTAATACAAATAGAGTATAAGTAAGAAGGCAAATACATAATGATAAAGACTAATACCTTGAATATGAAGAGAACTCTCCAGTGCAAAATTAGAATATGGGGAAATCTCAATCCCATGACAAGTTCTTTATGGAAGCCTCCAGATTCAATCATGTGTAAATACTTCATTGGCATGAGATAAACTCCTGTTTAGACAGCACTCATTTATGGGTTGTGTTTGGCCCACACTCCTTCTTATGGACAGAAACAAATTGGAAAAACAACAATTTATACCTTGGTATATGCCCTTATTACAACACTTTGGTTTCCAGTGATACTGTATATTCTTATATTCTGCCTTATGCTTAGTATGAGTGCCTAAAATTTTGAGAAAGAAGTCATCCCTTTTATGAGCTTGTGGTTGAGTCCTACATGATAGCAGGGCTTCTCCTCTCTGCCTGGAGTAGTTACCTGTAATGTTACAGGTAACTTGGACACAGGCACCGCACATGGTGAGTTATTCACAGGAGCACTGGGCAGAAGAAGGAGCTAGGACGTGGCTCTAGATGTGCACAGCCAGGCAGGGTAGCTGGGACACCTGGCCCGGCTGCAGTGATGAACCCTGGAGAGTCAGGTGGGTTGTTGAAAGCTGGTGTCCTGGTCTTCAAAGAGCTTACAGTCTCAGACAGAAGACCGAGAAGTGAATGAACCCAAAATAAAGCCACATGCTGAATGCCAGCACAGAGATGTGTGCACCAGGTTCTGTGGGAGCACAAAGAAGTGAAATAGTAAATGTTTCTGTGAAGCAAGGTCAAAATCCAAGTGGATGTGGTATTTGGGTTGAGTTCTGATGAATGAGAATTTCCCCAAAACACAAGGTTGCAAGGGAAGGAGGGTAATTTCTAGGAATAAAGAATAGTATGGTGAAATTCCTCTCCTGGGCATATATTTAGAGAAAACTCTGATTTGAAAAGGCACATGCACCCCAATTGTCATAGCACCACTGCTTACAATAGCCAAGCCAAGGAGGTATCCATCAACAGGTGAATGCATAAAGAAGATATGGTGCATACATAAAATGGAGTACCACTCAGCCATTCAAAAGAATGAAATAATGACATTTGCAACAACATGGATGGAACTGGAGATGGTCACACTAAGTGAAGGAAGCAACAACATGGATGGAACTGGAGATGGTCACACTAAGTGAAGGAAGCCAGGTGTGTGCATGGTCAGTCACTGAGTCATGTCTGACTTTTTGCAACACTATGGAATATAACCCGCCATAGTGGCTGTCTGTCCATGGACAGGTTCCTCTGTCCATGGGATTCTCCAGGCAAGAACACTGGAATGGGTTGCCAATTCCCCCTCCAGGGGATCTTCCTGACCCAGGGATCAAACCCACATCTCCTGTGTCTCCTGCATTGGCAGGTGGATTCTTTACCACTGAGCCACCTGGGAGGCCCTAGTGAGTCATACAGAGAAAGACAAATATCTTATGATATCACTTTATATGTGGAATCTAAAATGTGACACAAATGAACTTATACAAAACAGACTCACAAACATAAAAAACAAGTTATGGTTTTCAAAGAGGGAGTAGGGGAGTGATACATTAGGCATTTGGGATTAACAGATGCATACTACTGTATGTAAAATAGGTAACCAACAAGGGCTTACTGTATAGCACATGGAACTAGATTCAAAAAAGAGAAAGACCTAAGGATAGAAGGCTGGGTCATTTTGCCCAACCACTGGGCAGAAAGAAAAAGAGAAAAATAGAAAGTAATTGGAAAAATAAAGGTCAAGGAAGCAGGAGGAGGTCAGAAGATAGTGGAATCAAGGAAAGAAGATGGAAGAATCTATGAAGGAAGCCGTTAACACTGCTGTGCGTTGTGGTTCAGTCACTCAGTCGTATCTGCCTCTTTGCGCCCCAGGGGCTGCGGCCCACCGGGCTCCCCTGTCCTTCCACACAGCTGTGTGTAGCAATAGTCAAAGTGGAAGAAGCCGAGAATGTTCTCACAGTTGGGAGGCCACAGTCATCTTCGGTGGAGCGTTTTAGTGGAGCTGTTAAGGGTGAACATTGGATGGATTAAGGAACAAAAACAACATGGAAAATGTTAGTGCAAGCTAGTTTGCCACAACAATGGAAAAAGCTTGACAGCAGAGAAAAGTAAAGAGTGGTGGTTGGAGGTAAACACGATGTTGAAGTGGCAGAGATGTGACCGTGCTTATATGCTGAGATGACAGAACAAGTAGGCAGGGGGATTCATGGAAGAAGAAGAGGAAGCGAATCTTGAGCACAGGGAGGTAGCTGCCCTGGATGAAAATTGTCTTTTTTCTGAGATGGGAGGGAAGAATTAGTTTGCTATAAGAATGGATTCGTCTAGCAGACTGCTGGTTCATAGTGAAAAGGTATAACAAGATAGCAGGCAATCCAAATGGCTGATAACACTCAGGGTTAAGATGGGAAGTCTATCTATTTTGGTGGGGGCAGGAAGGAATCTCCAGCTAAGAGGCTTTTGAAATACTGGTTAAATGCATGGGCTTTAGAGGATGACAGGACAGCAAGTAGTAATTCTGACACTCCCTAGCTGAGTGACCTGAAGTTGTTTAAATCCTTTTCTAGGCTTCCAGTCCTTCATTTATAAATTGGGAATTATAATAATATCTATGTTATGCCATTTTGTGAAGATTTAATGAAATCATACATGTAAAGTGTCTGCTGTCTCGTAGGTACTCATGTCTAACTGGCTGAAAAAAAGTGAGGACAAAAGTAGACATTCAGATATGTGTATAGACCAGGCCAACTTGGAACCAGTACAAAGAATCATTGGCATTTAGCCATCATCCTAAAGACTGGCTGGGGTGAAGAGTGAAGCCCGTCCAAGAGCCAGGTGGGGGCCCATGGGTTGTGGCCGGCCCTGAGGATAGCAGATCTGTGCCAGCGCCCAAACGCAAGCCCCGCTGAAAGCCTGCCGCAGCCCCTGAGATCCATCCTGCTTGTGTAGGTAGTCCCCACTTACTTCCCGGTGAAGATGGGCGCATAAACACAGGAGCCGGTCAAATTCCAGCTGAAGCATCAAAGGGAGCACGAGAATCGGAAACTCCATCACCACTGCCGAGAGCTGGAGCAGAACCCTTTTCATTTGTGGAACTGTCAAGTAAGATTTTGCCAATGGGACCCTATCTAGGAAAGACACTAGGGCTCCCTTACTCAGAAAGTGGTACTGTCCTGAGAGGAAAAAAGCAAAGGAGGTCTTGAAGGCATTGCAGTAATCCCTTGATACATGGGATCCATGGTAGGAAGGCATGACAGTCTCGGGATGAGCAGGTCTTACGAACCCGAGGGCAGTCACTGCTTGGGGCCAGGCCCTCATGACCGCATCATACAGCCAATAGTTGGGCGGAACTGTTGAGGATTCTCCACAAGCTTACAAGGTTCTTTTCAGTCGATTTTGTGGTCACACAGAGAACGAGATCAGGTCATTCCGGATTTGGCTCCTGGCACAATGACTTTGCCATCCACAGAGAAAGCTATGACCTCAGCTCATAAAATGTCAGAGTAAGTCTCCCACCAAGATGTGTAATCACTGAATGGGTAAAATGTCATATAGCATAGATCTAAAAGAGGATTAGAAAAAATCCAAGCAAACTATGATGGGATCTAGGAAAAATCTATTCACTGTTTTGCTGAGAAATACTAGGCCAGATAAAATAGTCATCGTTCAAGGATGAATAAACAGACAAAATAAAACCTCATTATGAGGCAAATGAAAAATTTTGTGACTTTAAGGAATGAAAATATAGCACTCAAGAGGCAGAGGAAGAGCATGCTTTTGAAGAAGATTTACTACAGGAAATGGGAATAAATTTTAAGCAGCATATGCTTTGTGATCTAAATAACATTCAAAGACCCCATGAAGCAGGAGATGAAAAATGAGAGAAGAAAATATATTGAGGTAAGAAAGAAGCTGGTTAAGGAACTAAATATAGAGTAAGATGAAAGAAGGAAAAATGCTATAAAACTGAATATGAACTATCAAAATGGAAAATGCATTAGAAGCAATAAAGTGATTAATTGGCAATGTTTATAATGAAATCAGTAATATAGAGGACAAATTTGAAGTCTTCTAGAATTAAAAGAAAATGAAAATATTAAAATGCTATGAAAAGAGATGACAGATGCAGAGGGCAGAAAGTGAAACCCAACATGAAGAAAACTGGTACTGCCAAAGAAAACACCTGAATAAATAGGAAAAATAGCAATGCTATAGCAATGCTATATGTGTGTGTGTGTATATGTGTATATATATATATATATATATATATATATTTAAGTTATAGAAAATAATTAAGTAAACATTTATAATAATTTGAAAATAAGTAAGTAAATTAAAAAGATACCTGAACTTAAGTAAGTAAATATTCAGATCAAGTGGGCTTGAGGAATGCTAAACAAAATTAAAATAAACAGACCAGCTTCTTGGAAAGTTTGAAATTTTAGTTTTTCATAAAAAGAATTATGGAAGACAGAGGAAAAAAAACAAAAGAAAATAATCAGGACAAGAAGTTAATAAAGCAACATCTTCAGAGGCCTAATTTATTAAGATCTAAGAATGCTAAACCTAGACACATTAGTATTATTGTACACTTTTGAAGTCAGTCAAAAAGTGTTCTCTGATACCAAGTGTCAAAACCTAAATCAATCAAGTCATCTTCATGACAGAAAAAAATAGTTTTCCAGATAATCATAAAATAAGTTCAGTTTTAAAAACATCCTGTAAAATAAAAATGTACTTTATTAAAAGTATTTCAGCATTTACTGCCGGTAAGCACTGAAATATTTCAATGTGGGATCAGGTCTAAATTGTTGTGAATACACTGCAGCTACAACAGAGATTTCGAGCTTCAGCTTTAATCCTTGGAAGAGAAAATGCAGCATGTGAATATTAATATCCAGCAAATAAGAATTTGGGTCCAAATCCTCAGATGGTGGAGGAGACCTCAAAGAAGGGAAGGCAGTATCTCCTGTTTACAGTGCATTAGGAGAGAAAATGGTAGACACATTCTTCCCCTTGACATGAACAGAGAAATAGAGTTGTTTATTATTTAAAGGTAACTTTGACCAAAAGTAAAAGTCGGATGTATACTTTTTCATTAGAAGAGAGAAAAGAGAAAGAAAACTTGTATGATAGAGTCAAAGATAAATATCAAAGGAGATGGCAAAGAAACTGAGACAAAATCTAAATCAAGCTGAGTAACACAAACATAATTTATGACAAATATAATGACTTAATCATATTAAATGGCAAAAATTAGGTCATTAGACAATCAGCACTAATTGTCTATTAAAGATAGCTATGAAAGATTAACACAAGAAAATTGAAAGTATAAGATTATATTTAAATATAAAGAACTATTCTCCCCAACTAACAGTTGGAATTGCAATCATACGAGATGAATTAGATTTTCAAGGAAAAAAATTTAAGTGTCTCATAGATAATCTGTTTTTTTCAATGTTGGTAAGAAGATCCTAAATTAAAATGTATCGGGATTCAACTTCCATGTGCCAAATAACAGAATATATAATAAGCATAAAGCAAAAACTGTTAGAATTAGAAAGAGGAACTGACTGCAATGGATGCATAATAAAAAATGAAATATTTTTCTGTCCTTAAGAGTTAAAGTAGGCAATAGGCAAAGAAAATAGGCAATAGGGGTATCTTATGTCATCAACTGAGTCAATTTGAAAATGCACATGGAGATTTATTCCTCAAATAGAACATACATTCTGCTTTTAAATATTTGGAAACACAAAATATTATATATATTTGATCAGAAAGATAACCTCAGAATTTTCTAAAACACAGATCTATGCAGATCATATTCTTTAATCAAAATGTAACATAATTAATAGTTGAAAAAGAATAATTTTTAAAAAAATTTCCCAACCTTTTTAAGTGAAGAAAAAAAGAAATATTCTTCTGGGTCAAATATGAGATTAAAAATGTAATTGCAAAATACTTAGAAAATTGCAATTATAAGCACACTACATATTCAAACCTATAGTATTTAGTTAAAGCTGTAGTTGGGCTTTCCAGGTAGCACTAATGGTCACGAACTTACCTACCAGTTCAGGAGACTTAAGAATCATGGGTTTGACCCCTGGATAGGGAAGATCCCCTGGAGGAGGGCATGGGAGCCCACTCCAGCATCCTTGCCTGGAGAATCCCATGGAGAAAGAAGCCTGGCAGGCTGTGATACATAGGGTTGCAAAAAGTCGGATGTGAGTGAAGCGACTTAGGAGGCACTAGAGCTGTAAAAAGTAAAAGAAACAAATGAATTGAGTTATTAACTTGAGGCACTAAGAGCAGAACGAAGCATGGCTAATAGGAAGAAAAAGAAAAATGTGATTAAGGATGAAAGCAGAAATTAAAATTTAGTAAACTAAAAGGAATAGAACAGAGAAATAAACCCAAGTGGTTCTTTAGGGGAAAAAGCCAGCAATAAATAGAGCAAAAAAATAAAATATACAAACTTCTATTTATTCTAATCAAAGAAAAAATGTGAGATAAAAAAAATTAATGATAAGAACGTGTCATCTTAGACATGAAAACACTTGAAAATCTTGATATAGTGAATCATTTCATTCTTATCAAACATGAATATTAACTGAAACATTCTTGAGAACAAAAGAATAAATAAAAGTAAATATTTACCTATTCAGAAGATGTAAAGCAAAATTCTTTCAAATATTAAAGAACAAATAATTTTCTGACTTATTAACTCTTCAAGGGCATTAATACATGGAAACAAATCCTATTTCAAGAACTGGCAAAACTTTAATACCAAAAACTTATAAAACTAACTCAAAAGAGAAAATGACAAAGTAACCTCACAAATATTGAGATTTAGATGCCAAAATCTAAAATGCAATACTACATTTACCTAGCTGTTTGTGAAATAATGGAAAAAAATCCTAGCAGATTTTCTTCCAAGAATGCAAATATAAATCAATATTATGAATTAATTTAATTTTCACATCAATATGTCACAGAAGAAAAATAAAGTTATTATTTAAAAATATGCCAAAAACTATTTTGCAAAAAATGCAGGTCCATTTTTAGTTAAAGCACCTGATAACTAGGACCATAATAGGAATGAAGCATTCTTTCTTAAATTGGTACAGATTATCTGTCTAAATATGTGATCTGTTCAGTTCAGTTGCTCAGTCATGTCCGATTCTTTGAGACCCCATAGACTGCAGAATTCCAGGCTTCCCTGTCCATCACCAACTCCCAGAGTTTACTCAAATTCATGTTCATAGAGTCAGTTATGCCATCCAACCATCTCATCCTCTGTTGTCCCCTTCTCCTCCCACCTTCAATCTTTCCCAGCATCAGGGTCTTTTCAGTGAGTCGGTTCTTCTTGTCAGGTGGCCAAAGTACTGGAGTTTCAGCTTCAACGTCAGTTCCAATGAATATCCAGGACTGATTTCCTTTAGGGTTGACTGGTTGGATTTCTTTGCAGTCCAAGGGACTCTCTTGAGAGTTCAAAAGCATCAATTCTATGGGACTCAGCTTTCTTTATAGTCCAGCTCTCACATCCATACAAGACTGCTAGAAAAACCATAGCTTTGACTAGATGGACCTTTGTTGGCAAAGTAATGTCTCTGTTTTTAATATGCTGTCTAAGTTCGTCATAATCATAACTTTTCTTCCAAGGAACAAGTGTCTTTTATTTATTTTTTTTTTCCATTTATTTTTATTAGTTGGAGGCTAATTACTTTACATCATTGCAGTGGTTTTTGTCATACATTGAAATGAATTAGCCATGGATTTACATGTATTCCCCATCCCGGTCCCCCCTCCCACCTCCCTCTCCACCCGATCCCTCTGGGTCTTCCCAATGCACCAGGCCCGAGCACAAGTGTCTTTTAATTTCATGGGTGCAGTCACCATCTGCAGTGATTTTGGAGGCCAAGAAAATAAAGTCTGTCACTGTTTCCATTGTTTCCCCATCTATTTGCCAAGCCAAGCTTCAGCATGAACTGTGAACTTCCAGATGTTCAAGTTGGATTTTGAAAAGGCAGAAGAACCAGAAATCAAATAGCCAACATTTGTTGGATTATCAAAAAAGCAAAAGAGTTCCAGAAAAATATCTATTGCTGCTTTATTGACTACACCAAAGCCTTTGACTGTGTGGATCACAACAAACTGTGGAAAATTCTGAAAGAGATGGGAATAGCAGACCACCTGACCTGCCTTCTGAGAAATCCATGGGCAGGTCAAGAAGCAACAGTTAGAACTGCACATGGAAAAACAGACTGGTTCCAAATAGGAAAGGGAGTGAGTCAAGGCTGTATATTGTCACCCTGCTTATTTAACTTATATGCAGAGTACATCATGAGAAACGCTGGGCTGGATGAAGCACAAGCTGGAATCAAGATTGCCAGGAGAAATATCAATAACCTCAGATATGCAGATGACATGACCCTTATGGTAGAAAGTGAAGAAGAACTAAAGAGGCTCTTGAAAGTGAAAGAGGAGAGTGAAAACCTTGGCTTAAAGCTCAGCATTCAGAACACTAAGATCATGGCATCTGGTCCCATCACTTCATGGCAGATAGATGGGGAAATATGTGATATTAACAATAAAAACTCCAGGAACATTAACTTTAAAAGAAGAAAAAAATACATGGATGCTTTTTATTGTAAGATCTGATAGAGAGGGAAAAGGGGTTAGTGATTGAAGAGGAAGAGGAAACTCTTACTATTCATTCATTTTATGATGGTCTATCCTGAAGTCTCAAAACCAGGGGAAGAGAATCAGTTAAAAATGAAAGATTTTTATTGAGAGATTTCAGCGTAAGTGACCGATCATAACCAAATATACAAAAATCAATTGATTTCATATATAAAAGGAATAAATAATTAGAAGAGTTGATTTAAACATCTCACTCATAATGAAATGAGCAAATTATCTGGGAATATATTTAATAGGAAATGTTTAAGACCCATAGAAAGAAAGCTATAAAATTTATTATGGATTTAAAAGACTTCAATGAATGGAGAGAAACACTGTATTTTGTTCCAGTTTGTTTACTGAGAACTTGTAAAGCTGTCAGGTCTGAACGGGTCCCAGAGCAACAGAATCTGGCTCCACTCAGAAACATAGATGCAGAATTCCTAAGCAGGGCAGCATCATATCAAGTCAAGCAGCATGTGGAAACGGTAACATACCTAGAGCAGAGAGGGTCGATTCTAAGAATGCAAAGCTTGTTCAACTTCAGGGCAGAAAACTTGCCTGTCTTGTTCTTGTCTATACTCCTGACATTTACCATAGTCACTGACACGTGCGTAATAGTGTTAGTCGCTCAGTCATGTCTGGCTCTGCACCCCCATGGACTGTAGCCCACCAGGCTCCTCTGGCCCATGGAATTCTCGAGGCAAGAATACTGGAGTGGATAGCATTCCCTTCTCCAGGGGATCTTCCTCAACCCGTGATCAAACCCAGATCTCTTGCATTGAAGGCAGATTCTTTACCATCTGAGCCCCCAGGGAAGCACATATACATAAAAAGTTCTCAATAAATATGTGTTGACTGAAGGAACATTATGTTGTCCTTTGTTTTGCTACATTAGTAGATTAAAGGAGAAATCTACTTAATATCTTAAAAGGTGTCTGAAAAAATCATTTGAGAAAATTCAAAATCCATTTTTCATTAAATGCTAAGATAGAAATAGAATGAGCTCTTTTTTTAAAATCTTGCTAACGTTTTCTACTAGAAACACGCAGCAAGTGTCCTGCTTAATAATAAAATATTCAGGAGCAAGAAAGGTGTGCTTACTATCACCTCAATTTATCACAACTTTACTGAAATTCTTGGTTAAAAAATTAATCCCGAAAATAAGAATAGTGAAAGGGAGGAGTAGATGAAACAAAATAGTTTTTATGTGTAGATGACATTATTTTTAGTTCAGATAATGACACTTGAAGAGGACCAAGAGACAACTGATAAGTAAAGAGATTGACTTCAAGATCAACATGCAGAAAGCTTTTGGCTTTCCCACACCCTAGCAATAACTGAATAAATCTTTAATAATCATCCCACTGACAATTAACAAAATTGAGTAACAAAATAAGTAAGTTTTTAGGAATGAAACAGACATATGCCAAGACCCAGAAGAAAATATATCATAAAGCTTAGTGGAAAAGTTGAATAAATGCAGAAGAGACCATGTTGCTGGGTTGTATAGATATCACTTCTTTGTAACTTGTCTATAAATTCAATTAAGTCTTAATAAAAAAAAATCCCATAGGAATTTTTATTTTCTTTTTTGGAACAGAACTCAATAAGCCACACTTCCATACTTTGAAAGAGAAAATAAAAGAAAAACCAAGACATTTTTGAAAAAGAGAAATCAAGAGGGGCAATTTGCCCTGTAAAACATGAAAAATAAACTATAATATATTGCAACTACCCATGTTGCTGCCGCTGCTGCTGCTAAGTCAGTTCAGTCGTGTCCGACTCTGTGCGACCCCATAGACGGCAGCCCACCAGGCTCCCCGTCCCTGGGATTCTCTGGGCAAGAACACTGGAGTGGGCTGCCGTTTCCTTCTCCACTACACGTGTTAGCTGGGGACTAATCAATCAATAGACCAAAAAAGAGAAGGAAATCTAGATGCCTACCAGCCAGTCATCAAAAGCCCAATACATTAGAAAAAGATAAAAAAGACCTGATGTTTAAAAAAACATGTTTATATATCGAGCAGAAAAATAATGTTTATATAACTTTGGCATGGAGGCCTTCATAGCCAAGATATAAAATCCAAAAGACATGAAGTAACAGATGGACAAATTTGCCCACATAAAAATCAAAATCTTCTGTATGACAAAAAGCAATATGAAGTTTAAAAGCTGGTTTAGACTCAAATAAACTGTTTCTGCTTTATCCTTTAATAGATGAAGGATTCATAATTAAAGTAGGTACACTTTTACATAGTTAAGGAAGACAACCAATTTTTGAAATGAGCAAAGGATAAAAATAAACTATTCACTGAAAAAAATCATAGTTTCTAAAGATGTTTAATCTCATTAATAACTGGAGAAAATGGGAATTAAAATATGAGAGCTTTGCTCCTAGAACATGGACCCAAGTGTCAGTGAGGGTCAGGGGACAGGCATTTTCGGGTGCTGCTGTTGAGAGTATGGATTGGTGAAGATGATTTGGCAGTATTAGAATTAAAAACACAAGTCTCCTCAGTTAGACTTTCTGTTAAGAGAAAATATACATGTACTGGGGGAGATCGAAGGCAAAAAGAGAGGAGGGTGGCAGAGGATGAGATGGTTAGATAGCACCTCTGACTCAATAGCTATGAATTCGAGCCACCTCCAGGAGATAGTGGAGGACTGAGAGACGGGCATGCTGCAGTCCATGGGGTCACAAAGAGTCGGCCCTGACTTAGCCACTGAGCTACAACAACTTACACGTAGTTCGAAATAGAAAAATATTGGAAATGTATGTATCTGACAGTATGAGTCACTTCTAGTACTATGTAATCTATATGGGCAAATAAAAACAAATATTGCAGGGGCAGAGAAAAGGAATTATATAGACTTGTATATAAGAACATTGTTAAATAAACATAAACTCCATCTGCTTTAAGACTTTGTTCATCTTGAATCCTCAACATCTTAAACAGTTCTTGGCATACAGGTTCTCAATTAAAAACTCTCTTGAATAAATAAGTGTGAAAATCAGTGTATGAACCATTTAAATATAATGGTCCTATTAATATTTAAAGCTGAATATGAACAATGTTTACAAGTATAGAAAAAGGACTGAAAATGTAACAGCAGATATTTTTAGTACTTACTTCTGGGAGTCAAGTTTAGGAAAAGTTGTCGTTAGAAAGCATCTCAATTATCCTTTCCTGCATAACAAACCATTCACATTCAGGGACCTAAAACAACGGTCGTTTTCTCATTCTCTCCGATTCCATGGATCATGCATGTAGACAGAATGCAACAGAGACAGCTTGTGTCTGAGCTAAGATATCTGAAGCCTTGTCTTAAAAGACCAGGGTCTTTTAAGGGGTGACTAAACCACCACCACCCCTAAGCTCACCCCTCTAAAGACCGGGACTCGATGTCCGGAGACTTCTTACATGTCGGTGCCCAGGTTAGGACGATTTCCAGGCTGCTCCTCTGGGACTGTCAGCTGCAATGACGTCTGCGTGGCCTGGGACTCTTCACAGCACGGAGCCTTCAGGGTTGTTGGACTTTTCCTCTAGTGACTTAGGAATCCAGGAGCAAGTGTTCCCGTGGACAAAGTGGAAGGTGCAAGACCTATCATGACCTAGCCTTCACAGCCAGCCAGCATCACTTCTGCCATGTTCTGTTGGTTGAAGCATTCCTGAGTCCACCCAAATTCAAGGGGAGGAATAGTAAATAGCCACCAGACAGGAGAAATGTTTATTTTTGTTAATCTTTTTTTTTTTTAAGTAACATTTTTAATTTGAGAATTTGCTCATGACGGTAAAAGAGGTGGTGAAAAACACAGAATCTGAAACCAGAAAACCCAAGTTCAAATCCTGACACTTCAGTTCTAATAGCTGACTGATCCTGGGCAATCCCTTAGCCTTTCTGTGCTTCGGTTTCATTATATGTAAAATTAGAGATAATTACAACAGCTACTTCATGACTGTTGGAAAGATTTTGTGCGTCGACATATGCAAAATTCCTTAGGACAAAGTTAGGCATATTGTATTAGACATAACTATTATTTGCGTGTAAAAATTTTTAAATTAAGCCTGAATAAGAAATGGTCTTTTAAAGATTCAATAATAATGAGAGATAAAGCTTTGTATTAAGTGGATATTCCTAACCCTCAGCTGGGTTTCCCTGGTGGCTCAACTGGTACAAAATCTGCCTGCAATGCAGGAGACCCGGGTTCAATCCCTGGATCGGGACGTTTCCCTGGAGAAGGGATAGGCTACCCACTCCCATACTCTCACCTGGAGAACCCCATGGACAGAGGAGTCTGGTAGGCTACAGTCCATGGGGTTGCAAGAGTCAGACATGACTTAGTGACTAAACCACCACCACCCCTCAGCGAAATTTAAAATCTTCTGTCTAGTTGAGTAAGCCATCCTTCTAAAAAGCACAGTCCGAGCTTCCTCACGACATGGCCGCCTCATGCCTACTACAGAACAGCTCAGGACCCCAGAGATGGATGTCTCAGATTAATGACGGAACAGCCTCCCTTGTCCTAATCTCTGGGCAGTCTCTTCCGCCATGCTCTGTTGGTCTCTAGAGAGTTGGTCCAGATTCCATGGGAATATTCTCTTTCGGAGGAATGTCAAAAAAAATTGAAGGTACATGTTAAAATTTCTATGTCCTCTCCTTCCAGGACAGCATGTTGGAGTAAGAACACTTTTAGATCAGACACATCCCTTGGGTTTGAATACCATCTCGGTCACTTGCTGTTTAGACTTGTTATGGCTACTTAGTAAATTAGCACATATAAGATACTTGGTATACACCAAATTAAGTGTTTAGTAAAACCTAGCTGCATTGTTTGAGATAAAAATTAAAGTTTTGTTTCTATGGCCGGATGGATATTTCTTGGGCTGTTGTGCTATAGAATAGGAAATTTCAAAAACTAAACAGTAGGTAAATTCATATGATGTGCCAGTATAGAGGGGCAATAAAATTGCTAGATATTCATCTTCTTAGAAAACACAAAAAGGGCATGTTATCTGCCCAAGGAATTCTCCCGAATGCATATTCCCAACTGGGGATATATGTCTAGTTTTCCATTTTTAGGGCTGCCTGCATGCTAAGTCCTGTCGTGTCCAGAACTTTGGACACGTGTCTTTGCAACCCCATGGACTGTAGCTGGCCAGGCTCCTCTGTCCATGGAATTCTCCAGGCAGTAATACTGGAGTGGGTTGCCATGTGCCTTTTCAGGGGATCTTCCTGACCAGGGATGGAACCCGTACCTCTTATGTCTCCTGCATTGACAAGGGGGTTCTTTACCACTAGTGCCACCTGGGAAACCCAGGGTAGCCTAGTTCCAAGCAAAAAACAATTTGAATATACACCTCCTCCTCTTTCTAATCACCTTAGCTTTGTGGCGCATATCTAGAAAATTCAGCATTTATGGAAATCCTTTTCAGGAGTGACCACAGAATTCTCTTTTCTTATGCCTAAATGGTGAGCAAGGTCTCATAAAATGCATATCACATCATTATACTATGTTTAAACACTTTTATTTCTCCAGAGAGTTTAAAATATACAAACATGTGACTCTGTGAGGAAATGATCCAAAAAAGATTATAAATACGGCCATAAATGTCAAAGTTCCTAAAACATTTCCCTGGCTCTATCTTCAGAAGAAAGTGTTTACACAGTGAGCACACGCCAGCATGTTTTATGACTGTTATTGTGGGCATTAAATGTTACAAATGCAATCTGTTTGACATACAGATAAACGATGATCTCCGCAGAACTTTAAGAAGCACCTCTAAGTCTGTGGGGCTGATCGGCAGGAGCAATCGCATAAGGTCCAGGCAGCAGGCGCTCCAGAGTGAGGAAGACGTTGCCCTAGCTCGGAGACAATTAGGAATTCCTCTTCAGGTGACTAAACAGCAACTTCAGGTTTTTTCTTAATCAATGTTTAGTTTTAAAACTGTGTTTCTGAAAAGTGTGCTTCAGTTAAAAGTTAATCATCACTTGCGTTCCTGTTTGACTCGTTCAGGATAATCAATATTTCTTTTCTTAAAAAAGAAGAACACAGGAAAGGAAGAAGGAAGGAAGCAGGAGAAGGAAAGGAAAAGCAAAACAGGAGAGAGGAAGGAAGGAAGATGGAGATGGAGGGAGGAGGGGAAATGGAGATAAAATGGAGATGAAGACAGGGAGCAAGAGAGAGGGAGACAGAGAGAGGAAAAAGAAGGAAAGGCCCCCCATTTAGACTTGCCAGGTCTGGAGGGTCTCTTGGAAATGCCCCCCATTTAGACTTGTATCTAGAGGGTCTCTTGGAGATGTCCTCCAGTTTAGACTTGCCCAGTCTAGAGGACAAGACTTGCCTCTTTCCTTCTTGGACCCTCTTACTCTTCAATGAATCAGCAGTGAGGTTGACCTTGCCAGGCCCATCCTCCTTTGAAAGCAAACTACTCCCCCCTCAGCCCCTGCTGCCTGCCTGTTTTCTACAACCCTCTTTCCTAACTTACATCTCAACACCAGTAGCTCTAGACCTGTGCTGTCCAGCAGAAATCTAATGTGAGCCCCCAGTGGGAGCCTCATGTGTAATTTTACCTTGGCAAGTAGTCACATTAAGGAAAGTTGGAAGGAATAGGTGAACTTCACTTGAATAATATGTCTTATAAGCCAGTGTATCTAAAATATTATCAAAGGAACATGTCATCAATATGAAAATGGAATACTTTACACTTTTTTTTAGTACTGACTTTTTGAAATCCAATGTTTTTTCCACACATGTAACTCATCGCAATTAGAAGTAGTCACATTTCTCTTGTATCCTATCCTTCTTATTGCTTCCTATTCATCCATAAAATAATCCCCCCTTAGCTTGAACCAGTTTGAGTTCGGCTCTGCTTCTTCAAACAAAGCTGAATACAATAGCCACAGTGGTCACGGTGTTTGTTTGTTTATTTCCTGTCTTCAAGAAATTATTTGGTATGGCACCAAATTATTTTTCTTCAGTTGTCTGCCACTGGAGATGTTTGGGATTATTTATGCTTTATGGGATGATACGGTTTAACTTTATCTTCCTATCATGTACCCTTTTCTATTTGAGGTTATATTATGTTTACAAAAATGGGCTTCCCTGGAGGCTCAGACAGTAAAGGATCTGCCTGCAATGTGGGAGACCTGGGTTCTATCTCTGGGTCAGGAAGATCCTCTGTAGAAGGGAATGGCTATGCACTCCAGTATTTTTGCCTGGAGAATCCCATGGACAGAGGAGCCTGGCGGGCTACTGTCCGTGGAGTTTCAAAGGGTCAGACGTGACTGAGTGACTAATGCTATCTATGTTTGCAAAAATACTGATACAATGCATTTTTTCATCTGGCAATTGACAGAGTTCCTTTTAACAATGCCCTGTGAGACTCTTATGAAAGTTTACATCAAATGCCTTAGCAAGGGGCTATCCCTGACACCATATAATTTCATTAATTTAAATCCAAGTAAAGATCAAATTTTCCAATTCATCTCAGCCATTTATTAACCTTAGCTTTCTTGATGATTAACTTTGATGACAATAGCATTTCACACCATGTTCAAACTTTGCTTCTTACCCTACAGTGGGGTTATTTTGGGATAAATTTTTCTCCTCTGGAGTGATTTAGAGAAACCACAAGTCTGAGTTAATTATCCAAGCCTCAGTTTACTTATTAATTAAATGGAAGAGTTTCTTGACTGTAACCTGTTCTGACAACAACAGATCTTAATTATACTTGGTGTATGAATGCAACAAAACACACAGATCATGATTGTTTTAAAAATTATTCTGAGTGATAATATTGAAAGATTAAAGACAATCACATGGGAAATAAATACTTTTTATTTCTGAAATTTATTCTAATTATTTCCTCACCTCTGACCTTGTATGTCCAGTAGGGTTGGGACAGGACCTTGGATGCCCCAAGCCTCATTAATCAAGACAAGTCACATTTTAAAGCAATAATTTTAAAAATAAAAGGGAATGCCAAAAATCGATGATGAAAAAAATCAGACTTTTAAACAAAAGATGGGATCAGAGATTGCAGTGAGCAGAAAATACTGCTCCCAGGTCATTAGTAACATTAGTGATCAAACCACTTTACTTCAGTTAAGTGGAATTTCAGAAGCTTCCACCTGACATAGAACTCAATATGTTTTCAGCTCTTCAGCAACCGCTGGGTTCTAATATCTTCACTTACGTATCTTTTTTTTCTCCTTTCATTTTTCACAGGTTGGGGTTCTCCCCAGATATTATGTGAGGAGATTCAAATGTGTTTCAGTCTTCAGATCTCTGTTGGTGCTGCATGGATCTAAATAACTGTGAAACCTACTTTTAGGCAGAGTATAAATAACGTGGTTGAGAATAGAAATCTATGAATAGTGGTTTGACTGAAAGAATGGTGTAGCCAATTGCACTCCATTGAGGTATCACTAAACAAGATAAGCTTGTTTAATTGCACACAAAGGAATGACCAAATTAAGCATGAGAAACTGTGAGGAAATTTTCCCCCCGCCTGAATTTTTACTCTTCTGTGTGGTTTGAAATAGAATTCTCAAGAGCCACTCCACCTTTCTCTCAAGCCCTTGGGGAAAGCAATTTGATCTAGACTTATTTTTATCAGTGGCCTCCTAATAGCCTGTGTTTCAGGCCAAGTGGGAAGAAGGAGGCGGTAAGGATGGCAGTGTGCAGTCTAAAAGCTAAACCAGAACTTCTCAAACTCTAATTCCTTGGGATGTTACTAAAACGCAGATTCTGAGATGCAACCTGATATCCTGCATTTCTAACAAATTCCCTGGTAATGCCAAAGTTGCTATTTAAGGCGCCAAACTCTGAGTAGCAAGGCTGTGCTACTTGTGAATTTCTGCTGTTGCTTTAGACCCCGAGTGTATAAGAAATTACTCTACTTGGAAAAATAATTTAGGGTGCTTCTCTAGAATTTAAGATTCTTAAGAGTGGGACTTTTGTCTTGTTTGTTCTCATAGCCTTACTGCTTAGGACATTCCAGGGTGTATTAAAGGTACTTTAATGTTGTTGGTTGTTGAATGAACAAAAAAATGAAATATGACCAATTTTCAAACAGGAGTTCTTAAGTTTTTTTGGTCCTATGTTCCTTGTCCCTTTGACAATCTGGTAGATTGTGGATCCCTTCTCAGATTAATATTTTTAAATGCATAAAAGAAGATATATAGAGATTACAAAGGAAACCAATTAGAGGGAATTATAGTTATCAAAATATGTAAAAGTCAAACATGTGATATAATAATATATGTGCTTTTAAAAAACAAAACCTATCAGTAGATCTAATAATTACCATAATTTTGAAGTAGTGATGAGATATAAACAATGTTTTCAGATATCTGCAACAACTCTAATTTGATAGGAAAATATCTGTAATTTCTTTTGGTGATGAAGAGACAGGTATTGCTAATAGTACTACAGGTTGTTGCCTATCTTCATAATTGAAGGATATGCTCAATTTCAGTTGGAAGTGAGTAAAGATAATGTTGTAATTATTTTCACATTCAAGTTCACAGCCACCCTGCATTCTACCCATGACCCTCTTGGGATCTGTGAACCCTAATTTAAGAACCTGTTTTTGGACAGGTTTTATTTATCATTTTCCACTGTTGGCTGAAAATCCTTTCATGAAAAGGATAAAAACAGTGATACATATGATTATTTTATCAAATGTAGTGTCTGGTGCTGGACATACATATTATTCCAGTTTTTTAATGCAGTACTTAAACTTGCAGAAATCTGAAATAGCTCTTCCCAGTGATTATTTTCTTCTATTCCATTCATATTTACAACAGTGACAAAAATATAATGGATACCTATACTCACTGGATAAACAACTCATAAATGCAGATTTGTAAAGTGCATTCCCATGAAACAGATCCATAAACCTGGTTAGCACACCAAGACACCGTCAAGAATGTTTGAACTAAATCTTAATTTGTTCCTCACGAACATTTCACGTGGCCTTCGAAGTGAATTATGCGCTGCCTCGTTGACAAGGAATGTAACAGACTACACATTTGAGAGATGGAACGGGGCTTGTGGGATTGTTTTATTGAACAATTTCACAGGTGTTAACAGGAGAGGTGGGCTGAAGAGTTTCAGCAGAGAGAAAGTAACTCCAAGCCTGGAGTTACTCACACACCTGTTGGCAGGTCAGCATATCTCTTCTCTTCTGCTTTCTTTGCAATAATTTTTACGGCCACCTCACTGATCTCCTCCTCAGAAGTCAGAGTGAGGGGAAGGGAGAGAGGGAAGAAAGAAAAAGAAAGCAGGAGAGAACTAGTTAGGAATCAACTCTGGCACAGTGCCAGTCTGTCCCCTAGAGCAGGGGGTCTCGGACTTGGGGCTGGAAGCAGGCGCAAAGGAGATTTGTTTGGTTTATGCACCACTAATAAAAATCAAATTTGGCATGGTGCAAAGGGAACCCTCCCATACTGTTGGTGGGGATGTAAACTGGTATAGTCACTATGGAAAACAGTATGGAGGTTCCGTAAAAAACTAAAATAGGGTTGTCATATGATCCAGCAATCCCACTCCTGGGTATATTCACAGAGAAGGCAAGAAGTCTAATTCAGAAAGATGCACCCCCCCCCAATATTCTATAAATGCACTATCTACAATAGCCTAGACACAGAAGCAATCTGAGTGTCCATTGACAGATGAATGGATAAAGATGATGTGGTAGATGTAGTACATATACACA
The DNA here is from genome assembly GCF_023699985.2 of Odocoileus virginianus. Classification (NCBI taxonomy): domain Eukaryota; kingdom Metazoa; phylum Chordata; class Mammalia; order Artiodactyla; family Cervidae; genus Odocoileus; species Odocoileus virginianus. The sequence continues at coordinate 91,718,008 of NC_069677.1, forward strand.
ACGGAGTATTACTCAGCCATAAAAAAGGGTGAAATACTGCCAATTGCCGGTAACATGGATGGACCTAGAGATTATCCCACTAAGTGAAATAAGTCAGAGAAAAACACATCTCATATGATGTCACTTATATGTGGAATCTAAAAAAGATACAAAGGAACCTATACACCAAACAGAAATAGACTCACAAGCATAGCAATCAAATTTATGATTACCAAAAGGGAAATGAGTAGGGGAGAGATAAATTAGTAGTTTGGGGTTAGCAGATACTCACTACTGTATCTAAAACAGATTATTAACAAGGTCCTTCTGTACTGCACAGGGGACTATACTGAGTATCTTGTAATAACGTATAACTGAAAAGAATCTGAAAAAGTATATGTATATGTGTATATACCCAATGTATATGTGTATATACCCAGGTGTATATATGTATATACATATGTATATATGTATATATATATACACCTGAAACATATACACCCTAAATATACGCCTGAAACATATAAACCTGAAACAGAACATTGTAAATCAACTAGATTTCATCTGTTAAAAATCGAATTTGGTGCTCTTAGGAGAGTGCAGAGAGCGTGCATGAACCCCTTCTAGGGCTGAGCGCGGGCTGACGGCACGCTTGTGTAGCGTCTGCCAGATTCCAGGATGCAAATGCTCAGGAAGCTGACCGCGGATTTGGGACGAGATGTGTGTGACGGGCCCTGGTCCTGCAAGCTGGACCAGTGAGCGCAGTCCTTCATCCGCGCTTCCCCTGTCCAACCCCGCCAGATCCTCGAGGGCACTGGAATGCAGGACTTTTCCTGCAGCTTGTTTCCCAGGCTTCTGACATGGTTTCCAAAGCCAGAGTGAGGAATGTGCTGGCTCTTCTGAGATGCCAACGGAGATTTCTGTTCATTGTGAAGAAACCAAGAGGCTTTGGCAGCCGATGGCGAGGACCGCGCCTGGGATACGGGAGCTAGGGAAACCGGCTTGGGCGACACTTGATTGGCTGCTCCCTGTCTGTGTTTTTCCATCTGTCAAAAGCAGCTGTGAGGTCACAACTAAGTGAATGGTGGGAAATAATTTGAAAAAGTAATGGGGTTACACAGGGGGAAAGAAAAAAGAGTAGTACTTTTCTTTCTTCTCCTCAGCTTCCCTACTCCACTAAATAAGACATTCTGCAAGGACTGGGTACTATTTCCGTCTTTTCACACTTCTTCTCTTGCTAATTTTCAGTGGGCTTCTGAGATCTGATATAAATGCGCCGGCGATGTGGAAACTGATCGAGAGGCAGAGACGTATATGAAAGATGATATACATACATTTTACCACTCATCTTAATGTTGCAGTTTTGGTGATGATCCAGTTGCTTAAATGGAAATATAGACTTCGAGAGCATATTACTTAAAAAAATCATATCATGTGTCCCTCGAATCATATTTTACCCAGGAAACAAAGCCTATCTTTACTTGTGATGATGCTTAGAGAAGAAGTTAGGAGGTTTTGTCCAGGGTTCTTACGTCAGTAGAGCATGACCCTTCAGGAGATCGCAAAGCCCTCCTGAGTTCCAAACCAATGACCCAAGCCACCCCAACCTCGCCCTCCTGCCTGATTACAGAGAAGCTAGACTATGGAGGCAGTGATGAAGCCGCCGCCGGGCTGTTCCTCTGCCCCCTGCGCCCCTGCCCTGCCTCCTCCCCACAGGAACTTACTGTCAGCACCGGAGGGTTTTTAATAGGAAATCTGGGGACCCTGGCTTTATTCCATGACCATCTCTCACTTCTTCATGGAGTCCTCTTTCTGGCTTCAGTCACCTCCTCTATCCTAGAGACAACGGAGTAAGGTGGAAAGTAGTAAGATCTGAATATTCATTTAAAGAGCACTTTAATGATACTTTAGGAAAATAAACAGTAAGTCAGGTTTAGATAATGAGAATAAGTTTAGAAGCCATTTTCTGCCACTTTGCCGTAGGTCCGTTATCTCATTTAACTTAGATGTTCATGGTCTACCTGTGGTATGAAGGGGAAGTCATTCTGAAGGCAGGGAGAAGACAAATTCTTATGAACATGTCGGTACAAAAAGTTACAATGTGGAATGTCTAGCATCCTGTTTCCAGGCTTGTCATTGACCTCCAGGCCTTAGAGGCCCAGCCTGGCAAACTTCTGCTGATCTTCTGAGACTCATCCGAGACACTATGAGTTTCTTCCAGGAAACACCCCTGTGAGCTTCCCACTGGGAAGCTGGGGTTCAGCCTGGGGTTCTTCAATTTTCTGCACATTCCACAGTAAATTATCTGTCTGTCCTGTTGGGTTGCCCACTTCTTGAGAGGAGACAAGACAACTTGTCCTTCACTGTGATCCCATTTTTTGCCTGTATACAGAAAGTGCTTCACAACAGTTTGTGAATGAATGAGTCCTGAAGGGATGCTACCATAAGTGCAAAGAACTTGGACAGAGTTGATAGAAGAGCAGGACTTTCAGCAGAATTTTAAAGAATGCATTCTTTGGAGTAAGAAGGTATGTTTTCATGGGAAAATAAAGAGTGACTCAGCGGGAAGGAATATGCCTGCCATTGCAGAAGAAACGAGCTCCATCCCTGGGTTGGGAAGATCCCCTGGAGAAGGAAATGGCAACTCACTCCAGTATTCTTGCCTGGAAAATCCCATGGACTGAGAAGCCTGGCAAGCTACAGTCCATGGGGTTGCAAAAGAGTCAGACACTACTGAGTAACTAGACAACAACAACAAACAAGATCTGTGTAGAAGGTGGTGTCCCGTTTTATTTTGCTTTGGTTTGATAAACAGTAAGAGCAGCCAAGCAGCAGGGAAGACAATCGGTTCACTTCAGTCAGTCCAGTCGCTCAGTCGCGTCCGACTCTTTGCGACCCCAAGAACCACAGCACGCCAGGCCTCCCCGTCCATCACCAATTCCCGGAGTTTACTCAAACTCATGCCCAGTGAGTTGGTGATGCCATCCAGCCATCTCATCCTCTGTCATCCCCTTCTCCTCCTGCCCCCAATCCCTCCCAGCATCAGGGTCTTTTCCAATAAGTCAACTCTTCGCATGAGGCGGCCAAAGTACTGGAGTTTCAGTCAGCATCAGTCCTTCCAATGAACACCCAGGACTGATCTCCTTTAGGATGGACTGGTTGGATCTCCTTGCAGTCCAAGGGACTCTCAAGAGTCTTCTCCAACGCCACAGTTCAAAAGCATCCATTCTTCTGTGCTCAGCTTTCTTTATAGTCCAACTCTCACATCCATACATGACCACTGGAAAAACCATAGCCTTGACCAGATGGACCTTTGTTGGCAAAGTAGTCTGTCTGCTTTTTAATATGCTATCTAGGTTGGTCATAGCTTTCCTTCCAAGGAGTAAGTGGATTTTAATTTCATGGCTGCAATCACCATCTACAGTGAGTTTGGAGCCCAAAAAGATAAAGTCGGGCACAGGAGCGGCTGAGAGGAGATGCCTCATGTCCAAGGTAAGGAGCTGCGGCTGCGCTTTGCTGGAGCAGCCGTGAAGACATATTCCACGTCCAAGGTAAGAGAAACCCAAGTAAGATGGTAGGTGCTGAGAGAGGGCATCAGAGGGCAGACAGACTGAAGCCACAATCACAGACAACTAGCCAATCTGATCACACGTACCACAGCCTTGTCTAACTCAACGGAACTAAGCCATGATGTGTGGGGCCACCCAGGATGGTCGGGTCATGATGGAGAGGTCTGACAGAATGTGATCCACTGGAGAAGGGAATGGCAAACCACTTCAGTATCTGTGCCTTGAGAACCCCATGAACACTGTGAAGAGGCAAAAAGATAGGACATTGAGAGAAGAACTCCCAAGGTTGGTAGGTGCCCAATATGCTACTGGAGATCAGTGAAGTAACTCCAAAAAGAATGAAGGGACAGAGCCAAAGCAAAAACAATACCCAGTTGTGGATGTGATTGGTGATAGGTCACATGCTGTAAGGTCCAATGCTGTAAAGAGCAATATTATATAGGAACCTGGAATGTTAAGTCCCTGAGTCAAGGCAAATTGGAAGTGGTCAAACAGGAGATGGCAAGAGTGAACGTCAACATTCTAGGAATCAGTGAACTAAAATGGACTGGAATGGGTGAATTTAACTCAGATGACCATTATATCTACTACTGTGGGCAGGAATTCCTCAGAAGAAATGGAGTAGCCATCATAGTCAACAAAAGAGTCCAAAATGCAGTACTTGTATGCAATCTCAAAAAACCACAGAATGATCTCTGTTCATTTCCAAAGTCAACCATTCAATATCACGGTAGTCCAAGTCTTTGTTCTGACCAATGATGCTGCAAAAGCTGAAGTTGAAGGGTTCTATGAAAACTTACAAGACCTTTTAGAACTAACACCCAAAAAAGATGTGTTTTTCATTATAGGGGACTGGAATGCAAAAGGAGGAAATAAGAAACACCTGGAGTAACAGGCAAATTTGGCCTTGGAGTACATAATGAAGCAGGGCAAAGGCTAATAGAGTTTTGCCAAGAGAACACACTGGTCATAGCAAACACCCTCTTCCAACAACACAAGAGAAGACTCTACACATGGACATCACCAGATGGTCAATACCGAAATCAGATTGATTATAGTCTTTGCAGCCAAAAATGGAGAAGTTCTATACAGTCAGCAAAAACAAGAGTGGGAGCTGACTGTGGCTCAGATCATGAACTCCTTATTGCCTGATTCAGACTTAAATTGAAAAAAGTGGGGAAAACCATTAGACCCTTCAGGTATGACCTAAATCAAATCCCTTATGGTTATAAAGTGGAAGTGAGAAATAGATTTAAGGGCCTAGATCTGATAGACAGAGTGCCTGGTGAACTATGGACAGAGGTTCATGACAGGGATCAAGACCATCCCCAAGAAAAAGGCAGTTGGTAGGCAGTCACTTGAAGCCTTAATGCAAAAGACTTACGCCAGGACTGGGAGCTATACTGATGGCACCGTCCCTGGATATGCCATATATCTGGTGCACTCCTGCAAAGTTGACATGCAAAGTCACAGTCCCTGGGTGTCTAAAAGGCACCCTAGAAAGGAATGAAGCAAACCTTTCACTAGAGGATTCCTCTGGGGCTGCCTCATTCATCTGTACTTCTGACTGAAACAGTGAACCAGCTCTGAATATCTACATTTCTTCTTCATCCCCTGGAAAGTAAAATTCAACTTCACAGAAGTAATTTCATTCAATTATTAATGGCATCAGAAAATGTTCCCATTTTCACTTTCTGTGGTTAAATTTTATCTTTCATAAAAATCACATGTAGTTTCTTTGTCAGCTGGTAGGCAGAAGTGCTCAACACCTGAGAAAATCCCTTATGTCTTAGATACTTCTTTTATTCTCTCATTAAATACTTTTGAGAAAGATTATTATACTACATTATACACACATACATGCTCACATGCCCTTATGTCATTAATGGTATATCTTTAGCATCTTCTACAGCAAGCTTGCCATGTTTTATTTTTTTAATCTGCACTTCATAAGTGTTGTTGCCAGGTTCATAAAAAAGATCACAAGAAATTATTTCTAGCGTGAGAAGCAGTTAACCAAAAACTGTACTGCCTCTCCACCCCCCTTCCCCTACTCTGTCCTTCATGAATGCCTCTTGGACCAGAGGGAGTCCAGGATGGTGGTGTAAGGAGATCCTGAACTCACTTTGTCCCACAGACACACCAAACCCATGTCTACCTATGGCATAATTACTGCTATAAAGAACTGGTAATTAGCAGAGCAGCTCCTCCATAATAGTTCCTCTGGGATAAAAGGAATCCATCGAGATGGGTAGGAGAGGAAGAGGTGTGGTCTTGCCCAAAACCCCACTCTCAGCAGTGATACACAGCAAGGACCTCGGGGTCTGACGCTGCTCCATGAGAAGTAAAGGGTTGTGTCGACCGCGAGCATGCCAGCCCTTGGGACCTGCATTGAAGAGACAGGCCCCCAGAACATCTGGCTTTAGGGAGCAACGGGGCTTATGTCCTGGGAACCCAAGGGCTGCAGGGATCCTCAGACACTCCGTCTGAAAGACTCACGAGTAACCGCATTCATCCTGACACTCAGCATAAAGGCAACATTTAGAGAAGTGCCTGGACCACACGTGAAAGGGGGTTTATTTGCTAATTTTAAAGCATCCCTGGGGGACAGGGACAGTTAGGACTTTCCTGGGAACGGAGGCACAGCTGAGTGCCACTTTTGCATTCTTCCTGTACCTCGCCTGTGCAGGCGAAGATGGGGACGCAGCCTCAGTAAAGCTGCAGGCTCGCTCTGCTCCCAACACTCGTCATCACCCTCAACGTGCTGCTGAATCGTGACTGCCACAGGCACTCCCACCCCAGCCCGGTCTCCCAGCCTTGCTCAGGCCCCAGGCTTGCCCTGCCCCCAGTGGGCATCCCGTGTGTCCTGCCCTCAGCACTCCATCAGCCTTGCTAAAGCCAGGAGGTCAGCACAGCCCACAGCGGGTATACAAAAGTTTCCGAGACTCTGGACCACCCGGCCCTGGTGGCCGCAGAAGCTTGCTTTCTTGGGCCTCGTGGGACTGTGACAATCAGAAAGCCAGTTCTGGGCAGGCTCTCAAGTCTAAGGCTCTGCACAACAGCAGGCTGAAACACACTACCCCGGTCTGCCCATAAGAAAGGCCCATTTCCTTGTCCCAATGCTTCAATCTGAGCGACAGGCTTCAGGCATGCTGCATGCCTAGGGCTTACAGAGGTGCCCTAACATCACTTAGGCAGGAGACACCATCCCTGTGTGCTTCCTTGGTCTTGTCACAGCTCACCAGTATCCCCCAAAGAGAGCTCGTACACTCATCTAAAGCCCCAGTACATCACACAGAGACACCTCAGTTACAAGGAGAAAAACAGAGAAATCACAAATATGTGAAGATTGTTCAAGATGTTGCTGAAAAATCAATAGGCAAGTGAAGAAACCAAAGGACAAATCAAAAGATAACTGGAGACAAATAAAAATAGAAATACAGCATTCCAAAATCAACGTGATACAGTAAAACCAGTTCTAAGAGGGATAGCAGTTCAGGCCCATCTTCAGAAGCAAGAACATTCTCCAATAAACAACCGAAGTTTACCTCTAAAGGAACTAGTGAAGCAAAATCAAAGCTCAAAGTTAGTAGAAGGAAGGAAATAATAAAGTGCAGAGTGGGAATAAATGAAATAGAGACAAAAGAAAAAAAGATCAATAAATTAAGAATTGATACTTTGAAAAAATAAACAAAATTGATAAGCCCTTTAGAAAAACTAGATAGACTCTAAAAAGAGAAGTTCTAGCTGGCACCACAGAAATACAAAAGATTATAAGACTACAATGAATATTATATGCTGACAAACTGGGTGACTTAGGAAAATGGATAAATTCTTAGGAACATACAATCTCCAAGACTGAACCATGAAGAGACATAAATCTGCAAACAAAAGTCCTGTATCCGTTGATACTTTGATGAACTCTATCAAATATTCAAAGAAAATTTAATACCTATCCTTCTCAAACTACTTCAAGAAATTGAAGGGAAGAGTACACTTTCAAACTCATTTTATGAGGTCAACATTACCCTGATACCAAAACTGAACAGGGATATCACAAAAAAAGAAAATTACAGGCCAGTATCCCTCATGAACATTGATGCAAAAATCCTCAACAAAATATTAGCGAGCTGAATTCAACAATACATGAAAAGATCATATATATTGATCAAGTGGGATTTATTCCAGAGATACAAGGTCCACAAGTCAATCAACGTGATACCCACAGTGACAAAATGAAGAATAAGTCTGTGATCATCTTAATAAATGCAGAAAAAGCATTTGACAAAATTCAACATCTATTTATGGTTAAAAATAACTCAGCAAAGTGGATACAGAGGGAATATACCTCAACATAATAAAGGTCATATATAACAAATCCACAGCTAACATCATACTCAATGGTGAAAAGCTGAAAGCTCAGGAATAAGATAATGTCCAACATGAAAAAAAAGCAAAACTGCCACTGTTTGCAGATGACATGATACTATATGATTAAAACCTAAAGACTCCACCAAAAACCAGCTATAACTAATAAATGAATTCAGTAAAGTTGCAAGATAAAATATCAATATTTAGAAGGCTATTGTGTTTCTATACACTGATAACAAAAGTCAGGAAGATCAATTAAAACAATTCCACTTACAACTTCATCAAAAGGAATAAAATACCTAGAAATTAATTTTAAACAAGTAGGTGAAATATCTATACACAGACATCTATAAGACATTGATGAGAAATTCAATAAGACACAAATAAATGAACAGATATTTTCTATTCATGGAAAAGAAAAACTAATATTACTAAAATGTCCATACTACCCAATGATTCAAAGCAATCCGTATCAAAATTCCATAGCATTTTCCACTGAACTAGGAAAATAATTATAACATTCAAATAGAACAACAAAACATCACAAATAGCCAAAACAACCTTTAGAAAGAAGGACAAAGATAGAGATATTAAACACCCTGATTTTGAAATTTACTACAAAGTTATAGTAATCAAACACCATGGTATGAGCATAAAAACAGACAGAGATCAGTGGAACGGAATGAAAAGCCCAGAAATAAGCCCAAACATATATAGTCAGTTAATTTATTACAAAGGAGCCAAAAATATGCAATGAGAAAATGACAGTCTCTTTCATATACGGGGTTAGAAAAACTGGACAGCTACATTCAAAAGAATAAAACTAGATTACTATCTTATATAATACACAAAAATTAATTAAAGATGAATTAAAGACTTGAGGCTGTATAGTGTCACCCTGTTTATTTAACATATGCAGAATACATCATGTGAAATACTGGGCTGGAGGAAGCACAGGCTTGAATAGAGATTGCTGGGAGAAATATCAATAACCTCAGATATGCAGACAACACCACCCTTTTGGCAGAAAGTGAAGAGGAACTAAAGAGCCTCTTGATGAAGGTGAAGGAGGAGAGTGAAAAAACTGACTTAAAACTCAGCATTCAGAAAACTAAGATCATGGTATCTGGTCCCATCAGTTCAGTTCAGCTCAGTTCAGTCGCTCAGTCATGTCTGACTCTTTGCAACCCCATGGGCCAAGCATGCCAGGCTTCCCTGTCCATCACCAACTCTCAGAGCTTGCTCAAACTCATGTCTATCAAGTTGGTGATGCCATCCAACCATCTATTCCTCTGTCGTCCCCTTCTCCTACCACCTTCAATCTTTCCTAGCATCAGGGTCTTTGTTAATGCATCAGTCCTTCGCATCAGGTGGTCAAAGAGTTTCAGCTTCAGCATCAGCCCTTCCAGTGAATATTCAGGACTGATTTACTTTAGGATGGACTGATTGGATCTCCTTGCAGTCCAAGGGACTCTGAAGAGTCTTCTCCAACACCACAGTTCAAATCATCACTTCTTTGGTGCTCAGCTTTCTTTATGTGAAAGTCCAACTCTCACATCCATACATGACTACTGTAAAAACTACAGCTTTGACTAGATGGATCTTTGTCGGCAAAGCAATGTATCTGCTTTTTAATATGCTGTCTAGGTTGGTCATAGCTTTTCTTCCAAGGAGCAAGTGTCTTTTAATTTCATGGCTGTGGTCACTATCTGCAGTGATTTGGAGCCCAAGAAAATAAAGTCTCTCACTGTTTCCATTGTTTCCCTATCTATTTGCCATGAAGTGATGGGACTGCATGCCATAGTCTTAGTTTTCTGAATGTTGAGTTTTAAGCTGATTTTTTTCACTCTCCTGTTTCACTTTTATCAAGAGGCTCTTTAGTTCTTCTTCACTTTCTGCCATAAGGGTGGTGTCATCTTCAGATCTGAGGTTATTGGTATTTCTTCCAGCAATCTTGATTCCAGCTTGTGCTTCTTCCAGCCCAGCGTTTCTCATGATGTACTATGCATGTAAGTTAAATAAGCAGGGTGACAATATACAGCCTTGACATACTCCTTTTCCTATTTGGAACCAGTCTGTTGTTCCATGTTCAGTTCTAACTGTTGCTTCTTGACCTGCATACAAATTTCTCAGGAAGCAGGTCAGGTGGTCTGGTATTTCCATCTCTTTAAGAATTTTCCATGCTTTGTTGTGATCCACACAGTCAAAGGCTTTGGCATAGTCAATAAAGCAGAAGTAGATGTTTTTCTGGAACTCTCTTCCTTTTGTGATGATCCAACAGATGTTGTCAATTTGATCTCTGGTTCCTCTGCCTTTTCTAAATCCAGCTTGAACATCTGGAAAGTCCATGTTTAATGTACTGTTAAAGCCTGGCTTGGACAATTTTGAGCATTACTTTACTAGCGTGTGAGTTGAACGCAATTGTGTGGTACTTTGAGCATTCTTTGCCATTGCCTTTCTTTGGGACTGGAATGAAAACTGACCTTTTTCAGTCCTGTGGCCACTGCTGAGTTTTCCAAATTTGTTGGCATATTGAGTGCAGCGCTTTCACAGCATCAGCTTTTAGGATTTGAAATAACTCAACTGAAATTCCATCACCTCTTCTAGCTTTGTTGGTAGTGATGCTTCCTAAGGCCCACCTGACTTCACATTCCAGGATGTCTGGCTCTAGGTGAGTGATCACACCATCGTGGTTATCTGGGTCATGAAGATCTTTTTTGTATAGTTATTCTGTGTATTCTTGCCACCTCTTCTTAATATCTTCTGCTTTTGTTAGGTTCATACCATTTCTGTCCTTTATTGAGCCCATCTTTGCATGAAATGCTCCCTTGGTATCTCTGATTTTCTTGAAGAGATCTCTAATCTTTCCCATTCTATTATTATCCTCTATTTCTTTGCACTGATCACTGAGGAAGGCTTTCTTATCTCTCCTTGCTGTTCTTTGGAACTCTGCTTTCAAATGGGTATACTTTTCTTTTCACCTTTGACTCTTGCTTCTCTTCTTTTCTCAGCTATTTGTAAGGCCTCCTCAGACAACCGTTTTGCCTTTTTGCATATCTTTTTCTCGGGGATGGTCTCAATCACTGCTTCCTGTACAATGTCACAAACCTCCATCCATAGTTCTGCAGGTACTCTATGAGATCTAATCCCTGAATCTCTTTGTCACTTCCACTGTATAATCATAAAGGATTTGATTTAATTCATACCAGGATGGTCTAGTGGTTTTCCCTACTTTCTTCAATTTAAGTCTGAATTTGGCAATAAGGAGTTCATGATCTGAGCCACAGTCAGCTCCCACTCTTGTTTTTGCTGACGGTATAGAGCTTCTCCATCTTTGGCTGCAAAGAATATAATCAATCTGATTTCAGTATTGACCATCTGGTGATATCCATATGTAGAGTCATCTCTTGTGTTGTTGGAAGAGGGTGTTTGCTATGACCAGTGCGTTCTCTTGGCAAAACTCTGTTAGCCCTTGTCCTGCTTCATTTTGTACTCCAAGGCCAAATTTGCCTGTTACTTCAGGTATCTCTTGACTTCCTGCTTTTGCCTTCCAGTCCCCTATAATGAAAAGGATATCTTTTGGGGGTATTAGTTCTAGAAGGTCTTGTAGGTTTTCATAGAACCATTCAACTTCAGCTTCTTCAGCATTACTGGATTGGACATAGACTTGAATTACTGTGATATTGAAAGTTTTGCCTTGGAAACAAATAGAGATCACTGTCGTTTTTGAGATTACACCCAAGAACTGCATTTCAAACTCTTCGATTGACTATGAGGGCGACTGCATTTTTTCTAAGGAGTTCTTGCCCACAGTAGTAGATATAATGGTCATCTGAGTTAAATCCGCCCGTTCCAGTCCATTTCAGTTCACTGATTTCTAAAATGTTGGCGTTCATTCTTGCCATCTCCTGTTTGACCACTTCCAATCTGCCTTGATTCAGGGATCTAACATTCCAGGTTCCTATGCAATATGGCTCTTTACAGCATCAGACCTTGCTTCTATCACCAGTCACATCCACAACTGGGTATTGTTTGTGCTTTGGCTTCGTGTCTTCATTCTTTCTAGATTTATTTCTCTACTGTTCTCTGGTAGCATATTAGGCACCTACTGATCTGTGGAGTTCACCTGTCAGTATCATATCTTTTGGCCTTTTCATACTGTTCATGGGGTTTCCAAGACAAGAATACTGAAGTGATTTGACATTCCCTTCTCTAGTAGACCACATTTTGTGAGAACTCTCCACCATAACCCAGCCGTCTTGGGTGGGCCAACATGGCATGGCTCATAGTTTCATTGAGTTAGACAAGGCTGTGGTCCATGTGATCAGTTTGATTGAAGTGAAGTGAAGTGAAGTCGCTCAGTAGTGTCTGACTCTTTGCGACCCTGTGTATTGTAGCCTACCAGGCTCCTCTGTCCATGGGATTCTCCATGCAAGAATACTGGAGTGGTTTGCCATTTCCTTCTCCAGGGGATCTTCCTGACCCAGGGATCAAACCCAGTCTCCTGCATTGGAGGCAGACACTTTAACCTCTGAGCCACCAGGGAATCCCTCAGTTTGATTAGTTTTCTGTAATTGCGGTTTTCATTCTGTCTGCCCTCTGATGGATGAGGATAATGGGATTATGGAAGCTCCCTGGTGGGGAGACTGAATGTAAGGGGAATTGGGTCTTGTTCTGATGTGGGGAGGGCCATGCTCAGGAAATCTTTAATCCAATTTTCTGTTTATTGGGGGGGGCTGTGTTCCCTCCAGGTTTGAGACCAACCTATGTTGAAGGTAATGAAGATAATGGCAACTTCCTTCAAAATGTCCCATGCATGCACTGCCTCACTCAGTTCCCCCGACCCTGTAGCAGGCCACTCCTGACTCACGCCTCCACCCAGGACTCCTGAACCCTCACAGGCAACTCTGGGTCAGTTTCTTGGGGTCACTGCTCCTTTCCCCTGGGCTCTGGTGCACAAGGCTTTGTTTGTGCCTCCAAGAGTCTGTTTCCCCAGGCCTGTGTAATTCTGGTAGGTCTATGGTGGGATTAACGGAGACCTCCTCCAAGACGGCTTATGCCACACCCAGGTCTGCTGTACCCAGAGCCCCTGCCCCTACTGGCCACTGGCCACTGCTGACCCACACCTCCACAGAAGACACTCAAACACTCAAAGGCAGGTCTGGCTCCGTTTCTGTGGGTTCTCCTGGTGCACACAAGGTTTTGTTTGAGCCCTCTAAGCATCTCTGGCACATATGGGGTTTGATTCTAAACACAATTTAGCCTCTCCTGCCATCTTGCTGGGGCTCTACTTTGTCCTTGGACATGGGGTATCTTTTTTTGGTGAGATCCAACATTCTCCTGTCAATGGTTGTTCAGCAGTGAGTTGAAATTTTGGAGTTCTTGCAGGAGAAGATGAGCACCTGTCATTCTACTCCGCCATCTTCACTTCATGGCAAATAGATGGGGAAACAATGGAAACAGTGACAAATTTTATTTTCTTAGGCTCAAAAATGACTGCAGATGGTGACTGCAGACATGAAATTAAAAGACGCTTGCTGCTTGGGAGAAAAGCTATGAGAAACCTAGACAGCATATTAAAAAGCAGAGATATTACTTTGCTGACAAAGGTCCATCTAGTCAAAGCTATGGTTTTTCCAGTAGTCATGTATGGATGTGAGAGTTGGACTATAAAAAGAAGCTGAGCATCTAAGAATTGATGCTTTTGAACTGTGGTGTTGGAGAAGACTCTTGAGAGTCCCTTGGACTGCAAAGAGATCAAACCAGTCCATCCTAAAGGAGGTCAGTTCTGGGTGTTCATTGGAAGGACTGATGCTGATGCTGTAGCTCCAATACTTTGGCCACCTGATGTGAAAAGCTGACTCATTGGAAAAGACCCTGAATTGGGGAAAGATTGAAGGAGGGAGGAGAAGGGGATGACAGAGGATGAGATGGTTGGATGACATCACAGACTCAATGGATATGAGCAAGCTCCAGGAGTTGATGGTGGACAGGGAAGCCTGGTGTGCTGCAGTCCATGGGCTTGTGAAGAGTCAGACACGACTGAACAACTGAACTGAACTGAATGAAAAACTTGAATGTAAGGCCTGAAATCGTAAAACTCCTAGAGGAAAACATAGGCAGTAATCTCATTAGCTTTGAAGTTTTGGACCAGAATTCTCCCCCCGCCCAAGAAAAGGTCAACAAAAGCCAAAATAACCAACTTAGACTCTGTCCAACTGAAAATCTCTGCACAACAAAGGAAACCATCAAGAAAATAAAAAGGCAGCCTCCTGAATGGGATAAAATGCTTATACATCATATCTCTGATAAGGGGTTAATGTCCAAAACACATGAGGAATTCAAACAACTCAAAAGTCAAACAACCAAGATTTTAAAAGTGGGCAAAGGACTTAGGTAGACATTTTTCCAAAGAAGACATACAGATGGCCAAGAGGCACATGAAAATATTTTCAACATCATTATCAGCGAAACGCAAATCAAAAGCACAATATCACTTCACACTTGTCAGAATGGATATTGTGAAAAAGACAAGTGTTGGAGAGATGTAAAGAAAAAGGGATCTTCTCACACTGTTGGTGGGAATGTAAGCTACTATGGAGAACAGTATGGAGGTTCCTCAAAAATTTAAAAATAGAACCAGCACACGATTCAACTGTTCTACTTCTGAGTATTTGTCTGAAGAATATTAAAACCCTAATTCAAAGATATTTAGCACCCCTATGTTCATTGCAGAATGATATACACAGCCAAGATATGGAAACAGCCTAAGTGTCCATCAGTGGTTGAATGGATAACAATGTGGTATAGTTTGGTATACAATGAAGTACTACTCAGCTGTATAAAAAAGGGAAATCTTGCTATTTGCAACAACACAATGGACCTTGAGGGTATTATGCTAAGTGCAAAATGTCAGACGAAGAAAGACAAATGTGTGATTTTATTTCTATGTGGAATCTTAAAAACATAACAAAGGAACAAATGAAACAAAAAGAACTCACAGATATGGAGAACAGACTGATAGTTACCAGAGAAGAGGGTTGGGGGGATGAGCAAAATGTATGAAGGTGGGCGTCAATGATACAGATGATCATAGACTTATTGTGGTGATCACTTTGCAGTGTATACAAATGTCGTATCATTACATTGCACACCTGAAACTAATACATTGTGATGTACCAATTTTAATCAATTTAAAATAAAAAAATAAAGCAATCCAACATAAGCTCTTGGAGCTAGAGATAAGACCATCAAGCTCACCCTCTCACTGGGCTCCCCAGCACTGTTGATTGTGAGAAAGTTCTGGAGTCTCTGAAGACCAAGACGACTGGCACACAGACCACACCTCCTCCCTGAGGGTGGGCAGCGTCTCCACCACGTTGTCGGCCACCCACTCAGCTTGGCTATGCTGCTTCCCGGAAGGATGCAGACAAGAAAAAGAACGAATGTTTCTGCCCCTGGGGATATCCCAATCTAGCCTAGTGAGGGAGACAACGTGTGAACACATTATCAGCTTCACGTGGGCTGAACTGTGTCCCCCCACCCCGCCCCGATCCATCTGCTGAAGTCTTAGCCCCCAGTGTATCAGAGTGCCACTGTTTTGGGACAAGGGGTCTTTTAAGAGGTAAACGTAAAATGAGGTGTCCTAAGTAGAAAGATCAGGGCACAGACACCAACAGAGGAAAGACCATATAAAAACAGGGAGAAGAGGCCGATCACCAGACAAGGAGATGGACTTTTAGAAGGAACAAACCTGACTGACACCTTGATTGTGGGCTTCTAGCCTCTAGAACTATGAGAAAATAAACTTCTATTGTTTAAGTCAAAAAAAAAGAAGAAGAAAATGTCTGCCCCTTTCTATCTAATGCATTATCTTAAGGAATTTACTATTTTCCCCCAAGGGGAGGGAAGAAAAGCCTCACTGTTCAAGATGTTACTTTGTTTATTCCAGTTAATTATTTAAGAGGATTCTTTAAGCCCTTACCACTCAACCTTTACAATTCCACACAGAAACAAAGATTATTTAGAAGGCTGAGAAGCTTTATGCAAATCAAGGTTTTCAGAGCCGAAAGGGGCGCCTCACAGCTTTGGCCTGGTGTGGCCTGGACACCAGAGCATAGTTGTGTTTGGTAGCTGGTGATGAAGGGGATTTTGGCCACAAATGTGGAGCCATTCTTTGAAGATGTAAACAAATACTAATAATGCAGCATTAATTTATTGCTTCTGCGGATTATTTCTAATACAGACTTGCTGACTTGTCCATGTATAATACATAAACACATCCATAAAAATTTAATGCCTTCAGAGTACTGCCTTCACCCACAACACTGCCTGTTGACACATTTTCACTCTCCTTAGCACTGCTTCCTGAAAGAGTCAACACAGTGTCAAGGTGGCAGAATTAAGGGTGACATTGGAGAGAGGGTCAGAAAATTAACTTTTCAAAACTTTGGGGTCACGTAGACACTTAGACATTTAGTAACTTGTGTGGTGATGAAAAATGCTTTATTTTGAAAACTAGATCTTGAATTACAAATAAGAGCAGCAGAAAAATCCATCTTCCCAGGTAGTGCAGTGGTAAAGAATCCTCCTACCAATGAAGGACACGCAGGTTCAGTCCCTGGGTCGGCAAGATCCCCTGGAGGAGGGCATGGCAACCCACTCCAGTACTCTTGCCTGGAGAATCCCATGGACGGAGGAGCCTGGTTGGTCATACTCCATGGGGTTGCAAAGGCTCAGACATGACTGAGCATGCATGCATGCACACCCCAAGGATTACACTGAATTCAAATCACACTGAATTCAAACAGCTATTAAGAAGAGTCTCCTAAACTTTGGGCTAAAATCATTTTGCATCATTCATCAGAGCAGAGTCAGTCCTAAAGCAAAGATTCAATCCACATCTTCCTTTCAAAATAAACATTTGCAAGAATAGAACAGACGTGATTATTTTTGCAGGATCCACATCTGAAAGTTTGGGACACACACCATTTCTTCTCCCCTTGTCAGAGCAGCAGAGGCAAGATCTCTGCCTTACCCGGAACTAAGATTTCTGGTGTAAACTCTCAGTTCTTTGTAGGAAAGGTATGACGCGACAAAAAACCTTCCGAAATCATTTCTCCTTCATCCTTTGCTGATTGGAAAGCAGCACTCATAGTTTGGATTTATTTTTTAAAAGGCATTTGAATATACATTCTGCTTTTTTTCAGCTTCTGTTGCTGAAATGGAAATTGGAACTGGCCAGCTCCACGAGTCGCCTGCCCCCAAACAGTCTCTAAAATTTCTGTTCCTCTCTGGATAGTGGATGTTCAGTCATTTTGCAGCACTCAGCTCGACTCTAATAACAAGTCTATTATGGCCCTGTGGCCTTTTCCGTAACATTTATTTTCAGGTCTGCCATGTGTTGGGCATTCATAACAGCCAGGCTGACTGTCACTCTGTGGCTCCAAAGGCGTCGGCCGTGAGAGTGATCTGGACTCCTGCAAAGTGTGATGGAGTTGGCCAGGTTTCATGCAACAGACTCAGATTATGGTCCTTTGTCCAGAGCAGGCGTGCTATAGAAAGAGAGAGGCTTGACACAGGGCCTGCATCCTAAGAACATAAAGGACCATTGATGGTAATCGTTTAGATTAAAATTCAACTGTTTCTTGGTCCTGGAGCTCTTTCAATTAGGTAGGCAGTTTGCTTTCCTGGGAATTTTCTTGGAACTGCTATTTATAAGGGAATTTATTGCTCAAGTGAAGCTTGTTCCGGTTTATGGCTGAAACTAATATGTGGATGGGACCTGAGTAGTACATGTCCTTTTGAATTAATTATAGTCCCCTCCCCTAGAATCTGGGTCCCCCTAGAATCTGAGTCTATTATATCTTTATAGAGATTTCGGAATCACCTGCTTAGAAGTAGGTGTATATATATTACCTATATCTATCAGTGATTAACACATTAACACATATTGCCTCTCTTTTTACCTAATAACTATTTGTTTAACCATTACATTTATAAAGAACTTTCATCATATTGAAGGGATATGTGAAAATCCCTACAACATTGACCTTGGGAAAAGGTACTTATAAATTATCCACTGTTTCCTAACTACTTATTTCAGTATTTGAGTAGTTTAACAAGGAGAGCAGCCGTCTTTAAACAAACATGCTATTAGGTTAAGGCTATGGAGATAAATTGACAGACAATATAGCAACTCACTGACCTCTGATGGATAACTGGACGGATTACCACAGCAGCTGGAGTGGTAATTATTTTATAACGTACATCAGATTACGTGTACTCCCTGCTCAGAACTCTCCAATGCTTAAAAAAAAAACATACACACGCATAATCTAGAGGATCTAATGCACTTTTCTTCTTCTCCCTTCCCTAAACTCACAGTCTAACACTTCTCCCCAGTGTTACTGTGATCTAACCAGTCTCTCTGCGTTCTAACCGATTTTCTCCAAACGTGCTGTGATGATCTCAACCCCAGTTCAGTGCCCCTGATATTCCCCAGCCTGGAAGATCCCATTTCTACCTCTGCCTGCCTCCCCCCCTCCTTGGACTCAGGCTTCTGTTGAAATGAGATTTTCCCCAGAGAACTTGTTCTGGACAACCTCTCCAAACTCTACCATCCCCACATTATGTTTCCATTTCATCCGGTTCATGTCCCTCATTGCACATGCATCGGTAAAGGTTCTCCAGAAAAAAAGGGAACTGTTAAGATTCATCTGCATGTGAATATATAGATTTATTTGAAGGAATTGCCTCATGGATTGTGGGAGTTGGCAAGTTTGAAATCTTTATGATAGATTCAGTTCAGTTCAGTTCAGTTCAGTTCAGTTGCTCAGTTGTGTCTGACTTTTTGCAATCCCATGGACTGCAGCACGCCAGGCCTCCCTGTCCATCACCAACTCCCAGAGTTTACTCAAACTCATGTCCATCGAGTCGATGATGCCATCCAACCATCTCATCCTCTGTCGTCCCCTTCTCCTCCCATCTTAAATCTTTCCCAGCATCAGGATCTTTTCCAATGAGTCAGTTCTTCGTATCAGGTGGCCAAAGTATTGGCGTTTCAGCTTCAGCATCAGTCCTGGCAGGCTGGAAATCTAGGCAGGATTTCTACCACAGTCTTGTAGCAGAATTCCTTTTGCTACAGGATAACCTCAGTTTTTGTTCTTAAGACCTTCAACCCACTAAACAAGGCCCAACCATATTATCAAAGTTAATCTACTTTATTTAAAATCATTTACTTTGTAAACATTAATCATATCTGTAGAATACCTTCATAGTAATTTCTGTACTAGTGTTTGACCAAAGACTGGGCATTATCACCTAGTCAAGTTGACAGATAACATTTAAAACCACCGTGGTACCCACCACTTTGTAACCTTATAAAATCATTGGTTTACTTGTGTATAGTAAACCTCCTTCACAAGACTGAAGGGTCATGAGAGTGAGATCTGTCTCAGGACCATATTCTAATGCCTATCATGGCATCGGATACATGGTGCGTGCATGCTAAGTCGCTTCAGTCCTGTCCAACTCTTTGTGACCGCATGGACTGTAGCCCACCAGGCTCCTCTGTCCATGGGATTCTCCAGGCAAGAATACTGGAGTGGGTTGCCAGGCCCTCCTGCAGGAGATCCTCCTGGCCCAGGGATCAGACCCGTGTCTCTTATGTCTCCTGCTTTGGCACCAGGTTCTCCACCACTAGCACCAGGATACATGGTGAACACTGGGCTAATGAAACCAATGGTTTCCTTGGTTTCTGTTGTATCTTGCATGTAACGGCTTCCTTGGACCAAAGAGTAGTAGATGGCATTTTGATGGCACACCCTTTGAACAAAGAAGTATCAACTGCTGAGAAGTTACAGAGGATAGGCTTTCTGGTGTGCTCTTATGTCTTTGCTCCTGTCCTCAAGGTGAACAGAAAACCTGATAATTGGCAGGAAAAACGGACAATTGATGAGAAAGAGCTAGCCGATGTCAATCAACCAATGTGTAATCCTAACATCAATCTTTTTAAAATATTTATTCATGTATGTATTTGGCTGCGCCTGGTCTTAGTTGAGGCACACGGAATCTCCAGCCTTCATAGTGGCAGGCAGGGTCACTTCGGTTGTGGCCTGTGGGGCCTAGTCCCTGACCAGGGATCCTACCCAGGCCCTGGGAGCCTGGAGTCTCAGCCACGGGACCACAAGGGACGCTCCCCAGCATCAGTTATTGAGTTTGAATGTGAGAGTAGAAAACTCATATAGAATGTTAATTTTGTGTTTTCCAAGATAGTAGACAAATCCTCTAGCAAATTATGACTCAGAATAAAAACACAGTCATCAAGATCCCTACTCAGCTACTTGAGTTCCAACTTTAACTTTGGGTTTTTTAGGATTGTATGGCTAAGTTTATGGCTTTGATTAAATACTTTAAGAACATCATATATATCTTCATGAAGGGTTTCCCCCCTTGGTTAATTTGATGGAGTGGGAAGAGATGAAAGTGACAAACACCAAGGGACTCTGGAGTTTTAGGTCAAGCACCTGGCGGAAAGTAGGACATAGTATGCTCTGGGGATGGAGTCAGGTGGGTTTGAAGACAACACATTTTTCAAATTATCATGTGGGTTTGCCAAGGCAAGATTAAGAAAGTCAGGCTTCCCAGACAGCATTTCGACTTAAGCTTATTTGACTTTGGTATTTATTAAAATATTTGGCAAAAATGAACCCTTCCAGACTTTAGGATTTAAGAATATACCTAGTATTCTAGACTTGGGAAATCTTTTTTTTTTTTCATTTATTTTTATTAGTTGGAGGCTAATTACTTTACAATATTGTAGTGGTTTTTGCCATACATTGATCTTATAGATATCTTTTTATGTTAATCATATAAAAATTTATGGCCTCCAATATTCCACCATATTTAACTTTATGATCTTCAGTCCTGAAGATCTTTTTCACATATATTATCTTACTTGAACCTTCTGACAACTCTGTGAGGTAAGCAGGAGAATGGTATCATTTCTATTTCACTGAAGTGGGAACTGAAGCTCTAAATATTTAACTTACCTGTAGAGATCCCACAACTAGAACTGATTAGGCATCCAATCTGTTTTAGGAACCATTCTACAACACAGTATTTTGTCTGCTTTTTAGGGAGGGCTGAGATTGTCAAGGTATAAACCTTCTGCTTCTTGAGGATTAAATGACAGACCAGGTGCTCGTTCTATTAACTGAGCTGTTGGATGTTTTCTCAATCCGAGACTTGTTGAGACACAAGCGAGCTTCTTTGCCCAAGTGCTGTGACAGTTTAGGAAGTGCTTTCTGCCGACAGAGAGTGTGTGGCCAGGGCTCGCCTCCTGGGCTGAAGTCTTCTCTTAACTTCTATCATATGTCATGAGACTACCTTCTATTTCATGCAGAATCATAAGGAACTATTTCTACCCAAAAGTGATCATTTCTCCAGTGATCAGCTCGTCCTTTTCTGATTTTTGGCCTTGGTTTTTTGTTTGTTTTTTCCCGCTTTTTTAGCTTTATTTTGCCAGGATTTTTTGAGTTTTGCTTGTTTCTTGTTTTTGTCTGTTCTTTCCTTCAGGTTCATACAGGCTCTGGAACATTATTTTTACACCATTTCAAGAAATAAACTTTATCCCATATCTCTGACAGTGTTTCTGACCCAATGGAGGGCCCTTTCTCTTTTTCTCACCAGTTTCCTCTTGCTATAGGGAACACACTTTTTCAATATGATTTAATTTATTTATTTTTGGCTGTGTCCGGCCTTTGTGGCTGTACAGGCTTTTGGTTACTCTCTAGCTGTGGTGCACGAGTCTCATTGTGATGGCTTCTCTTCTTGGGGAGCGCAGACTCTAGAGCACGTGGGGGCGTGGGCTCAGGACCTGCAGTTTCCACGCTCTAGAGCGTGGGCTCGATAATTGTGGCACACGGGCTTCGTTGCTCTGCGGCATGTGGGATGTTCCCTGAGCAGGGATCAAGCCTGCGTCTCCTGCGTTGGCAGGCAGATTCCTTACCACTGAGCCACCAGGGGAGCCCTGAGAATACACTTCGTAAAAAACATACTATGGTATAATTTGGATGCAATATTCGGTATAAATTTTATCTGATACAAATTAAAATGACTCCCAATTTTGCAGGCATTGAAACAATAACATGAAGCACTGGTGAATGTAGAAGAAAGCACGGAGTCTGTCCTGATGGTGAGCCATACACGAATGCATTTCTTTTGGAAACAGTTTAGCAATAATGATATCAAAGACTTTTAAAACGTGCATGCTCTTTGGCCCTCTAATTTAATACATAGGAATTTATCCAAAACATTCAAGGGTATGTGCAAAAGCTTAGCTAAATGACAATGGCATGAACATTGCTTAGAAGAGTAAAAATTTAAAATAACCTAAGTTATGACAAACCTAGACAGCATATTAAAAAACAGAGACATTACTTTGCTAACAAAGGTCCATCTAGTCAAGGCTATGGTTTTTCCAGTGGTCATGTATGGATGTGAGAGTTGGACTGTAAAGAAAGCTGAGGGCCGAAGAATTGATGCTTTTGAACTGTGGTGTTGGAGAAGACTCCTGAGAGTCCCTTGGACTGCAAGAAGATCAAACCAGTCCATGCTAAAGGAGACAAGTCCTGGGTGTTCACTGGAAGGACTGATGCTGAAGCTGAAACTCCAATACTTGGCCAACTGATGCGAAGATCCTGGTGCTGGGAAAGATTGAAGGCAGGAGGAGAAGGGGACGACAGAGGATGAGATGGTCAGATGGCATCACTGACTCGATGGGCATGGATTTGAGTAAACTCCGGGAGCTGGTGATGGACCTGGAGGCCTGGCGTGCTGTGGTTCATGGGGTTGCAAAGAGTCGGACATGACTGAGCGGCTGAACTGAAGGTCTTTGGTTAGATACACTATGGTGCATCCTAACTCCAGATTATTGTGCATTCATTTTAAAAAGAAGATGAAGAAAAAAATACATGATGGCACAGAAAGATGTTCAAGATAAATCTCAAGATTAAAAATTGAATTAAAATATTATTTAATGCAGCAGAGCAGTGAAGCCAGGGCACCACACTACTGCAGCTGTGCGGTAGGTCGCAGGAACTGCAACGGTGCGCCCGCGTGTTGCCGCTCCTGAGGCTTGCACGCCCCGGAGCCTGTGCGCCACAAGAGCAGGCGTTGCAACGAGGAGCCCATGCACTGCGGCTCGAGAGCAGCCCCGCTCTCTGAAACCAGAGAAAAGCCCGCACAGCAGCGAAGACGGTCAAAAGGATAAATAAACAGATGAACAAAATTTTTAAAGATAGTATTTAGAATGGAAGCTCACTTTTTTTTTTTAACACATTTACAGGAAAAGAAAGGGAATTTACACACAAAAATGTCTGTAGTAGGTGTCTGTCAGATGTAGGCATGTGGATGGCATGTTTTTCTTACCTGTAGCTTCCATTCTTTTGATGTGGTCTGTATTACTTTTGGAAAGTGCAAAAGGAAAAGTCATTAAATATTGGAAATATTGGATATTTGATATTCCAAACTAAAGTGGATCCTGATTGGTTCTGTAGTGCTCTGCTCTGCATAATATTATGCATTTTTTATTGTCATTGTTGTCTTCCAGGACATCTCACAGATTGACTTGAAAGTAAAATTTTTTGAAATCACTAAATTTTTTAAAATGATGTTTTATAAAGCACTAAACTAAGGAACCACCTTCAAGCACCTCATTTAAAATGTTCCAAACTCACTCTTTGGAAATGGTTGGCGAAGTAGTCATTCTGTAAAAATATGACAACTGAATTTTTTATTTCCATTGAGATAAGAGTCTTAGGGCAGCCAATCCTGTACCTAACAAGAGAAGGAACTCTTGTAGGCGCACTAGTCAGTAATCCTGAATTGATTAAGCCCAAATGGAGTACAACAGTTTGAACACATATGATCAAGCAACTGTTTGCAATCTTGTTGGATCTGAGACGCAATAATTTTTGAGTTATAAAAACCTGAAAGTTCAGAGTTGGGCAACACTGGTGGGATCCATCACCACCCACATTTCACAGACTAGAGAACAATGGCCCTCTAGGGCTAACTGAAACACTCAGACCCAGTTCATGTCAAAGTCAGGGCTAGATTTCTGATCCTCTAACCTTAGCTCTATGCTTTCTCTGGGAGCAGAGTTCAAGTACCAGTCTTGTGCCCTAAAATACATCATCTCAAGCAAGTTATTTACTTCTCTGAACCCTGATATGTTTCTCTGTAAAGAGTATGCAATATCTACTGTGGGGCTGTGGAGGAAGTGAAATAAGATCATTTAAATAAACACCGTAGGACTGTGTCTGGAGCATAGTAGGTGCTGAGTAAGCTGTAGATGTTATTATTACTGTTATTTTTCATTCGAGATCCAGCTGAAAGTTGGATTTATGAGGCGGATCTTGGGACAAGGTTAGAGTTTCTTTAAGGAGTTCCTTGGGTGGTGATGGTGTTTGGGACAGGAAGGAACCTGAGACTGTTGACAGAGACGCTAGGGGGAGAAGGGAGCAACACTGGGGATAAACTCTTGGGTCAAACTACAGTGGAAATTAAAAGGTAGAAGGGAACAGTTTGAAAGGCAGAAGAAGCAAGCTGGCCCCGGATCACAGAAACCAAGGAAACC
Organism: Odocoileus virginianus; assembly: GCF_023699985.2. Taxonomy (NCBI): domain Eukaryota; kingdom Metazoa; phylum Chordata; class Mammalia; order Artiodactyla; family Cervidae; genus Odocoileus; species Odocoileus virginianus. The sequence continues at coordinate 91,742,569 of NC_069677.1, forward strand.
CCGGCTGCGGGGTTTGCCATTTTCGCTGGCATTCCTGGAGGGGAGAGTTTTTGTTGATAGAGAAATAGAGCCCAAACATAAAGAAATGAGTTACAAAGTATGTATGTGTTGAGATCTCTCTTTTTTTTTAATGCACTTAATTTTTTAAAATTATCAACGTATAGTTGATTTAGAATGTCATATTAGTTTCAGGTACACAGCAAAGCGATTCATATATATACATATGTATGTATGTATGTATGTATACATATGCTGATTTTCAGATTCTTTTCCCACATAGACTGTTACAGAACATTGAGTGTACTTCCCTATGCTGTAGGTCCGTTTTGGTTATCTATTTTATATATAGTAGTGTGTGTGTGTAGAGGGCCCCAGGTGGCACTAGTGGTAAAGAACCTGCCTGTGAGGGCAGGAGATGTAAGAGACACAGATTTGATCCCCGCATTGAGAAGATCCCCTGGAGGAGGGCAGAATTCGTGGCTGGAGAATCCTACGGATAGAGGAGCCTGCCAGGCTACAGTCCACAGGGGCACACAGAGGGTGCATGTGTATATGTTAACTCCAGACTCCTAATTTATCCCTCCCCCTTTCCCTTTTGGTAACCATAGATTTGTTTTCTATGTCTGTGAGCCTGTTTCTGTTTTGTAAATAAATTCATTTGTATCTTTTTTTAAGATTCTACATGTAAGCAATAGCTTGTGCTATTTGTCTTTGTCTGATGTGCTTTACCCAGTTTGACAATCTCTGGGTCCATCCACGGTGCTGCAAATGGTGGTGTTTTACTCTCCTTATGACTGAGTAATTCCCTTGTATATATGAACCACATCTTCTTTCTCCCTTCATTTGCCAAGATATCTCTTTCAATAAACTTGGTTGTTGAAGAAGGGCCAGAGGAAATTGATAATTTAATATGGTTTTAAAGACAAGCAAAGATATTACTTTTACTGTGGAAGGTCTGAGCATCAGTAGGAATTAGTGAGAAGAATTTGACCTAATAGACAGGATGATGGGGATGAGATAAACCATAGTCAAATCTGTAAGGGGTAGGATCCAGTCCGTGGATAAGGATGAGTGAGTCTCAGCAGGAAAGGGGAATACCTCCTCCTCTGAAATAAGGGCAAGGGGAAGCTGAGGATGAGTGATTTTGAGGTGAAGAGAAACAAGATTCTTATAGAGTCTCCCCTTAGTCCTCTGGGTAAACCAAGCAGTCAGGCTATTTCTCTCTAAAGAAGAGCCAGGTGCTGGAGGGAGGGGTATAAGAGAGGCCAGAGGTTGAGAACAAAGCACTGGGGGGAACTGGAGGGACTTGGTCAGAGAACAATACAAAATATGCTGGTATAGACTCAAGGTCCACTGAGATGCGACCCCATGACTGTGCGACGGACCCCCTCAGCGCAACATCAATGTATCGACCCTACAAGCTTTGACAGACCACAGGATTTCCAAGAAGAGGGCTGGGGAAAGACCAAGGGAGCTAGAAAGTCTGGGTTGACTGAGAGCAGAGAGATATCAGCAGCCTGGTGATGGAGCAGGGAGCGAAGAGGTGGGGAAGACAAATGTGCAGTGGACGTCTGTGGCAGAACTGCACTGGGTGAAATGTTGGCATGGCGCAGTTTTGAGAGACAAAGTTTAAGGTGAAGTGAGGCAGAAATCAAAGAATTTGGCCCTGAGGAAGTTAAGACAGTGGTCTCCAACCTTTTTCACACTGGTAAGATTCAAGTTAGTAGTAAGGTGATGCTCAAAATCCTTCAAGTTAGGGTTCAGCAGTATGTGAACCCAGAATTTCCAGATGTAAAAGCTCGGTTTAGAAACACAGAGGAACCAGAGATCAAATTGCCAGCATTCACTGGATCAAAAAGAAAGCACAGAAATTCCAGAAAAACACCAACTGCTTCATTCACTATGCTAGAGCCTTTGTGTGGATCGCAACAAACTGTGGAAAACTCTTAAAGAGATGGGGAATACCAGGCCACCTGACCTGCCTCCTGAGAACTGCCAAGAAGCAACAGTTAGGACGCTGTATGGAACAACTGACCAGGTCAGGATTGAGAAAGAGGAGGACAAGTTTGTATAAGTCACCCTGTTTTATTTAACTTATATGCAGAGTACATCATGTAAGATGCCAGGCTGGATGAATCACAAGCTGGAGTGAAGATTGCTGGGAGAAATATCAACCTCAGACATGCAGATGATACTCACTGTCATGTAAAAGTTGGACCATGAATAAGGCTGAGCACCAAAGAATTGGTGCTTTTGAACTGTGGTGTTGGAGAAGACTCTTCAGAGTCCCTTGGACTGCAAGGAGGTCCAACCAGTCAATCCTAAAGGAGATCAATGCTCAGTATTCATTGGAAGGACTGATGCTGAAACTGAATCTCCAATACTATGGCCACCTGATGAGAAGAGCTGACTCACTGGAAAAGACCCTGATGCTGGGAAAGATTGAGGGCAGGAGGAGAAGGGGACGACAGAGGATGAGATGGTTGGATGGCATCCTTGACTCAGCGGACAGGAGTTTGAGCAAGCTCTGTGAGGTAGGGAAGGACAGAGGAGGACAGGTGTGCTACAGTCCATGGGGTCACAGAGTTGGACAAAACTGACCAACTGAACAACAACAACAACCACTCTAATGGCAAAAAATGAAGAAAAACTAAAGCGCCTCTTGGAGAGTGTGAAAGAGGAGAGTGCAAAAGCTGTCTTAAAGTTCAACACTCAAAAAAAGAACTTCACAGCATCTTCACGGCAAAAAGTGGAAGCTGTGACAGGTTTTACTTTCTTAGGCTCCAAAATCACTGCAGATGGTGACTGCAGCCATGAATTAAAGGACGCTTGTTCCTCGGAAGGAAAGCTATGACAAACCCAAACAGCATATTAAAAAGCAGAGACAACACTTTGCTGACAAAGGTCCAAGTAGCAAACGTCCATCTAGTAAGCTGTGGTTTGTTCAGTAGTCATATATGGATGTGAGAGTTGGACCATAAAGAAGGCTGAGCACTGAAGAATTGCTGCTTTCAAACTGTGGTGTTGGAGAAGCCTCTTGAAGATCCCTTGGACTGCAAGGAGATCAAACCAGTCAATCCTAAAGGAAATCAATGCTCAATATTCATTGGAAGGACTGATGTTGAAGCTGAAGCTCCAATATTTTGGCCACCAGTTGCAAAGAGATGGCTGATTGGAAAAGACCCTGATGCTGAGGAAGACTGAAGGCAGGAGGAGAAGGGATGAGTTGATTAGATAGCATCACCAACTCAAAGGACATGAATCTGAGTAAAGTCTGGGAGACTGTGAAAGACAGGGAAGCCTGGCATGCTGCAGCCTGTGGGGTCTCAAGCAGTGGGACACGACTGAGTGAATGAACAACATGATTCAAGTGCGTTACATTTATCGTGCACTTTATTTAAATTACTATTACATTGTGATATATAATGAAATAATTACACAGCTCCCCATAACAGAGAATCAGATCATCAGGCATTAGGTTCTCACAAGGAGCAAGCAACCTAGACCCCTCCCATGTGTAGTTCACAGTAGGTTTACACTCCCATGAGAATCTAATGTCACCACCAATCTAACAGGGCCGGAGGCCAGGTGGCAATGTGACCGATGGGGGCGGCTGAAAATCAGGTGAAGTGTCGCTGGTTCACCCGCTGCTCACCTCCTGCTGTGCAGCCCAGGTCCTAACAGGCCTGGAGCTGGTACTAATCCCTGGCCCGGGGGTTGGAAACCCCTGGGATAAGACACTGAAGCAGAGGTTTCATCCAGGCTGACAACAAGGCTGGAAGGCCTCGGAAGACGATGAGGCCAGTACCCTCCCGCCCCCAGCTGGTTGCAGAAATGGTGTGAAATGCCGCGGGTCAGAGGCCCTGTCAGCGGCTTTGGCTTGGAGTTGGGCCATTCTTATTCACTTCCCTGTTCTGCAGAAATTTCGGCATGTCTCCTCCCAGAAATCTTGACATGCTGGTATTTTGCATTTGTGGAGCCCTATTCATCTCAAGAGACCCTGTGCTTCGGGTCTCCTGCTGGGAGGGAATGTGCCTACCTACATTTTCCCCGAAGTGCCTGCATGTTCACTATCCAGCTCCCAAATATCGCCTGCATCCCTGTGGTGCCAGCCTGCGCCTCTTATTTCGAGCCGAGTGTGATGCCGCTCTCCACTTTGCAGGCTTTGTACACATCAAAACAAACAAACAGAGACCCAAACACACCCCAGCAGGCTTATTGTCAGAGAATTAGCTTCCATGCTGGCACAGCCAGACGAATTCAGATAAGAATAGCTTAAAATAAATCCTCCCAGGCAAACTGGTCAGAGGCCAGAGCTATGGGATAACTTCTGGCTCCCACCACATTCTGTACACATGTTCTGTTATCCTAAAAGATTTCATTTTATATTTTTAAAGGACTCAGAGATAACAGGAAAACAAATTAAAGCTGCCTTTCCCTCCCCAAAACCTGTGGTAGTTGAGGAGGTGTTTGGTTGGGAAGTCAAATAGCTGGTGCAACATTGGAGAGCATCTGTTTATGATTTTTTTTTTTTTTTTTGCCTCCAGGTAAATAGAAATGTGATCTTCTACTGCTGGAGGCTTCTCTTTCCTGCAAACATTAGCCACATGCCTCGGCTGGAAGGCATTCTACTCCTAGGTCAAGCCTGTGGTTCCCTCCTCCATAACCTTGAAAGCCACCTATGCACACTCCCTGACAGTTGGTACCTGTTTACCATCACAAACATCTGTGGGGACCATCTCAGTAATTACAGAAAGGAAAAGAATTTTCATCCTGCAGTTAACTCAGGTGGGTTTGAAGCAGGAGCTTAGCTTCTCTGTCTATACCTCTTTCTTTGGGGAAATCTGAATCTAACATTTGGACATTGCACATGTCAGTTTCAAAGGATTATAACTATTATTTCAACATCCCTCTGTCTGGCTCGACAATGACCCAGCAAGGGAACAAGGGATGAGACCGGGAAATAGAAGAATGCTTTTCAGCTAGTGATACAGAACATATGGATGCCTCTAGTTCATGGAGGTTCTGTTTTCCTGCTGAGTGAATTTTTATAAGCTGGAAGTCACCTTGATCATCCCAAAAGAGACAAGGGATATCATGGAAGCAAGCTTTCACCCATTTCCTGGACCCATAAGGGGAACTGTTTGTCTATTCTTACATTTATAAATTAAAACTTTCTCCTAGCATGTCCTCTTAGCATGCCCAATCGAAGGGGCCTCAGTCCGTTCTGAAATGAGTTATTAAGTTAGGGAGGAATGAAGTAATACGAAGAAGTGTTTATCCTTCAGTCAAAGAGACCTGCATTTAATTCTTGACTCAATCACTGAGTGGCCTTGAGCAGGTAACTTAACCTCTACTTCTGTCATTTGTATAATTATCCTACTCTTCCCTACTTTATAGTTACTGTGAGAATCAGATGGAATAATGTATTAAAATGCTTAGTACAATCAATGATTAATGGTAGGGAGAAGAAATAGTGCTGATCTCTGCAGGATGAGGCATGATACTAAATTCTTTATACAGAGTAACCATTTGATGCTTTCAACAAACCTGTGACATAGGACATATCAGGAAGAAACATTTTCACACAGAAACACAGAGGTCTAGCATGTAAGAGATAAGAAGAGAGGCACACGAATAAACCATACACGTAAGAAAAGAGCTTTCCTGGTGGCTCAGAAGGTGAAGAATCTGCCTGCAGTGCGGGAGACCCGGGTTCAGACCCTGGGTCCGGGCAGATCCCCTGGGAAGGGAATGGCAACCCACTCCAGTATCCTTGCCTGGAGAATCCCATGGACAGAGGAGCCTGGCAGGCTACAGTCCATGGAGTCTCAGAGCCGAACAGGACTTAGTTAAAACTGAAGCCACACTTATGCATCCATAGCAATAGAAAGTGTGCAAAAAATAATAAAAAGTTTAAAAATGTAAGAAAAAAATTTAATTTGAAATTTGTGTTTTAAAATAATTTTTTAACATTTTTTAAATTTAAAAATAAAGGGTGGTGGTGGTGGAAGTGATGGTAGTGGAAGCCAGTGTTTGCTGAATGCTTACTAAGCACCAGGTCCCGTAGTAATTTTTAAAATAGGCGTTCCCTAACTCATGCCTGACAAGAGCTGTAACAGACAAGGTGCAATCCATAGTCCGTTTTGTACTCAGGAAGGTACAAAGGGGATTAGAAACCTCCCCCGGGTCACCCAGGAGGTCAGGGGTGGGCTGGCCTTGGGTTTAGCTCTCAGAGACTCAGAAACTGTCTCCTTCCCCCCAGTCCAGTGATTCTCACAGTGTGGTCCTCAGAAGCAGCGCCAGCATCACCTGAGGACTTATAAGGAAGGAACATTCTCGGCTCCACCCAAGACCGACTGAATCCAGAAGACTCGTGAGGAGACCTGGATCTGTGTTGAACAAGCCCTCCAGGGGATCCTGTGGCAAGATGGAGTTTGAGAACCCTGCACTAAATTCTATCGCCGACTTCCCTGGGGACAGTTGTGACTTGGTGATTGCGATCTAAAGAATGGGCTTGATTTTTCTGGCTGGATTTAGCCGTCTCCAGACCAGACTCTCATTATTCCTTTCCTACTGCTCTCCATGACTTCCTGCACCCATTGCCACATGGCGCCTGTGACCAAAAAAGAAAAAAAAAAGACCCTTTGAGAGTACCATGTGTCTGACTATCTTGAGTGAGGCTTCCTTGTGGAGCTGTGGTTATGCATGTTCCACTGAAGGTGACAGTGAAGATTACGCCTCATGTCTCTTTAGCTGTGTGTGAGTAACTAAGTTAACTTCTCCGTGTCTCAGTTTCCCACCTGTATAATGGGGATAATCACATCACCTATTTCAAATGGATGCAGTGAAGATTAAGTGTAGAATCCTTAGACCAAGGGTAAGCTCTGAGCTTAGCGCATTTAACTACTCAATAAACATTAGTTAATGCTACTAGAATTTTTTTTTCTTTTTTCTAATTGAAATACAGTTGATTTTCAATTTGTGTTAATTTCTGTTGTACAGTAAAGTGATTCAGTTATACACACATATACATTCCTTTTAATATTCCTTTCCATTATGGTTTAACACAGGACATTGAATATAGTTCCCCATACTATACATAGGACTTTGTGGCTTATCCAGAATATATTTTTTCTGAAAAGAATCAGGCACTGTTCTAAAAGATATATTTAGGACTAATAATATGTATTCTAATGTACAGAGATAAAAGTAAGTGAAGGGTAGTCTGTGGCGGAACACCTTGCTTCCAAGTGCTGTCCATTTCAAGAAAGCTTGAGTAGAAAGCAACTAACTGTGATTAAAAGAGGGTGGTTTGTCTCTGCTACAATTTCAGGAAGCGTGCGCTTAACTGTCCTGAGTCACTAATGAGTGACCAAGAAAGAATTGGATTCTCTTTCAAATATACTTTTTCTTTTCCTTTTGATTCCATCAGAACAAACTGCCTCTAAACAGCCCATTAGTTACAACACCTGAGCAGAAACAAGATCACAGGGTTATTCCATCAGCCGGCCCTTCTCGGCACCTAACTGCTTCCCACTGTATCTAAGGGTAGGGAGAGCTACAGGTGTCCCAGGCACACACACTGTCAGGGTGCTAAGTGCTGACGCCCTGTGAAATGAAAATGAGATGTAGAAGGCGCTGAGAGAGGGACTGACTGCCTGAGAGGGAGCTGCTGTCTTGAGCCCTATTTATTCCGCCTACATGTTTTCATCATCCAGAAGATAAACCTGGGCATGTCTTTTCCAGGGCACTGCATGCCCAGCTCCTGCATCAGGGGAAACCCATGGGGTGGTATGTTACTTTGTCCTCTAATAAATTCCACCACCTAGGGGCTTAAACAAGAGAATTGCCTCATCTCAGAGCCCTGGAGGCTGGATGTCCAAGATCTGTGTCGGCAGGGTGGGTTCCAAGTCTCTCCCAGCTCCTGGGGGTTTGCTAACGAAAGCTGGCACCGCTGGCTTCTGCTGCACCGCCTGACCTCTGCTTTCATCCTCACAGGACGTTCTCCCGTGCAAGTGTCTGGGCCCAGTGCCCTCTTTTACAAGGACTCCAGTTATATTGCATCCAGGCTCCAGCCTGGCCTGGCACAGCCCCATCTTAACTAACAGCATCTGAAGCAACCCTGTCTGCAACTAAGGTCAGCTTCTGGCTTCCCTGGTGGCCCAGACAGTAAAGAATCTATCTGCAATGCAGGAGACCTGGGTTCGATCCCTGGATTGGGAAGATCCCTTGGAGAAGGGATGGCTACCCACTCTAGTATTCTTGCCTAGAGAATTCCATGGACAGAGGAGCCTAGTGGGCTACAGTCCATGCAGTCGCAAAGAGTAGGACATGACTGAGCACCTTTCACTTTTCTGGTGGGCTGAGGGCTCAGGACTTGACATAGGGAATTTTAGGGGCTGCAGTTCAACTCATAACTGATGGTAATTGAAACCCTAGGCCACCCCACAGGTACTTCTGGCTTGTTTGAACAGCCTTCGAGGTGTGCTTCTCAGACTGTAAGGTGCGCAAGAACCACCTGAGCGGGTCTCACTAAAATGCAGATTCAGTGGGTCTGCTCTGGGCTCAGCACTCAGCCTTTCTACCTGCTCCTAGCGATGTGGGTGCTGCTACTTTGCATGGAAGGTCCCAGGAGAATTTTGCGAGGGTTCATGTTCATTCTCCATAACTCACGTCTATTATGCCAGAGCGTGTTGTGTTTCCTCCCAGAGGCTGGCAGCTCACCATCTCCTCACCGGGAACCACAATCCGGAGGTAGCTACAGCTCAGTATGCAGAAATAATCAGAAACACAAAATTCAGAGGCTCTTAGAGAAACATTCCTGCCTGAACCAGTCAAGGCTAGGTGGTATCTGGCACACCAATGATTTTCTGAGCCGAGTGCACATCATCTTTTATTAGAGCTCTGGTTTGAGCGTGGCCACAGAGGTATCCTTGTGGTTTAATCCTCCCGAGAGCCCACCAGTGACAGGACAGGTTGAGAACGGGTTAGGTTTCCTTGGAGAACTTTAACAAATTAATACTTAGATTGGGGGGTGGGGGATATGGGCAGCATATAACAAACTCGGTGTCCTCCTACAGAATATATCAACAGGGTCTACAAATCAAACAGCTCAATATAAAAACGGCCAAAGACTGTGAGGAGGGAATTCACTTTGAGGAAACCTCAATGAGCGATAAATATGAACATATTTTTGTTCCCACTAGTAATTTGAGAAATTCAGATGAAAACATGAAAGAAAGATTATTCCTCGTTCTTTAGAGGAATGAAATATTTAAAACAGTAATTGATGGCAAGAGTATGGAAAAATTGGTGATCTCCTTTATGGAAAGCAATATAAACTGGAAGCCAATTTGGCAAAACTGCTGTATCTGACTTGTAATCCCTTTCTTGTGGAATTCCACTTTTTGTCTCTACCCTACAGAAACACATAGGGTAGGAATACATACATAAAGATACATAGGGAAGCATGTTTAGGGCAAGTACTCTTTATTTATAATAGCAAAACTTATTGACAATCTAAACATACATCAATTAGCAACTAAACCACAGCACAGATATACTGTATAGTCATTTAAATGCGTAACAACGGATAAACATTTCTTTGTTGCTTACAATGCACCAGATCCTGTTCTAAGAGCTTTCCATGTGTTAACTTTTTAATATGGCATAGATATTGTCCTTATGGCCATTTTAGAGGTGTGGAACCTGAAGCACAGCAAGAGTGAGTAACTTTCCAGCCTCTCCAGCAGGCACAAAAGTGAGATTTGGGTCTGTGTGATCCAGCTGCCCAGGGCACACTCTTCAGCATTCAAGGTACTGGGTCTGGACCACTAGAATGGGGCGGTCCTGCAAGATCTCTGAGAAATGTTACTAGAAATGTAAATATATGTAATATTAATATCAATGAAGGAAAAAAGCAAGGTTCAGGGTGAGTCACGATCTATCTAAGAACACTCCAGGCTCTCCCAAGCTTTATGGAGCTTGTGTATGCGCGTCCATGGAGTGGCAACTTCCAGAAGGTGTCACAGTAAACAATCAGTTATCTCTGAAAAGAGAGGAGGGGTGGCTCCGAGACGTGGACATGTTTCCTTGTCTGGCAGTAACGCCTTTTTGTCCCCCCTGAGGATTCTAGGTGACGGCATCAGCTCTAGCCCGTGCTGACCCGGCTCTGCTCTCGAGGAGGCCCGGAGCAGCCCCGGCCCGCTCCCCGCCGCCTGGACCCCACGTCCTGTCCTCTCTGTTCTGGAGGAGGCCCGCCCCGGCCCGCTCCCCGCCGCCCGGACCCCACGTCCTGTCCTCTCTGCTCTGGAGGAGGCCTGGAGCAGCCCCGGCCCGCTCCCCGCCGCCAGGACCTCACGGCCTGTCCTCTCTGCTCTGGAGGAGGCCCGCCCCGGCCCGCCTGGACCCCACGTCCTGTCCTCTCTGCTCTGGAGGAGGCCTGGAGCAGCCCCGGCCCGCTCCCCGCCGCCAGGACCTCACGGCCTGTCCTCTCTGCTCTGGAGGAGGCCCGCCCCGGCCCGCCTGGACCTCACGGCCTGTCCTCTCTGCTCTGGAGGAGGCCCGCCCCGGCCCGCCCGGACCTCACGGCCTGTCCTCTCTGCTCTGGAGGAGGCCCGCCCCGGCCCGCCCGGACCTCACGGCCTGTCCTCTCTGCTCTGGAGGAGGCCCGCCCCGGCCCGCTCCCCGCCGCCCGGACCCGCACGGCCTCTCCTTCCGCTCAGTTCACACGAGGCCGCCCTGTGCACGCGGCCTTTCCGCCATCGCTCTCATCAAGTTTCTCTTCCCTGAAGATGTTCTTTATTAGCACAGTGGTGGTTGTTTATGAACGTTACTGTGATAACTGGGAAGAACAGAAAAACCTCAGTTTAGAGAAACTGAGGATCTAAGGGCTACCGCAGATTTAAAGGGACTGACGGCTGGGAAGGGCAATATTTCGGAAGGTCCCTGTGCCTTTAAAAGTGTCTATTCTACTGGGTCCAACACAGGATCACCATCTCCCTGATAAATCAACAGGACTCTGCCTCTACCGGTACTTTACCCTAATCTATCACCTTGTCCTCGCTTCCCCCTCTGGTGCCCAGAGCACCCCTGTAATTAAAGATCCATGGACCTGTGAGAAGAAGCAGAATTGATCGTTGATCTTTAAATATTGACCAAGCAGATAGACTAGGCGATGCCCAGCACACATAGGCAGGCCATTTAAATACCGCTCTTCCTTTCTAGGCTGAGACCAGATGGACATTTCTCCTTAGGACAGTGACCAGTACATTCTGCTTGGCTGACCTGGGAAGGGACATGCTTGCGGCACCTCCAAGCTCGGTCCTGTCCTCTCTCGCGCTGCTATCAAAGCACAAAGAGACCTCTTTCCCCACCAAAAGCATCCTCCCTCAAGGACTCAAAATGTAGGGATTCTTTGATGCCAGAGCTCCAGGATACACTAAAACATACTAGATTCTCTGTGACTCCAGCAAACACAGCTTAGTTTCTATATTCCTTGTGTAGGTGCTGTAAAGAAAAAATAATGCAAAAAAAAAAAAAAGGAATTTAAACTCTTACCCCACAAAACTGGATTGTAGACAGAAGTACAAGAGTACAATAAAACTTCAAAAAAATACAGGAGAAAATCTTTGTAAAAGCACAGTCCTAAAAAGAAAAAAACTGGTAACTGAAAGATTTTGTGCTTCAAAAGCTACCAATAAGACAGTCAAAAGTCAACTTCAGATTGAGACAAAATATTTGCAAATCACATATCTAATAAAAGACTTTATTTAGAATATATAAAGAATAATTAAAGCTTAGGAAGAAGAAGACAAACAACTCAATATATAAAATTGGCAAAAGATTTGATAGACACTTCGCCAAAAAGGGAATGTGAATGGCTAGTAAGCATATAAACGTATACTTAACATCATCAGTCATTAGAGAAATGCAAATGAAAGCCACAATGAAACACAAGTATACACCCAGTAGAGTGGCCCTACTTTTAGAAAGACCTATGTTACCAAATGTTGAGAAGGATGTGTGTGGAGAAACCGGAACCTTCCTATACTGCTGGTGGAAACATAAAATGGCACAGCTATTCTAGAAGAAGTTTGGTAGCTTCCTAAAAATCTTACCATCTTTCCATGCCTCAAAGCAATTTCACTTCTAGGAATCTAAGCAAGAGAGATGAAAAGGTACATCCACACAATCGTGTATGCAAATGCTCATAGCAGCATTATTCATAGTGAACCAGAACTGAAACCAGCTAAATAGCCATCAACAGGTGAATGGATAAGTAAACATGGTATATGTTTAGTGGAATGTTTTTTAGCAAAAGAGGGTTGAAATACTGATACTTGCTAAAACATGGAAGGAACTCAAAAAACATGCTAGGTGAAGGAAGCCAGACTTCTGTCTTCTTTCAAAGCACAGAGAGAAGAAAGACTACATACTGTGTGATTCCATTTATATGAAATGTCTAGAACAGATGAATTGGTACAGACAGAAAGCAGACCAATGGTTGCCTGGGGCTGGGGACGGGAGCAGGGATTAACTAGAAAGAGGCATGAGGAAACTTCTTGGGATGATGGCAATATTCAAGGCGGTGATGGCTGCAGAACTCTAGAAATTTACTAAAAATTAACAAGTTGATTTAGTGAAAATGAAAGTTGCATCCAACTTTTTGCAACCCCATGGAATTTTCCAGGCCAGAATACTGGAGTGGGTAGCCTTTCTCTTCTCCAGGGAATCTTCCCAACCCAGGGAGAGAACCCAGGTCTCCTGCATTGCAGGCAGATTCTTTACCAGCTGAGCCACAAGGGAAGCCCAAGCTATGGAAGAAAAGCTATGACCAACATAGACAGCATATTAAAAAGCAGAGACATTACTTTGCCAACAAAGGCCTGTCTAGTCAAAGCTGTGGTTTTTCCAGTAGTCAGGTACGGATGTGAGAGTTGAACCATAAAGAAAGTTGAGATGCCGAAGAATTGATGCTTTTGAACTGTGGTGTTGGAGAAGCCTCTTGAGAGTCCCTCGGACTGCAAGGAGATCCAACCAGTCCATCACAAAGGAAATCAGTCCTGAATATTCATCGGAAGGACTGATGTTGAAGCTGAAGCTCCAATACTTTGGCCACCTGATGGAAAGAACTGACAATTTGAAAAGACCCTTGATGCTAGGAAAGATTGAAGGCAGCAGGAGAAGGGGACGACAGAGGATGAGATGGTTGGATGGCATCACTGACTCAGTGGACATGAGTTTGAGTAAATTGCCGGAGTTGGTGATGGACAGGGAGGCCTGGCGTGCTGCAGTCCATGGGGTCGCAAAGAGTCAGACATGGCCGAGCAACTAAACTGAACTGAACATGTTAATGTTAATTTAAATGAGTGGATTTTTACATTACAACTGATGAGTTTTATGGTATGCAAATTACACTTTAATAAAGCAATTCAAGGGCTTCTCAGATGGAGTCCCTGCTGGCTCAGACAGTAAAGAAACTGCCTGCAATGAGGGAGTCCTGGGTTCTATCCCTGGGTCAGAAAGATCCCAAGGAAGAGGGCATGGCAACCCATTCCAGTATTCTTGCCTGGAGAATCCCATGGACAGAGGAGCCGGGTGGGCTGCAGTCTGTATAGCTGCAAATACACGAGTCTTTGGACACGAGTGAAATAACTTACCATTCATTCAAAGCTATTTTTTTAAAAAGGAAACTAATAGCATATCCCTTGTGCTTGATCTGGATGGAGTCATTTGATCTATCACTTCAATACTAGTTTTCTTATTTGCTAGCCACATTAACCAAGACCTTTGATCCCTGGAGATTTTCATTATTCACTTTAGGGATTGACTAGTATCTGTATCATTTTAAAGACAGAATACCAAAGTAGTAAAGGGCAGAGCAGATAACAAAGATGCTTACTTTATCATATGGTGGTTACAATTCCGAGAAAAACTCAACTTGCAGGAAAAATAGCTGCCAACCTATAGTTACTTAAAGAGGCCTCAATGAGTACTGCTGGCATTTCTGTAGAATAAATACTCCCTTCTCACCAGTGGCCAAAACTCTTCGTTCAGATTAATTTGGCCCTTTTAACACCCTGGTCACTGGGAAGACAGGCCTAGAAATCAGGTTGGAAAAATCAATGTGAAATCTAGACAGAGCCAGAAGTCACAGATTCAGTTTCAGCTCAAACAACTCAATGAGCTGATACCTAACAGTGTTTTGGAATTCATGAAGTGTCCTATGAATAGTGGCTGCCATTATTATAATTCAATAATTCTACCGCATTTAAAAGAATTTTAAAAATTATGGAGTCTGCATTGAATTTACTACTATGAACTCGTATTTACTATAATCTTAAATTGAATTTATCTCCTTACATAAACTTTTAACTTTCCTATTTTTCTAAGGACTTAAGTGTCTGAAGCTAAAATTCATTCCCAAATTCTCCCCCTTACCTTTTGACACGTTCCCCTAGTCTCTCTCCTTTGTTCCGTTTTGATGCTCAAAATCCCTTCCCTTCCCAGTGGAAGTGAGAAATATATTTAAGGGACTAGATCTGATAGACAGAGAGCCTGATGAACTATGGGCGGAGGTTTATGACATTGTACAGGAGACAGGGATCAAGACCATCCCCAAGAAAAAGGAATGCAAAAAGGCAAAATGGTTGTCTGAGGAGGCCTTACAAATAGCTGTGAAAAAAGAGAAGCGAAAAGCAAAGGAGAAAAGGAAAGATATTCCCATTTGAATGCAGAGTTCCAAAGAATGACAAGAAGAGATAAGAAAGCCTTCCTCAGCAATCAATGCAAAGAAATAGAGGAAAACAACAGAATGGGAAAGACTAGAGATCTCTTCAAGAAAATTAGAGATACCAAGGGAATATTTCATCCAAAGATGGGCTCAATAAAGGACAGAAATGGTATGGACCTAACAGAAGCAGAAGATATTAAAAAGAATACACAGAAGAACTGTACAAAAAAGATCTTCATGACCCAGATAATCACAATGGTGTGATCGCTCACCTAGAGCCAGACATCCTGGAATGTGAAGTCAAGTGGGCCTTAGAAAGCATCACTATGAACAAAGCTAGTGGAGGTGATGGAGTTCTAGTTGAGCTATTTCAAATCCTAAAAGATGATGCTGTGAAATTGCTACACTCATTATGCCAGCGAATTTGGAAAACTCAGCAGTGGCCACAGGACCGGAAAAGGTCAGTTTCCATTCCAATCCCTAAGAAAAGCAATGCCAAAGAATGCTCAAACTACTGCACAATTACACTCATCTCACCCGCTAGTGAAGTAATGCTCAAAATTCTCCAAGCCAGGCTTCAGCAATGTGTGAACTCTGAACTTCCAGATGTTCAAGCTGGTTTTAGAAAAGGCAGAGGAAGAAGAAATCAAATTGCCAACATCTGCTGGATCATCAAAAAAGCAAGAGAGTTCCAGAAAAACATCTATTTCTGCTTTACTGACTATGCCAAAGCCTTTGACTGTGTGGATCACAATAAACTGTGGAAAATTCTTCAAGAGATGGGAATACCAGACCACCTGACCCGCCTCTTGAGAAACCTGTATGCAGGTCAGGAAGCAACACTTAGAACTGGACATGGAACAACAGACTGGTGCCAAATAGGAAAAGGAGTATGTCAAGACTGTATATTGTCACCCTGCTTATTTAACTTACATGCAGAGTACCTCATGAGAAACGCTGGGCTGGAGGAAGCACAGCTGGAATCAAGATTGCTGGGAGAAATATCAATAACCTCAGATATGCAGATGACACCACCCTTATGGCAGAAAGTGAAGAAGAACTAAAGAGCCTCTTGATGAAAGTAAAAGAGGAGAGTGAAAAAGTTGGCTTAAAGCTCAACATTCAGAAAACTAAGATCATGGCATCCAGTCCCATCACTTCATGGCAAATAGATGGGTAAACAGTGGAAACAGTGGCTGACTTTATATTTTTGGGCTCCAAAATCACTGCAGATGGTGATTGCAGCCATGAAATTAAAAGATGCTTACTCCTTGGAAGGAAAGTTATGACCAACCTAGACAGCATATTAAAAAGCAGAGACATTACTTTGCCAACAAAGGTCCATCTAGTCAAGGCTATGGTTTTTCCAGCAGTCATGTATGGATGTGAGAGTTGGACTGTGAAGAAAGCTGAACACTGAAAAATTGATGCTTTTGAATTGTGGTGTTGGAGAAGACTGTTCTTGAGAGTCCCTTGGACTGCAAGGAGATCCAACCATTCCATCCTAAAGGAGATCAGTCCTGGGTGTTCATTGGAAGGACTGATGCTGAAGCTGAAACTCCAACACTTTGGCCACCTGATTTGAAGAGTTGACTCATTGGAAAAGACCCTGATCCTGGGAGGGATTGGGGGCAGGAGGAGAAGGGGACGACAGAGGATGAGATGGTCGGATGGCATCACTGACTCAATAGACATGAGTTTGTGTTAACTCCAGGAGTTGGTGATGGACAGGGAGGTCTGGTGTGCTGAGGTTCATGGGGTCACAAAGAGTCAGACACGACTGAGTGACTGAACTGAACTGAACTGCACCCTAGTGAAGGTCAACAACATCTGAGTTGTGCCAGAAAGCTTTTGTTTTGCTTTTCTCTTCATCAGTCCCAGCTGCTGTCACGGGCCCGTCCGCTTTCCAGTCTGACACGAGCAGTGGCTCACCACCACCTCCATTCTTACTACCTGTCCATTCATGTGCCAAGTCATGAATCTCACCTCTTCCAGCGGACCCTAATCTCACTTCTGCCAACACGCATCCTCCTCTCTAATCAGAGCAGACCAGATCCCCTTCACTGTGCACTCCGCCTTATCTGTCGCAGTTTGTGTCTGGAAGGCCCTCTGTCCACTTTGGCATGTGTCCTTCCAGGGCCATCCCAAGACTCACCTTGGAAAATGGTGAGGCTGAAGGGTTCCTTCACGGGCCCCGCAATCTGCCCCCTTTCTGGGGCATCCACGGTCTCATCTTTCTGAGCTTCCTACTGAGGCTACCCCGCAGTGGACTTAACACACCCACCTTCTTGACCCTCTACTCTTCCTTTTCCTTGAGGTTTAGATCTCCGGTGCTTTTGGAGTGTTCACAGCCTGATAAAGTAGTTCATATTATGGAATAGATGTACACATCCTTTTGAACTCTGCAATAAAGAAACATCTGTGTTTTAAAAGGGATGGCCTGTGACACGATGGAACAGCCCAGAAGCCACCAGGACTCTGACCAGCACGTGGGAGGGGCAGGGTGGGGTGGAGCGCACGCACGGGAACACCATCCCGGTCCTGCTGTCACTCTCTGTAAGCTCCCACGTGCTCGGCCTGCTGGCCGCTGCCTGCCTCAGCCCTCAGTGACGAGGGGCCCGGATCTTCCCTGCAGTGGGGTCCCTGCAGGCCACAAGCGCAGCAGTTAGGAAGGCCTGGATCTAGCTCTTCACTCTGCTCCTGACTCGCCGTGAGGCCTGAGGCAGGTCTGTCCATCTCCCTGGGCCAGAGGCTTCTCGTCTGGATCGGGGCCATCGCATTTAACCTACAAGGTGGCTGTGAGGGGCCATGGAATAAGACCGGGGGAACACCCATAACAACACCTCTCACACAGTCAGAGACGAATGCGGAGGTAATACGGGGCTTCCCTGGGGGCTCAGGTGGTGAAGAACTGCCTGCAATGCAGGAGTTCAATCCCTGGGTCAAGAAGACCCTCTGAAGAAGGGAGTAGCTACCCTCACCAGTATTCTTGCTGGAGAATTCCACGGACAGAGGAGCCTGGCGGGCTACAGCCCATGGGGTCACAAACAGTCAGACAGGACTGAGCGACTAAGGCACACACGTATACAGGGTAGTATGTTACCTTATGAAGTCTTGCTCTTGAGTGAGTCCATGAATTCATGCTGCAAAACCTCAGGCTGCTCTCAAAAACAGCCACTTGGTCTAATTCTCTTTCTTTTTTTTTTTCAGAATTACAGTGGCTCCCTTATTTGTGTATAGGTGTGTGTGTATATGCATGTATTTGTATATATTTCTTTATCCCCATGCCATTTCAGAAGTATTCTATGTGGCTTTTCTTATTTCTAAATGAAGCATTAAAAATAACCTCAAGTTTACACATAGTTGTAAAGTAACATACATTTAAATGTAAAGTTAAAACTTAAAGAAATCTTTAGTACACCCAATAAATGCCATTGCCTGCCTTTAAAAACAAACAAAAAAAAAATCCAGGATATCTCTAGTAACACAATACATCAACATACAGACTTTTATGAAGTCAAATTGTTTCTAAATGCATTCTTGTTTCAATCCACCTCTTTTCTTTTGAAGAAAAGTATTAAAACTTTTCAAATACTTGAATAATTTAGCTACTAGTATTTCTCTATTGCAGAGTCTAAGTAGCTAGCATTTTCTAAGCACTGTATAACATGAACCTTTGGGATTAAAATCAAATGAACATTGACAGTGTATTATATGCATAGGACAGGGCAGTAGTTAAAAGCATAGTTTTAGTTTTGGCTTACATCTCAGTTCTCACTCTCTCAAAACTTCAACTTCTCTCTCAGTCTCAATTTCCTCATCAGAAAAATGAGATGGTACTATTTCACAGAATTAAATTGAGGGTAAATTGAAATAACCATTTTGAAGTGTATATCTCATGCGTGTTAAGTAATTCACATTGTTGGGCAACAAATCTCCAGAACTCTTTCCATCTTGCCAAAATGAAAGTTTATACTCACCGAACGATACTTCCCTGTTCCTCCTCTCCAGCCCCTGGTTAAGTCCTGTCCTATTTTCTGCTTCAATGAATTTAGCTACTCTTGCTACCTCGTGTAAGTGGAACCTGCAGTGTTCGTCTTTTTGTGACTGTCTTATTTCAACCAGCAGGATGTCCTCAAGGTTCATCTACTTTGTAGGGTGTCAGGATTCCCTTCCTTTTTAAAGCTGTATAAGGTTCTGCAGTATGTACATATCCTATTTTATTTACCCATTCCTCCATTGATGGACATGGGTCCTTTCCACATCTTGGCTACTGTGAACGTGTTGCTGTGAACATAGGAGTATCTCTTCCAGGTCCTGTTTCCAATTCTTTGGGATATATACTCAAAGTAGAATTGCTGAATCACATTGTGCTTTAATTTCTTATTGTTTGAGGGCCGCCGTCCTGTTATCCACAGTGTGAGCCACACTTTTAAGGTTCCCTCTCAAGTTCCTGGAATCCTCAGGGCTGTGACGCAAGATTTTAAAGCCGCCCATTTCTTTCTCTCTTTTTCTGCTCACGTGGCAGCATCTGCTGCGCCCCTAACACCGGCCGAGGTTTCCTCTGTCCTCCGCAGATCTTGGAGTCTGCCACCACCGATTTTCCGCGGGCTTGTATTGTCCGCGCCCTGCAGGGTATATCTTGTTATGGACGAAGCTGCCCCTAATGTTACCGATGGGGGGTGCTTGGACTCTTTAGTCAAGAGACGTTGACAAGAGGCCCGATGATGGATTCAGGCTCTATGGGATCTGCGCTGCTGCACAAGCGCATGAAGACAGGCCACAGGGTCCCTTGATCGCCGGGCCAGGGGCAGTCCCTGAAATGGGGAGGGGCTGGAGGGGGACCCGGGTCAGACCGGAGGAGCAGCTCAGGTGGGAAGGCCCCCGGCTGGTCCTGGGGCAGGGGCACAGCCTCCTGCTTTTGCTCCCAGCACCTGGGAAGCGGCGGTTGGGTCTTTGGTCTTTATGTATCTTATTGCTCACAGCCGGCCCCAGCTGCACCTCCAGGCAGGTATTTGTCGTCCTTTATAGTCTCTTTGTGTTCCGTTCTTGGGGAGATGTTTGTCCAGGTGTAAGCTCAGATGATAAAGCATCTGCCTACAATGCGGGAGACCCGGGTTCGATCCCTGGGTTGGGAAGATCCCCTGGCAAAGGAAATGGCAACCCACTCTAGTACTCTTGCCCAGAGAATTCCATGGACGAAGGAGCCTGGTGGGCTACAGCCCATGGAGTCGCTAAGAGTCGGACACGACTGAGCGGCGTCACTGTCACTTTCAAGCACCGCAGCGCAGAGTCCCAGGTCCCAGGCTGTGTCAACAGTCGAGGTTCGCTGAGCGACCACGCCACGCCACGTTTCCGCATTTCCTCCCCAGAGCAGCCTTCAGGCGTGAGCCTAAGCCCTGCTCCTGAGACCCCCGTGGCCCCCACGTCCCGCTGCACGCCGGCCTCCTGGTCCGAGGGGGAGGACGCGCTCTAAGCGCGCAGGACGCTGCGGGGTCTAACGGGCGCAGAGCCCTCCCATCCCTGCTGCTGCTCGTCCCTGAAGTGCCCAGACAACGGCAGCTCGTGCACATTTCCTGAAGTTTTCAGATGCAAAACCAGCACCAAAAGGGACAAGTTAACTGCTTGATGATCACGAGCGCACAGCCCGCAGACCCACTGGTGCCCCAGGACGGATAACGGTGACCTAACCGAGAATTGGCGCCCCTCCCTCCGCTGGCCTTCAAAACCGCTTTCTCCAAACCCCTCAGGGGGTTTGGGATTTTGGGAGCACACGCCACCCATTCTCTTTGCATGGCCCTGCAGTAAACGCTTCTCAGCTCCGAACACAGACGTTTCGGTTTGCTTGCTCACTGTGGGACGGGCAGAGGAACTTGTGAACTTGCTATCAGTAACAAAGCCATGTGCTTAAACACCCCAATGCCTGGCCAACCAGAACATTTGGGGAGTGTTTTAAAAGCTCGCCAACAGATCCCAACGTTCAGCCCACTTTGAGAAAGAGGGATTTTAGACCCTACTTTTGCCAACGTGGTCCAGTAATGCTGAACTTGCTGGAAGCGTGTCTGAAATGCAGATTTTTCAGCCACACCCCAAACCTGCAGAATCAGAGCCTTCCTTTTAATAACAGCCGCCTGGGATCCAGGTACACATTCAAGTTAGTGAAGCGTCGCCTTGGCGCAGGGAGCGGTTAACTCAGACAAATAAAAACAATGGTGCAATAAAGCTTCCACCTGAGGGTCTCAAGTGCTTCCTAGTCATTAGCCAATTCATCTTCCTAATGGGACACTACACCTATTTTAGAGATGCATAAAGAAAGGCATATTTGCAATTTTTAATTATTTGATTGTTTCTCATTGTTAAGTATTCTCATTTCCAGGCTGAGGCATTATGACTCCTTAAATCATTCCCTCCCTTAGCATTCCTAAACCAATTTCTAAAGCAAAAATCAAATGCAGTAAACTAGCAAATGTAGGCATATCCATACAGAGGAGGGGGAAATGCCTTTTTACCCCTAGAACAGGTTCTTGCCTGTTTTTCTTGTTGCTTGTTCTGTTTACCTATTTCCTTTCAGATTTTCTGCAAGCTTCTGCTTGCAGAGTCCTCTCTACAGGAGCCTCAGCCTTTCCCAAGCATTTAGCACAACACGTGCACTCCGGTCCTGTTTTCTTAGCAGTCTCCGAAACTTTCCAGCCTTATACTAAACAACAAATTAGCACTCACCTTCACCAAGCCCACAAATATTTGTACAATTAAGCAGCAAGTTTTGTGGTCAGAAAGGGAAGTGGGTTCCCTTGAACTTTTTGGCGCCAAACAGCCTTTTTTTTCCCCCCCTCTCTCTGGTTCAATTAGATTAAGTCAGATTAGCAATATCAGATAAATAGGGCAACTGTCAAGGCTCTCAACAATAAATTGAAGCATTCTATTTAAGGAATGTATAATTCAACAGCCTTGATAAATGGGAGTTCGCAAAAGCTCCCAGGGAAGTGGCCTGCGGAGAAATTCATCACTAAGTCGCCAGAACAGGAGGTTTTACTGGATTTTAGAAAATTAACCATCAGGGAATATGTCTGGAAGAAAAGCCGAAGCCCCAGAGGGTAACCAAGGTGAAAGCTTCCTGGCCCCAAGTCCTATCGGAGGTTGTTTTTTCCAGGGGTATTGTGAGCCAGCCTTCTGTAAAAGATCTGTAATCCACTCCGTGGTGCGTCCTGGCCTGCCCACAGCTCCTGGTTTCTGGTTCCCGTGGACAGTCACGTGCAAACAGGCCAGGGTCCAGTGGAAGCCAGCTTCCTCAGCTGGAGTGGGTGTGTGTGTCCCGGTCTTATTCTAAGAGTAGCTAACTTCTCCTTTGCCTCATTCTTGCTAGAGGGGTGGGGTGTATTACATATCTTTAAGATACATGTCTATCCTGAAACAGGGCTTTGTGAAGGAAACCGCTCTTCTTGAAAGGGAAGGTTAGACTGCCCTAGGAGTTGGAGGGCAAGGGGAGAGGAGCACATCACTCAGAGTTGGAGCTAAAAATTTATTTAAAATGCAGACCAAAGAGAACCGGCAATCACAGTTGTCTTCAGGAGACTCTGGTACCTTCCTGGACTTGAGCCAGAGGCAAAGATGCCCATGTGAGAAAGCACGGGACACGACAGAAGAAAACCTTCC
Organism: Odocoileus virginianus; assembly: GCF_023699985.2. Classification (NCBI taxonomy): domain Eukaryota; kingdom Metazoa; phylum Chordata; class Mammalia; order Artiodactyla; family Cervidae; genus Odocoileus; species Odocoileus virginianus. Next base: position 91,764,959 of record NC_069677.1, read on the forward strand.
ACCAGAGTTATTTTTTAACATTATTTTTTAAGCCATTTTATTGAGGTGTGTTGACATGTAGAAAGGTGTACATATTTGATATCTGTAACTCAGTGGGTTTGGGGCTAAGTAGACATGCATGAAACTATTACTAGCATCAAGGCCATAAACATGTCCATCCCCAACCAGATTTTCCTCCCACCCCTTTATCATCACCATCATTATTGTTGTTGTAAATTTTTTGTGTAAGAACAGTTGACATAAGATCTACCTGTTGTGGTCTGTGCGTGGGTTGGAAAAGAATTTCCAGACAGGAGGCAGGAAGGAGAATAAAGGTTACTAGAGCCGGGAGGGGAGAGTCACAGTGGGCCGGCTTCTTGGGGGTCAGGGAGAGCCGGTGATGAAGGTGGCTTCTTGGTCCGTCCTCACAGTCAGGGTCCAAGGAGCGGGGTAGAGGTCTTGCAGCTCATTTGCCGATTGGATGAGGTACGCTGGGTGGGAGAAGAGTAAGGCAGATACCTTCTCCTTATACGGGCTAGGAGGGCAGGCAGGCTGCCCAGGAGGGTCCGCAACTCCCTCAGTAGTTACACTATGGGCGCAGGAAGGGCGCGAAGGGGCTGGTTTTTCTGTTCCCGCATTCCAGGACCCTGCTTGGCCACTTGTTCTTCCACCCTTGGGACACCACCCCACCCTCCTAGCAAATTTTCAGTATATAATACAGAGTTGTTAGCAACGGGCACTATGCTGTATAGTTAATCCCCAGAACTTATTTTTCTTCATTCCTGAGACTTTGTACCCTTTGAGCAGAATTTTGAAGTATGAATGTCCCTGAACCAGGCCAGTCCTTCTGAAAAATGGTCACATGCCTGCCAGCTATGGAGCAAAGGGCGTGATCAATTTACTTTGAGCATCCAGGACGGGTACAATCAATAGTGCTTTTCGCCCTCACCAATCCCCCAAGATTCTCTTCATTACCGAGAGAAAAGCATGAAGTTTTCTGCCCATAGTGAAAAAACATTCAGAAACCCCCACGAACAGCTGGTAGGAATCTGGGTGGTGTTTCCCAGGCCTCCTTTGCTTAGAAAAATTGGTCACAATCCATAAATACTCTCAATTCCTGGGGAAAAGGAAAACCATTGCCTTAGGGAGTTTCTTGAGGATTCCTAATAGCTTAGCAGAGGTGTCCATGAGAACAGTGCTTTTGGTTTTTCTCAAAGCCTAACTTCTATAGAATTAAATAACTAGGAGATTCAGGAGAGAGCAGAATAGTTCCCTGTGATGCATTTGGTATCATCTCTCCCCTCATCTGGGGCTTCCCTGTGGGCCCAGATAGTAAAGAATCTGCCTGCCATGTGGGAGACCCAGGTTCTATCCTTGGGTTGGGAAGATCTCCTGGAGAAGGAAATGGCAACCCACTCTAATATTCTTGCCTGAAAAATCCCATGGACGGAGGAGCCTGGCAGGCTACAGTCCCTGGGGTCACAAAGAACTGGCCACGACTGACCAGCTAACACACACACACACATACACTTCCCTCATCTACAACAACTTGGCCATGATTAATCAGCCACACTGTGTACATGATGACTTTTTCCCGTGGTGAGTCTCAGATGGGTCCTCAACCACCTCCCAGGAAGCTCTTCTGCCTTCTGATACAATAGGCCCTGGGAGCCCACACCCCATGCCATTCAAGACATCTGGCCTTTTTTGCTCTCTGACGGTAAGCAGAGCCTACCCTCTAGCTGGGCCGTCACGGCAAATGTCCAGTGTAGAGACCAGAAAATCCAAGGCCCCCACCACCCACCAATACGCATTCCTATAGGATCACAGTGACCGCATAAGGAATTCCCCAGGGCACAGGATAATAGCATCACTTACAGAATGATAGCCCGCGTGTGAGTCCTTATCACACACCACAATTATTCCAACTGCATGTTACTTACGAGTTACAAGTGCCTTGTATTTAATCCTCATAGCAATTAAGTTTCTTATTAGCCTCTTTTTAATAAGGGAGGTGGGAAGCCTGAGGTGCAAAGAAATTAAACAGCTTGCACAAAGTCTTCCAGCTGGTAATTGTCCAAGCCAGGATTTGAATCCAGTACCAGCTGCTCCAGAACCAGGCCCCTGCCTTTTTGACAGTTACGTTATTCTGAAGAGAGCCAAAGATCTGTTATATCAGATAACTGAAATAGTTAGACCCAAGTCCATTGACTCTAAAAATGAAGGTCTTCCCACCCCTTCTAAGACCCTCTGTGAATTCCTAGAAGAAGGGGGAGGCTCCGAGCCTGATGTCTATGTGAGTTAGAGATGCTGAGTTTCAATAGCCACCATATTGGATGTGCATGGCAGAAGCCAACTTCAATATTTTAAAGGGATGGAGACATCCTTTCAGACGGGGAGTATGCCCCTCCCTAGGAGTCCTTACCCTCTATGAGAACTCTCTCTTTGTCATCAAAAGGGGCTAGCAAAGCGATGGCTAGCTCACTGTTTTTTAAATCACTAGAAAGGCATATTTTGGTGAAAATCGTAACTCTTCCAATGGTATTCCCTCAAGCCGCTTGGCAGCCTTTCGCTTCCCACAACTCATGATAAAATTCCACCACACTTGGCAAAATCATCCCAGCCTTACAGTTGTCTGTAATACTTAGAAAGGAGCCAGATGAAAGAATAAAAGCCATCAGTATAGCTGATGGATTTGAAAGTGACAAAGGTCACATTCCAGTTTTGTTTGTTTGTTTTCGAGAAACCAAATGAACTCCAGACCTAGCTCACACTCGGCAAAATTTATGAGCAATCCAACATTAATCAATTCACTTTCAAGGGCCTTCTTCTCTTGCCTTTAATTATACAATATCTAGGGGATTTTTACACATTCAGAGTCATGAAGGAGACCCCACGTTCTCAGGCCCCTGCATAGTTATTGGTTCAGGGCTGCATGGATTATTTAAAATTCCGTTCCTGGTGTCATTCCACTCCCTCCAAACGAAGCTCAGCCTCTGGAATCTTTAAGGCCATGGCGCCTAAAAGCCCAGCCTGCGTGGGTTATCAGACAGCCAACCTCCCATGGGGGTTCACATGATCTGCACTGTTTTTCAACACAACTTCTGACACCACACGTAGGGTGTTTTCCTCACATTGATCAATTCTCTAATAACTCTCAGGACACCAACTGAGTGTCCTACAGTCTAACCAATTCTGACATGGGCTACCAGAAATACAAGTTAAGGGCTCAGCCCCACAAGACTGCCCCCATTTTCAGAGCAGTTACAAGTTCCACATTGCACCTGAACTTCTCACAACTGGCTGTAAAGTGAGGGTCCCCACGACCCCATCTTCAGGCACTACAGCTCGCTAGAACGGCTCACAGAACTTCGGGAAACACTTTGCTTACCTTTGCTGTTTAGTTATAGAGGATACCACTGGACTACAGGCAACTGGAAGAGTTTCATGGGGTCATGTATGGGGGACCGTCCATGCTCCCTAGGTGTACCGCCTTTTCAGAGTCTCCACGTTCTCATCAAATGGATGGTCCCCAAACCCCACCATTTAGGGTTGTTTATGGAAGTTTCATTATGTCGGAATGGTTGATTAAATAGTTGGTCATTGATAAATGAACTGAACCTCCAGCTCCTCTCCCCCAGCAACAGAGGTCAGCGATGGAGTTTCAAGTTCCAATCCCCAGTCTTCACTTGGTTTTTCTAGGGACCAGAGTCACCCTCAGCCACCAATCATCTCATCAGCATACACATGACTCTCGCCTTCAGAGATTCCAATGGCTGTAGGCGCTGAGTGCCGGGAACCAGGGACAAAGACCAAGTATCTATTTTTATTGTATCACAGGTGGCAGTCTGGTGTCTGTCCCCTACATTACTCATAATTTTGTGTCTCCCCTTCCCAGTCTCTAAAATCGTCCAGAGTCAGCCTAGCCTTACTAGTCCTTGAAGTGCACAGCCTCCTTCCAACCCCTCTTATGACAATAGGGTGGAAACACCTTGAGAACACGCCTCTTAATTTTGTTGAGCACACATCACACAGCACTTACTGTGTCTCAAAACCTGCTCTAGACTTCCCATGACTGTACGCATTTCATCCTTACAGCCATCCCAGGAAGTAAGAATATTATCTCCATTTGACGAATGGAAAAGCGCTGAGACCAGAGAGGTTCAGTAGCTTGCAGCAGGTCAAACAGCAGTGGAATCTGGACTCAAATGCTCGACTAGCTCTGAAATCTGAGGCACTGTGTTCCCTCCCCGCATCACCAACCGGCTTCAGCAAGAAGTCAGTCCTTTAGAAACACTGCTGGTGTCTCTCACTGAAAAGAAAGAAGGGAGATGCTGCATTTATTTCTCCTCTGAAGAGTCTGTAGCAGAAAAAGCTCATCACTGCCTCAGGAGACCGAATTTCTCAGAAAATTGTTGGCTTAGGGAAGCAAATGTCTGCAAGGCACTGAGCCGGGCAGGGAGATCTCTGAGATAACTCTGAAGCCCCCTGAGGATAAGAAAAGTCAGAGCTGAGTTGAGAAGTTCAAGGAGAAAGGTCCCAGCCACACCAAGGCGGGTTGGTCCCCGGATAAAGGGCAACGCAGGTGACTATGAAGAGCCCAAGAGTCCAGCACACGCTCTAGGATGGGCATCGCCGCCTCCCACATCCTGAGGGAGACGTGGAAACGTGGGCACCGATTTACACCAGCGACAACAAAGGCAGAAGCTGAAGCTCACGAAGCTGGGCCGCGCCGCGGGCGGGGAGCAGCCGCAGAGGAAGGGCCGTGGGGCATCCCGGCATTGCTTGGGCGCCGGAGCACCGGCCGCGGCGGTGACGCTTTACAGACGTGCTGACTTCCGGGAGCGTGTGGAGCTGGAGCTTCCGCTTCAGGGAGTGCGCAGGAGCAGTAGCTCCGGGCTGACCGGTGCAAACACAACTGATGATTGTGCGTTTGGCCCCTTGGACTTACCAGCAGGGTGCTGCATGGGGAGACTTTTTATTAGAGAACTGTTTTAAAAAGTTGCAAGACTTGGGAATCAAACTGGCGTAGGTTCGCCTCCTGACCCTGCTATGCCCTTGCAACTCATCTTTGGGGGTAATTATTCTACTTGCATCTCTAACATGGGGTCACGTGACCTATCCTTGTGACTGCTATTGTGATTCACTGAGGTAATGTTTTCTGACTCACCATTTTGATGTCTGCTGCGCTGTTCGCCCCTGACAAACGATAGAAGCATTATGAGTATGATTTCTTGAATCTGCCTTACTTTTGTTTCCTTATGTGTAAAATGGTGTTGCCCCACAAGACTGTGGGGAAGAGTAATTAAATACAATTAATAATTCAAAGTGCCCTGGAGCAAAGCGCCAGTTCTGTATAGATTTCTAAAGACAAAACCAGTGCAGCTTCCGTGCACACCTGTCCTCTCAAATGCTCCAGTAGATTCTCCTTCTTTGTTTTTTCGTGAGGTCTTCCTCCAAATGATTCAATTTCCTCTTTTCAGGTGGAGCTTTTGAAAAGAGATATACAATGAAACTTTCTTACATTGCTGGTCTATTTCCACATTTAACATTTTCAAGCCTGTAACGGTCCCAGTTCCTTCAAAAATGAAAAAAACAAGGTTTTCTATGTCTTTCAGTCTTCAAAGAGCTCTCCTGCCTGCCCCCGGCACGTCTTTTTAAGCTGTCGTGAAGTCTTGCATGCTTTTTCACGGCATCAGCTTCTCCACTGCATGGGTTCTAGCCATCTTGGCAATAGTGGGAAGGTTTTTCGTTGTTCTTGAGAAAGGCAGACGGTTTGGCTGTTTTCACTGCAGCTGCTCAACCTCAGAAAAGAGAAATGTGAGGGTCTGAGACAACCTTTAAGCAGACTTCCTTCGTTTTACACATAGGTTGAATCTTTGAGGATCAAGAATTAGAATTGCATTGCAGCGTTAATGTGATCATAAAACAGTAATTCTTTTTTTTAAGCCTTGTACTTTCTGATGAGATTGTAATGCTGCTGATCGTTTATGTGACTCATGCTGGTCAGATCTGACCTCTAGGTATCTCTGCCAATAACAAGTTTAAACTGAAAGCAGAAGAACATTTAATTAGTCTTCGCTTGTAACAGTCTGATGAGTTGGGTTAGCTTAGAGCTTTGAGATGAAGAGTTTCAGTTGCCAAAGAAGGATGCTAATTTTATATGTTACATGTGGAGAAGGTCCAGAAATAACCTTCTTACAACATGCTTCTTGGAAGCCAGGAATTTCAAGTCCACTAAATTAAAAGTATAAGCATTCAAGGTCAGATTTAGAAAGCTACCAAAAAAAAATCTCATGAACCTTTTATGAAAGCCTATTTTGGAACAAAGATTTCCACTTGGCTTTTATTTAAATCCAAATACACATGTTAAAATTTGTATTGTATCCAATTTACATAAACCTCCTGAAGGTGCCTTGTCCTTCTTGGCTCTGAATCATGATAATACTTCCCTTAGGGTTAAGGTCAGGTTTCCTCAGGTGTATGCTGCCCATTCATTCCACGACACATCACATTCAAAAGTATTATGAGGACATGAAGAACGACACTCCTTAGGAACCACTCTCCACTTGACAGAGTCTTCACACTTGAAATCCTATACAGAAAGGCCTCTAATAGATTGTCTAATTAGGGGATATAATTTCGTGAGAGAAAATGGAATAGGATGTGAACACAGACACACATAAACATAACACACCCTTAGAGGAGAGAAGCTATAGGAGCCAGAGAAGTTATGATGCAAAAAGAAAACCAATACTGGATAAAAATTACTTTTTTAAGTGCTAAGCATTTATCTAAGTGCTATACGTGTATTATCATACTTACTCCTCACAAAACCCCTCGTGAGCCAGTTCTCACTACCCCCACCCCATCTGGCAGATGAGCAAAACAAAGCTCAAAGAGAATAAGAGAGTAGGTAACTTTCCCAGGGACACATAGCAAGCAAGAATTCTGGAATCTGAGACCTGTTGCATAAAGTGACATCAGCTTGGATGGAGCAAAGGTGGGAGGATAGGAAGCCCTCCCTCTCCTCATTTTCAGAAGCAGTGAAGTGAGTGGGCAGAGAAGCCGTAGGAAATTTCTTACTTTGGTTACACATTTACTAAATGTAAACAATCTAGGAAAGATTTTGTGGTTTTATGTATAGGAACAGCATGCAAAATCATGATAATTCCCATATTTTTATTAAATGTGCAGAGCAAAATTTCAAAATTAACCATGATAGAATAGAATTAGAATGTACAACTTCTGAACAATAAAAGAGGAAATAGTAAGAAAAAAGAAATAAAAGGCAAATGCTAAATCATTTATTTAAAGATAATAAAGTACAAAAAAAATTTTAAAAAATCATAGAAAAGAACATGGTAGTTCCAAACTCAAAGACATTAGTAATTACAATAAATGTATTTGGACAAATTCTTAAATTAAAAGACATAGATTTTCAATTTGGATTTTTAAAACTTAGTATATGCTACTTACAAAATAATACCCCAAATATAAGAAAACAGAAAGCCTGAAAATAAGGAGATGGAAAACATACAACCAAAATACTAACAAAAGGCATAACCATATTAGTAAGTAATAAAATACATGTTAAGACAAAAAAAAACTGCTTAAGGATAGAGAGAATGTATTAGTTCTCTTATTACAGCATAACAAATGGTCACAGACTGCAGCTGGAAAAGACACCAGTTTATCATCTCACAGCTTTCTGTGGTCAGAAGTCTGGCACAGAGTGACTAGGATCTATGTTTAGGACCTCATTAGCTGATATCAAGGTATTGGCAATCTGCACCCCCATCTGGAGACTTGACCAGGGGGAGATTTGCTGCAAGCCCCTTCTGGTTGTTGGAAGAAATTCTTTCCCTGTTGCTCTAAGACAGAGGTCTCTGTTGTCTTGCAAGCCATTAACCAAGGATCTTTTTCATCTTTTTGAGGCCACTCTCGACCCTTGCCCTGTGGTCCCACTCATTTCAGGAACAGAAAACATCTCTTGTATCAGATCTCTCTTACGCTTCAAATCTCTCTGACTTCTGCCATTCCCAGCCACAGAAATGGCTCTGCTTTCAAAAGACGTGTGTGATTAGCTTAGCCCCTCCAAATCATCTCCCTTTTTTAAGATCAGTTGTGCCATAACATAACCATGGGGTAAAAGCCATCAAATTTGAGTTCTACGATCCTATAGGTTATGCACAAGTTGGGGATGAGGTCTTGAGGGATATTTTAGCATTCTGCCTATCAAAAAGGGCACTATAATCATTAAATGTGGGCTGTGCCACGCATTTAATCTTGAACTAAAAAGTTCAAATTTTCCAGGAAGACATAAAAATTAAAATGTCTTTGCATCACTAAAATATTTGTAAAGAAATAAAATCAGTAGATGATAGAAATCAGGGAGAATATTACATATTCATTGTCATAGTGGGATGTTTCCATATACCACTTCTAAAAAGTCAAAAAATTAGTAAGCTAGATTACTAGAAATGCATGATTAATACATTTGTGATTTAGGACATTTGTGGAATATTTCAATCTTAGGAAACATATATTTTAAAGCAAAGAATCACTACATACTAGCAATGGATTTAAAATTTCTCAAGAATTAGAAAGTCCACATAATTCAATAAAGAAAGTTACCAATAGTTTAACATATTTCTACAAAAAGACACCAATCTCCAAGAAATTTTTAAATGAGTCTATGAAACTTTCAAACAAACAATCATTTCAAACTTACCCCATACTCTCCAGAATATAGGAAAAAGAGCAAATAGGCTTCAATTCAATTTATGGGTCTAGTAAAACTTCATTATCAAAGCCAGACAAAGGAGAGTACAACAGAAGTAATTTTAACGTGTGAACATAGATAAAAGTTTTTAAATTATATATGGGCAAAATGCTTCAAGAAACATATAAAAAAGATAATATATCATGATCAAGTGGAATTTGGTACATTTATACAAGGACAGTGAAACATTACAGAAATCTATAATCTATCACTATAATTATAATATTATATAATTTGTAATGTCACTAAAAGGTTAAAGAAAAAACAAATATGGCCTTGACGTATGCAAAACAGCTATCTGATAAATTTCAGCATCCAATAATAAGGGGGGGGGGGAAGTTTCCTTAGGAAATTAGGGGGAAAAATTCCCTTAGCCTGTTAAAGGTTGTCACGAAAAATATAAAACAAACATCTTATTAAATGAGGAGGCTATTCTTTTAAGTAGGAACAAGACAAGAATGCTCACTAACAACTAATTTTATTCAAGATTGAATTTGAATTCCAAGTCAATGAAATAAAACAAGAAAAAGAGTTAGAAGATATAAGAGCCAGAGAGAAAGAAGAAAAACTGTTATTTTCAAAAAGGATGTGGTTTTGATATAGAAAAACTCCCCCAAATTACACACTAATAAAAATAAGATTGTTTTGCAAGATTTATAGATTTAAGATCATTTCAGAAATAAATGAAATTGAATCCCTATCTAAGACTCCTTACAAAAATAAATTCTGTAAGGATTAAAGGTGTATGTGAAAAACAAAATATAATATTTTAAAGTAAATATGGACAATATATTTCTGAACTCAAATTATGGAAGTCTGTCTTAAATAAAACAAAAGCATTAATATGTAAGAAATGATTGACAAATAAAACTACCATAAAAATAAGATCACCTGCTCATCAACAGTCACTATAAAGATAAGGAAAGGACAAGTCACAAGGTGAAAAAACTAAATGAAATAAAATTTAAAAAGAATTTAATCTCCAGAATATGCAAATGATATTATGTATACAAGTCAATAGAAAAAGTACAATAACCCAAGTAATATAAAATGGGCAAAACATACAGTAAAAAATATCCCATTAAAGGAAATGCAGATAACACTCAAGTAACCTAGGAAACAGATTCTGAGTTTGAGATTAATATGCAGGAGAATTCATGGGAAATGCTCTCATAAAGTGAAATATAATGATAAGAATAGACATTTTCAATATATAAACCAATATTATATATATCATATAATGTAATGTGCCATATATTGGTGCCTGTATGCAATATAGAACTGAATGAAGCACAAGCTGGAATCAAGATTGCTGGGAGAAATATCAATAACCTCAGATACACAGACGACACCACCCTTATGGCAGAAAGTGAAGAGGAACTAAAAAGCCTCTTGATAAAAGTGAAAGAAGAGAGTGAAAATGCTTAATCAGCATTTAAAAAGCTAAGATCATGGCATCCGGTTCCATCACTTTGTGGTAAATAGATGGAGAAGGAATGGAAACAGTGAGAGACTTTATTTTCTTGGACTCCAAAATCACTGCAGATGGTGATTGCAGCCATGAAATTAAAAGACGCTTGCTCCTTGGAAGAAAAGCTATGATAAACCTAGAGAGTGTATTTAAAAGCAGAGACATTACTTTGTCTACAAAGATCTGTCTAGTCAAAGCAATGGTTTTTCCAGTGGTCATGTATGAATGTGTGAGTTGGACCATAAAGAAGGCTGAGCACCGAAGAATTGATGTTTTTGAACTGTGGTGTTGGGGAAGACCCTTGAGAGTCCCTTGGACTGCAAGGAGATCCAACCAGTCCATCCTAAAGGAGATCAGTCCTTAGTGTTCATTGGGAGGACTAATGTTGAAGCTGAAACTCCAATACTCTGGCCACCTGATGCGAAGAGCTGACTCATTTGAAAAGACCCTGATGCTGGGAAAGATTGAAGGCGGGAGGAGAAGGGGACGACAGAGGATGAGATAGTTGGATGGCATCAACAACTCAATGGACATGAGTTTGAACAAATTCCGGGAGTTGGTGATGGACAGGGTAGCCTGGAGTGCTGCAGTCCATGGGGTTGCAAAGAGTCGGACATGACTGAGCGACTGAACAACAAGCATAATACATATATAACATGTTTACTATGTGTATTCTTAAAGCAAACATCAAAGGAGGAGCTTAAGAATATTTATAGTGTTTATATCAGGTGATAGTACAGAGATTTCATTTTTAAATATTCACTTGTCTATGTGTACTAGAGTTTTTGCAATGAATATGTTTTTGTTAATGAGGAAGAAGAAAAATAGATGTTAATTGAAAAAACTTACTGAGCAGTAATCTCTGGCTTCTAGAATTCTTCTTGAGATTAGGACATAAGGGGAAATAGAGACAAAGAGGTGGGAATTAGGGGGTGGATTACATCATGTCTGGTTTACCAGGAGCAAACCTGCTTCAAGTCATCAGTGCTCCATCAGACATCTTACCCGTGACCAAGTGCGATCATTTCCAACACTCAGGCTCTTTATGTCTACACTGTGTGAATGTTAGCATGAAAATATTATGCTCTTGGAAAACAAAGGTTGAATGTATAGAGTTCTAGCCTTGAAAGTGGAGAAGACAATGGCACCCCACTCCAGTACTCTTGCCTGGAAAATCCCATGGAGGGAGGAGCCTGGTAGGCTAAGTCCATGGGGTCTCGAAGAGTCAGACACGACTGAGCGACTTCACTTTCACTTTTCACTTTCATGCATTGGAGGACATGGCAACCCACTCCAGTGTCCTTGCCTGGAGAATCCCAGGGACGGGGGAGCCTGGTGGGCTGCCATCTATGGGGTCGCACAGAGTCAGACACGACTGACGTGACTTAGAAGTAGCAGCCTTGAAAGGACTAAATGAGGAACATGAAATTTGAGGAACTTTAAAAACACAGAGAAGGGAATTTCAAGTGTGACTGAGTCTAAATTGAAGTTGACAAGATTTAGAGCCATCCATGGAAGAACTTCCACAAAACAAAGTTACTAAACCTCAGAACAGACTGTTCCATATATTTGTTGTGAACAGAACATACTATTTAAGTGTTTACAGGAGCTTTGTTCTAAGTAATTTCTCAAATATCAAACAAGTAGCCAGTTATTTTAAAGGCATGGGATGGAAGCTACTTTTAGAGGAAGACATAACTGGTGATCTAAAGTCTTGGAATAGTTTTTGCTTGTTCATTTTCACCCAGTCTTTACTGAGTGTCTTGATGATTTGACAGAATTGTAAAATGTTGACATTTTCCCACAATACCGCTTTTGTAGAAAGCAAATTATGAGCCTACACCAGGATTTTCCTGTGGTTCCCATCTGCAAACCTAGTAACATAAAACACTTTACAAAAAAGGTTTCCAAGCAAAACTACTCTGCTCTCTGAGAGACTGATAAGATGTGTTAGCATTTAAAGGCCCTGAGAAGTTCTGCAGGAAAGACGTCAAGAAACCTGTATAACTCTACACCAAGGCCCATTTGGGGACGCACTGAACCAAACCAATAAGGAAAATTTTATTAGAAGATTAAATCAAATGAAAGCAGACTCTGAAAGCACACAAGATGCAGAACTATTGACTCAGGATAAAAGCAGAAGATAAAGCAGAGCCACAGAGCAGTGCTTCTTAAATCATCCGTGGTGAAAGACCATACTTCTAACCCATTATATAGTAATGGATTTGTAATCCTTATCAGTTTTATTTAAACTAATGACATTCATAATCTATCATGTATCAAAACCTTTGTGGAAGTCCACAGGTCATGCACTTGGTATCATCACAGTGTCAACTGACTACCAGAGTTTTGCTATATTTATTCCTATTTCTGTGCCTTTCTCATTGTGGAGAAAAATAATCTGTGGACTGGCAGTGTCTACAGAGCATACTTTGAATACCACGGCCATAAAGATAGTATGCTGAAGATATAAATCTGATGCATTATTTTTTTTTCAATGCAGAACATTCCAGGATGGATAAACAAAAAGAAATGCTAATCCTTTTTTAAAGATTAACAGGATGCAAACCATCTTAAATCACAGTAAAAGGTAGAAACAACTTTCTCAAACATCAAAAGCGAAAGGAGTGTGGCCATTTTCATAAGGTGGTGGCTCTATTATGTTCGTTTAATAGCTTGTGTGTGTGTATGCTCTGTCTGGTCCAATTCTTTGACTGTAGACCGTCAGGCTCCTCTGTCCATGAAATTCTCCAGGCAAGAATACTGGAGTGGGTGGCCATTTCCTACTCTAGGGTATCTTCCCGACCCAGGGATCGAACCCATGTCTCCTGAGTCTCCTGCATTAGCAGGCACATTCTTTACCACTGCACCACCTGGGAAGCCCTGTTTAACACCTTTCTTCATGACAACCTGGAGAGAGCCGAGAGTTGCTTCTATATCTCTAGATTTTTATTTCATTGAAATTGTTTTTGCACAAATGTCACTTAAAGTGATGGCTATCCTTTCCTCTTGTTCCTAAATAAAAGAGACGAACTAAAATACCAGTTACTACAATATCCAGCAAGGAAGGTGTAGACATTAAAACAGTCTTACACTGGTATATCACTGATGGGAGTGCACAGTACTACAATACTTATGGAGGGGAAATTGGTAATAGTTGGTGATAATTAACAACATTGCATGGGCATTTACTCTTTAATCCAGCAATCCCACTTCCGGGGGTCTCTTCTAAAGTTCCTCTGGTAAAAATATGAAAATACATATACAGTAGAATATTTATTATGGGTCTATTTTTAATAGCAAATGCATAAAAATCACCCTGATAAAAAACAAGTAACCATGATAAGAGATTGGTTGAATAAACTATGGTAGTGTGGTAGAATGGAGTACTATACAAATTAAAAGAAATAAGAGATTTTTTTATAGGACTATGAGAAAATCTTTGAGTTGTACTTGAAGTGAAAAAAGACAAAGTGGATAAAAATGTGCATAGCAAGTTACTGTTTATCTAAAGAACGGGTTCCAGCTATATAAATATATACATTTATTTATGTATACCAATAATGCACTGAGATTTAGTGCCCACTGGCCATAGCAAACACCCAAGAGAATGCACTGGTCAGAGCAAACACCCTCTTCCAACAACACAAGAGAAGACTCTACACGTGGACATCACCAATTGGTCAACAATGAAATCAGATTGATGATATTCTTTCAGCCAAAGATGTAGAAGCTCTATATATTCAGCAAAAACAAGACCAGGAGCTGACTGTGGCTCAGATCGTGAACTCCTTATTGCAAAATTCAGATTAAATTGAAGAAAGTAGGGAAAACCACTAGACCATTCAAGTATGACCTAAATCAAATCCCTTATGATTACACAGTGGAAGTGAAAAATAGATTTAAGTGACGAGATCTGATAGACAGAGTGCTTGATGAACTCTCGATGGAAGTTTGTGACATTGTACAGGAGACAGGGATCAAGACCATCCCCATGGAAAAGAAATGCAAAAAAGCAAAATGGCTGCCTGAGGAGACCTTACAAATAGCTGTGAAAAGAAGAGAAATGAAAAGTAAAGGAGAAAAGGAAAGATATTCCCATCTGAATGCAGAGTTCCAAAGGATAGCAAGGAGAGAAAAGAAAGTCTTCCTCAGTGATCAACGCAAAGAATAGAGGAAAACAACAGAATGGGAAAGACTAGAGATCTCTTCAAGAAAATTAGAAATACCAAGGGAACATTTCATGAAAAGATGGGCTCAATAAAGGACAGAAATGATATGGACCTAACAGAAGCAGAAGATATTAAGAAAAGGTGGCAAGAATACACAGAAGAACTGTACAAAAAAGATCTTCACGACCCAGATAATCATGATGGTGTGATCACTCACCTAGAGCCAGACATCCTGGAATGTGAATTCAAGTGGGTCTTAGGAAGCATCACTATGAACAAAGCTAGTGGAGGTGATGGAATTCCAGTTGTGCTCTTTCAAATCCTGGAAGATGATGCTGTGAAAGTGCTGACTCAATATGCCAGAAAATTTGGAAAACTCAGCAGTGGCCACAGGACTGGAAAAGGTCAGTTTTCATTCCAATCCCAAAGAAAGGCAATGCCAAAGAATATTCAAACTACCATACAATTGCACTCATCTCACATGCTAGTAAAGTAATGCTCAAAATTCTCCAAGCCAGGCTTCAGCAATATGTGAACCATGAACTTCCAGATGATCAAGCTGGTTTTAGAAAAGGCAGAGGAACCAGAGGTCAAATTGCCAACATCTACTGGATCATAGAAAAAGCAAGAGAGTTCCAGAAAAACATCATTTTTGCTTTATTGATTATGCCAAAGCCTTTGACTGTGTGGATCACAATAAACTGTGGAAAATTCTTCAAGAGATGGGAATACCAGACCACCTGACCTGCCTCTTGAGGAACGTGTATGCAGGTCAGGAAGCAACAGTTAGAACTGGACATGGAACAACAGACTGGTTACAAATAGGAAAAGGAGTACATCAAGGCTGTATATTGTCACCCTGCTTATTTAACTTATATGCAGAGTACATCATGAGAAAAACTGGGCTGGAAGAAGCACAAGCTGGAATCAAGATTGCCGGGAGAAATATCAATAACCTCAGATATGCAGATGACACAACCCTTATGGCAGAAAGTGAAGAGGAACTAAAGAGGCTCTTGATGAAAGTGAAAGAGGAGAGTGAAAAAGTTGGCTTAAAACTCAACATTCAGAAAACTAAGATCATGGCATCCGGTCCCGTCACTTCATGGCAAATAGATGGGGAAACAGTGGAAACAGTGTCAGACTTTATTTTTTGGGGCTCCAAAATCACTGCAGATGGTGATTGCAGCCATGAAATTAAGACACTTACTCCTTGGAAGTAAAGTTATGGCCAACCTAGATAGCATATTAAAAAGCAGAGACATTACTTTGCCAACAAAGGTCCGTCTAGTCAAGGCTATGGTTTTTCCAGTGGTCATGTATGGATGTGAGAGTTGGATGGTAAAGAAAGCTGAGCACAGAAAAATTGATGCTTTTGAACTGTGGTGTTGGAGAAGACTCTTGAGAGTCCCTTGGACTGCAAGAAGATCCAACCAGTCCATCATAAAGGACATCAGTCCTGAGTGTTCATTGGAAGTACTGATGCAGAATCTGAAACTCCAATACTTTGGCCATTTCATATGAAGAGTTGATTCACTGGAAAAGACCCTGATGCTGGAAGGGATTGGGTGCAGGAGGAGAAGGTGGGGCATGAGGAGAAGGGGACGACAGAGGATGAGATGGCTGGATGGCATCACTGACTCGATGGACATGAGTTTGAATAAACTCTGGGAGTTGGTGATGGACAGAGAGGCCTGGTGTGCTGCGATTCATGGGGTCGCAAAGAGTTGGCCACGACTGAGCGACAGAACTGAACTGATATTGATATACACATGCAAGTATATATGGTGGAATATGCCTGATACATGCATAGATAGGTAGAACTATGATGGTTTAGTCACTAATTCATGTCCAACTCTTGTAACCCCATGGACTGTAGCCTGCCAGGCTCATCTGTCCATGAGATTCTCCAGATAAGAATACTGGAGTGGGTTGCCATTTCCTTCTCCAAGGTAGAAGTATACCTACTTAATAAACTTACATTTAGGAAATAAGCAGCTGAAGGTTTAAACCATAACTTAATTTTTAAATAAATGGGAAAGGAATTTTTTAAAAAGCCATTACCTTTGGATTATGGAAAGAGGGAAGGCTAGGGTTAGATACTAGATTGTATTGAATTTGCTATATTTGTAGATTTGGTTTGGCACCATGTAAATATTTTATAAAATTATTAAATAAAAATAAATGTTATGAAATATTCTTAGAAAGAGAAATAAAATGAAGCAAGTATACCTAACATATATCCAGTTGGTGGCATAAAAAGAAAGAGAGAAATAATTTCAAGTGATATTAAAACACTGTAATTTGACAAGTCTAATGGGAGATATCGTATGTACAAAAATAAGTTAAAAATAATAAATTATTTTCAATAATCACATTATTGCTACTGTTGGTTCTGCTGGTATTGCTGTCCTGCTCTGAGTAGACTGGCTAAGCATGGGACATTCCAACTCTGTCATTTCTGGTAGATTCTTAAATCAAGTATGGATTGAAGATTGAAAAATTAAAATTCTGTGGCCCTGAATTTGAACTGGAGACATTTCCATGAACTAATGGCATATATCTCCCAGCTCTGTCCACTGAAAGGGCCTAGAAACACCAATCCAGTTACAATGATCAGCCCTACTGTTCAGATTATGGCATCCAAATATCATTTCCCATTGAAAGGAACCCAGGCACCTTAAAAAAAATGGCTGATTCCAAGTCAGAGATACAAAATGTACAAAATGAATCCGTAACATTTTGTAACAAATAGCCAAGGAGATATCAAAAATCACCAGAGATGGTCTCTTCTTTGGGGGAAAAAAAAAAATTTCAAAATGTGTAGCACACCAGCTGATTGAAATATCTCAAATATGTTTAAATCTGTGAGTTTATAATATTTAAGAAGAGCACATAGGTAACTATTGAACCATATTAGAAAAGCAATGTACTATTTTGAAAACTGATAGATAAAGGGAGAAAAATCAAGTCTTTTATCCAAACTATATCACTTTGTAACTAGTAGCAGATCAAGAGATATTCTTTCTCTAAACAGTCATTTTACAGCTAATACAGGAGAAAGGTGCAAAAGCGTTAGATTAGCAATATTTTTCCAGGAATGAGCAAATGAACCTTGATATTGTCCCTGAACAAGTGCTGACATGATGCAAACAGCAGAGACAACCAGACAATACATGCTTCCTTACAAAAGGAGAAATCCCACCAGTGAAGCAGTCACACCAAAGAAATCAAAGTTGAACTGCATTGCCTCCACATACAGAATATACTGTACACACTATATATTAATAACCAAAAAAATACAGAGGACATGAGAACCTGTTAGAAGGCACCACAGGGATGCAATCAACAAAATTCAGACTAAGGGGACATCTGTAAAACAAATAGGCATACTATTTGAAGGGAATAGAAATGTTCAGATCACGTTTTGTTCTGAATCAAAAAAATAACTTTAAAAGATAATGCAAGAATTGCAAACATTAACAGTGATGGGATAGTTGAAGATATAAGGGAATCACTGTGATATTTTTTAACAGAGATAATGGTATGATGAGTATGTTAAGAAAAAAAAAAATTACAACCTAATTCCCTATTGGGGCAGTTGGATTTGAGCTGAAGAACAAAAGGATTTATGGAAAGTGAAAAGGAAAGATCTGATAAGGAAGTTTTTTTTTTTTTTTTTTAAGTCTGTATAAGGAGATCCATTTAAAAAAAAAAAAGTCTGTATAAGGAGATCTGTAGACTGACAGCAGACATCTTAGAAAAGAAAGCAAGTCCTGATTCTCTCTCAAGATTCTAGGGCTATTCATAAACCGCTCCACATTTATGTCATCAACAGAGTTTCTCCAGTGAATTACAGCCTTCCACCCACTTTGGGACCATCCATTACAAGATACAGCCAGCAGCCAAGTTGCAGTTGGCTCATTTCACTAAGTGTTTTCGTAAACAGATTTATAATGAGAAGGAAATGCATTTTTATCAACACTAAGCAGGGCTTCTGAGGGCTCCCCCAAATTATTAGGGGAACTAATAATAACCCCTACTAATACAGGGGCAATTTGCAGAGCCTTCTTCCAACCAGATAATGAAAGAGCCCCCAACCCTGATAGCTTTTTAAAATCTACTAAACAATGTGAAGCCACAGTTTCATTTTTTTCTTTCTGGCTGGAGATGGTGGAAATGTTCATCACCCAGTGTGAAGTAATATGTGAAACAGGTGTTTTATTCCCTAGCAGGTAAAATGGGTTTGATTCCTGTGAGATGTAGACATTTCAAGGCTACCAGCAAGAGGTCCAGATGGTGTGTATTTTCATATCTAATATTATATAAAAGATTTCAAATGTATCCTGACTCTTAACAAAACCATAAATTTACAGCTTATTGCCATGCTGAACAGCTCTGGTAGCTACTAATTAGTATTACTGTTTTTGCTCTGCTCTTCCAGGGATCACTGGAATATCTGAGCCTTTCATTTTTAGCTTCCAGTTAAAAACAAACAAACAAAAAAACACTAAAGAATTCCAGGATAGAAACCTGTCTCACTTCAGGGTCAGCTGCATGGAGAACATTTGAACCTTGAGGGAAACACAGATGTTTATGGAGCCACAGGGGAAAATGGGGGTCAACAGTTTACTGAAAAGTCCTTTGAGGCCAGGGACCTTGGCCTTGTTGTTCCCTGCTTGGTAATGTAACTATCCCAGAAGTAGGATCAAACATATTTTAAGAATACTGACACCAATAACAAGCATCATTGCAAGTTTGTTATGAGCTGGGCATTTTATGGATTATGCTATGTGCACTCTCTCATTCAATATTCTGACATACCATTGGAAGTAGCAGGGGTAATTTTGTCACTCCACAGGAGGTGAAGCTTGAGCAACTCAAGGACCAACTCAGATCCAGCCAGGAGCAGAACTCTCATTCAAGAACTGGGTAATTCCTCTTTCCCATGCGGCGTGGCAGTCCAGAAGGCCCGTGTACAGAATGCACAAAAGGAGCCCCTTGGTCATATATCTGGGGAAGACTTTATTCAAATTCAAAAGGGTACATGCGCCCCAATGTACATTGCAGCACTTTTCAGAATAGCCGAGACATGGAAGCAACCTACCTGTCCATCAAGAGATGAAGGGAGAAAGAGAATGTGATACATACACACGATGGAATATGGTTGTTGTTGCTGTTGAGTCACTAAGTCACGTCTGACTCTTCTGTGACACTGTCGTCTGTAGCCCACCGGACTCCTGTCCATGGGATTTTCCCAGGAAAGAATACTTGAGTGGGTTGCCATTTCGTCCTCCAGGAGCTCTTTCCAACCCAGGGATTGAACTTATGTCTCCTACATGGGCAGGCGGATTCTTCCCACTGAGCCACCAGGGAAGGACCAATGCAATGTTCAGTTCAGTTCAGTTCAGCTTAGTCGTGTCCGACTCTTTGTGACCCCATGAACCGCAGCATGCCAGGCCTCCCTGTCCATCACCAACTTCCGAAGTTTACCCAAACTCATGTCAATCGAGTCAGTGATGCCATCCAGCCATCTCATCCTCTGTCGTCCCCTCATCCTCCTGCACCCAATCCCTCCCAGCATCAGTGTCTTTTCCAATGAGTCAGCTCTTCACATCAGGTGGCCAAAGTATTGAAGTTTCAGCTTCAACATCAGTCCTTCCAGTGAACACTCAGGACTGATCTCCTTTAGGATGGAATGGTTGGATCTCCTTGCAGTCCAAGGGACTCTCAAGAGTCTTCTCCAACACCACAGTTCAAAAGCATCAATTCTTCAGCACTCAGCTTTCTTCACAGTCCAACTCTCACATCCATACATGACCATTGGAAAAACCAGAGCCTTGACTAGATGGACTGTTGTTGGCAAAGTAATGTCTCTGCTTTTTAATATGCTATCTAGGTTGGCCATAACTTTACTTCCAAGGAGTAAGTGTCTTAATTTCTTGGCTGCAATCACCATCTGCTGTGATTTTGGAGCCCCCCAAAAATAAAGTCAGCCACCGTTTCCCCATCTATTTGCCATGAAGCGATGCCATGATCTTAGTTTTCTGAATGTTGAGCTTTAAGCCAACTTTTTCACTCTCCTCTTTCACTTTCATCAAGAGGCTCTTTAGCTCCTCTTCACTTTCTGCCATAAGGGTGGTGTTGTCTGCATATATGAGGTTATTGATATTTCTCCCAGCAATCTTGATTCCAGCTTGTGCTCCTTCCAGCCCAGTGTTTCTCATGATGTACTCTGCATATAAGTTAAATAAGCAGGGGGACAATATACAGTCTTGACATACTCCTTTTCCTATTTTGAACCAGTCTGTTGTTCCATGCCCAGTTCTAAGTGTTGCTTCCTGACCTGCATACAGGTTTCTCAAGAAGCGGGTCAGGTGGTCTGGTATTCCCATCTCTTGAAGAATTTTCCACAGTTGATTGTGATCCACACAGTCAAAGGCTTTGGCATAATCAATAAAGCAAAAATGATGTTTTTCTGGCACTCTCTTGCTTTATCGATGATCCAGTAGATGTTGGCAATTTGATCTCTGGTTCCTATGCCTTTTCTAAAACCAGCTTGATCATCTGGAAGTTCACGGTTCACATATTGCTGAAGCCTGGCTTGGAGAATTTTGAGCATTACTTTACTAGCATGTGAGATGAGTGCAATTGTATGGTAGTTTGAATATTCTTTGGCATTGCCTTTCTTTGGGATTGGAATGAAAACTGACCTTTTCCAGTCCTGTGGCCACTGCTGAGTTTTCCAAATTTGCTGGCATATTGAGTCAGCACTTTCACAACATCGTCTTCCAGGATTTGAGATAGCTCAACTGGAATTCCATCACCTCCACTAGCTTTGTTCATAGTGATGCTTCCTAAGGCCCACTTGACTTCACATTCCAGGATGTCTGGCTCTAGGTGAGTGATCACACATCATGATTATCTAGCTCATGAAGATCTTTTTTGTACAGTTCTTCTGTGTATTCTTGCCACCTTTTCTTAATATCTTCAGCTTCTGTTAGGTCCATACCATTTCTGTCCTTTATTGAGCCCATCTTTTCATGAAATGTTCCCTTGGTATCTCTAATTTTCTTGAAGAGATCTCTAGTCTTTCCCATTCTGTTGTTTTCCTCTATTTCTTTGCACTGATCACTGAGGAAGGCTTTCTTATCTCTCCTTGCTATTCTTTGGAACTCTGCATTCAGATGGGAAAATCTTTCCTTTTCTCCTTTGCTTTTCACTTCTCTTCTTTTCACAGCTATTTGTAAGGCCTCCTCAGACAGCCATTTTGCTTTTTTGCATTTCTTTTCCATGGGGATGATCTTAATCCCTGTCTCCTGTACAATGTCATGAACCTCTGTCCATAGTTCATCAGGCACTCTGTCTATCAGATCTAGTCCCTTAAATCTATTTTTCACTTCCACTGTGTAATCATAAGCGATTTGATTTAGGTCATACCTGAATGGTCTAGTGGTTTTCCCTACTTTCTTCAATTTAAGTCTGAATTTTGCAATAAGGAGTTCATGATCTGAGCCACAGTCAGCTCCCACTCTTGTTTTTGCTGACTGTATAGAGTTTCTCCATCTTTGGCTGCAAAGAATATAATCAATCTGATTTTGGTGTTGGCCATCTGGTGACATCCACGTGTAGAGTCTTCTCTTGTGTTGTTGGAAGAGGGTGTTTGCTATGATCAGTGCGTTATCTTGGCAAAACTCTATCAGCCTTTGCCCTGCTTCATTCCTGCTGGAGCAGCCATGAAGAGATACCCCATGTGCAAGGTGAGAGAAACCCAAGTAAGACGGTAGGTGTTGCGAGAGGGCATCAGAGGGCCAACCCACTGAAACCATAATCACAGAAAACTGCCAATCTGATCACATGGACCACAGCCTTTCTAACTCAGTGAAACCCAGCTAAGACAGATGGGTCCTGTTGGAGAGGTCTGACAGAATGTGGTCCACTGGAGAAGGGAATGGCAAATCAGTTCGGTATTCTTGCCTTGAGAACCCCATGAACAGTATGAACAGTATGAAAATGGAATGCTACTCAGCCATAAAAAAAGAATGAAATAATGCTATTTCCAGCAATATTGATGGACCTAGAAATTGTCACAGTGAGTAAAGTAAGTCAGAGAAAAATATCATATGATAATGCTTATAGGTGAGATTTTTAAAAATGATACAAATGAAGTTATTTGGAAAATCAGAGACTCCCGGACACAGAAAATGAACCTATGGTTACCAAAGGGGTAAGGGGTTGGGGTGGGATAAATCAGGAGTGTGGGATAAAAATATACACACTACTGTATGTAAAATAAACAGCAAGGACCTACCATACAGCACAGGATTATACAAGGTGGACAGAAAGGGAAAACATAGCAGCTGATACTTCAGGCGCAAACACCGTAACCTCACACTGTTCATTGTATGAACAAGCCCTTGTTTTCTGTTGAGAAGAGTCAACAAAACAGATTTCTTTCATCCTGATACCCCAAGTTTAAGCTTCATTAACACCAGTCTACTTATGCAAATAGTCCAATCTTACTTTGGAAGCATCGTTGCAAGATTCCAGGCTGCTGTCTCCGCCCTCAACTTAGCCATAAAAATTGCTTTTGTGATTTTTAATCATTGTGTTTTCCCAGTGGGGCTCGCGTTCTCACCTCTAGAAGTCCTTGTGTGACAGGTGTCTAAGGTGGGTCTTCCCCTGGCGGTCCAGTGGCTAAGACTGTGCTTCCACTGCAGGGGCCATGGGTTCAATTCTTGGTTGGGGGATCCCATGTCCAGTGATGTGGCCAAAAGAAAAAAAAAAGTCAAAAAAATATGTCTAAGGATGCAACTTTGAAAATCAGTAACTTAATGAACATACACGTAGCCCAGAAGAGGGGTTCATCAGAAAATAAGAAAATGATTATTTAGATAGTGGAGAACACAGCTGATGGGATAGAAACACTTTAAAGCAGAGATTCTGAAATCTTTGAAAAAATAAAAATGGGGTGAAATTCACCATAACCTTACCTGCAAGGCAGAATCTGAAATGAACAGTTTACAGAGGAGAACACTAAAGAAATTGGACCAGACTTCTGGGGGCGAGTTTTGTGGAATGAAGGTCACTGTTTTATTTTCATACTATTCAAGCCTTTGAGGTTACAGAGACCGTGGCATCTTGCACTTAGAGGAGCCAAACAGCTATCACGTTAAAAAAAACAAAACCAAGCCCTTCATTTTTCACTTTTAAGGGGGCTCCTCTTGCAGACGAATACAGCTCAGAGCTTGGCTTTTATTTCTCTTTTCAATCTGGTAATTTTTTTTTCTTGAGTGAGAAAGATCTTGACCAACAAGTGCCTATATCGATTTGGTACCATGCTCCACTGACTTCTGAAGGTATCCCCACCTTCCATTTCTGTTCAGATGCCAGAAGTCACCTGTGGAAAAGAGGGATGAAGGGTCTCCCTGCCTCCCGTCCCAGGGCGCGCCTCCAGGTTCTGCCTCTGTTTCTCTGCGATGAAGAGATTCGCGCCTTATCTCCTCCCCCTTTATCCTTGCAACATTTGCATCGCATGTCCTTATTCTCTCAATGCTTGAACAATTTGCAACTCTCACATAGAGGCAATTCCCAGATCTCGTCCCTAAAGCACGTGATTCCCTTTCAGCTTTTCAGAGGCGCGTGTCCCGGGGCAGGAACCGACCCTCCCCGTCAATCCAGTTTTTGATGAGGATCTCCCCGGGCGCAGCTCCTGCGGGGTCCCGATGCTGCTCTCCGCCCGCTTGGCATCCTTCTGGGGAGCATTTGTATTGCTTTTTCATCTCAGAAAAGATACTCTAGTCACAAACCAGTCATCTGCCTGTTAAGCTGTATTTAGAACAAATCACTCTGAAGCAAAACAATGTCGACGGCAACAAAAGAGCTACCCTTATTTTTTTCCAGACTTTTAACAAAATGTTTGATGTTGTGAAGATTTCCAAACAATTAATGTGAAATTGGGGACTGTTGTTCACATGATTTATTTACCGTGTATAGAGAACTCAGCTGGAGTCTCTCTGCTGTCACTGAAGCTCCCTGGAAATTTTAGCAGAGAGTTGGAAAATCTGTGATCTTTCCTCATGGGCTGTACATTCTCAAAGGATTCCAGTTAACAGGAATCCATTAGGGCTCCCCTGGTGGCTCAGCTGGTAAAGAATCCGCCTGCAATGCAGGAGACCTGGGTTCGACCCCTGGGTTGGGAAGATCCCCTGGAGAAGGGAAAGGCTACCCACTCCAGTGTTGTGGCCTGGAGAACTCCATGGACCGTGTAGTCCACGGGGTCACAGAGTTGGACACGACTGAGCCACTTTACTTTCAGGGCTTAAAATCCACAAAGGACAGGAAAGTCTGCCCCTTACCACCAAAGGGTATGTGGTGGTTTGAACACTCGATTTCCTCATCACAATTGGTGGGTTGTTTGAAATAGGGCTGTCTTGAAGGTGGAGAAATATCCCAGTATTTTCCATAGCCTTTCAGGTCAAGATCAAGGGCGTACACTTGTGCCCACATGGGCACAGATACAAAGCAAGGGGAAAAGATAAATTAGAAGTTTGAGATGAACAGATACACAGTGCTGTATATACAACAGGGAGACAACCAGGACCTACTCGATGGCACAGGGAACTATACATGATATATCACAATAACCTGTAATGGGAGAGAATCACAAAATGTATAATATATATTCAGTCATATGCGCTTCCCTGGTCACGCAGATGGTAAAGAATCTGCTTGCAGTGCAGGAGACCTGGGTTCGATCCCTGGATCCGGAAGATCCCCTGGAGCAGGGAATGGTACCCACTCCAGTATTCTTGCCTGGAGAATTCCAAGGACAGAGGAGCCTGGTGGGCTGCAGTCCATGGGATCACAAAGAGTCAGACACGACTGAGCGACTAAGACACATGCACATATACACACACACACTCATCATATATATGCAAGTATACATATTACTGGATCACTTTGCTGTATACCAGAAACTAACACAACACTGTGAATTAACTATACTTCAAAAAGAGAGAGAGCATTTAACAGCAAGCACATTTTGTGAAAATAAGACCCCAGAATTTGAAAATCTCAAACTCTCATCAACTGTACAGACCCGCAATGGAACACTCAGAAAAACCCAACCTGCTTTCCTTGAGCACTTTCCCAGATTCTCAGTTCAGGCTCCACGAGGTCGGCCAGGTTTCCATTCCGCAGGGTGGTGCAGAAAGAGACGAGGAGTAGAAAAGAGCAATGATACCACACACAATAGTAAAAATGAAATAGAGAAGGTGTGAAGTTAGATGCCTGATTTATGTGTGGAGAACTAGCGCCAAGAATATTGTTATGGACCTGGCTCCTAGAGGCAAGATTTGTTAGCAAAAACTGTCTCTAAATATTTATGCTCAGCTAAATAATTGCTAAATAATTCCAGTTCTCAGCTGGAAATCTAGGATCAGGACTAGCCTAAATTAGTAGATCTGTGAAATGGTATATTGGTATTTTACCCAGCTACTCTGGCTCAATGATACTTTTAACTTTCAGCATATAATTAATATCCTTTTATAAAAGGCTTTTCATGGCCCCACATACGAAGGCTTCCTTTGGAAAAATTTCCCTAAAATAAACACAGCACTTAAAGCCGTCCATTCAATAGCATTTGTTTCGGGATTATTAAAGACACAGAGGTTTGGCTTTCCCACTGCGTGCTCATGTGGGTCCTTTCATTTGCTGCTTCTTACATGCGGAGCAAAGCATTGAAACGGAGGATGGTGGGGGCATATTTCTTCATCATCTGAGACACCACCTTCCCCAGAATCAGCATATGTTTCGAACATTCGTTTTGCGGCCCTGACTTATGCTTAGTGAACCCAAGATTAAAAGCAGGACTCCAAGCGGCAGGAACTCTAGAAGAAAATAATATGTGTCAACCGAGAGAGACGAAGAGGAAGCTTCATCATTTAATTCAACTACCACAGAAACACCCCCAGGTGCACCCATTCTTCTCCCATCAGAACAGGAGATTGCTGCAGGTTTTTGACTGAAAGCTGAAACCTTCTATGTTTAAAAGGAATTTGTTGAAATGCAAAAGCCTATACTTGTGTCTCTTTCTGTCTCTCTTGGATGCTATCACTCGGTTCAGTTACTCAGTCATGTCCGCCTCTTTGAGACCCCCTGCAACATAAACGTGTGTATACAATAACATAAAGGACATCTGGAGTCTAAAGTGGACTCGGTTGTAAGGAAGTTCTCTGATGAGTTACTTCTCTGCCTCCCTTTAGCAGCCTCGTCTTCAACCGTCCATTAGGCATCAAGTCTGGCGAGCCTTCTGGGTTCCTTCTGCCCTTCAGTGGTTCATCTCCAATCTGTGCAAATCATGCTGCACCTGTTCATCTCAAATTCCTAATTTATCCCTCTCTCATGCCCTCTCCCCTTTGGTATTAACAGAAACACGCCACTCTATATAAAACAGATAATTGCCAAGGACCTACTGTATAGTACAAGGAACTCTATTCAGTATCTTGTAATGACCTGTAATGGAAAAGAATCTGAAACAGAATATATACATACATCTATATACATACATATAGACATATATACCTGTATCCAAATCACTTTGGTGTATACTTGAAAGACTGTAGATCAGCTATACTTCAGCTAAAAAAATTGTGCTGCCAAAACAGAGAATAACAGAGGAAGAGACTGATGAAGGAAACCATTTTAGCTGGAGATTGGTATAAATGTTTTATCTTCATAATGTATGAAAGAAACTTTGACCCTGACATTTGGCTTGACTATCCTCCTCTCCACTTTGAGAGGTCACATCACGCAATCTTGGTCAAGAGCCAGGGTCCCAGAGCCCCCTTGCTGGCTTCATACCCCATGTCATCTGCTTGCTTCTCTGGGTGAGTTCCCCCAGCTCTCAGGGCTTGAGTTTCCTCATCTGTGCACGTGGAAATAATAAATGATGAGATCTACCTCGTTTGAAGGTTTAACAAAGTAACATAACACAGCACAGTGCGTGGGACAGAGTAAAAACTCAATTAGTGTTATCTGTTGTTATTGTTCTGGGACTGCAGCATTCTGAGCTATAGGAAAACGCTGCATCAATATTACCAAAAGACATTTTCAGGAAAGGATACAGAAAGATATTATTTAGCTGAAGAAAAAAAAATGCATATGGTTTCCTGTGTTGTTCTTTAGAAGAACAAAGGTTTCTTTAAAAGGCCAAGAAATGGAGTTTTTTTTTCCTCCCTACCAGACGGGAGATACAGAGATGGAGCTTTGCAATCTAAAACAGATCTATTTTGTCCACTAGTGCAGAAATAACATCATGTGCATTTTGAAAGCTCTGGATCTGTTTAAATCAATTAAGTAAAGTTAATGTATTTTAATATCTGAGCTCTTTCCTTATCAAGATAACCCTGCAATATTTTCTTCTCAGAGCCCAAGGTGATGAAAAAATAGACTCGTTGTTATAACCGTGGCTTCAAGAATGTTCTTGTTTGATTTAGCTTTTCTTGTGAAGCCGCAAGAAGACTTTATGTGGCTCTAACACTGCTGTTGGCTTTCTTACCACAACACTCAAGGGCATTTGTCTTCTTCGGGTTGTGTTGTTTCCAAGATGGGGATAAATGTGCACTTGATAAAACTCTTTTAATGATGCTAATATTAATACTCTGAGAGAATACTTTAACTGCTCATAATGGCTTTAAAGACTTTGTTGAGATTTTGTCATTGCATACATTTTAATAGAATATTAAGTTTGCAATTAGCAAGAAAAATATGTAGATCGACTGCTCACTTCCTTCACATTCACACAATGATCACTAGCAAAATATTTGCTGTTTTTGAACCCTTGTACGCTCATCGATATTGTGGTGTGTGAAGTTTACACTACAGAACTGTAGTGTAAACAAAGGAGAAACATTAAAAGTATGCGAAATATTAGAGTCAGTGGATTATGTAAATTTCAAGTGGAGGGGAAAGGAAATTGCTTATTAAATTAGCCTGCTTTTAGTTCACTCTGGCATTGTTTATTATACACCATAGCCAGATATTTTATAAATGGATTGCTTTTACAAACCTGGAAGTTTGGGGAATGCCAGCTAGTGAATGTCGCGGTGTTCGGGCTTGGGTACGGCTGTGATGAAGGTCACGTGACTGTTTGCCTTGCAGAGCTCACGGTGCAGCTGTGGGTGCAGACGGCGAGGAGGCGGAGGCCGACGAGATGCTCTGACGGGCAGGCCATCCCAGCATGCGCCCCTGCGACAGCAGCCTGGGAGCTGGTGGGGTTTAGCTGCCTTCGGTTAGTGGTCTTCCCGAGAGCAGCACCCCAAGGGTTTCCACTAAGACTTTAATGGATACGTTCCACGTACAGGTGGGTCTGAGCAGACCGTGGTAGTGATACCTCCAAGCTTGAGACTCAAGGGTTTGGGAGTACATAAAGACATCTGCATCAGAGCGACCTAGGAGACATTTCAGAACAATGGATCAGAACACTCAATAGGAGCCCAGGAAAGAGACTTGATCTGGTGAACTCCACCCTGTTTATGGAGAAGGAAAGGGCAGCCCACTCCAGTATTCTTGCCAGAAGGACCCCAGACAGAGGAGCCTGGCAGGCTACAGTCCACGGGGTTGCAAGAGTTGGACATGACCTAGCGATTAAACCACCACCGCCGCCATACTCTGCTTAAGAACAGGTTACGGAAAAAGAACCAAAGAACTCTAGACAGGCGTTTCTTTTTCTTGGATGTCAAGAAGGCAGATGTTCATCAAGCTGCTGGGAAAATCCACCTCTCAGACGGGAAAACCCTGATTTTGAAGACTTCTCAGCCTGTCAAGTCTGATGCTATCAAACCTGCACATTCCATTTCTTTTTTTTCTTACTGTTCTTCTGAGTTTACTACTTGATAATAAATATAAGTAGCTACATTTTAAAAATCAACTTACTATAAAAGAAATAGTTTAAAAATGTTTTTTATTATCTTGCCTTTTAGAGGCCCTGGAATGTGATAATTATCTTGGCACTCCTTTCCTAGAATATTATTTCTTCAGTTTTAATAGTTTTATTGAAGTATAGTGGATTCACAATGTGATGTTAATCTCTGCTGCATAGCCAAGTGACTCAGTTACACATAGATGCACATTCTTCTTGTAAATATCCTTCTTCAGGGCTCCCCTGGTGGCTCAGTGATGGAGAACCCGCTTGCCACTGCCGAGGACACAGTTCGGATCCCTGGTCCGTGAAGAGCCCACTTGCGGCGGAGCAACTGAGCTTCCGCACCACAAGTATCAGGCCGGTGATCTGGGGCCTGGGAGCTGCAGCTACGGAGCCCACGTGCCAGAAGCACTGAGCCGAGGTGCCTGGACCCCACGCTCCACAGCAAGAGAAGCCCCTGCAGTGAGAAGCCCGCACATCGCGACGAAGACTAGACCCTGCTTGCCACAACTAGAGAAAAGCCCTCAGAGCAACAAAGACCAAAATAGCCAAAAATAAATATATATATGCATGTATTCTTTTCCATTATGGCTCATCATAGGGTATTGAGTATGGTTCTCTGTGCTATCCAGTAGGACCTTATTGCTTATCCCATTCCACTTCTGAATTTTTCAGATTTTCTAATAACTCTGATTTGCATTTGGCTTCCCTGTGTTTCTTTTCTTCTTCAAAGTCATACCACCCCAAACCCGGCCCCTTCAGCTGTTGATAAGAACAGGAAGGTATCTGTTCTTCTGCGGTCCTAGCTCCATGTGGCCTTTGGGGTTCTTTGCTCCGGTTCATGTGTTAACTCTTCCTCGCGTCTTTTCTCCTTTGCCAGCATCCCTTCCCCTCTGCCCACAGCATGGCCCCATGCCTTCTCATGCTCCTGCTCTTGAATGAGCTGTATCCAATTGTCCTTACTTCACCACTGAAATGCTTGAAAAGGTCCTAGGCAGTACCTGCCTTTGCTTCCTCACTGCTCACTGCGATCTGAAGCCCACACATTCTGACCTGGGTGCCTACCATTTCACGGAAGCTGGAATGCTGAAGGTCAGTGGCGACCTCGCATGAGCAAATCCAGCACCTTCCCTCAGCTTGACGCCCCTTCTTTCTGGACTGTGTGAGCCTGTAATCCACCTGCCAGGCCCAAGAGCCTCTCCTTCCTTGACAGTCATGATGCTGCGCCCCCCTTGTTTGGAAACCACTGGTTGCAACCTCTGACGGCTGTTTCCATTCCCTTTGCTTGTCTTTTCAGAAGGACTTCATGTGCACAAATGCTGCGCATCTGCTTCCCAGCCCTTTGGTGGCTAAGGATGTGGTAATGGCCATTTTACAGATGAAGAGTAGACACAGAGAATTCCAGTAACTGGCTCAAAGTCACAAAAGCGCCCAATGGAGGGAGTCAGGGTTTGACACCAGGTCTAACTCCAAAGCCCCATCCTATGCAGTCTTCAGCTAGTAACTTCAGAGGACTGGAAACTGTTCTCAGAGCCAAGGTAATGAAAAGTAGACTCATTCACTCTTGCAGTTTACAATGTGGCTTTCAGAATGTCTGTAATTTGTGAAGCTGTGAAGCCACAAGCATTACTGCTGAAAGCCAGCCTCCTCATCTACAGACCTATCTGCCTCCGGACCCACGTTTTCTGCTTTTCCTCCTTGAACAAAAGAAAAACAACCCCTCCCATCTGTGCTCTGTGTCCCTGTTAGGTTGCTTTCCCAAGCCTGCTCCCCTTCCATTCTGTATTTTGCTTGTCCTTTCAGGCTGCCCTGGCCTGAGCTGCAGCACACGGAGCCGAGAGAGCGCAGCTCCGTCATCTGTGACACAGGCTCTCCAGTCGGGCTCAGCAGTTGCAGCGTGCAGGCTTTGTTGCCCGTGTGGCATCTGCGTTCCCCGGTCAGGGATAGAACCTGCTTCTCCTGCACCAGGAGGCAGATTCTCAACCCCTGGGCTTCCAGGAAAGGCCCCCCTCTAAGCAGAGGCCTCCTCTTTGACAACCATGTCCCACTGAGGTTCTGCCCCATTTCTGAAAATACCCTATGTTCAACCAGCTGCGTGTCTTCACGTCTCATTCACATTTCAACCTGTGGCATTCGGGTTTATGTCTCCACTACCTGGCCGAGATCTTCCCCGGCCAGGCCTCCAAAGGCCTCCTGAAGAGGCCTCAGTGACGCCTTCCTGGGCTCAGCAGCTCCCTGCCCTCCACGCTGCCCGCCCTCCTGGTTTCCTCCTGACCCCCGGCTGCTGTGTCTCTGTCCTTTCTGCTTCACTTTTGAACGACGGAATGGCCCAGAGCTGGTCTTCAGCCCTCTTCCATTTCCTTCCTATCTCCGTTCTTCAGGGATGACTTAGTCCAGTCTTGTGGATTTAGATACCACCTATTTGACGATCATTTCAAAACCCTACATCTGACCTTAATTTTTCTGTAGGTTCCAGGTTTATCTAATAGATATATTGTTCAACATTCTGGTTCAGACATGAACTGACATTTTAAGCTTCACACAACCAAATGAGAAATCGCATTAATTTACCTCTTTTACCTCAAACTTGCCCTTTGGCAGTCTTCCCAGCCTCAGAGGATCGTACTATCTCCCCTCACAACTACCCAATGTAGAAATTCAGGAGTCACCTTTGATTCTTCCTTGCTCCTCACTCCCAGCGTCTAATCCATTACATTCCGGTCATTTCTCCTCCAAATTATACTTCAGTTCCATCCTAATTTCCAATCACATTGCCACAATTCTAGCACCATTTACCTGAATATCCTACTAATGAAGCGGCCTCTCAGTTTCCACTCTTGCCCCATCCAATACGTTCCTCACGCAGAAGTCTGTCTTTTAAAATATTTATCAGACATGTTTCCTTTCAATTCTTTGAATGATTTCCCATGGAACGTAGTGTCAGACCATACCCTTGGTCATAGCTGCCTCCCCGGCTCCATTCTGTATTCTGTAGCAAGTCTCTCACAATCCTCCTGCACAACTCACAACTTTTCTCGCCCTCAAATTTATCTACGTCTTCCACACCTCAGAGCCTTTGCCTGCACACCCCTCAGCTTCTCACAGACTTGAAGTCTTTAAATTTTAGTTAAACTTGTCTTGTCTTGCTCTCTTGTCTGAGGTATATCTATTCCATTTGCCTTGTGGAAAGTGGCCATCCCAGCCTCCAAATGGCTTCTATCACAGCCTCCTATTTATTTCCTTAAGAGTTTTTAACCACAGTCTAAAGATGTCTTCCTTATTTAATGTTTATAGTTCGTTTTGTCTCCACCCTCTAGAATAGCGTGGTCTGAGAGAGCTCTCTGCCAACACTGGAAATGTTCTTCTGTGCTGCCCACGTAGTAACAACGAGCCACGTGTCCTTGTTGGTCCCTTGAAACTTGACTAGTGGCACTGAGGAACTGAATTCTTAATTAATGTAAATTTAAATACCAATAGCCACATGTGGCTAGTGGCTACCAAAATGAAGAGAATAGCTTTCAAATGAATGTTCCATGAAGGCAGGGATATTTGTTTGACTTTTTCATTGCTGTATCCCCAGGGTTTACTTAAGTTGCAGAAATACAGTTTTATTTGGTTAATGATAACTGAATGAATGAATAATTTCTAGTTGGGATAAAATTCTGGAAGAAGAAAGGGATTATTCCTAACTGTGGCAATCCTTTGTAAGTAACACAACTCTCCTTCCAGGAATGTGTTTGGACTGTATGTAGCTTTCCTGAGATCTTTAATTAGGATTCTAAGAGAGGAACACAATATTGTAAATTCAATTTTTGAACATGCTGAAAACATGTTTGATTCTTTTGCTGTGTTTTGTTAACCAGTGATACAATTATGTTATCTATGGAGTTATCATATGTAATTAATGAATTAATCAATTTACTTAATTCACAGGCAGAAAGATATTCTGCTTTTCTAGTGTTGTCTACTAATTATGCAGTAAATCAAGGCTTTGAAGAGTTTCAACAGCCATTCATTTTTTATGAATTAATCTTTCTTTGGCTTTCTTCTCCAGGGGTGAGCAAATAATGCAAACATAGACCAAGGATACATGAAGTCTGGATGCTAAGAGCATACTGAAGATGTGGCTGAGTATAAAAAAAAAATCTATGCAATTAATTTTCAAGTGGTGTACTGATGTCACCAGGCACAGACAGGGTCAATCTGTGTCAAGAGCAAGCAAGACCCGGTGGTACAAGGACAGATACGTATTAAGATGCTGCTTTCTTAGAAAAAGATGCTAAATTAAACATAATCAGTAAAAAAGATGAATAAGAATATACAAGCAACAAATATAATTTAAAAACAAGATGAATGGCTAAAGTACAACTTTGCCAATTTTGATGCTAATACCTACTTGGGAATAGCAACTGCTCTTAACTGCTGCTACTAATATTAACTACCACTGCCTCTATGCCGCCACTTTCTGAGCACCGACTGTGTGCCAACAACTAAAGACTTCACACACATGGTTCTACTTAATAATCAGATCGATTCAATGTGATGGATATTGATCTTTCATTTTTACAAATGAGAAAACAAGTTCAGTTTAGACTCATTGTTGGTGAAGGCTGGGTCTGCCATTTGGCCCCAAGTGCATCTGACTCCACAACTTGAGCTCTTAAAGTGAAAATCAGTTCAAAATCTGGTGTTTTCCATAGCATTCAAGTATAGACACACGAGGCTTTCTAGATGTGTGGAATATGATCCAATTTTATAAAGCTGTCTTTATCTTTCTGACCCAAATGCCTGTGAATAGGCATGGACTAGAGCAAAGGGAAATCAGGTCGTGTGAATTAATAAAGCAAGTTAGGCATGATATGAGGCAACATGGAGTGGCACCAACTGTGGCAAAATCAAAAGCGTGTGCCTAGCCACATATGTTACAACTCATTTTAAGATAATATTATGGGTTGAATTGTATCTCCCCAAAAAAGGTATTTTATTATGGGTTGAATTGTATCTCCCCAAAAAAGGTATTTTGAAGCCCTAACTCATCTAAAACTGTGACTTTATTTGGAAATATGATCACTAAATGTAGAGTTAGTAAAGTTAAGGTCAGGTCGCTAGGGAAGCATGGTCATGAGGGGAGGGTGCATGGAGGCCCGTAGAGAAATATGGTGGGTATCGTCATGAGAGGAGACGAAACACAGGGATGCAAGAAAGAGGCCATGTGAAGACAGAGGGTTGGAGTCATGCATCGATACACCAAGAAACACTAGATATTTCTGGCAAATCATCAGAAGCTAGGAAGAGGAAAGAAAAGATTCCCTACAAACTGCAGTGGAAGGATGGCCCGACTAGCACCATGATTTTGGACTTCTAGCCTCCAGAGAACTATGGGCGGAGGTTCGTGACATTGTACAGGAGGCAGTGAGCAAGACCATCCCCAAGAAAAGGAAGTGCAAAAAGGCAAAATGGTTGTCTGAGGAGGCCTTACAAATAGCAAGAAAAGAAGAGAAGCTAAACGCAAAGGACAAAAGGGAAGATATACCCATCTGAATGCAGAATTCCAAAGAATAGCAAGAAGAGATAAGAAGGCCTTCCTCAGTGATCAGTACAAAAAATAGAGGAAAACAATAGAAAGGGAAAGGCTAGAGATCTCTTCAAGAAAATAGGAGATACCAAGGGAACATTCCTGACTATGGAGTAGCCTGGTGTCTCAGACGGTAAAGTGTCTGCCTACAATGCGGGAGACCAGGGTTTGATCCCTGGGTTGGGAAGATCTCCTGGAGAAGGAAATGGGAACACACTCCAGTACTCTTTCCTGGAAAATCCCATGGATGGAGGAACCTGGTCGGCTACAGTCCAAGGGGTTGCAAAGAATCGGAAACGACTCACCGACTTCACTTCTATTTTAAGGGAATATTTCATGCAAAGATGGGCTCAATAAAGGACAGAAATGGTATGAACCTCACAGAAGCAGAAGATATTAAAAAAAGAGGTGGCAAGAATACACAGAAGAGCTATACAAAAAAGATCTTTACTATCCAGATGATCATGATGGTGTGATCACTCACCTAGAGCCATACATCTTGGAATGCAAAGTCAAGTGGATCTTAGGAAGCATCACTACAAAAAAAGCTAGCGGAGGTGATGGAATTCCAGTTGAGCTATGTTAAATCCTAAAAGATGATGCTGTCAAAGTGGTGCACTCAATATGCCAGCAAATTTGGAAAACTCAGCAGTGGCCACAGGACTGGAGAGGTTAGTTTTCATTCCAATCCCAAAGAAAGGCAATGCAGAAGAATACTCAAACTACTGCACAATTGCACTCATCTCACATGCTAGCAAAGTGATGCTCACAATTCTCCAAGCCAGGCTTCAGCAATACATGAACTGAAAACTTCCAGATGTTCAAGCTGGTTTTAGAAAAGACAGAGGAACCAGAGATCAAATTGCCAACATCCGATGGATCATCAAAAAAGCAAGAGAGTTCCAAAAAAAAATCTATTTCTGCTTTCTTGACTATGCCAAAGCCTTTGACTGTGTGGATCACAACAAACTATGGAAAATTCTGAAAGAGATGGGAATACCAGATCACCTGACCTGCCTCTTGAGAAACCTGTATGCAGGTCAGGAAGCAACAGTCAGAACTGGACATGGAACAACAGACTGGCTCCAAATAGGAAAAGGAGTATGTCAAGGCTGTATACTGTCACCCTGTTTATTTAACTTATATGCAGAGTACATCATGAGAAACACTGGGCTGGAGGAAGCACAAGCTAGAATCAAGATTGTGGGGAGAAATATCAATAACCTCAGATATGCAGATGACACCACCCTTATGGCAGAAACTGAAGAGGAACTAAAGAGCCTCTTGATGAAAGTGAAAGAGGAGAATGAAAAAGCTGGCTTAGAACTCAACATTCAGAAAAGTAAGATCATGGCATCCGGTCCTGTCACTTCATGGCAAATAGATGGGGAAACAATGGAAACAGTGAGAGACTTTATTTTGGGGGGCTCCAAAATCACTGCAGATGGTGAATGCAGCCATGACATTAAAGGACGATTGCTCCTTGGAAGAAAAGCTATGATCCACCTAGAAAGCACAGTGAAAAGCAGAGATTACTTTGCCAACAAAGGTCAGACTAGACAAGTCAAAACTATGGTTTTTCCAGTAATCATGTGTGGATGTGAGAGTTGGACCGTAAAGAAAGCTGAGCACCACAGAGTTGATATTTTTGAACTGTTGTGTTGGAGAACTCTTGAGAGTTCCTTGGGCAGCAAGGAGATCCAACCAGTCCATCCTAAAGGAAACCATCTCTGAATACTCATTGGAAGAACTGATGCTGAAGTCGAAACTCCAATACCTTGGCCACCTCATGGGAAGAAATGACTCATTTGAAAAGACCCTGATGCTGGGAAAGAGTGAAGGCAGGAGGAGAAAGGGACAACAGAAGATGAGATGATTGGATGGCACCACTGACTCAATGGACATGAGTTTGAGTAAACTTCTGGAGTTAGCCATGGACAGGGAAGCCTGGCATGTAGCAGTCCCTGGAGTCGCAAAGAGTCGGACACGACTGAGCAACTGAACTGAACTGAAGTGTGTTTTGCATCAACGACCTTCAAAATTCACCTCCACAAATAAACCACAGATTTTTATGATATGTGTTAGCAAGCTGTGCAATTCTCTTTTTGCTCCGACTCCGAACTTTCTTCACTCCGTCTATGCTGAGGTCAGGTTGGGTTGGGCTGGAGAGGAGGCAGCTATGGTCAGTCTCCTCTCTGCTTCCTCGGGCAGTGGAGAAGTAAGGGGTATTTCATGGGAATTTTTCAGAGGGTGCTGGTGCTCAGGTAATGCAGGCACTCTGAATTCTCTCTGGATAGCACCATTTCT
This sequence comes from Odocoileus virginianus, assembly GCF_023699985.2. NCBI lineage: Eukaryota > Metazoa > Chordata > Mammalia > Artiodactyla > Cervidae > Odocoileus > Odocoileus virginianus. Next base: position 91,802,174 of record NC_069677.1, read on the forward strand.
ATCAAGAGTCAAGCCATACCTAACCTTTACATAAAAGGCTTTGTGGGGCTGTGAATTCAACTGTCGTTGTAGTTCAGCCACTTTGTGCGTGTTACTCTGGGCTTCGTCTTGTTTTAAAGACACTGGTTTACTCATTTCTTCTTGAAGTGCTGGGTCTTCACTGCTGGGTCGGGCTTTGGTCCAGTTGCGGTGCCCGGGCTTCTCACTGTGGTGCTTCTCCTGTTGCAGAGCGCAGGCTCTGGGCACTCGGCCTCAGTAGTTGTGGTTCGTGGGCTCCAGAGCTTGGGCTCCGCTCCTGTGGCTCACCGCTTGGATGCTCTGTGGCACGCGGGATCTTCCTGGACCAGGGATCGAACCGATGTCCCTTGCATTGCAAGGTAGATTCTTAACCGCTGGACCACCAGGGAAGTTCTGTACTTTGGCGGTCTTAGCCCTTATCTATATGAGGCAACATATTCTTTCAGCACAGTCAGCACAGTCTCTGAAGTTTATCTGGGGCCTTGAGGCGAGAATTTATGTCTTTCAATTTGCCATACCCTTACCTTCAAGAGACTCAATGCCAACTTCATTCCAGTCCCAGAATTTCTCATACCCTTTTAAGTTCTGTGGACTTGAAATTTGTACCTTACATTTTTGTTACCATTGGCCTATGAGACTGAGTACCTAGAAGCCATAACTTAGTGCCTTGGTATCTCCTGCCTAATATTTAATTTCATATATTACACATTTTCATGATAGTGAGAGCTGTTTTCCACTCCATGCTCCAGTTGTTGTATCAGGGTTCTTTGCTTGAAATGGAAAGATCTTAATGAAAAAGAAAGCATGGTCTGACTAAGTGGATATCAGAGAGCCCCTAGGATTGGAGGAAAAACTCAAATGCAAGCTTTGCAAAACACTAGATCAGGAATAGTTCTGGCAAACTTAACATGCAGCCTTTTTAGGGGAACGTGGTCAAAACAATCGACCTGCAAGCATATCTGGTCACTGAAGAGCTGTGCTCACTAGTCACAGTTTAGGAGGAAGAAGAGCAACGTCTCCTTAACTGTGTGTTTATCCATTTGCCAGAGATGTCATGTAACTTTTTGATTAACAGTCTCATTATTATTATATTCAATTAGGGAGAATATGTTTCCCAAAATGAAATAGGAAGTTATTCCCAGGAGAAGGAGGAAAAGATGCTGGACAAGTGAAAACATGCAGTATCCACCCAGTCACCGGTTACATTAAACACCACTCTGGTATGTGTGAACAGGCTTTGTAAGTTGTAACAGCTTTATATATATTGGGATCATTATTTTACCAAAATATTTGGCTTTGGCAGAGCCTAGTTTCTGTACTGGCTTTGTTCTTATTTTGGCTGCCGTGAGCACAGAATTCTATGTACCTTTTTTATAAATTACAACACATCTTTTAAGGACAGAAAAAGGAAGGACCTAAGTGGGTTTTAATATCCAAAAGAGTAATAGTGTAAATCTCCCTTTCAACTTAAACCATACGGGTTTGCAAAGCAGTCGAAAAAAGGTCTGAAAAACATTAATAGCCTTGACTAAATAGAAACAGACATCCGGCTAAGCATGCAAACAGCCAGAAGACCAATGGGAAGTCAGAACTGTGCCATAAATACAATCAAAAAGACTCAATGGCGTGGAGAACGCAGCACATCAGAGGTAAAACCTTTACCTATTATTAATTATGACAGTAATTTCTATCTCATAACATTTCACATAGCAACTGTAACCAAGAACATCTGCATTTTAAACTGAAGGTGCCTCATAGCTACAGGGAAGCAGGATAAAAGCACAGATTCCAGGAGCTGAGGAGATGGGTTATGCCACACCCGAGCCTTCATTCAAGGCATCATGTGCTTTATCTGATGGTGGAAAAATAACACCTTCCATATTACACAGTGGTACGCAATTCTACACAGAGTTTGGAGAAGAAGGGTGGGTAATAAAAGGATTCTAAATTTCTTTTACACAGTCTGTCTTTTTTTTCAACAAATGCCATTCAAAAATAATACCCTCTTCTCATAAGTATATTTCAATAAAAGTATAGAGTCACAAATGTCTTTCATCTAGAAATAAACAGACAAAAACAGTCACAAAAGGCCAACCATTCTGTGATAAGCAGGATTTTATTTACATTCAAACCTCTTGATTCCTCTCATATCAGTTCAATCCAATGTCTGCTTCCCAGGATTCTTTATTATCAGTTCACACGAATCTACAGAATCCCTGCACCTGTTTGCCAGTGCTCAGCCCCCTGACTAGGCTTGTGATCTTCTTATTCACTGGTGAGACTTGCCCTTGACCTTTTTAAGTGGACATTGGGTTAGATGCATGAGAGTTCCTAGTGTGGAGCTAACTCACCCTGACAAGCAATTCAGCTCAGTTACTTCAGCTACTGAGTTGAGTCCAACTCTTTGCGACCCCATGGACTGCAGCACACCAGGCCTCCCTGTCCATCACCAACTCCCAGAGCTTACTCAAACTCATGTCCATTGAGTCTGTGATGCTATCCAACCACCTAATCCTCTGTCGTCCCCTTCTCCTCCCACCTTCAATCTTTCCCAGCATCAGGGCCTTTTCCAATGAGTCAGTTCCTTGCATCAGGTGGCCAAAGTATTGGTGTTTCAGCTTCAGTATCAGTGCTTTCAATGAATATTCAGAGATGATTTCCTTTAGGATGGACTGGTTGGATCTCCTTGCAGTCCAAGGGACTCTCAAGAGTCTTCTCCAACACCACAGTTCAAAAGCATCAATTCTTCAGTGCTCAGCTTTCTTTATGGTCCTACTTTCCCATCCATACATGACCACTGGAAAAACCACAGCTTTAATTAGAGGGACCTTTGTTGGCAAAGTAATGTCTCTGCTTTTTAATATGCTGTCTGGGTATGTCATAGCTTTTCTTCCAAGGAGCAAATATTTTAATTTCATGGCTCAGTCACCATCTGTAGTAATTTTGGAACCCAAAGAAATAAAGTCAGCCACTGTTTCCATTGTTTCCCCATCTACTTGCCATGAAGTGATGGGAACAGATGCCATAATCTTGGTTTTTGAATGTTGAGCTTTAAGTCACCTTTTTCACTCCTCTTTTACTTTCATCAAGAGGCTCTTTAATTCTTCTTTGCTTTCTGCCATAAGGGTGATGTCACCTGAATATCTGAGGTTATTGATATTTCTCCCAGCAATCTTGATTCCAGCTTGTGCTTCATCCACCCTGGTGTTTCTCATGATGTATTCTGCATATAAGTTAAATAATCAGGGTGACAATATAACAGTCTGACGTACTCCTTTCCAGTCTGTTGTTCCATGTCCAGTTCTAACTGTTGCTTCTTGACCCACATACAGGTTTCTCAGGAGGCAGGCAAGGTGGTCTGGTATCCCCATCTCTTTCAGAATTTTCCACAGTTTGTTGTGATCCACACAGTCCAATGCTTTGGCAGTCAAGAAAGCAGAAATAGATGCTTTTCTATAACTCTCTTGCTTTTTTGATGATCCAACGGGTGTTGGAAATTTGATCTCTGGTTTCTCTGCCTTTTCTAAATCAGCCTTTTGAACATCTGAAAGTTCACAATTCATGTATTGCCAAAGCCTGGCTTGGAGAATTTTGAGCATTACTTTACTAGAGTGTGAGATGAGTGCAATTGTTCAGTATTTTGAGTAGTCTTTGGCATTGCCTTTCTTTGGGATTGGAATGAAAACTGACCTTTTCCAGTCCTGTGGCCACTAATGAGTTTTCCAAATTTGCTGGCATATTGAGTGCAGCACTTTCACAGCATCATCTTCCAGGATTTGAAATAGCTCAATTGGAATTCTGTCACCTCCACTAGCTTTGTTAATAGTGATGCTTCCTAAGGCCCACTTGCTTCACATTCCAGGATGTCTGGCTCTAGGTGAGTGATCACACCACCATGATTATATGGGTCATGAAGATTTTTTGTATAGTTCTTCTGTGTATTCTTGCCACCACTTCTTAATATCTTCTGTTTCTGTTAGGTCCATACCATTTCTGTCCTTTATTGAGCCCATTTTTGCATGAAATGTTCCCTTGGTATCTCTAATTTTCTTGAAGAGACCTCTAGTCTTTCCCATTCTGTTGTTTCCCTCTATTTCTTTGCATTGATCACCGAGGAAGGTTTTCTTATCTCTCCTTGCTATTCTTTGGAACTCTGCAGTCAGATGGGTATATCTTTCCTTTTCTCCTTTGCCTTTAGCTTCTCTTCTTTTCTCAGCTCTCTGTAAGGCCTCCTCAGACAGCCACTTTGCCTTTTTGCATTTCATTTTCTTTGGATGGTCTTGATCACTGCCTCCTGTTCAAATTCATGAACTGCCATCCATAGTTCTTCAGGCATTCTGTCCAATAGATCTAACCCTTAAAGTTGTTTGTCACTCCCACTGTTTATTCATAAGGGATTTGATTTAATTCATGACAGGATGGTCTAGTGGTTTTCCCTACTTTCTTCAATTTAAGTCTGAATTTGGCATTAGGAATTCATGATCTGAGCCACAGTCAGCTCCCAGTCTTGTTTTTGCTCACTGTATAGAGCTTCTCCATCTTTGGCTGCAAAAATATACTCAATCTGATTTTGGTATTGATCATCTGGTATAGATGTATATATGTATACATGTATAGAGTATAGTGTCCATGTGTAGAGTCTTCTCTTGTGTTGTTGGAAGAGAGTGTTTGCTATGACCAGTGCGTTCTCTTGGCAAAACTCTGTTAGCCTTTGCCCTGCTTCATATGTACTCCCAGGCCAAACTTACCTGTTACTCCAGGTATCTCTTGACTTCCTACTTTTGCATTCCAGTGCTCTATGATGAAAAGGACTTCTTTTTTCGGTGTTAGTTCTAGGAGGTCTTGTAGGTCATCATGAAAAGTGAAAGTGAAAGTTAAGTCGCTCAGTCATGTCTGATTCTTTGTGACCCTGTGGACTGTAGCCCACCAGGCTCCTTCCTCCATGGGATTCTCCAGGCAAGAATACTGGAGTGGGTTGCCATTTCCTTCTCCAGGGGATCTTCCTGACCCAGGGATTGAACCCAGGCCTCCCACATTGCAGGCAGATGCTTTAACCTCTGAGCCACCAGGGGAGCCCCTGTAGGGGGCTTCATAGGTCATCATAGAAACATTCAAATTCAGCTTCTTCAGCGTTACTGATCGGGGCGTAGACTCAGATTACCATTGATATCAAATGGTTTGCTTGGAAATGAACAGAGGTCATTCTGTCATTTTTGTGATGGCATCCAAGTACTGCATTTCGGACTCTTTTGTTGACTAAGAAGCCTACTCCATTTCTTCTAAGGGATTCTTGCCCACAGTAGTAGATATAATGGTCATCTGAGTTAAATCCACACATTCCAGTCCATATTAGTTCACTGATTCCTAGAATGTCAATGCTTACTCTTGCCATCTCCTGTTTAACCACTTCCAATTTGCCTTGATTCATGGACCTAACATTCCAGGTTCCTGAGAACTATTGCTCTGTACAGCATTGGACTTCACTTCTATCACCAGTGACATCCACAACTGGGCACTGGTTTTGCTTTGGCTCCATCCTTCATTCTTTCTGGAGTTACTCCTCCACTGGTCTCCAGTAGCATACTGGGCGCCTGGGGAGTTCATCTTTCAGTGTCCTATCTTTTTGCCTTTTCATACTGTTCATGGGGTTCTCAAGGCACGAATACTGAAGTGGTTTGCCATTCCCTTCTCCAGTGGACCACCACCATGACCCATCCATCTTGGGTGGCCCTACATAGCATGGCTCATAGTTATCATTGAGTTAGACAAGGCTGTGGTCCATGTGATTAGACTGGTTAGTTTTCTGTGACTATGATTTTCAGTCCCTCTGCCCTCTGATGGGTAAGGATGTGAGACTTTTTACAATATTGTAAAGTAATTAGCCTCCAATTAAAATAAATAAATTTATATTAAAAAAGAAAATAAAATACATTCAAGTAAAAAGAAAAAAAAAGATAAGAGGCTTGTGGAAGCTTCCTGATAGGAGAGACTGTGGGGGAATCAGGGTCTCGTTCTCATGGGCAGGGCCATGCTCAGTAAATCTTTAATCTGATTTTCTGCTGATGAGCTGGACAGTGTTCCCTCCCTGTTGTTTGGCCTGAGGCCAAACTCTGGTAGGAGGAATAATAGTAATGGTAGTAAAAGTCCTGCTTCAAAAGGACTTATGCCTGTGCCGCTGTGTTCAGCGCCCCTGACCCCACAGCACGCCACTCGCTACCCACGCCTCCCCCAGAGACTCCTGGACACTCACAGGCAAGCCTGGCTCAGTCTCTTGTGGGCTCACTTCTTTTCTCCTGGCTCCTGGTGCACACAAGGTTTTCTTTGTGCCCTCCAAGAGTCCGTTTCCCCAGTCCCGGGGAAGTTCTGTAATCAAAGCCCACTGGCCTCCAAAGTCCAGTTCCCGAGGGTTCTCAGCCCCTTTGCCAGATCCCCAGGTTGAGAAATCTGTCCTGGGTCCCAGAACTTTCTTAACAGTGCAAGAATTTCTTTGGTACAATTGTTCTGCAGTTTGTGGGTCTCTGCTCAGCGGCTCTATGATGGGGTTAATGGAGATCTCCTCCAAGAGAGCTTATGCCACACGCTGCGCGTCCCAGGCCTGCTGCTGGCAGAGCCCCTCTCCCTGTGGAAGGCCACTGCTGACCCGTGCCTCCAGAGGAGACATTCAGGCACTTCAAAGGCCGGTCTGGCCCAGTATCTGTGGGGTCTCTGGGTCCTGGTGTACACAACGCTTTGTTTGAGCCTCTGAGTATCTCTGGTGGGTATAGGGTTTGACTGTAAACATGATTTCTCCCCTCCTACCATCTTGATGGGGCTTCTCCTTTGTCCTTTGACCTGGGGCATCTTTTTTTGGTGGGATCCAACATCTCCTGTTGATGGTTGTGATTGCAACCATCAGGAGCGAGTTGCAATTTTGGAGTTCTCACAGGAGAAGATGAGCACACATCCTTCTACTCTGCCATCTTGTGCTTATGAAACTGGGGCTAAGCTTTGGTATCCAGGACATACCCAGTTTCATATAATAACTATTAATAAAATCCCATGCTTTTGGGGTGTATTATGGGCTGAACATCTGTTAAATATTTTATGTTCATCACCTGTGTTCCTTATTCCAGTTACATTTAGCAATGCTGACAGTGGACACCTGTTGCTGTTATTTTTTTTAATTGAAGCATCGTTGATTTGCAATATCATGTTAGTTTCAGGTGTAAAGTGAAGTGATTCAGTTACACATATTATACATAAATACTTATCTGTATATACATTATATACTTTTTCAGATTCTTTTCCCATATAGGTTATTATAAAATATTGAGTGTAGTTCCATGTGTTATACTGTAGATCCTTGTTGGTTATCTGATATATATATATATATATAGTGTGTATATGTATATATGTATGGTAGTGTGTGGACTTCACTGGCGGCTCGGATGATAAAGTGTCTGCCTACAATGCAGGATACCTGGGTTCAATCCCTGGGTTGGGAAGATCCCCTGGAGAAGGAAATGGCAACCTTCTCCAGTATTCTTCCCTGGGAAATCCCATGGATGGAGGAGCGTGGTGGTCCAGTCCATAGGGTCACAAAGAGTCAGACATGACTGAGCGACTTCACTTTCATTTTCACAGCGGTGTGTGTCTGTTTATCCTGACTTCTTATGTTACCCCTCCCCCCCCCCCCACCTTTCCCCTTTGGTAACTATCCATTTGTTTTCTCTATCTGTAGTTGACGATAATTCCCTATAGGAGCTCCACCTTCCCAAGATGCACACAGACATTTGCCTCCCCAGACCCCTCTGCAGCTAGGGTGGAGGTGTGGCATCAACTCCACCCGATGGAACTCCCCTGCAAGGCTTCATTCGGCATCGACGGACCTGAGGTCAGGGGCTCTGCATGGTGGCGGGGACGCTCATTTTCCTGGCATGGTGGAAGCAGATTTGGTGACAGCGGTGAATCCGGGAGAGTTCTTCTCCACGAGGGCTCAGTGGGTAGCAGCTGTGGTGGAAGCTTCCTCATTTATCTGTTTCTTCCTCGTGATTTAGGATGTTGTCTGTTGCTCTGAAACTTTACAATTGAGCCTGTGACTTCATTACTCCCAGTGACTTTATAAGCTGCCTAATAGTCTTAAATTTTTCAATTTCACCTTAAAATAGCCAAAGTGGATTCTGTTATTCGCAACTAAGAAACCCAGGCAATACTGTGCTATTAACATTATCCTCCTTTTCACTGTACAATAAATTAAGACACCTGGACATTAAATCATTCGGCTAATACCACACAAAGAGCCGATGTGTTGGAGCTAGTATGCAATCAGTAACTTTTTAACACTTCATACCTTTAACTTTCTCCCCCAAAGAGGCAGTCTTCTGAACGGTTAACAATCCTATATTCCTCGGGGTGCATTTGTGCCCGATCTGTTTCTATCCTACTTGAAATATAATTGCTTGACAGTGTTGTGTTCGTTTCTGCTGTATACCAAGGTCAGCCAGCAGTATGTGTACATCTATCCCCTCCTGCTGAGTCTCCTACCCCCATCCCACCCCTCCAGGTCATCACAGGGCCCCAGCTGAGCTCCCTGTGTGGTTCAGCAGCTTCCCAATATGAATGCAGACTCATGGAATCCAGAAAAATCGCACTGATGAGCCTGTTTGCAGCGCAAGAACCGAGCACAGACGTAGGGGATGGGCTTGTGGACACAGCAGGGGAAGGAGAGGAGGGGATGGGCAGAGAGAGTAGCACTGAAGCATTCATCACACGTGTAACACAGACGGCTAGTGCGAAGATGCTTTATCACACAAGGAGTTCAGCCTGGGGCCCTGGGATGACCCGGAGGGTGGATGGGGGAGGTGGGAGGGAGGCTCAAGACGGAGGGAACATGCTTGTACTTATGGCTGATCCCCTTGTTGTAAGGTAGAGACGAACATAACAGTGTAAAGTGATTATCCTCCAATCAAAAATAAATGTACAAGAAAGTTCCACACACACACAAAAAGAACGTCTTCACAGCCTCAAGAGTTACACTGTAGAAGCTACAGAAAGAACAGGGGATCGTAGCAGACCAAGGATTAGAAGCAGCGGAATACATGTGCAAAAAGTTTTAGAGGTAAACTCTGTTTCACAGAAACAGCCATTTGAGGCACATGAATTCTGGTCATGTCTTTTGGTTGTCTAGAAAGCACAGTCTGAAAATTAGAGCATCCCTGAGTAGGTGACATCAAAACTCCTCAAGCTGCTGTCTCTTTACCGAAGAGAGGCAGGTCTATGTTGTATGGTGTTAAGAGAAATTAGACTTTTTAACATTATGGGTTGTCTACCTGGTTTCCAATTTGCTCACAATACCATCCCTCACCTCTGCCCCTGGAGCCTGTGTTCACTCTTGGAATACACAGCCCTGATTTTTGGTATCATAAGAGATGCTCGGCTTGCATTATTAGTGAAGCCTTTGAATCCCTTCTTGATTATCTTCCCCACGTATTGTGTGGGGATACACAATTCTCTAGAACTGTTTTGTTCGATGTCCTTTGACTTTGAATTTAGCGTGTTCTCAAAGATCAGTAGAATGAGTTTCAAGCTGTCCTGTGAATAGCCAAGCATCCTTGGTTTCTAAGAAAGCTGTTTTTGTTTGGGCTCTGAGTGAGTTGCTTTGTGTTGAGAGCCTTCTATTGCCCTTCCTTGTCCTTTATTAATTAGATACTTAAATGGGTCTTTTAAAAACTAAGGTTCCCATTATTACATTTAAAATGTGCTTTCATTATTACTGTGCATGAATTTTCTACCCTTCTTAAACTTCAATTACGTTTTTCCAATGGAGATTAAGTACAGCACAGATTGCTTGCAAAGAATATAGTCCAAATTGATGGAGATGGGTTTTTTCTTTCTTAAGGCCTCCTCAAAGAGCACAGCTTCAGAAATCTAAACACCAAAGTCCTAAACTGATGACTCCCAGCCTACAGTAACCATCAGGATCTTCTCTGAACAACAGAATTCGCAGCAGATCTTTCAAACAAGGGAAGTGGCTATTGGGAAGTATGAGAGAGCGTCAGAACAAAAGGGGAAAGAGGAGTCGGTGAGATAGCCCAGACAGTAACAATGGCAGGAAGGTGCTCCTGGCTTCGAGGGCTGGAAGGACAGCAGGAAGGAGTGGTCCCACCAGTGCTGGCAGCCAGGGCCTGTCCCCAGAGGCAGGGTGGCCACCGCCGGAGGCGCAGTGCGGGGCAGAGAAGCGGCAGCAGACGCGCTGGGTTCTCGCTCCTTCAGTCCAGTCTCCTCCAGACCTCCCATCGCTGGAGCTCCAGCTGGCAAGGGAAGCCGGGACGCACGCATTTCAGTCCTTCGTGAGACACAGCAGAGCTGGGACAGTCCCCGACTCCGACAGCCACCCAAGGAAGTCTGGAACAGGACAGGATTATGTCGGAAACCGCTTCCACGTACGCTTCTGTCTGTAAGTTATTTAATGGGGCTTTTCGGAGGCAGCTGTTTGGGGGGGTGGTCCTCTCATCCTATGAAAAGCTGTCCTGATGATACACACAAAACGTCCTCTGATGTCATCAGATGATGGTTATTTTTTAATTATTAGTTTATTTGCCTTGCCTGATGATGAGCTATTACTTATTCTGTTTCCTATATATAGAACCTGAGATAGGATTGCTGCTAAGTCTTATAACAATTCTTATTAGGATGCTTTTATTCCATAAACTGGCAAGTTTCTGGTATGCCTTCAATTCCATTCCCATTATTCTAATCATGTAACGTCTAGCAATAGCATCACATTAAAATTTCAAAGCATTTTTCTCTGTTCTCTGACAAAATAAAATCTCTACTTGTTTACAGATGGCAATTCCTATTTTGAGTCATGAAATGGGGAGGACGTGAGGAACTTTCTGGTGGATCATGCTAAAGGTAGGGAAGTTACACTAAATGACATTCCACAGAAGTGCTAAGTGATGGCCAGTGACCAAGGTGCGCCAAAGGCAAAGGGGGAGAACGTGGTGAGGACCTAGGGGGATGGGGCGGCCATGGACGGGTGGGGCAGAGGGAGGAAGGGGCCCGGAAGTCAGGCCACAGACACTCAACCAGCACCTCCCACCTGCCAGGCACTGTCCCAGCTGCTGGCAATAGAGGAAAAGGCAAGACAGACAGGCTGTGTTCTTTCACAGAGGTGATGTTCTAAACGGGAACAGAAAGCAAAGCTAGTTTAAAATCCATCAGGATTTCAGGCTGTGGGGCTGGAGCTGGGAGGCGATATTTACTGAATGGGGAACCCCCAGAGAGGTGGCCAGAAGCTCTCTCTCTGAGATGTTGGCTTTGGTAACGACACCTGAACGGGGGGCTCAAGAAAAAGCATGCTAGACAGAACATCCTTCCAGACGCCACGACAGACCTGGCAGTTTTTGAGGACTCGAAAGGCGGCTTTGTGGCTAGTAGACGCTGAAGGAGGCAGAGAGGGCTGAAATGCGCTGGCTGCTACAGCAGCTGCATTTTATTAAACCCACAAATTAGGGTGGAACCATTATTCCAGGGTGACTGTGAGACAAACAACACTGGGATTGTAAAGAAGAGATTCTGTTCTGGGAGGCATGGGGTTAGGTGCTTAAAGGACGTAGAGATGAATAAGGCACAGTCCCTGCCTCTCAGGATTCCCAGCGCGAGGGGAAGAGACCAGAAGCAGAAATCAACATGTATCGGGTGAACCAGTTGTGCAAAAGAATAACATTCTGATCAGACAGCAAAGCGCTAAGGAAGACATTATTTTCATGAAGAAATGTAAGCTGGATTGCAATGCTTCCAAGGTGAAACAAAAGAGTTCAGCTCAAGCAGAAGTGACAAGGGGCCATTTCAGGTGGCGCGGTGTCAGCCAAGCCAGAACTCCAGTCATGGGGTTTGCAGCCAGAAGGGACCTTCGTTATCACTGAAGTCAACCCCTTCACTTCCCAAAGAAGAAATGAGAGAGGTTAAACGACTAGCTCAAGGTCAGGAAACTGACACCTGCTCAGGAATCTTTCTAGAACATATATTTCTTCTTTTATGCATATAATAATAGCATGGTCATAGGCATCAGCTTGAACCAAAGCTCCACACATTCTGAAACACAACTTAAAAGTATGGTTCAGTTGGTTTCATTCACTTATTTATTCATTCAACAAATATTGATTGAAAATATGCCTATCATATGCCATGGAACACCTATCATATGCTATTGAATATTTTATGCTAATCATTGCACTCTTGCACAGTGAATCAAAAACCCAAGTTAAAAACAAACAGTTGTTATTTCCCTTTAGCTGAATGTAATGGAAAGCAAGAAGTCATTATAAGTAGAACCATAATTTTCCCAAAGCATGACAGTAATTCTGGGCTTCTTGCCTATAAATAGGTTGGTCCACTCTAAATGGACCCCACTGCACTTTAAATCACAATTACTAAATAAGCATCCATGAACAGCTGATGTTGGGATTGTATGATGTAGATGAGCAAACTTCATACTAGGGCATTTAAAGATATGTCTGTGGGATGACGAATAGCCTATATGGAACATAAATGCTCAGCTGCTCAGAATTCTTAGCAGGTCTCTGAATTCTGTCTAAAAATATTGGCAGCAACATCTGCCCTCATTGTCAAAGCATGCTGAGAAGGCTTTAATATTCACCCGGAACAGGTAGACGCTTGGTTTTCAGGGGGCTGAATAAAGATCCTTTCCCCAGCAATTTGTGTAGACTGCATTTAAACTTCCTTGGAAATACTGAAGACTGTTGGAAATTTAAATTCTAGTTTCAGGAAGATTGGTATTTGTTAAAGAAACCATTCATTGGGAGGCAAAAGACAGGTTCTAACATCATCTGCGCTGTGAACAAGCCCGTGACTCGGAATGTCGCCCGGTCCATTCTGCGTGCAGTTCCCTCTGCTCTGGGGGCCACCTGTGGACAATGGACGGGTGGTCTTCTGATCCACGAACATATCCTGGGCTTTCTAACCCCAGTGCCTTTGTTCATGCTATGTCCTCTGTCTGCAATCTCATTCCTTTGTTTCTGCGCCTAAAACAAGACAAAATGAAACAAACCCTGCTCTTTCTTTCAGGCTTACCTTAAAATGGACTTACAACTTTATCAGTAGAAATGATCCCTTCTTCCCCAACAGTCTACAGCTTTATCATGTACAAGGTCTTACTATGTGCCGTGTACTTCATACTCATCTATCCAACTTAATTCTCACAACGACTTCCCCGCATCGAGAGTGGGGAATGAGAGCTGCTGTCAAGTCACTAGCAGATAGAGGAGCTGAGATCTGACCCCTGAACATTTTACTTATCTTCCTTATTTTCTAGCTATCTGACCTCTACCAGCCAAATATACTGGAACTAGCTTTATAGATCTCTACTTACACTATGGAATGTGAATCTTTAAATGGAAGCCCAAGATCAAGAGGACCTAGGCTTAAGGGAAAAAAAAACAGCTCATTCATACACCTGAGTTGATGTTCTGCCATGTTGATGGCAAGCTTGAGGTCTCTTAGAACAAAACAGTGATTCATTGAGCAGATTTGAATCTTGAAAGCACATTTTTTACAGACCCAGAAATTCTGATACTCGTTTCCTTAGGTTTTCTATCTCTGATCTATTTAAGACTTATGTATTACCCATCATTTTGCAACAGGTCCTTGAATAAGTCTCTCTTATTTTTCTAAAATACTTCATTTATTTATTTATCATACAAATCATTAAATATACTTATAATTTTTGTATATATAAGAAATTGTAGGGACCTAACAGAAGCAGAAGATATTAAGAAGAGGTGGCAAGAATACACAGAAGAACTATACAAAAAAGATCTTCACGACCCAGATAATCATGATGGTGTGATCACTCACCTAGAGCCAGACATCCTGGAATGCGAAGTCAAGTGAGCCTTAGGAAGCATCACTACGAACAAAGCTAGTGGAGGTGATGGAATTCCAGTTGAGCTATTTCAAATCCTGGAAGATGACGCTATGAAAGTGCTGCACTCAATATGCCAGCAAATTTGGAAAACTCAGCAGTGGCCACAGGACTGGAAAAGGTCAGCTTTCATTCCAATCCCAAAGAAAGGCAATGCCAAAGAATGCTCAAACTACCACACAATTACACTCATCTCACACGCTAGTAAAGTAATGCTCAAAATTCTCCAAGCCAGACTTCGGCAATGCGTGAACTGTGAACTTTCAGATGTTCAAGCTCGTTTTAGAAAAGGCAGAGGAAGAAGAAATCAAATTGCCAACATCTGCTGGATCATCAAAAAGCAAGAGAGTTCCAGAAAAACATCTATTTCTGCTTTATTGACTATGCCAAAGTCTTTGACTGTGTGGATCACAATCAACTGTAGAAAATTCTGAAAGAGATGGGAATATCAGACCACCTGACCTGCCTCTTGAGAAACCTGTATGCAGGTCAGGAAGCAACAGTCAGAACTGGACATGGAACAACAGACTGGTTCCAAACAGGAAAAGGAGTGCAATAAGGCTGTATATTGTCACCCTGTTTATTTAACTTGTATGCAGAGTACATCATGAGAAACACTGGGCTGGAGGAAGCACAGGCTGAAGTCAAGATTGCTGGAGAAATATCAATAACCTCAGATATGCAGACGACACCACCCTTATGGCAGAAAGTGAAGAAGAACTAAAGAGTCTCTTGATGAAAGTGGAAGAGGAGAGTGAAAAAGTTGGTTTAAAGCTCAACATTCAGAAAACTAAGATCATGGCATCCAGTTCCATCACTTCATGGCACATAGATGGGGAAACAGTGGAAACAGTGGCTATCTTTATTTTGCTGGGCTCCAAAATCACTGCAGATGGTGATTGCAGCCATGAAATTAAAAGACGCTTACTCCTTGGAAGTAAAGTTATGACCAACCTAGAGAGTATATTAAAAAGCAGAGACATTACTTTGTCAGCAAAGGTCTGTCTAGAAAAAGGCTCTGGTTTTTCCAGTGGTCATGTATGGATGTGAGAGTTGGACTATAAAGAAAGCTGAGTGCCAAAGAATTGATGCTTTTGAACTGGGGTGTTGGAGAAGACTCTTGAAAGTCCCTTGGACTGCAAGGAGATCCAACCAGTCCATCCTAAAGGAGACAAGTCCTAGGTGTTCACTGGAAGGACTGATGCTGAAGCTGAAACTCCAATACTTTGGCCACCTGATGCAAAGAGCTGACTCATTTGAAAAGACCCTGATGCTGGGAAAGATTGAAGGCAGGAGGAGAAGGGGACGACAGAGGATGAGATGGTTGGATGGCATCACCGACTCAATGGACATGAGTTTAGGTGGACTCCAGGAGTTGGTGATGGACAGGGAGGCCTGGCATGCTGCGGTTCATGGGGTTGCAAATAGTTGGACACGACTGAGCGACTGAACTCAACTGAACTGAACTGAATACTTATACTTAGTGAGCATCTATTATTTTTAAGGCAGTATAGAGGATTCACAAAAGTATAAGGTAAAATCCATGCCTGCTAAACCAGACATCAGTGAGATGAGACATGTGTACAGATAACTATAATGTAATTTTGTATAACTATTACATTTTAGGGGAAATGCTATTGACATTTCATTAATCTAGATTCACACTTTTAAGCCACCATCATTTTGCAGTACATTTCCACTCTCAGGCCTAAGATAGAACAAGTTGAAAATGGAGGGATGGGAAGAGTACAGACAGAGCATAGAAGGGAAGCTAATGCATATGAAACAAATCACAAGCATAAAACACCAGGATAGTGCTGAACACTGTCTCAGAAACTCACATTCACTTTTGTTGCAAATGACACATTTTAAGTCAGGATAGTTATAGTCAGTAAACCATCCAAAATGTTGCCCCAAACAGTCACGCTATAAATACATCGTGTTTTCTCCCGCCCCATCCATGCAGAATTGCAACTTACCTAGGATTGAGGTCATCAATGCCTCACCCATCTGGGAGATTTTTTTTTAATACCTATAGCTCTCACTCTCCTTCCTTTAGGCAAATGAGCAGAGTGCCATCAAAATGCATTCTTAATTCATAAGCAGATAATGCTTGGAGTTGGCAAGCCTCACAGCTGTGTACAGTGTTGGCATCCATTCCTTGCCCAACACACCAGCAACTGCTCCACAGCCAAATCCCCTGTTAAGTCCTTCACCACACTGTTTATGTTGCCTGAAAGGCCTCCAGAACATATTTGTGTATCTAGTCTTTGTCAGCCCAGAACTAGGAGCCCGATCATATTGCTTAGGACAAATGTTGCTCCTAACATGGGTTATTTCTTCTCATAGTTCATCAACTTATTTATCCGTAACAACTCTTCTCCTGCTGTCACTGTCTAGAGATGTTTGGAGAGCTGGTCTTCAGTGATCACTTCTGCACCAATGGTTAAAGATGCTAGCTAAGAACTACATCTTTGTGTTTTTTAAAAAGGACTTTAGAGATACAGAATTGTCATTTCGTGAAGGCTTCTTTATGACTGATTCATCTCTTGGTTGCAAATGACATTGCAGATGAAAGCCTGAATTCCTACTGAAATGATCTGCATACCTAGGGCCTTGGGAGCATATTTTACTCACTGTTACATTCCTGCACGTCACACAAAGCTTCCAGGATGTGTGGTCAGTGCCCTGATGTTGAATCCAACTGACTAAAAAATTGTGGTTCATTTTGTTTATGCTGTGGATGGAAATTTGCTAATCATGTGGCTCAAGTTCAGGGGAACATTCTTGGATTTTAAGGAACCTGGGTAGTGAGATAAACAGTAGGTAGGAAGCTTGGGAGAGTTTTGCCTTGAGTTTCCAAATCTAAGGAAAATCTGTAATCAACCTATCTGCCTTGCCTTTGTGCTGTGGATCCTACTCAATATTTACCCCTCAAGCCGACACTTGGTTAAAAAAAAGACAAGCAACAGGGACTGTATATTGGGTTGGCTAAAAAGTTCACGCGGGTTTTCCGCACCATCTTACAGAAACTTCTGAGCAAGCTTTTTTGCCGACGCATGCAGAGGAAACCGGGGTACCTCTTTTACTCTCTTTACAGCGGAGCGTTTGCCCTTTGAACACACCTCTGCCGTTGTCTTCTGGCTGAAATCTGCGTCAAGCTGCCCTGTTTGGTCAAGTGTGTGATGACCGCAGGAGGAGGCGCAGTTGCGCAGTGGAGGACGCGCGGTGCCTCCGCTCCGGGTCGGGCTCCCTTCATCAGCCCGAGGAGGAAGCGTCTCCCCGCGCCTCCCCGCAGCTGGGCCTCGTTCTTCAGCGGTGAAAGCTCCGGCAACCGACCGCAGCCTCTCCAGGAAGAGGACCTGCCACTTTAAATTTTCAGCAGGCAACTGGCATTTTATTATTTACGTAGTTCATGTCATTATGTTGGATAATATAACAAATGATGCAATCAGATCCACAGGAAATTTAAAGCGGTGTACACCTGTTCTCACCTGGGAAAGGAGCGGAGCTCATATACAACCTCCCAGCTGAGAGCCAGCAGCAGGCAACGGCTTTGCCCGGAGCTCTGCTCCCAGACTGACGGATAGACCAAGCTGGAGGATGTGAAATAAAATCCCTTTCACCTTCTTGGATGAGCTTCAGACCTGGCTTTTTTTATAAAATGGCCTTTCCTCCCATCGGAAATAAACAAAATTGGGGGCAGGAAAATTGGTCTCCTAAACTGCCACTGAGGCAGAAAGGTGAAAATCAGGTGTGGATCACAAGTCTTTCTTTCTGAGCTCCTGGCTGAATATGACAGCTGGCCCTAGAGACAGACCTGCTGGTCAATAATGCTCTTACTTCTGTTTGGAGATTGTATGCGGAGGAAATGAGATGGTGTTTGCTGCTCTGAATGAGCCTTGGGAGTATATTAATATTTCTCAAAAGAAATCACTCATGGGTCGTGTCAAAGGAGCCGTGCTCTACCCCATGACCTCCTTTTAACCTCCTTGAGAAACCTGAAATTATTCAAAGAAAAAAAATGACAAATATATAAACCAGTCTAGTGTACGGCTGTTCTTTGTGAGTCACGTTGATGTTGAGATAGTGTCGGGATGGGTGGGGTACGGGAACACTGACTCCCGAGTTCACAGCAGGTTCCTGAAGGCGGGTAACATTCAGGCAAAACCTCTGTTTTTTTGTCAAGCTTTTGTCCCAAATCCTAATGGAGTCTTCTACCTAGCCAAGTTTACCAAGGAGAGCTGCCAGATAAAATATAGGATTCCCAGCTAAATTTAAATTTTAGATAAACAGATCATCTTTTAAGGTAAGCGTGTCCCAAATATTGCATGCTAGAGATATAAAATATAATTCCTACCCCCCAAAACATCCAGCTCAGTGAGAAAAGACATACAGACTTATAATATAATGGAATATTAACTAAACCACAACATACTAAATATTATACATATTAAATATTTTATACCAAAATAATGCATGTGTGTGTGCATGCTAAGTTGCTTCTGTCATGTCCGACTCTGTGCGACCCCATGGACTGTAGCCTGCCAGGTTCCTCTGTCCATGGGATTCTCCAGGCAAGAACATGGAGTGGGTTGCCATGCCCTCCTCCAGGGAATCTTCCCAACCGAGGGATCGAACCCATGTCTCTTATGTCTCCTGCATTGGCAGGTAGGTTCTTTACCATTAGCACCACCTGGGAAACCCAATGCATACAATATACTATAAAGTAATCCCAAATGTTGCATAGGATATATTTACACTAAAGATTATTTATTGTTTACCCAAAATTCAAATGTAACCAGGGCATTGGGTGTTTCTGTTGGTTTGGTTTGTTTTCTGCTAAATCTGGCAACTCTACTACGAAGAAAAGGGCTCCTGGTACCTGGGCTGTCTGTCCGCCTAAGGTGAGTCCACTGCTTGTTCGCTTTCGTCTGGATGCACATCTCAATCACATGCGTCAGTCCCAGCTTATTTCCCAGCAAAAGTGAAGTCGCTCAGTCGTGTCTGACTCTTTGTGACCCCATGGACTGTAGCCTACCAGGGTCCCCCATTCATGGGATTTTCCAGGTAGAATACTGGAGTGGGTTGCCATTTCCTTCTCCAGGCGATCTTCCTGACCCAGGGATTGAACCTGGGCCTCCTGCGTTGTAGGCAGACGCTTTACCTTCTGAGCCACCCGGGAAGCCCATGTCCCAGCAAATGACACCACCACAGGGAAGTGGAGGAAAGTTCTTTCCTGGAAGTCTACAGTGGATGTACCGCATTCCCTCGGTCCAGGCTTCCCCAGGAAGCTGGCCCAGCTCTTCCGTCAGGTCGACCATGTATGAAAAGAGAGGCCAGGAAGGGCCAGATTGATTCCGGCCCCCCGAGCTCCAGGACTTCCATCTGTACCCTCAGGTCTCCACCGAGCGCTGTGAGCCAGCACCTGACCTTGGGCATGGCCCACGGACAGCAGCACCGCGGGCATCCTCGGGGTGGAGATCGTTTCCTCTGAAGCACAGGGAGCCTGTTTCTGGGCCTCTGCCAATTCGCACAGAAGCGTGGTATGCAAGTTAAACTGATGTGTTCACAAGAAGTTTATAGCATGCATGATATTTGTTATCCTTTACTTTCCACAATAGATACATGTGAAACGCCAGAGCCACAGAAAAAGTAGGGTCAGTCGTCACTTTCCTATTGTCCGGTCACCCACCTGTGATAGCGCACGTCTTCTGGAGAGCTATCCAGGTGAGCATCGGAGATGCTTCCACCTCTCGGAGTGTTTTTGGTTCTTCATGATCATCCTTATGAGAATCTTCATCCATTTGATAATGCCTACTTCAAAGAAGATTAATTAACATCCATAGCTCTGACTTTCAAATGTGTATGTATTAGAACCATCTTAGGGGGTGGTTTCAAAACACAGGTTTGAATTTCTTTTTTTTTTTTTTTAGACTTAGCTACATGAAGTGGTACTGTTTTTCATCTCCATTAAATTTCTTAAAATTTTATATGGGGACATAGTTGATGAACAAGTTGTTAGTTTCAGGTGAATTTCTGATTTAGTAGGTCTAGTCCTGAGGTGAAGCGTGAGGACTTGGGTTTGTAATATGAGCCCAGATGATGCTGACTCTGCTGGTTCACAAGCTACACGTGGAACTACTGGGCGACAAATTAATCGTCCTTATTGTCTTCTCACAGACATGAGACCAGTATCCTATTAAAGTGACCATCAGGCACCTTCAAATCAATTTCAGAAAACAAACACATATGTCTGTATGTGTGTATACATGCACACATGTGATATATATATGTATGTCTATAAATTACTTTGAAGGGCAATTATCAACACTGTGGTTCTTACATATCTTACACCTCTCTGCTCTTGGAGAATTTTTTTTCTACATCTGAAAATATATTTTCCTTCCACCCCAAACCGCTATGTACATAATATTAATCCTTAAAGATAACACCTTTGCAAATAAATTAACTTGTAGTTATAAACTGCTAATTAAAAATTATCTTCTTTAGTTTAATAAGTAATACATGTTTTAACAAAAAATTTAAAATAAAGCTCCTTCCAAAGAAAGTGTACAAGTTACCTGGAATTGCATTGTCCAGAGAACCCCTATAAATGTTATATTATAGATCTTTCCTATCTTTTTTGTTTTCCCTTCTTTTTGCTATTTTATGAAATTGGAACCACATTGTATATACTGCTTTGTAATTTTTTTTTAACCAAATGATAGACTGTGGGCATTTCCCTGTGACATTAAATGTATCATCACATTTAAATGTGTTGAATGTGACAGCATTCAACAATATGATTTTTGAAGAATACAAAGTGTTGTTTTACAGACATATGCCATCATTTTTTTGTTTATTCCCTGTTGCTGGACATTCAAAGTATTCCGTTATATATATAGGGCCAAGAGAAATTTTCAGGTTAAAATATCATCTTGGATGGTAACCACAGTAAAACATCATCTGATTTTCAATGAAAATAACTGTAAAGATGAGAAAACAATGGAAACTCACAGCAATTCTAAAAACTTTGATTATGAACAATTTAATGCAAGTCTCTGAAAGGACTCAATGCTAATCATAAGACAAAAAGACTCAGCAAATCAGAACCATTTGTTTTCATTTCATGAAGTGGCTAAGCTTCACGCCTATGGAAGAGAACCCCTTGGGAGAGGATACAGTATGTTCTCCCACGGCCTGTCCCCTGCTCAGAACCAGGGCCTTTACCAAGCAGAGAGTGAGAAGCTGCCCTCTGCAGTGGAGCTGTTGCTTCTGAGGGATGTCCATTCTTTTCCCTCCACACCATGCATTCTACACCGCTACACAGACAGCTCTACGTGAAACGAAAGCAGATAGAACAAACACTGTGCTGACGGTAATGCCTCCCGCCCCGGAGAGGATGTAGCCCCAGAACAAAGTGTCGGTCAGGAACACGAGATAATGCTGGGAACGTGTGTCTGTGAGCATGTATGTATGCTTCAGGATTTCGCCTGTTGACAGCACGGTAAATCTAGACAGTAGCAATAGTAGATATCATCTCGGTAAGGCAGAGATTCAACAGGTGGGTGTCTTCTAGAGGTAGCTGCTGAACTTGAAGTAAGCTCATCAACTTGCCTCCAGTTGTCATGATAAGTAAAAAAGTGTCACATTTATGCAAGTGGACAGACCCACGGGAAGCCAATCACACATCTTGTTTGTTGACATGTGCCAAGGTTATAACAAAAGTGAAAAGAAAGCAGCATGAAGCCTATGAGGAAATAAAACCAATATGGAAGGTTCAGAGGAGGAGTGTAATTATGAAAATTATCAACTGCTGGTTCAGAAAAAAAATTCCATGACATTTTGGCATCTCCAATTAATACAAGGAAAAATTCCTTCAATGAGGAGGAGCTAAGGAAGAAAGCCAAGAAGCTGTCAGGGAAAGGCAGCAATAGGAGCTAGAAGTAGGTGTGGCTGGGTGTGGAGGGACTGCAGCTAAATGATGAACATAATGTAGTTGTAACCTGCGATCTGGGAGCCTTTGCGGCAGTGGTTGCACGTGGACAGATGCCTTCTCAAACAACAAAATACGAAGAAACTATAGGTGACTAAAAATAACTGCACGCATGAGCAGTTGGGGCAAAATGCGGACAATAAGATATAAAAAGACCAAAAAGCCTACCTGCCACTTCTGAAGAGCTGAGAGCAAAAGAGAGTGTCAGGACCAAAAGCAGGGTACGGTGCATGTCGCCGTATTCAACACCACCCACTGGGTGAGGAAACCACCCAGGCCGACCCCCTGCCCAACCCCGGGCCTGCCCCTTTTCTCACCCCTTTCAGGGAACCAAGCTGCCCCCCCACCCCACCCCACCCCACCCCACCCACCCCTGCCGCAGGAGCTAGCGAGCAAGAAAGCACACCCACTCCTGCTGCAGCAGGAATCCCAGTAAAGCCTCGCCTGAATTTCCTGTCTGGCCCCCGATCAATGTCTATTTGATTGATTAAGGAGGCCAAGAACGCTGGTCTGTAACAAGAGCATGTTTAAGATGCTCTTGGAGCTCAATGGGAGCAGAAAGAATGATGATGGCGAGGATGTATTGATGATGATGGCGGTGGGCTGGTGCTGGCGGTGATGATGAAGAAAGAAGACATTAAATCAGGCCCACTGAGAAAATGAAACAGTGGTGGTCATCAAGTAAAATAAGAGTGTGATGATCGCTTCTCGGCCTTTTGGCTGAGATCAAGTGTAAAATAAGAGTGTGACATGTTCTCATGAATGTACTCTGGGGTGGTTATGCTACATGGAACATCTACCACAGTGCTTTGCTCATAGGAGTCACTGGAAAATAACATTGAATAGCATTAAAGTCTACTTCACTGGGGGAGATACCTCACTAACAGTCATTGAAATGAGATGGAGAAGAGGAGATACATGAAATCCTGATGTCAGAAGGCCTGGATTCAAATTTTATTGCTGTAGCTGCATGACCTTAGGCAGCTCACTGAACCTTAGGTGTGAAATTGAGGGTATCGAGGGGAGTGGGAAACCTAACCAAACAACTGATAAAACAGGGAAACAGACTTGGACCGTGAAGATTTCTAAATCCTGCGTCTGGAGCTGACTCACTGCACGTGTGTTCTCGGTAAGGTCTTCCATGTCCTGATTTCCTCATCTCTAAACTGAGCCTGATGAAATCCAAGGCACAGAGCTCTTAGGGTTACATCAGAACGTCTGCATGCTGATGCCTGGCATCTTGGGGGCAGGTACTAAATGCTGTGTTTTTTTTTTATTTTTATTTTATACTGGAGCAGAGTTGATTAACAATGTTGTGCTGGTTTCACCTGAAACCAGCAGAGTGACTCACTTGCACATAAATGTGTTTGTTTTTAAATGAAAAAAGCAATCCAACCATATACTAACAATGATGCACATCAAAGCCCAACAAAAAGGGTGCCGTTAAACCCTAAAGTGCGTGTGAAATATATTTAATGAGTGTCCAGGTGGTACTAGTGGTAAAGAACCCTCCTGCCAATGCAGGAAACACAAGAGATGCGGGTTTGATCCCTGGGTCAGGAAGATCCCTTGGAGAAGGACATGACAACCCACTCTAGTATTCTTGCCTGGAGAATATCCATGGCCTGAGGAGTCTGACGGGCTGCCATCCATAGGGTCACGCAGAGTCAGACACCACTGAAGTGACTTAGCACGCACGCACACAAGTCAAGGGAAACGATGGTGAAGGGCTAACATCAGACAAAGGAGAACTTGGTGCAACAGAAAAAAAGAGTTACTTGTCTTGAAAGGTCATTTTATATTAATAATAAGTATTTAACAAAGAAAGTATAAAAATCATAAACTTCCTATACCAGACAAAATCACAGTTGCACAAAGGAAGTGGGCATTCTTGTAACTAAAGTGGGATTACAGGTAAATTAAGTGAAAGTTTTAAAACTTTTCCCTAAGCCTTGCCAGAAAGAAGGGGTAGAAGTGAGAAAAAGAATAGTATAATGTTGGACACCAAAATCATAAATAATGAAGGAAACGATTAGCAGTTTTTACTAATTTTTCAATTTAAGTTTTAATGAAAAAAAATATACAATAAACAACAACTTGGAAAGAAGTTGGGGACATATTTGACAAAAGGATAATACTCCTAGAAATTTGAATTTAAATAAGAACATACGAAATGATGAAAAGAGATAAACAGGAAAAATCATATACTGATAAAGACAGGAAGCAGACATTACAATTATCAAGCAATTCATAGAAACATTTTTGTTGAAGAAAATGAAAAACTAAGAGTTCAGAGACTAGGCACAAAATGGAGAAATGTTACTGCTGAAGGTGAAACCCAGTTACCAAGTCTAGGCTCTGGGGAACAGGGGCCATGCTAGAAAAAGCTGAGGAAGGTCTTCTAAAGCCAAAACATCACACCTACCTGTGGTCCACATTAAGAAAGAAGTGTCCTGTAGTGTTGTTGGTTAGCTGGTGATGGGCTGGACTTGGTTAACCAAGCACAGGGTGACTGCAAGCACCTTTGGATTATGACATCAGCTGCTCTGCTTCATATGTGAGGCGTCCAAATGGAACCCCTACTTCCCAAGAGGGGGGTGACCAGGTCAGGTTGTCAATTTCATATTGGTAATCTTTTTTTACAATGAGCAGCTATATTTTTATAATCAGAAACAATAATAAATACACAGTTGAGTTTTGAACAACCTGGGAGTTAGGGGTGTTGCCTCTCTGAGCAGCAGAAAAACCAAGCATTGATATAACTTTACAGTTGGCCCTCCATATCCTGGGTTCTGCATCTGTGGATTCAACCAACCAGATTGTGTAGTACTGTAGTGTTTGTCCACTGAAAAAAATTCCCATAAAAGTATATTCATGCAATTCAAACTCCCCCAGTATTGGTCAACTGTACTTCTATTTTGAAAACAAAAAGTAAATTTTGAATCAAACTGAGTCATGAAATCATGAAGCAGCTCACTACTTTCAAGAAAAAATATAATGTGAAAGAAATATTTAAAAAAAATTTTAAAACCATCTCTCATATTTCCTGATTTTGAGGGATGGGATTTAAGAAAGCATAAGTTAAGAATTGATGCTTTTGAACTGTGGTGTTGGAGAAGACTCTTGAGAGTCCCTTGGACTGCAAGGAGATCCAACCAGTCCATCCTAAAGGAGATCAGCCCCGGGTGTTCATTGGAAGTTCTGATGCTGAAGCTAAAACTCCAATACTTTGGCCATCTCATGCCAAGAGTTGACTCATTGGAAAAGACCCTGTTGCTGGGAGGGATTGGGGGCAGGAGGAGAAGGGGACGACAGAGGATGAGATGGTTGGATGGCATCACTGACTCAATGGACATGAGTTTGAGTAAACTCTGGTAGTTGGTGATGGACAGGGAGGCCTGGCAGGCTGCGGTTCACGGGGTCGCAAAGAGTCGGACACACGTGAACTAAAGTTAAGAAACTGACTCAATGGACATGAGTTTGAGCAAACTCCAGGAGACAGTGAAGGGCAGGGAAGCCTGGCGTGCTGCAGTCCATGGGGTCGCGAAGAGTCAGACAGGACTCAGCGACTGAACAACAGCGAAGTTAATGAAAAGGCTGCAGTGCTCAATGGGAGGCCCTTCTGTAATGCACGTGGAATATTCCAAGGCTGTCGTAGCAAGGCAAGAAGGGCCATCATACCTTGGGACCTTTCAGTGTCCTCTGACCTGACAGACCGCTGCAGAATAGGGAATCAATTCCTAGGAGCTACTGACAGAGTTGAGACCTAGTGGGACCAGGTCAGCATTACTAGGTGGGCATCCAAGGAGGTAAGCTGATTAACCCAAAGAGCTTCTTTCTAAAGGCAAGCTGCAAGCTCATTGAAAAGCCAAAACCTCAGAACCTGAAACACATGCTCTCAAGGGAATCCAAGCCAGTGAAACTGGTTTTCCATGGAAGGTTTCAACACATATAAAACGTGTGAGGTACACTGCATTACTGTGCAAAGTATGTTCTGTTCTCCCCACCCCCATCTCAGGACGGTTACACTCAGATCCTCACGGTTCCGTAACCGAGAGGCACGTCAAGAGAACTTCTCAGTCTCCAAGGGGAACCAGTTCCCTAAGGTATGTATATGTATGCGCGTGTGTGGGTTTATGTATATATATATATATAGGCTTCCCTCGTGGCTCAGTGGTAAAGAATCTGCCTTCAGTGCAGGAGGCACTGGATACACGAGTTCAGTCCCTGGGTGGGGAGGATCGCCTGGAGGAGGGCACAGCAACCCACTCCAGTATTCTTGCCTGGAGAATCCCGTGGACTAGGGAGCCTGGTGGGCTACAGTCCATGGGGTTGCAAAGAGTCAGACATGACTGAATAACTTAGCATGGCTAAGTCGTTTACTTACAATATATATACATAGTATATATAAATATAATTGTATATATATAATAATTATATATATAAATATATATATAGCCAATGGGGAAAATGGAAAGGAAAGCATGTCCCAGAAGCAGAACCAACAGCCATGGAGAACACTGGACTGGGAAGAACCAGGACCTACTCAAGGAATATTTTCCACTGCCAAGGATCAGGGTCCTGGCTAGCATGTCCAGTGGGCTTTCACCATTGTTACAGATGGACCAGTAGCGGCTGTGGACTTACCACTCATTCCTTTCCAAAAGCCTGTGTTTGTTGTGGGGTATCCTGTCACTGATTCCTTCTTAGTTCATGCATGTCCAGATCTAAAGGAGCCACATGTGGATATGGTGTAGTGAAATTCACACAGCCGTGTCTGACTCTCTGCAACCCCACAGACTGGAGCCTGCCAGGCTCCTCTGTCCATGGAATTCTTCAGGCCAGAATGCTGGAGTGGGAAGCTGCTCTCTTTTCCAGAGGATCTTCCCAACCCAGGGATCGAACCCAGGGATGGAACCCAGGTCTCCCACATTACAGGTGGATTCTCTACCCTTTGAGCCACCGGGGAAGTGAAACTTTTCCAAGAATTCTGGGGTTGTGAGTCTGATACTTTGGAAAAGACTTACATGTTGTCTCCTTTAAGGATCACACAGTATATTTTGCATGCACAACGGGAAAAAGGAAACATTTGTGACCAAGATGGAAGTGAGTGGTAAGACTGTATTATTCAAAGTATTTGCTGTCCTTCCCCATGAATTACACATCCATATGCTATCGAAGTCAGTTTTTGTCATGATACAGCAGAAGACTCATGTGCCACCACTGAACAGACCTTCTAAGAACACTGCACGGTTTCCTTCACGCTCTTTCCTGTGACATGAGCCGTCTCCATGAGGTCTGCACCACCACCCTGGAGATGGGAGTCAGGGCAGAGACCTGCCACCAAACCATGATGCATGTGTGAGATAATTTCAAAGTAAATCTCTGTCATCTTAAAGCAATTTGGTTTTTTGGTCATTTGTTACCTCAACATACCTTAACCTAAAATGACAGACACAGGATACACATTATCTGAATAAAGTGAATATTATCTGATTAAAGACATTTAGGGTCTCAGGAAACTTCCCTCGTCCCTTCATTAAATAGCTGCTTGTCTTTCTTAAATACCTTCTTTTTAAAAAATGGATAAATGTGAATTTTCCTCTGAGGACACCTTTAACTGCAATGCACAGTCACAAACACACAGTGCTATAACCACTACTTCTAAGGATTTTTGTAATTTTACTTTTTTTCTCCTTGGCTCAAAGGTGTTTTTTTTTATATATATAATTTTTCAGTAACTGAGTCTTTAAATTTTAACTTGAAGTCCTAACTTCTGTTTTCTCTGCATTGAGATTCAGAGCTTGTATGAATTTAGCCTTCCTCAGTGATCAGTGCAAAGAAATAGAGGAAAACAATAGACTATGAAAGAGTAGAGATCTCTTCAAGAAAATTAGAGATACCAAGGGAATATTTCATCCAAAGATGGGCTCAATAAAGGACAGAAATGGTATGGACCTAACAGAAGCAGAAGATATTAAGAAGAGGTGGCAAGAATACACAGAAGAACTGTACAAAAAAGATCTTCATGACCCAGATAATCATGATGGTGTGATCACTCACCTAGAGCCAGACATCCTGGAATGTGAAGTCAAGTGGGCCTTAGGAAGCATCACTACGAACAAACCTAGTGGAGGTGATGGAATTCCAGTTGAGCTCTTTCAAATCCTGAAAGATGATGCTGTGAAAGTGGTGCACTCAATATGCCATCAAATTTGGAAAACGCAGCTGTGGCCACAGGACTGGAAAAGGTCAGTTTTCATTCCAATCCCAAAGAAAGGCAATGCCAAAGAATGCTCAAACTACTGCACAATTGTACTCATTTCACACTAGTAAAGTAATGCTCAAAATTCTCCAAGCCAGGCTTCAACAGTACATGAATCGTGAACTTCCAGATGTTCAAGCTGGATTTAGAAAAGGCAGAGGAGCCAGAATCAAATTGCCAACATCTGTTGGATCATCAAAAAATCAAGAGAGTTCCAGAAAAACTGCTATTTCTGCTTTATTGACTACGCCAAAGCCTTTGACTGTGTGGATCATGACAAACTGTAGAAAATTCTTCAAGAGATGGGAATACCAGACCACCTGACCTGCCTCCTGAGAAACCTGTATGCAGGTCAGGAGACAACAGTTAAAACTGGACATGGAACAACAGACTAGTTCCAAATCAGGAAAGGAATATGTCAAGGCTGTATATTGTCACCCTGCTTATTTAACTTATATGCAGAGTACATCAAGAGAAACGCTGGGCGGGTGAAACACAAGCTGGAATCAAGATTGCTGGGAGAAATATCAATAACCTCATATATGCAGATAACACCACCCTTATAGCATAAAGCAAAGAAGAACTAAAGAGCCTCTTGATGAAAGTGAAAGAGGAGAGTGAAAAAGTTGGCTTAAAACTCAACATTCAGAAAACTAAGATCATGGCATCTGGTTCCATCACTTATGGCCAATTGATGGGGAAACAGTGGAAACAGTGACAGACTTTATTTTGGGGGGCTTCCAAATCACTGCAGATGGTGATTGCAGCCATGAAATTAAAAGACGCTTACTCCTTGGAAGGAAAGTTAAGACCAACCCAGACAGCATATTAAAAAGCAGAGACATTACTTTGCCAACAAAGGTCTATCTAGTCAAAGCTATGTTTTTTCCAGTGGTCGTGTATGGATGTGAGAGTTGGACTGTAAAGAAGGCTGAGTGCTGAAGAACTGATGCTTTTGAACTGTGGTGTTTAAGAAGACCCTTGAGAGTCATTTGAACTGCCAGGAGATCCAACCAGTCAATATTAAAGGAAATTAGTCCTGAATATTCTTTAGAAGGACTGATGCTGAAGCTGAAACTCCAATACTTTGACCACATGATGGGAAGAACTGACTCATTGGAAAAGATCCTAATGCTGGGAAAGACTGAAGGCAGGAGGAGAAGGGGTCAACAGAGAATGAGATGGTTGGGTGGCATCACTGACTCAATGGAGAAGGGTTTGAGTCAACTCTGGGAGTTGGTGATGGACAGGGAGTCCTGGCTTGTGGCACTCCATGGGGTCAGAAAGAGTTGGACATGACTGAGTGACTGACTGAACTGATGAATTTAGCTTTTCAGAAGTAGTAAAGATCGTTTGACTCATAAGTTTTATACATGTTCTAGAGCTGCCTAAAACAACTGTATTTTCTGAAAATTCTAAAGATCAATGCATATATAATATAAATTCTATTTAATTATAGATGTGATAGTGCCTGGATCTCATATATCATTTCTTTTTTTACTTCCATTATCTGCTTAAGGCTAAATGGTAAGCAGTTTAGTAAAATAATGTTTTGCATATTATTCCTTGTATTAATATTTCCAAAAACTTTTCTCTATGCTAATGCCAAGTTTTTCAATAATAATACTTCAAACTAGTGATACCTAATATTTGCTGAGCAGTGACAAACTAATCATGTTAGTTTTTTGCTTTCTGTTATTCATGATTTTTTATTCCTTTATTCTCTGCATTTTTCTATGTGAATTGAATTTTCTCTCTCTTTCTCTCTCTCCTTTTTTAAGAAAATATTCAACCTGATTTTTAATTCAAGTAGAATTTTCCTTTACATTTTCATTGAGACTTTTCTAATTTAAGATGCAATATTCATATTGGAAAAACAAATGAAGGGCTTCCTTAGTGGCTCAGCGGTAAAGAATCCACCTGCCAGGGCAGGAGACAAGGGTCTGATCCCTGGTCCGAGAAGATCCCACATTGCACGGAGGTACTCAACCCACTCACCGCGACTACTGAGCCCGTACTCTAAGGCCAGGAGCTGCCGCTCCTGAGTCTCCTGCTGCAGCTGCTGAGCCTGCGTGAGCCGTGGCAACAAGAAGCCACTGCTGTGGGACGCCCCGCACCGCCACGAGGAGCGGAGCCCGCTCCCCGCAGCTAGAGAAACACCAGTGCAGCATCAGAGGCCCAGCACCGCCAAAAGGAAAGAAAGAAACAGCAATTTTAAAGAAGAAAAACATGAAATCACCGGGGTTAAGGGAATCCGAGAGGAGGAAGCATGGGGAAAGGGACTCACAGCCGTTAAGCTTTTCTTAAAATGAAATTCTCATTTAGATACAGCGACAGTAACAACAAAAACCAACAGCGGCATGCACCATTCACGGAGCACTGCATGTACTGAGCATTCTACATAACTGCACTCCCTAACAATCACATCCAATACTTCGGCCACCTCATACGAAGAGTTGACTCATTGGAAAAGACCCTGATGCTGGGAGGGATTGGGGGCAGGAGGAGAAGAGGATGACAGAGGAGGAGATGGCTGGATGGTATCACCGACCGGATGGACATGAGTTTGAGTAAACTCTGGGAGTTGGTGATGGACAGGGAGGCCTGGGGTGCTGCGATTCATGGGGTCGCAAAGAGTCGGACACAACTGAGCAACTGAACTGAACTGAGCAATCACATCATGGTACCAGTATGGTTGTCTGCAGTTTCAGATGAGGAAACTGAGGCAGAAAAGTTACAGAACATTTTGTCAAATCATACACTAGCAAGTGGCTGAGCCAGGATTTGTACCCAAGTCTGTCTGTTTCATAGACACATCATTTTAAGGTACTGAGTGTTAAATACATGATCCTGGGGGAAAACTAAGCAGTTTTGTTCTCAAAGTAGTACCTGATTTATCTATCCAAGATGCCTCTAGAAAAGAAATACACAGCATTATAATGCATCTTTATATAAAGTACATGTGTCATAAGAGTTATAGACTTCGGTGAATTAGAAAAGTGAAAGTGAAAATCGCTCAGTCCGACTTTTGCGACCCATGGACTGTACAGCGCATGGGATTCTCCAGGCCAGAATACTGGAGTGGGTAGCCTTTCCTTGTCCAGGGGATCTTCCCAACCCAGGGATCGAACCCAGGTCTCCTGCATTGCAGGCGGATTCTTTACCAGCTGAGCCACAAAGGTGAATTAGAACCGAGACGTTTATAGTGCTCTCCGTCGTTTGCTAAATAGAAACCTTAAACATTCTTTCCTGAATTCTTAATCCAGCGTTTTACCACCTGGTGGAACCACCAACTCCTGAGTTAATATTCCTAGTTTTCACACATGTAAGAATACGTTGCAATGTTTGTGCAGCATTCTCATTGCTCATCCTCTGCCCCACCTGCACACACTTATCTTCCAGAAATACATCTGAGTAAACGGTAAGCTGTTTTTGTACAAAGGTTCCACGTCGAATATGTTGCCCCAGATCAATTTCCTTCAAGCTTTCCCTCAAGCACTAACCTGCAGCATTATATGCCTATGTATCTTGACCTTGACCTTAACCTTGACCTATGTATCTTCTATCTTGACCATCAGCTTGACCTTGCAAACAGGATAAACTAAAAGTCATTCTTCTTGGATTTTGGGTCCAAGGATAATCAATGTGAATCTCCCACTATTCAACATCTCAGAAGGAAAGACAGTAAATCCCTTGCATTTTTCATGTGGTGTTTGAGAGAAGGAAGGGAAATGAAATACCATTAGTTCAGCTTCTCTGAGAGAAACAACACCCCTTCCCCCACCAAAGTAGCTTAGGTAGTCTAGGAATTTATTTTTTATGTAGAATAGTTGGAGCTTTTGTAGCAACTCTGCTTCAGAAGTTGTCTGGGGTGTTCCTCATGTTTGTTCAACCTTCATCCATCGGTATTGGTTTCGTGAGAATGGCCAATGGTGTACATTAATTTCAAGTGGACATGTTCATTCCTCTCAAGGCTACACTGGAGAGGGCATAAGCCACCCCTCACATCCCACTGGCCAGACCCCACTGAAAGGGAGGCTGGGAAGGCAGGTGGATGCGGGATAGTCCTATGCCCCTGGTGGAGCAATGGAAAGCATCTTAGCCTCGGATGAGAAAGGTCAGTGGTGATTGGCTTCCCAATAATGTGCAAGTACTTAACACGACTGAAGAGCACACTTGAAAAGTATTAAGATGGTAAATTTTATGTGCATTTTACCACAGTAAAAAAAAAAACAAAACCAGTTCATTAGCCTAGAAGTTAACAGACATGAATCCCATTTATGCCATGAGTAGCTCTGCGAACTTGGGTGATGTTAATATTACTGAACCTCAATCTAATCTATACAATGAAACTATTTTAGATTATCTTTTCAGGCATAACCATTTAACTCTCTGTTAGCTATTTATCTTAAACATAAGTGCATGTATTGGAAAAATGAATGGGAAATTGGACAATCAGGAGGATAAGAGAACTGGGTAAATGAATGACCACTGTGTTCACACACCAGTCCAGTCTTGTCCACATCACCATCGTGAAGAGTTAACTCTGACTGTCCCCTGCATTCTTGCTATTCACATTAAAAATCGTAAGCCATGTGTTTCACACAAAAAAAGACATATACATGGCCAACGGCGACATGAAAAGTTTCCCAACGTTGCTCAGTATTAGAGAAATGCAAGTGGAAACCACGATGAGGGACCACCTCTCAGCAGTCAGGAGGTGCTGCGCTGTGCTCAGTCATGTCTGACTCATTTGTGGCCCCACGGACTGCAGCCCACCAGGCTCCTCCGTCCATGGAACTTTCCAGGCAATCTTGGAGCAGGTTGCCATTTCCTACTCCAGGGGATCTTTCCAACCCAGGGATCAAACACGTGTCTCTTGCGCCTCCTGCACTGGCAGGCAATTCTGTACTACTGCTCCATCTGGGAAGCCCAGTCATCAGCAAAAAAAAGAAAAAAGAAAACTCTACAGATAATGAATGGTGTGGAGAAAAGGGACCCCCTCCTATATTGTAGGTGGGAATGTAAAGTGGTGCAAGACTAAGGAAAACAGTACAGATTTTTCTCAAAAAAATAAAAATAGAGTTGCCATATGATCCAGAAATCCCACTCCTGGGGATATATTTCAACAAAACTCTAATTCAGAAAGATACATATACCCCTACATTCATAGCAGAGCTATTTACAATAGCCAAGACGTGGAAACAACCTAAATTCCCACTGGCAGATGAAAAGATAAAGAACATGCCGTGGGTATATACACACATGCAATGGAATACTACCCAGCCATAGAAAAGAATGAAATAATGCCACCTGCAGCAACATGCACGGACCTAGGGATGATGTCACTAAATGAAGTAAGTCAGAAAGGAGACAAACACCACATGATACCACTCGCATGTGGAGAGCAAAACGCGACACAGAGGAACACGTCTGCGAAAGAGGAACAGACTCGCAGACGCAGAACGGACTCGCAGGGCCACAGGGGAGAGTGGCGGGGAAGGATGGACGCAGAGGCTGAGATGCGCTGACGAGAGCGGTTATCTGCAGGCTGGGTACACAGCGAGGTCCTACCATGTAGCTCAGCGACCTGTACTTAACATCCTGTGACAAATTGCAATGGAAAATAACATGAAAAAGAATATACATATATGCATATATACACATATATGGACAAGGCAGTGGCACCCCACTCCAGTGCTCTTGCCTGGAAAATCCCATGGATGGGGGAGCCTGGTGGGCTGCAGTCCATGGGGTCTCTGGGAGCCAGACACGACTGAGCGACTTCTTTCACTTTCACTTTTAACCTTCATGCATTGGAGAAGGAAATGGCAACCCACTGCAGTGTTCTTGCCTGGACAGTCTCAGGGACGGGGGAGCCTGGTGGGCTGCCGTCTATGGGGTCGCACAGTCAGATGCGACCGAAGTGACTTAGCAGTAGCAGCAGCCTACACATATATATATGAATAACTGAACCACTGCTGTATACCAGAGACCAACACAACATTGTAAATTAGCTATACTTCAATAACATAAATCTTTAAATAAATGTAAGTCAAGGAAGAGATTCTCCTGGCCCACCCAGATCTGAGTCTGCCCAGGTCAGAGGGGTGGACCTGGCCCACCTAGATCTGAGTCTGCCCAGGTCAGAGGGGTGGACCTGGAGCCCTTGGCTCCTCATAGGAAACAGACGATTCCTTTGACCCACACCACTCGTCATCTAGGGAAGGGCATGTGGGAACCAGAGGCTTACGGGCCGGGACACCCCGACCCTCTCTTTCTTTGTTCCTGAGACTCTCTCTGTCAGCTTCTATCACGCCAGGTCCTCCCGGTTTTTCTCCTGCTTCTAGAACACTCCGCCTTCTCTTGGGCTTTGCTTTCTCTCCCTGATTTTCAAAGCTCTGACTTCTTCACGGGTTTTCTGCTAGACTCTTCCCTTTAGTATCAGTGCACTCTCACGGTCTTCCTCAATACTTCGCTTCCTAGTTCTGCCAATGGTCCCCACAAGTCGGTGTCAACTGTCTGGCTTCTCCTGCACACGCATGCACAGATGCACACGCATCGCTGCCTGCTGGGTCTCCAGGCAGCTTACGTTCGTTCCGTCCAGAAACACGTTCTTCAGAGCTTCCTCGCACAGGTTCTTCCTTTTTGGGGTTGTGTTTTGTTTGGGGGAAATTACGCTCAGAGGAGTCTCTCTCTGCCAAATATTTTACTTAACACGGGTTGACTGTGAGAACTGTTCATAATTCCACAAGCCAGCAGCATACAGGACAATGTCTCTTAGATGAAGCAATAGAGAAAGAACAGGCTCCAAACCAGTGATAGGTTAATTACACGGTTGCTCCAGACAGAGGAGAGGGCAGGACGAAAGCCCAGATTCAGCTGCAGTGTAACACGCCTTGAGTTGGTTGTTGGGGTGAAACTCAAACCCTTGCTGTTCAGCCCGTCGCCGGGGGAGAAGGCTGCTCCACCAGAGGCTTCTGCTCCTGCTCTTGTCCCTACGGCCCACGGGTGCTACTGGGCCATCGCAGGCGAACACGGGGCATCCTGACCAAACAATTGCCCTTCTGTATCAAGATAACTCTACAAATAGGGAAACTGCTCAAAAAAAAAAAAAAAAGGAATAGTTTGAGCAGCAGCGTTTGTATAACAGACCATCTGGGGATGTTCGGAACTGCCCGTCACTGGGAAGAGCGCTGCAAGAAAGCAGACTTTCAGGTGAATCGCACCAATGCGTCCAGAAACCGGCGCTGTCTTTGATAGGATGATCGTGCTCTCCCTCTCACTGGGGGGAACCAGAAATCAGATAAGGAACCTGACCAGAAAGGAATTTAGGTGAGCAGTATGGATCAAGCACAAAATGCTTAGGCAACAGCTGTGGCACCGAGGCTGAGAGGAGGGACCACCCAGAACACTGGAGCGATCCGGGGATGCAGGCGACAGGGAGGCCCCTGACGCAGGAGGTTTAGCACCACACTCTCCGCTACTTCCGGGCTTGTAATACAGGTGCTTTTGGTTTGGGTGGTGGAAGAAACACTTCCCAAGTTCATATTTGCCATAAAAAAGTGGATTGGAAGTCATTTCACACCCACTACAGCCCAGGTTGCCCACCTTGGTAAATGGCAATCAAACCCACCTTGCCCTCCAAGGCAGAAACAAACCAGCCAGATAAGAGAGAAATGACTTAACTTGGCTATCTTCATCCATCCATTATCCACACCCACCCAACCACCATGCCTTCTGAACTGAGCCTCAGAAATATTTCCCTGGCCCCCACTTGCTCTTTTGATAAAAAAAACAACAAAACAAAACATTTTTGGCTGCACCCGCTGCCGCAGGGGATCTTGCTTCCCCCACCAGGATCAAACCAGAGCCTCCTGCCGTAGAAGTGCGGAGTCTTAAGCAATGGACTGCCAGGGAAGTCCCCTACATTCACTTGCTCTTAAGCCACACTGTCAGGCCCTTTTCCTTTTCATAAAGGCTCCTGGAGTTGGTGTCCAGATCAAACCAGAGAAAATGACAGCTATTGTTAACTATAAAACAATATGTTTTAGAACTGCAATCACAATATATGTTTATACTGAAAAAAATTCCCAATAACAAGTAGAATTATTTTCTGTGTTACATGGCTGTGTTTTAACATTTTGTGTACTTCTTTTAGCATAATAACTTCAGAAAATCAGAGCAAAAGTCACATTAGATGTCACAGTTATGTGGATACATTGCCTTAATATGTGAAATCAGCTTTGGATTATTACCGTTTTTTTAATCTTGGAAATATTACAGCTCCACTGATTGAAACTTCATAACGTATACGAAAGATTGCATCATATTTAAAGGAACTTTTTGGAATAGAATTTGGTCAGCATCATTCAAGCTTTCCACTGACCATGGCTGTCAACCCTCAATGTTTCTTGTTTTTTAGAATTCATCGTTTTAAAACTGAAAATATCAAAGGTCACATTTTCATGGCCCTACGTCTGAAGGAATTGTTCTATGTCTTAAATTCATATCATTTAAACAAAATTAAAAGATACTGATACTTTTTTTTTCTATGTGGAGTTAAGAAAGAAGTCATTTCTCAGTAGAGATAGAACAGTCTATGTTGTCAACAGGCAATGCTTTCATTAAATCTCCAAGAAATAGCTATTTCAGTATAAATGCTCCAGATGGCTTCATCCCAGCCTTGCCACCACTCCACACTTTCCTTACTGATGCAAGTCTTTTTATACATACACCAGTATGCACACATATCCCTCCGAGGACTGATGCTTTTTAATGAGTGTGAAGGGTATTCTTCTGATTTGACTTGGAATTTAGGCAGCAGACTCTGAGAACAACATTCACTCCTAAGGCACCAGGAGTCTCACTGAAATTCACAGGGATCTTCATTTAGTGACTGGCTGGGAAGAATTTGGTTGATGATAGACTCCAAGAAGTGCAGAGAGACGGTGGTCTGGAAGAAGTGACGAAGCTTTCAAGATGCACCCGGCTCTCGGGGCTGGGAGTGGGTGAGTCAGGTGAAACGTCCGAGGCTACAGTCAGATCTTCATGTACTTTCATGAGGGACTTGGTGAAGCTCCGGGCAGAAGCTAGTCCCCTTCGGGCGCTCCGTGACTGTTGTGGCGTGGAGTTAGGGTAAGAGTCACTCTCTCTTCCTCCTATAGTCTGCCACTGCAAATCAGAGACCAATAGCTCTGGGGGCACACAAGGCAGACCCTTTAACAGTCCTCTCCGCTGACCTTGGCAGAAACGAGATTTCAGAGTGGGTATTTGAGACACAGCTGTCTCTGTGCACCGACATGGGTATAAATGCAAAATACTTCACAGCAGCAAGTTAGACCAAATCCTGCTATAAATCCCTGGGGTACCAGTACCTGCCAGGCGAAGTTCATGCCCGCTGGGGACTCCCAGAAATACTCAGAGGAGATTTTGAAAATGGAAGAAGGTTCCAGTCTGGGCAGACAGGGAAAGAACAAGAACTTTGGATTCTTGAAAATTCATTTGCCTCTGCCAACAGATGAGGTCTTGGTTTTGTCAGCATTACAAAGGGATCTAGTCTTAGCATAAAGAAATACAAATGTACTTTGGGAATGTCAGTTGCCATCTTCAGAATGAGTGTGGGAGGCTTGCTTTTTTTTTTTGCAAGCAGGAATAACCTTAACGATATGATTTAGGGAACAGTGCTTTGAACTAAGATATTGCTAATAGAGTAGCCCTCAAATAACTTTAGTATGTGAGCTAATAGAATGCTTAATAAAGAACTCTATGTGATGCCAAGAATACATTCTTTCACAATACAGTGGGATTTCATCAATCAATTCTGGCAAGGAGACTGAATATGTTGTAGAATTTCAGAATCAAAATTAAAGCATTCCAGAACGAAGAAAAACCTGTTCTTTCACTAAGATAGTCTCTTTCCTTGTGACTTATGGCCCAGTGCAGAAATTTTTAATAATTTTATTTTAGGACATTTAGAAATAACAGCGAAAAATGAAGCTTTTTGCTCCAAAATTTCCTGGTGTAATTTCTCAACGACATTCTTTTGTTTCCCAACATTCAGGACTTATGAACAACTTGCTCAGATCTGTGAGTACTCAGGCACTGATTTTCTTAACCCTTCACTAGATTCCAGGCCCCAGGGCACTCCTTCAACTCCCAAGCTACAATACCTGGTTTTATTCTAGAGTGAAAAGGAGACATTCCACTTATACCAATGACCCAATGGAGGGACATTATGATACAGAATATAGTTGTGAAATTGTCAACTGAGAATTTTTGGTGGAAGTGTAGCAATATTTCAGCCAAAATAGACACGGAAATTTTGGTTGAAGTTTAGTTTCTGGAAAGTTATCTATAAATTCTGGTTATTATAAATTAACTGTGTAATGTTGAGTCTTAATTAACATCACTGGGCCTTGATTTCCTCATCGAGACATTGATTTAAATAATGTTTTGTGAAGAATGAGTAATGGGAAGCACAAATCCTATGAGATGCTCCTTTTCAAGAGGGGTTTATAATCCAAATAGGTTTCAAAATATGTCATATCAGCAGCCATTTCTCAAGTCTATGTGGCCATTATCAC
Source organism: Odocoileus virginianus (assembly GCF_023699985.2). Lineage (NCBI taxonomy): Eukaryota > Metazoa > Chordata > Mammalia > Artiodactyla > Cervidae > Odocoileus > Odocoileus virginianus. Next base: position 91,840,966 of record NC_069677.1, read on the forward strand.
AAGTCAGCCCATTTATTTAATCATGGAAATCTTTTTCAAGTTACCACCTATTAAAATCCAGATAAAGCACTTTAGAAAAGGTTAGATTAAATGATCCATATGCCTGCTTCCAGATAAGAAAATCTTTTAAAATAATAGAGACCGAGATTTACATGTATACACTACTGATGCCACATATAAAATAGGTGACTTTTGGGCACTCACTGCCCAGCACAGGGAACTCTGCTCAGAGCTCTGTGGTGACCTAGATGGGAAGGAAATCCAAAAGAGAGGGGACAGATGTATAAACGTGGCTGACTTATTTTGCTATTCAGTAGAATCTAACAACAACGTTGTAAACCTATACTCCAATATAGTTTTACTCCAACTATACTCCAATAATTTTTTTTAATATATAAAAATAATATTTCCAAGGGTCATGAAAATTATTGCTAAATGAAAAAATCATAAGATAAAATTATAAGCAAGCTAATTCTTTAATAAGGGAAAGAAGTCTTCTTTCTTATGGGCCAACTGTAAGGAAACGCACAAAACTGAAAACGGTCCTGTGAGAAGGACATCAGGCTTTTATCATTCAAAATAACTTTTTTGTCAATATGATTTTATAATTAAAAAGTAATTTTTTGCATAGAAGTGAAATTTTCCCTCTTTGTCTAGGAAATAGTGCCATTCTTCTAGTTTTTAGGTGATTCTTTGATTATTAAAATTTGGCTATTCTTTAGTGGAGTGTAGCTGACATAAATAAATGGACATTTCAAACTTTCAGTGACTCTTGCTTTAAGAAATAGTCATTAGCTTATGGGAGCAGAAAACCATTACACACACACACACACACACACACACACGGATGTATCCCTTGCAGTTGTGCCAACTTCCTTGAGATGTCTGGCCAAACTATTCAACCACTACGTGGCCTTGTCCACTGAACTAGAAAAGAACACTCCTGACCTTATCATCATGACCCATATTCATAACTAGTCCTGTCTGCTGAGGCCAAACTGATCTGTGCACTCACCTAGATGTGCCGACACAATCTTCCTGCTTCCTCTCTGCTTAGTGAACTTTAGATGGACAGATAGGAATTAGATTGTCCCTTCAAATAAAATGTGTCGAAAAATGGAAAAAGTTTATCTTAGTTACATTCTGTTTTTATTGATGTCAAGCCATTTCTTTGAAGTTTTAGCTGTTTCATGGATTGTCCTGTGGAAGAGTTCTGCTATTTATAGTTTAAAAATAAATGAAGGAAGACTATTATCCCAATGAATCAAGCAGAGGTTTTCCTCTCTCAAGCAATAATTATTCATCGATCCAAATAAAATTCACATTAAGATATAAATTAGATGACAGAAGACCTAAACAGACATTTCTCCAAAGAAGAAATAGAGATAGCAAATAAACAGATGAAAAGATGCTCAACATTGCTCATTATTAGAGAAATGAAAATCAAAACTACAGTGAGGTATCACCTCTCACCAGCCAGAATGGCCATCATCAAAAAATCTGCAAACAATAAATGCTGGAGAAGACGTGGAGAAAAGGGAATCTTCCTGCACTGTTGGTGGCAATGTAAATTGACCCAGCCACTGTAGAGAATGATATGGAGATTCCTTTAAAAACAAGGAATAAAACTACCATATGATCCAGCAATCCCACCACCGGGCAGGTACCCTGAGAAAACCGTAATTCAAAAAGACACCTGTACCCCAATGTTCATTGCAGCATTATTTGCAAGAGCCAGAACATGAAAGTAACCTAGATATCCATCAACAGATGAATGGATAAAGAAGTTATGGTACGTATATACAATGCAATATTACTCAGCCGTAAAAAGGAACAAATGTGAGTCAGCTGAACTGAGGTGGATGCATTTAGAGCCTGTTATGCAGAGTGAAGTAAGTCAGAAAGAGAAAAATACACTAACGTGTATATATATGGAATCGGGAATAAAGGTACTGGTGAACCTGTTTGCAGGGAAGGAATGGAAACACAGGCCCAGAGAAAGGACTTGTGGACAAGCTGGGGGAAGGAGCGCTGACACTGATACAGTACTCTGTAAAACAGACAGCTAGCGGAACGCTAACGGGGAGCCCAGCCTGGCAGTCTGTGATGACTTAGTGGGGTGGGATGAGAGGAGGGCTGGGTCGGAGGCGCCGCAGGAAGGGGATGTGTATTTATTCACTTTTGACTGATTTGTGTTGTTGTACAGCCGAAACCAACACCACATGTAAAGCAACTATCCTCCAATTAAAAAATAATGTTTTAAAGAAAGCTAAACAAACAGAAGGTCATACTTATTGCCTGGCGGCTCAGACGGTAAAGAATCGGCCTGCAGTGCGGGAGATCCCGGTTCCACCCCGGATCTGAAGATCCCCTGGAGAAGGCACTGGCTACCCACTCCAGTGTTCTTGCCCGGAGAATTCCGTGGACAGAGGAGGCTGGCGGGCTGCAGTCCACGGGGTCACAGAGTCAGATGCTGAGAGGGACTAACCCGTGGCCTTACAGTCCCAGGAGAGAAAGGCCCCTCATTCCCTTTCATCCGGTGCTGAGGCCAAATCTGCTATTAGGAGGAAGTGCGGCCTTTCTTAGTTTCTTTCTGTGACAATGCTTCAATCAGCATAGTTGCCCTTGGCAATAATTGCCTTTGTCTCCATTTCACGTCTCCGCCCCAGCAGCCTTGGGACTCTAAGAGCTTTGTCTTCTGCCAGCTGGGCCACTGCAGGGAGCCTCTCCCTACTTTTTATACTGAACTCGAGCTTGTTTCAGAAATACAGGCACAGGACTGATGCCTTCAGCTAGTTGACGGCTGATGTTTTCATCACTCCTGACTCCAAAGAGTTGCAGCGTGCACTCAGACCCTTTTCGTTTTCCAGGGTATTGACCAGAGGATATTGCCTTCCTTATTACCAGAAAGTTAGGGCTGAAAAAAAGAAAGTGGAGAAGAGAAGAATGAAAGAAAGAAGGAAGGAAACAAAGATGGGTGAGTGTGAGTGAGTGATAGTTGCTCAGTCGTGTCTGACTCTTTGCGACCCCTTGGACTGTAGCCCGCCAGGCTCCTCTGTCCGTGGAATTCTCCAGGCAAGAATACTGGAGCGGGGTGGGAAATACCATTACCTTCTCCAGGGAAGGTAGGTGTAAGATAGTAAAGAAAAATGGTTGCTCTTTTCCTTCCTAATCAGTCATAATGAGATACGACTTGTGGTTAGGTCACTAAATCGTGTGCCACTGTCTGCAGTCCCATGGGCTGCAGCATGCTGGGTTCCCCTGGCGGGTCCTCCACTATCTCCAGGAGTTTGCTCAGATTCATGTTTGCTCAGACTCATTGAGTCAGTGATGCTATCTAACCATCTCATCCTTTGCTGCCCCCTTCTTTTTGTCTTCAATTTTCCCCAGCATCACAGTCTTTTTCAATGCGTCTGCACTACACATCAAGTGGCCAAAGTTGAACTTCAACTTCAGCATCAGTTCTGTCAATGAATTTTAGGGTTGATTTTCTCTGGGATTAACTGGTTTGATCTCCTTGCTGTCTCAGCGACTCTCGGAATCTTCAACACCATAATTTGAAAGCATCAGTTCTTTGACACTCCACCTTCTTATGGTCCAGCTCTCACATCCATACAGCACTACTGGAAAAGCCAGAGCTTTGGCTATACAGAACTTTATCAGCAAAGTGATGTCTCTGCTTTTTAATACACTGACTAGGTTTGTCAGAGCTTTTCTTCCAAAGAGTATGCATCTTTTAATTTCACGGCTACAGTTACAGTCTGTAGTGATTTTGAGCCCAAGGGAAACAAAATTTGTCTCTGTTTCCACTGTTTCCCCATCTATTTGCCACGAAGTGATGGGATCAGATGCCATGACCATAGTTTTTTGAATGTTGAGTTTTAAGCCAGCTTTTTTACTCTCCTCTACACCTTCATCAAGAGGTTCCTTAGTTCCTCTTCACTTTCTGCCATTAGGATGGTATCAGCTACATATCTGAGGTTGTTGATATTTCTCCTGGCAATCTTGCTTTCAGCTTGTGATTCATCCAGACTGGCATTTCACATGATGTACTCTGCATATAAGTTAAATAAGCAGGGTGACAATATACAGTCTTGACATACTTCTTTCCCAATTTGGAACCAGTCTGTTCTTCCATGTCCACTTCTAACTGTTGCTTCCTGACCTGCATATAGATTTCTCAGGAGGCAGGTCAGGAGGTCTGGTATTCCCATCTCTTTCAGAATTTTCCACAGTTTATTGTGATCCACAGAGTCAAAGGCTTTAGCCTAGTCAATAAAGCAGAAGTAGATCTTTTCTTTGGAATTCTCTTGCTTTTTCTATGATCCAACGGATGTTGGCAATTTGATCTCTGGTTCCTCTGCCTTTTCTAAACCCAGCTTGTACATCTGGAAGTTCTCAGTTCACATATTGTCGAAGTCTAGCTTGAAGGATTTTGAGCATATCCTTGCTAGCATGTGAGATGAGTGCAATTGTACAGTACTTTGAACATTCTTTAGCATTGCCCTTCTTTGGGATTAGAATGAAAGCTGACCTTTTCCAGTCTTGTGGCCACTGCTGAGTTTTCCAGATTTGAATGGTTTGTCTTGGAAACAAACCAAGATCATTCTGTCATGTTTGAGATTGCACCCGAGTACTGTATTTCAGACTCTTTTGTTGACTGTGAGGAACATGCCATTTTTCCCCATTCTTGTCCACATTAGTAGTATAATGGTCAGATCATGTGAAGTAAATTCAACCATCCCCATCCATTTTAGTTCGTGGATTCCTAAGAGGCCAGTGTTCACTCTTGCCATCTCCTGCTTGACTCTGTCCAATTTCGCTTGATTCATGGGCCTGGCATTCCAGGTTCCTAAGCAATTTTGTTCTTTCCAGCATCGGACTTTACGTTAGCCACCAATACATCCACTACTGGCTGTCATTTCCTCTCTGGCCTAGCTGCATCATTCTTTCTGGAGCTATTAGTAATTGCCTCTACTCTTCCCCAGCAGCAGAGCGGACACATTCTGATCTGGGGCTCACCTCCTGGTGTCATATCCTTTCGCCTTCTTATACTCTTCGTGGGGTTCCTGAGGAAGAACACTGGGGTGGGTTGCCATTCCCTCCTCCGGTGGACCACGTTTTGTCAGAACTCTCACTATGACCTGTCCTGGATGGCCCTGCATGGCGTGGCTCATAGCTTTATTGAGTTATACATCTCCGTCACCATGACGAGGCTGTGACTCATGAAGGGTGATAGATCATTTACCAAAATTAAAAAGCTTCTACTTGAAGTAGGTCTGTTTTAATGAGATTTGACAAATTATTTACCTTTTGGCTCCCCCCTCACCTCTCATGACCCATTATACTCAATATCCCGAAACCACTGCCTCAGACAGCTACTAACCTGCTTTCTGTCACTGTAGGTTGATTTTTCCTGTTGTAGACACATATATATATGGAACCAAACTTCATGTGGGACTTCTTTCATCCAGTATTATGTTTTTGCAATTCATCCACACTGTAAAATATAATCCGTTTCTTCTTGCTGAGAAGTATTCCACAATATGGATGTGCCACAATTTTTTTTTTCTTATCCATTCACCAGTTGACAGTCAGTTAGGTTTTTTAAAGCTTAGCACTATTATGAATAAAATAGCTATGAACATTTGTGCACAGGTCTATATGTGGATACATGCTTTCATTTCTCTTGCATAAATATCTAGGACTGAGACAGCAAGACCGTTAGGTAGCAGTTTTTTTAAAACCAGAGAAGGTTCTCTAAATCTTTGTTTCTTCTGCTTTACGTTATTCACCAAGCTTCCTCAGCTCCCCCAAAGGTGTCTGCCTTCCAAAAACAAGAACAGGACTGTCTGAATAAAGAAAAAGGGAAGCAAAGCAGAAGCTTTTCCCAGGCGCATCTTCTGTTCGACTGTGTCTGACTGTACTGGCCAAGAGAAGGTCCCAGATAATTTCATCTATTTCACACTGTTGTAAACAATCTCACTTTGTCAAATTTATCTTTCCATTATTGCATTGTTTGTTTACAGAAATTGGATTGATTTTTAGTTGTTCACTTTATTTCCTGTGACCTTCCTAGCCTCACTTATTATGTATAGAAGTTTTTTGGTAGGTTCCTTGGAATTATCTACAATAAAAATCATGTTATTTGCAAGCAGGAAGAGTTTAATATCTCTCTCTCTCTAAATTTCTTTTTCTTGCCTTATTACAAAAATTAGGGGTGGTAGGAAAGGACATCCTTGCCTTTTCCTGATAGTAGGGGGAAAGCATCCATGCTTTCAGTATTAGAATGATGTTAGTTTTATATATTTTTTTGGTAGATGCCCTTTATCAAATTGAGGAAATTACTTTCTACTCATAGTTTGTTAAGAGAAGGATTTTTTCAAATTTTTCTGCATATTGATAATATCAAGTGGGTTTCCTCCTTACAGTGTTACTGTGGTGAGTTGCACTGATTGATTCCCACTTATTGAAGCAGTGTTGGAATCTCTGGATACACTCTGCTTGTTTGTGATGCATTATTTTTTCTACATATTACTGGACTCAATTTGCTATTTTTGAGGGGGGTTTTTTTGTCTATGTTCTTGGGAGATATTGGTGTGTAGTTTTCTTTTAATGTCTTCATTTTTTATGACATAATGCTAGCCTTGTAAATTGAATTGAGAAGTATCTCTCCCTTTTCTATTTTGTGGAGGTGTTTGTGTAAATTTAGTCTCATTTCTTCCTTAAATACTTAGAATTTATCAGTGAAATCACCTGGACCTCCGGATTTCTTTCTATATTTTTCTAAACTTTGAATTTATTTTTAAAAACAATTATAGGGCTATCTAGGTTATCTATTTCATTATGGGGGGGCTTTAGCAGTTTGCCAGTTTTGAGGTATTGCCATTTCGATTGTAAAATTTATGTGCATAGAGTTGTTCATAGCATTTCCTTATTATCTTTTACCTTCTGCATCTGTAGTGATATCATCTCCTTTATTCCTGACATGGATAATTTGTGTCTTTCTTTTTTTGCCATTCTTGCTAGACTTAAAATTTTTTTACTGATATTTTCAAAGAATCAATTTTTGGCTTTATTTATTTTGTCTATTGCTTTTATGTTTTTATTTCTGCTTTGTATTTTTTTTTCCACTCAGCTGGGTTTATTTTCTCTTCTTTATTTAGTTTCTAAAGGAGGTAACTCAAGCTATTTCTCTAAGGCTTTCTTTCTTTTATATGATAAGCATTCATGCTATAAATTTCCTTCTAAGCATTGCTTTACCTGCTTCTACAAGTTTTGATATGCTGAATATGAGTTTGTGTTCACTTCATAATATTTTCTATTATCTTTTGATACTTCTTCATTGACCCATGGATTATTTAGAAGTATGTTGTTTACTATGTTAATATTTGGAGTTTTTCCTATTATCTTTCTGCTACTGATTTCTAGTTTAATCGCATTATGTCTGAACATATATTATGTATACATCTGATTTTCTCAAATTTAACTATCCTTAGATTTTTGACTTGTCATCTAATCAGCAACTGCTATTCCAGTGAAACAAAAGTTCTAAATATAGAAATGCTTACTGGATAGATTAAAATCAGGTCAATATGTTGCCTCAATACCATTGGTCAAGATGCTTTCCCAGCATGTTCATAATGAACATCAACTTGTTTTGCATACTTATAATCAGTTGAAAATTTTGAAAGAAATGTTTCAAATATTAGAAGCTTATTGTTTGGGGAGTCATGGATAATGTACTTCAGTTTGTGAATAGAATTTCCCATTCTACCCGGCTCTAACCTCATTCATTTTAGCCAGTAGGAAGGGAAGCTTCATGATTGGATAAAATTTCTAAAACAACCATGAAACATTCTCAGAAATAAAAGTTTGGGAAGGGTGTCCTAGGGAGAAATTTTTCTCTACATTATAGTAGTATTTTCCTCATTGCAGGTTTGTCTATTCATGGTTTATTTTTCACAAGTCATAAGGTGTCCTGGAAGATATAATGATACGCAGGGTTGGGGCTTTAATGTGCAAACTAGTAGCTTCTAATACAGAGTTCTCAAGCATGGGGAAAAAAAAAAAAAAACAACTTTCTCTACTGTACCATAATTTCCCTGTTAGAGAATCTCTGTTCAAGGGCTTAAACATCCCAATCCATTGCTCTGAAATTTTACTATGAATGACTCTCCTGAAAGCACCCAGGGCATTCCTTTCTGGATAACGTTACAAAGGCCATGGCTATAATCAATATGTGGTTTATTAACGCTCCCAGGTAAGCAGTTATCTGGAATATGTCTAGTTAGCTTATTCTAATGGCAACCCACTCCAGTATTCTTGCCTGGAAAATCTCATGGACGGAGAACCTGGCCGGCTATGGTCCACGGGGTCGCAGAGCGTCGGACACGACTGAGCAACTTGACTTCACCCCACTCGTATAGTAGTAGTCCTTGGATTTCTTGTTAAGTTTGAAAACACTTGGCCAATAAAATTACATTAAAAATAATTAGTGAAGGAGATTGAACAGACCCCGAACCAGCTTGGCACTGGTGAGAGGTGGAAATCAGTGGACAGCTACCTCAGCCTTCCCATCCCTGGGGGCAATTCTGCACTTCATTCTACATGGCTCTTCTGAGTCTCTAATGGGACTCAGCCCTAGAAGCTTTCCTTGTAATCCGCTGGCTAACACTCACTTCACTGCATTTTTCCCCTTTCATGTCTCATTTTGACAGCTCCTCAACTCTCCTCCCAAAGACACTGCTGGAAACTCAGTCAGTCCTAGTGTCTGCTTTGATAGGGACCCAAAATAAAATAGTAACTATTCAACATGTATTTGTCAGATAGATTTGAAAATGCAGTTTCATAAAAAGAAAACATGACAAATAGAACATTAAATAGAGAGAATGCAGTAAGACCGCCTCCCCAGTTGGGGTTTATTGACATCTGGAGGCGTTCTGGAGGCGTTCTTCGCATTGAGGAGTGGGACTTCCAGCTCCCTGGTGGGACGACAGGGATGTCGCCCCGGCTGAGAGAAGGGGCCTCTGTGATGCCATTTTGGGGTATGGGATGGTTTTGTCACCACTGGGCAGTGATAAAATTCTTGATTGTCCTCTTGACCTTCTCTGACACCAGCCCTCGGGGGAGGCTGGGGCATCCTGTCGCGGTCTTTTGAGAGTGGAAATCCAGGCTCTTCTCTCGGCTTTGTTGGCCTGGGTGGGGGCAGGGCACAGTGCTTCCTGTGGTGCGTGGCTGGAGTGGGGTGGGTGTTACCCAAAAGTTCTGTCTTGCTAGCCCACCCATTTCCTTTTTCTCTTCTTTTCTGCTAGAGAAAATAGGTTTGGAGGGGGGCGTTCTTATCTTTGTGTCCACTGGCATTTCTGGTTGCTGGCTTCTTCAACTCCAAGTTCGTGATATATGAGGCAGGAAAGAAACTCAGGGAACTTAGCAGTATGCTGCTCCTTGGGTCCTGAGGTCCCTGGCTGGTCTGCCTTCTTGCTGGTTTATGGAGTTTTTCAGTGTTTGTTTTACGCATAATTTCCAGGGGTTTTAGTTGTACTTACTGGGAGGAAAAAGATAAAGTATGTCTATTCTGTTTTTGTGAAAGTGGAAGTCTCAGTAACCTTTACAAGTATGAAGAATCCCTGAGACCAAAAGATTTGAGAATTTCTGATTAAATTCAAAGGTTCCTAGGTTCTAGATTTCATGGATTTGTAAAACAAAATGAAGTCAAAGATTTTTATAGGTGGTCTCAATAAGATTGCTTAAAATCAAAGACAGCACAAAACAAAAGCATCCACTCATAATTTATCACAACGAAGGAAGAAACAAAATGTCTCAGAAGCTGCAGTCCTTGTAGCTCAGTTCAGTCGCTCAGTCGAGTCTGACTCTTTGTGACCCCATGGACTGCAGCACACCAGGCCTCCCTGTCCATCACCAACTCCCGGAGCTTACCCAAACTCACGTCCATTGGGTTGGTGATGCCATCCAACCATCTCATCCTCTGTCATCGCCTTCTCCCGTGCCTTCAATCTTTCCTGGCATCAGGGTTTTTTCAAATGAGTCAGTTCTTCACATCAGGGGGCCAAAATACTGGAGCTTCAGCTTCAGCTTCAGTCCTCCCAATGCATATTCAGGACTGGTTTCCTTTAGGATTGACTGGTTGGACCTCCTTGCAGTCCAAGGGACTCCAAAGAGTCTTCTCCAACATCACAGCTCAAAAGCATCAATTCTTTGGTGCAGTCCTTTAAGATGTATAAATATAGCATTATACAAATTTTACTCCTTTTCCTTTTTTTTTTCATTTTTCTCAATTCAGTCTGGCCCTATAAAAAGTCAATTTTACATAAGTACCCACTGAGAGGCCAGCGTGTAAAATCTCCTGCTCTTGTTCCCATGTATGACAATGGTGATTTTAAACTCACAATAACTGGCCCGCAGTAAAGAGAGTATAAAATTTTGTTAAGTGAAATTCTTTTCAAATTTATGCAATGGGTTTGCAGAGAAAGGTATCTTTTCATACTTGATCTGTGAAATCAAGTTGCTTGTTTCATATAGGACATTGCACCACACATACCCAAGTTCTGGAATACACACACAATATGGTGCTGCAATAAGGTCCATGAGAAGCATTGTAATGGCAGGAGCTTGCTGCTTTTTTTGTTAAATGCTTAAGTTCCACCCCCCCCTTTTTTTTTTTTACCCAGAGGCTGTTGTGATAGGCTTTTCTATCACTAAATAAATAAAATATTGGGTCCGATCTAGACAGATTTGGACCTGAGGTTTTTTCCCTCTAGACACCTTGACAGCATTACTCAGTCTCTGAGGTTTCACGAGCCCAAGGTTTGCGGGGTATGTGGGCAGGGTCCTCTGTTCTCCAGGGGTGAGTAGAACATTTCTCCAGAATCTGGTGCTCAGCCACCAGGTCTATAGAAACATGGGAGCCTTTCTGAAACAGGGAAGGTTCTCTATCTAAGAAGAAATCATTTACACCCCTGCTGTGTTGGTTTACTTCAACACGGCTCTCTCTAGATAGAATGATTTCCCAAACAGCCATCCGTCCAAGAGCAGTGCTCACTGAATCTCAAATCCCCAAAGGGAAAGTGTACAGTTGTCAGTGGCACGTCCTTCCCAGGATGGATATAAGACAGATCTAGCTTTCCGCAGGGCCAGGAAGCATGGACTGCAGAAGACAGCAAGTGCTCTCACAGCCTAATTGATCTCACAGAGCAGATGGATACGGCAATTAGTGCAAAAACAATTTTGCCAAGAATATTAACACTTCTTGAGTTTATCAAGAAGGGGTGAAATTTCTAGTCAATAATTTTCTAAATTTATAGCACCGTTACTGGCGAGTAGCTGGGTGTAGGATCTCCGGTCTTGTGCTCTTGTGTGGCCCAATGAGATAATTAGTAGAAGGAAAGAACTGGGTTCTTCATACACATCAAGCAAAACGTGGGATTGAGAACAAAAGAGTTTTCTAGTTAGTATGTGCTCCAACTCTTCTGAAATATTAAAGTGATTATTTTGTTTTGGCACAAGTTGTCCAGAAAGTTGCCGTAATTCTTTCTTTGGCAAACCTAGGTATAGCTTAATGAGCCAGGGCAGAGGTTGAGAAATACTGTCTGTAAAGGCCTAGAGAGTAAATATTCATATTTTAGACTTGTGAGCCTTGTGGTCTCTTTCCCAACCATTCTAATTCTACTGCTAAAAGGAGCCATAGATGATACGTAAAAGAAAGGGCATGGCTATATTTCAATAAAACTTTATTTACAATACAGGTAGCAGAACAGACTTGACCCATGGATCATAGCTTGCCAATCACTGATCTAGTGCATTGATTCTGTTGTTTGCTCCCCTCTGATATTATATATAAAAAATATTTTCTTTTTCCAAAATCAGAGCACTTATTAGAATCACCAAACTTAAAAACAGGCAGTGTTTCTAGAATCACTAAAAGATGTCATTTTCCCACAATGGTTCTTAAATTTTTTTTTTCCTACTGACAACATGGAAATACGCAGAAGGTGTTTTTCCCTTTGGGTAATCTCACTTATCAGCAAAGTCTCCCTCTTCCCCCCGATCCTCTTCCTTCTCTTCCTGAGTCCCTCTTCCCTCTCCTAGCTCCTTTTTCTCCTTCGTGTTTTTTTTATTTCTGGCACAGGCCTCCTATTCCCTTTCCATATTTCAACTTCACTTTGGTCAAATAGAATTTTGTGGAATAGTCTGACAGCCTAATCAAGAGTTGAGTATTAAAGCTATCACCCCGGTGGCAGGCAGGGATAAAGCCGAGAGCGTCAAGGCCAAAACGGCAACTGCATTTTAAGAGTTGAAAGAGCTGTTGGGAGATCTACCGACTGTGGCCAGTAACATGGGCTTGCTGTGCCTCAGTTTAATTATCAGTAATGTAACAACAGGAGTGTATCTCAGTATCTACCTTATACGGTTGTTACATAGATTGGGTTTGTCCTGTAAAGAGCCTAGGACAGTGCTCACACATAAAGCTCAGGAATAAAGTAAGGATACTTCTTTGTACAATTTCAACATTGAACTGGGCCATCAAAAAATAAAATAAAAAGGCAATTAAGAAGGCATTTAGGTTGAAAGGAAGAAGTAAGACTGCCTTAACTTGTTGCCGTTCAGTCGCCAAGTCACGTCTGACTTTGCCACCCCATGGGCTGCATCACACCAGGCCTCAGGGTCCTTTACTGTCTCCTGGAGTTTGCTCAAACTCATGTCCGTTGAGTTGGTGATGCCATCCAACCATCTCATACTCTGCTGTACGCTTCTCCTCCCACCCTCAATATTTCACAGCACCAGTGTCTTTTCCAATGAGTCGACTCTTCACATCAGGTGGCCAAAGTATTGAAGCTTCAGCATCAGTCCTTCCAATGAATATTCAGGACTGATCTCCTTTAGGATGGACTGGTTTCATCTCCTTGGAGTCCAAGGGACTCTCAAGAGTCTCCTCCAACACCACAGTTCAAAAGCATCAATTCTTCAGAGCTCAGCCTTCTTTATGGTCCAACTCTCACATCTGTACACGATTACTGGAAAAACCACAGCTTTGACTATGGACCTTTGTTGGCAAAGTGATGTCTCTGCTTTTTAATACACTGTCTAAGTTTATCATAAATTTTCTTCCAGAGGCTTCCGGTTCAAGATGATGGAGTAGAAGGACATGTGATCATCTCCTCTGAGAGTAGCATGATTGCAATTAGCTGTTGAACAACAGGTTGATCGACAGGAGGATGCTGGAACCCACCAAAAAAAGATACTCCACGTCCAAAGACAAAGAAGCTGCACTAAGACTGGAAGGGGCACAATCGTGGTAAAATCAAACCCCTCTCACGCTGGGTGGGTGACCCTCAGACTGGGGAACAATAATCCCAGAGAAGTTCTCCCACTGTTGTAAAGGTTCTGAACTCCACGTCAGGCTTCCCAGCCTGGGGATCTGACAAAAGGACTAGGGAATCCCCAGTAAATCTGGACTTGAGGGTCAGTGGGATTTAATTTTAGGACTTCCAGAGGGCTAGAGGAGATAGAGACTCCAGTCTTGGAGGCACAAACAAAATTTTGTGTGCACCAAGGCCCAGAGGAAAGGAGCAGTGACCCCACAGGAGACTGAACCAAAACTACCTCTAGAGTTGGAGGGCTCTTGTGCAGGCGGGGGTCGGCAGGGGCCCAGCACAGGGCCGGGGCACTGGAAGGTCCCCCTTGGAGTAAACTCTCTTGGAGGTCACCGTTATCCCTCCCATAGAGCCTGCAGACCCCAGGGCTGGGTCTCCTCAGGCCAAACATCTACCAGGGAGGGGTACAATCCCACCATCAGCAGAAAATTGGATTAAAGCTTTACTGAGCAAGGCCCTGCCCACCAGAGTAAGACCCAGTTATCCCATCAACAGTCCCTCCCATCAAGAAGCTCACACAAGCCTCTCAGCCTCACCCATCAGAGGGCAGACAGAAGCAGCATGAAGAAGCAGTCTCACAGTGGCTGAAACAAAACCTGTATTACAGAAAGCTAATCACGATGAAAAAGCAGAAAGTTATGTCCCAGACAAAGGGGCAAGATAAAACCCCAGAAAAAACAACTAGATGAAGTGGAGACAGGCAATCTTCCAGAAAAAGAATTCAGAATAATGGTAGTGAAGATGATCCAGGATCTCCAAAAAAGAATGGAGGCAAACATTGAGAAGATGCAAGAAATGTTTACCAAAGACCTAGAAAAACTAAAGATGAAACAAACAGAGATGAATAATGCACTAGAAGGAATCCATAGCAGAATAGCTGAGGCAGAAGAACAGATTAATGACCTGGAGGACAAAATGCTGGAAATCACTGCTGCAGAACAGAATATAGAAAAAAGAATGAAAATAAATGAAGACCTAAGAGACTTCTGGGACAACATTAAACACAGCAACATTCTCATTATAGGGGTCCCAGAAGAGAGAGAAAGGACTTGAGAAGATATTTGAAGAGATAATAGCTGAAAACTTCCAAACATGGGAGAGGAAATAGAAATCCAGGAAGCAGAGAGAGTCCCAGGAAGGATAAACCTGAGGAGGAACACACCAAGATGCATAGTAATCAAACTGACCAAAATTAAAGACAGAGACAAAACACTGAAAGCAACAAGGGGAAAATGACAAATAACATACAAAGGAACTCCCATCAGGCTACCAGCTGATTTCCCAACAGAAATTCTACAAGCCAGAAGGGAATGGCCTGATAAACTTAAAGTGATGAACGGGAAGAACCCACAACCAAGAATACTCCAGCCAGCAAGACTCTCCTTCAGATTTGATGGAGAAATCAAAAGCTTTCCAGACAAGCAACAGTGAAGAGAATTCAGCACCGCTAAAGCAGTTTTACAACAAATGCTAAAGGAACTTCTCTAGGCAGGAAACACGAGAGAAGAAACAGACCTACAGGAAGTAAGGAACATGGTAATAGGGACATACACATTGATAATTACCTATTGATACAATAGGTATCAATAATTATCAATAGATAACAATAATTACATATTGATAATTACGTTAAGTGCAAATGATTTAAATTCACCAACCAAAAGACACAGACTGACTGGGTGCATGAAAACATGTGCATGTATGCACTTCCACTTACCACATCACTCTGCTTGACCCCCCAAATTGTATAATTATTTTATACTGTGAAGTTAATCATGTTCCCTTCCCATTATGGCTTGCAATTGTACTTATCTTTTACTTTGTATCTGGCTACTGATTGTCAAAACCGATAAGCATGTTTTACACTTGTGGTTCTGTAACTATCACTCACTTGATACCATTGTATCATGATTGGTCAACAGAAAAATAATAGAACTCTATATCACCAGGCTTCTCTAGTAGCTCAGTTGGTAAAGAATCTGCCTGCAATGCAGGAGACCTGGGTTCAACCCCTGGGTTGGGAAGATGCCCTGGAGAAGGAAATGGCAACCCACTCCAGTATTCTTGCCTGGAGAATCCCGTGGGCAGAGGAGCCTGCTGGGCTACAGCCCATAGGATCGCGAAGTCGGACACAACTGTATGACTTTCATTTTCACTTTTCTGTATCACCAAAAGTAGGATCCAATAGAAAAACCAGTAGTCACTTTTTAAAATCCAGATGCATGTCAGAATTATCTTGAAATGTTTTGAAAAATACAAATGCTCAGATATTGCTTTTTCAGTCCAGAGTTCCAGATTTGTTTCTAATGAGCAGTCCTGTTTAAAAACAACTGGACTATATGGTGATGTTTTACTTTTAGATGATCTTTCACTGTTATCTAGTTCCTTTCACTCTCCCATCTCATTGAGTTTATGTTCTCCCATTTCTCATCTCTTCATCATCTTCTTCTTCTTTTTTTGATGTTCCTTCTCAAGCCTTTATCAAGTGCAGCGGAAAAGCTTTTGTATACATATACATAAAGATGCACGGGCTTCCCAGGTGGTGCTAGCGGTAAAGAACTCACTTGCCAATGCGAGTTTGATGCCTGGGATATGCATAACATATATATTTTAGAAAACTTACGAATTTTTGCCTAACTAAAAGGATTATGACATTTTGAGTCCAGTTGTTTGACTTAGTATGAATAGAATGCTAGATTTCTAATTAAAAAAATAGATAAACAACAAGCAACAAAGATTTGCTCTATAGCACAGGGGACTATAGTCAGTATCTTGTAATAATCTATGATGGAAAATAACATCAAAAATAATATATGTCTATTTGTATAACTGAATCACCTTGTTGTGCACCTGAAACATTGTAAGTCAACTACATTTCAATTATATATACATATATATATCTATTAAAAAAAATACTTCCAAGGAGCAAGCGTCTTAATTTCATGGCTGCAGTTACCATCTGCAGTGATTTTGGAGCTCAGGAAAAGAAAATCTGCCACTGTTTTCAATTTTTCTCTATGTATTTGCCATGAAGTGATGGGATTAGATGCCATGATCTTACTTTTTTGAATGTTTGAATTTTAACCCAGCTTTTTCACTCTCCTCTTTCACCTTCATCAAGATGCTTTTTAGTTCTTTGCTGTTTGCTATTAGGGTAGTATCATCTGCACATCCGAAGCTGTTGATATTTCTCCCAGCAATCTTGATTCCAGCTTGCAGTTCATCCAGCCCGGAATTTCACATGAGGTACTCTGCATATAAGTTAAATAAGCAGGGCAACAATATACAGACTTGATGTAGGCCTTTCCGGATTTGGAACCAGTCTCTTGTTCCATGTCTGGTTCTAACTGTTGCTTCCTGACCTGCATACAGATTTCTCAGGAGGCAGGTAATGTGGTCTGGTATTTCCATCTCTTGAGGAATTTTCCACAGTTTGCTGTGAAGCCTTGACGTACTCCTTTCCCAATTTTGAACCAGTCTGTTGTTCCATCTCTGGTTATAACTGTTGCTTCTTGACCTGCATACAAGATTTCTCATGAGGCAGATAAGGGGTCTGGTATTCCCATCACTTTAAGAAATTTCCATGGTTTGTTGTGATCCACACAGTCAAAGGCTTTAGTGTACTTAATGAAGCAGAAGCAGATATTTTTCTGGAATTCTCTTGCTTTCTCTATGAGCCAATGGCTGTTGGCAATTTGATCTCCGGTTCCTCTGTCTTTTCTAAACCCAGCTTGTACACCTGGAAGTTCTCAGTTCATGTATTGTTGAAGCCTAGTTTGAAGGATTTTGAACATTACCTTGCTAGCATGTGAAATCAGTGCAACTGTACAGTAGTTTGAACATTTTTTTGGCATTGCCCTACTTTGGGATTGGAATGAAAACTGGCCTTTTCCAGTCCTGCGGTCACTGCTGAGTTTTCCAAATTTGCTGGCCTATTGAATGTAGCAGTTTCACAGCATCATCTTTTAGGATTTGAAATATCTCAGGTGGAATTCCATCACCTCCACTAGCTTTGTTCGTAGCAGTGCTTCCTAAGGCCCACTAGACTTCACTCACCAGGATGCCTGGCTCTAGGTGAGTGATCACACCATTGTGATTATCCAGGTCGTAAAGATCTTTTTTGTACAGTTCTTCTGTGTATTCTTGCCACTTCTTCTTAATCTCTTCTGCTTCTGTTAGGTCCCTACCATTTCTGTCCTTTATTGTGCTGATCTTTGCACGTGCATCTTTACTTGTAGGTGACACTATGGTCTGTATAGAAAATCTGATGGAATCTACAAAAAAGCTGTTAGAACTATTAAGCTAGTTTATTCTGGGTTGCAAGATATAAGATCGATATACAAAAATCAGTGTGTTTCTCTATACTGGTAATAAACAACTGGAAGTCAGAATTTAAAAAAAAACATGCAATGGAATAAAAAACTTGAAATTATTTAGGGCTAAATCTGACAAATGTGCAAGAACTGTACAATAAAAACTATACATAAATATTTCAGAGAGAACAAAAAGCCTGAACAAATGAGGAGCTGTATCCTGTTCATGAGTCTAAAGATTCAATGTTATTAAAATGTCAATTCTTCCTCAAATTATTTATGAAGCTAAAGCAATCCCAGTCAAAATCCAGCATTTTTTTTTTTTTTGTAGAAACTGATAAACTGGATCTAAAATTCAGAGAAATGAAAAGACCCATCAGACCCCTAGATCATCAAGATGACTTTGAAGAAGAATAAAGTCAGAAGATATAGATTACCTGCAGACTTATTTTGTAAGAGTCGCTCAGTCATGTCTGACTCTTTGCAACCCAATGGACTATACAGTCCATGGAATTCTCCAGGCCAGGTTACTGGCGTTGGTAGCCTTTCCCTTCTCCAGGGGATCTTCCCAACCCAGGGATTGAACCCAGGTCTCCCGCATTGCACATGGATTCTTTACCAGCTGAGCCATCAGGGAAACCTTATTATGGAGTTTTCATAATCAAGACAGTGGAGTTTTGGTGGAAAGTTTGGTAGCGCAACAAAAGAGAAAAATCCAGAAACGACACACGTGTGTATGGTCAACTGGTTTTTGACAAAGATTAAGAGGGAATTCAGTGGAGGAAGAATAGTCTTCTCAACAAATGGTACTACAAGAATTGGAAATATATTTTTTTTTAAGTGAAAACAGTTTTGATGCACAACTTGATACTTTGTATCATATAAAATTAATTCAAAACGGATCTTGGATTTAAATACAAATCTTAAAACTATAAAGCTTCTAAAAGAAAAGATAGGAGAACATTTTTATGACTTTGAATTAGGCAAATATAACACTGAGAGCAAGATCTTTAAAAGAAAACAAATTAATTTGGATTTACCAAAATCAAGAACTTCTTTCTGCTGTTTAAACAACATTGTTAAGAGAATGAAAATATAAGCCACAGACTGACAGGAAATGATTGCAGCTCATATATCTGACAAATGGCTTGTGACCATAATATATGAAAGACTCTCAAAACTCAATAATAAGAAAACGAAAGAACTCAATAAAATTGAGTCAAAGAACAGACACATCCTATAGAAGATATATGGAAGCAAATCATATGAAAACATGTTCAGTTAGCCAAATGCAATTCATTACAGAAATGCAATTATGTTGAGATATTATGACACACCTCTGAGAATGTTTGAAATTAAAAACACTGACCATATCGCGTGATGACAAGAATGTGAAGCAACAGGAAACCTCATGCCCTGCTGGTGGGAATGTAAAACAGTACAAGTCCTTTGGGCAACAGTTTGCCAGTTTCTTATAAAGTTAAACTAATACCGAAGATACGAGAAGTTACTTCACCCCTAGGAATTTACCCGAGAGAAATGAAATGTGTCTATAAAAAAACATGCATATAAACGCTCATAGCATCTTTATCTATGACAACCCCAAACTGGATAGAACCCAAATATCCATCAGATGCTTCGCAAATAAACTGCACTAGAGGCACAGAAGATTATATTTTGCAATAATAAATGGGACAAACATGGATGAGTCTGAATATATTCTTCTTTCATGCCCAGTGAGAGAAGCCAGAAAAAAAGCAAGTACACTCTGAATCATTCTATTTGTATAAAACTCTAGAAGAAGACGCTTACTCCTTGGAAGGAAAGTTATGATCAACCTAGATAGCATATTAAAAAGCAGAGACATTACTTTGCCAACAAAGGCCCATCTAGTCAAGGCTATGGTTTTTCCAGTGGTCATGTATGGATATGAGAGTTGGATTATAAAGAAAGCTGAGCACCAAAGAATTGATGCTTTTGAACTGTGGTGTTGGAGAAGACTCTTGAGAGTCCCTTGGACTGCAAGGAGATCCAACCAGTCCATCCTAAAGGAAATCAGTCCTGGGTGTTCATTGGAAGGACTGATGCTGAAGCTGAAACTCCAGTCCTTTGGCCACCTGATGCGAAGAACTGACTCATCTGAAAAGACCCTGATCCTGGGAGGGATTGGGGGCAGGAGGAGAAGGGGACGACAGAGGATGAGATGGCTGGATGGCATCACCGACTCAATGGACATGAGTTTGGGTGGACTCTGGGAGTTGGTGATGGACAGGGAGGCCTGGCGTGTTGCAGTCCATGGGGTTGCAAAGAGTCGGACACGCCTGAGCGACTGGACTGAAATGAACTAGAACATGAAAGCTGATACAGACGGACAGAAAACAGTAAGTGGGCTCACGGGGACAGTGACGGGAGAGGACGGGAAGGGTGAGAGGGAGGGAAGTTTACAAAGGGACGCAGGAAGCCACCAGAACGCTGGCTGGGCCACATTCTGAGTTAGGGGGTTTTTGAGTCTGTGTTCTATTTGCATTTGATATACATGTCAACACTTTATCGAACTGTACACTTTAAAACATTTCCCAAGTGGCGCTCGTGGTAAAGAACACTCCTGCCAACGCAGGAGACATTAGAGATGGGGGTTGGGTCCCTGGGTTGGGAAGACCCCTTGGAGAAAGGGTCTTGCCTGGAGAATCCCATGGACATTGAAGCTGGGTGGGTTACAGTCCACAGGGTCGCGGAGAGTCAGACACACCTGAGGGATGCGCACACACGTATACTTTACTGTATATCAATTATACCTCAAAAAAGCTGTGAAGATTTTGGTAGTTCACTCTAATAAATTGTATAGGTTTTCATAATATGCATTTCTGAGTGTCAAATATACTTTTCATTTTGTGTTTTTTAATACAAATTTTTGATTAATTGTTTTCTTTATTCTCTTTTTTATCCCATGTCACTGTATGATGGGCTTCCAGGGGGCTTCATGGCAAAGAAAAATAGTGAAAGTCGCTCAGTCGCGTCTGACTCTGCAACCCCATGGATTGTAACCTGCCAGGCTCCTCTGTCCATGGAATTCTCCAGGCAAGAATACTGGAGTGGATTGCCATTCCCTCCTCCAGGGGATCTTCCCCACCCAGGGATCGAACCCAGGTCTTCCCGCACTGCATGCACATTGCAGGAGGATTCTGGTCTGGGCCACCAGGGAAGCCCTCAGTGACAAACAATCTGCCTGTAACGCAGGAGACATGGGTTTGCTCCCTGGGTCAGGAAGATCCTTAGGAGAAGAGAAAGGCAATCCACACTAGTATTTTTGCCTGGGAAACCCCATGGACAGAGGAGCCTGGTGGGGGACAGTCCTTGGGGTTGCCAAAAATCAGACACAACTTAGCAAGCAAACTACACTTTAGTATACATGAAAGTCTCAGCAAACTCTTTTTGTAGTAAGATGGGGTATAAAAACACACACCAGTAATACAATAGTGCCGTATTTTTATCAGGATCAGGAGATGCTAAATGGTAACAAAGCTTCTGCACAAATATCTATTTAAAATATGTCACCAACTGTTTGTATTCTTTTTTTCGTGAACTTCTTGTTCATTATCTTACTCTGTGTTTATTTTGGTAAATAGGATTTAATTTAAAGTGCTAATATAATATGTAAGATACCAAGACCATCATAACGATGACAGAATCTAGTCTGGTTTGTAATGTATGTCTTGGGGAGTTAAAGTCTTATGTTAATAACTGTTAAATGTCAAGGAGTGAAATAGTTTCACTGTTTCTATTACTAAAGTGAAAGAGTGTGTGTTAATTGTATAAAATTAGATACTTTGCTTAAGTAAAAATATTTGGAATGTTTTTTAATTTTTCATTTCATTGTTGTTGTTCAGTCACCAATTCGTGTCCGACTCTGCGACCCCATGGACTGCAGCACGCCAGGCTTCCCTGCCATCACCAACTCTGCTCAAACTCATGTCCACTGAGTCTGTGATGCCATCCAACCATCTCATTCTCTGTCGTCCCCTTCTCTTCCTGCCCTCAATCTTTCCCAGCATCAGGTCAGAGTCAGCTCATTGCATCAGGTGGCCAAAGTATTGGAGCTTCAGTTTCAGTATCAGGACCCAGGGTGGTCATTTCATTAAGCATGCCCAGATATTCCAAGCACAGTAAATAACACGTTTTAAAAAGTTCAAGTAGCGTTTATAGTAGAGGAAGCATTGTTATCCCCAGCTCAAGTATAACAGTGATATGAAAAACTGTCGTCTGTCTTGTCATTATAAGAATAAAATCATTCACATTTAAAAAAATAAAATGCACCACCAAGAAACAGACTCAGGATACAGAGAACAGACGGGTGGTTGCCACAGCGGATGGACTGGGGAGGTGTGGAGAAGGATGCTGGGGTTAGCAGGTGAAAGCATTTATGTGCAACATCCATGAACTGCAAGGTCCGAGTGGGTAGCGCAGAGAACTATACTCAATATTCTACAACAAACTGAAATGGAAAAGAATATACATACATAAAAGAAGGTATTAATGTGTACATGTACAACTGAATCACTTTGCTGTATGGCAGAAATTAACAGAATATTGTGAAGCAACTATACTTCAATGAGAATAAATAAATAACTAAATGAAAAACAGTGTACCACAAACAGGACTGTCCATGGGATATGGGTCTCATTCCATACCATACCCCCAAAACTTCTCCCGAATGCTCTGGTATCATTAACTCTTTTACTAAATTACAAGTATGTATTTCTTATAGTAATACAAACATGATATTGAATTTACTTGCTCATAAACGGTTATCACTGTAGTTAAAGCATTTCTACTTTAGGTAGAAAGTTCTACTGATGCAAGATGCAGAGTTTCACCTCTATATTAACTTTTTCTTAGCTGTTCAGTAGTTTATTTTCAGAATCATGCTGACACATTCTGACATTTGAGTGGTTTGATTTTATTTGATGTATTACCCTTTTTAAAAAATAGGATACATGCCAAACATCTCTATGAACTTCAGTGTTTCTAGGATAGAATTATTAATTAGATATAGTTCTTCATTTGAAAAATAAGTTTACTGGATTGTACTGATTGGAGTGTGAATTAATTTAATGTATGTAGTCTGAAATAGAGGAATCATCAAATGCAGTTAAATTTGTATGTTCTTTTCTCTATTTCTTAAAGCTCATGCCCCTATTTAGAGACTTTTTTCTCCCCAGGCTAAGAAGATTTCTGCCTTTTTAATTTTGCCTTTGTGAGCATGTTGCAAATATTCTACCTCACTCTGTTCTTCAGGTCCATTGTAGTAGAGCCAATTCTTTGTTTCTCTGCTTCTCACCTGTTTCTGTCTATTTATTTGTGTGTAAGATGTCAAAGGAAAATGAAAAGTAACACCTCCAAATACCACCTTGAAAGAGAAAATGCCAACAAATTCTTTTCTGCACCTGAAGCTTTTAATTCTTTAATCCACCATGGAATGTTGCTTAATTACATATTTTATTATGCATAACTGAAAATTATGTACTTTAGTTTCAACAATGATATGAAAGCACTTATTGTTTATAAATAAAGAGCGGCTGGTTTGTCTCTATTTTTTTTGTTACAAATATTTGTGGAATTCTCAAAGGTTCTCTTTCTAAAATTGGCTTTTTGAAAATTCTCAGAGAGACCCAAGAAAAACTTCAAGTTTTAATACTTTCTTCGGAAACCAGAAAATTCATTACTTTGCAAAAGCAAGACAGTGTCACGTCATTATGGGCAAAAGCCATTGAATAGTTTGGATATTTTCATGTTTCACCACAATTTTAACAAGCTTCACAAAGTATTTATCAATGGAAAAATGTTACAGTGGTTGAACTAGGTGATGAACCCTTGGAGGTTCATTATACTATTCTATCTTTTTGTGTCTGTGTGTTTGGTAACTCCTATAATCAAATGTGTGTTTAAAAAAACTTGGATATATGGATTTTAACCAGAGTTTTGGAGTTAATATTTCATACACTGAATTCAATGACTTAGTGATGGACTTTTTCATAGTAGTGAAATAATTACACTATGCTTCTGAAAATGTCAAATTGCATTTAATTTTTTTCTATATTTTCTGCACTTGATAAAGCTCTGATTGAGAGGAAAACAAATAAGACCTTGCAGATATAAGACTTGGGTTTGAAACCACTGTGGAGCCGCCTCTCCCTCGTGTCTGCCTTAAGTATGCATAGCGGGACAGAGATGCTTGTGGCCGTGCGGGGGGAAATGAAGCTTTCCACTAATGTTGTTGCTATTATCATTTTAAGCTTATTTGAGGGCAAAGCTAGGAAGGAGCCTTACAAGGTAGGAAGTCTTTGTATGAGACCTGGTAGAACAAATATTTGAAAATTAAAATTGGAAACAAAGGTGTCCCCTTGTGAAGATGCTGTGGGGTAGATTTGTGAACTAGACAAACATGCATATTGCTACCCACTGCCACAGGCTCAGTGAATTATCGCACACACTTAACATATCTGAACTTTCTCAGCATCCTCACTTAACAGGTGCTGTTGGTTCTTTCATAGAGCAGCCCATGGGACACCCTTTTTTTGGAGGGGGAGCGGTGTAAGGATGAATCAGAGATTGTGACTGTCATGAAAACTTATTTGAACACCATAAAAAGCAAATATTCAATAACAGTAAAAGAAAATGCAACGAAGAATAAAGAAATAATATGCAACATTTAACGCAGTGCAAAATACGTTATTTTAGAGTTTCTCTGCCGTTACTTCTCAAGGCAACAAAAATAACGGGCTGCTCTGTCTTTCCTCACCAACCACCTCATCAGCTAGTATCAGAGAGAACAGGGCCCCAGTCACCAGCTTTTGATCACAACAGGGATATTAGTTGAAATAGCTGACACAGGAAGGTGACTTAATGCACAACCTTGATATAGAGCAAGGAATCAAAATGGAATTCTTGTAGAATTATTTTGATAAAATGGAATTTTTGTAGAATTATTTTGATAAGTTAATTTGGAAATACGTATGATCCTAATCCTAATACGATACCCTAAGGAGGGTAACGCAAGGAAGGCTTAAAAATGTTCATCTTTTAAACATGAATTCCAAACTATTTTTATTTGACATGTGGAATTGTTAAACAGGTAATAGTATTCTGGTCATATACATTTCTTAAATAAGGCTTCTTTGTATTTGATCAAAATGTGCATGGTACCAGACTGTAGTTTAGCCTTTGTTCAAAGACATGCAAGTATTTAGTATTTACACTAAATGGATAGCCTCAGAAGAATAGTGAATACATTCCCTTAAAAAGTAAAAGAAAAAAATTATCTTTATGGTGAACCATAGTATCTTTATATCCTAATGTTTTAGATAGTATTACTATTCTTGAACCTCCATTGGCTTCCACATTCTCATGCAAATTTCTGGCTTGCTTTAACATAGCACTCCAATTTCTGTTGGCTATATGACAGGGCATACGCATGTTAATTGCTCTTTTTGAAAATATCACCAAGCAGTTCAGAATACCTTATTTATTGACAATATCGTGAAAATCAGGACCTTATATCAGCCAAAGATAACAATATGGAATAGGGCAGAACTGAATAATGAAATGTATGAGATTGTCATTTTCATCTTGAACCATTTGAAAATGATTTCTACTTAAGCTACATATTTTAGATAAGCACAGTTAGATATAGATTTCACTAATGAAGAAATAAACACTTTTCTTCTTTTAGCTCAGAATTCCTTAGGACTAAATGTTAATTGATATGCATTTTATATATAATATGTACAGGCTTTGTAACCAAGGGTCACACAACTAGGGCACACACGTTAGTTACCTTGGTTTTCAAGGGTTATGTGTCAACTCTGCATATTATATGCCAAGGAGATACTATCAACATTATTTTTTGCATAATGTGCAAGTATGATATGGCCACAGAGTGTAATACAAATTAGTGGCAAAGTGCTGAGGGAAGGGATCCACGACAGACTCAGATGCACAAGGTTGAATATTACCCGTAAACCATCTGACTCTGCTAAGGCCTTACCAGCACAGAGTGCCAAGCCATGCCCAGCTTTTAAAAGCTTCTGAAATACTTGGACACAAGGAAGCTTGTGCAAGGAATTCCACCACAGCCTCTGGCAACACTGGGACTGGTGGGAGGGATAAATGACACCCGGGAAGCAACCTGGAAGTTTCCTCAAACCTCTTGCAAAATGTACCATCTTCCCGAAGAACAATTTTGCTCACTCCATCATGACCAACGTTGTTTATTGATATGTGCTTTTTATTTTTGGCTTAAAATATATTAGCAAGATGATGCTGCATGAGTTAAAAAGAGTCTGAGAATTTTATTGTCATGTTGATTTCTTATACACACTCTTCAATTTACTGAAAATGTATTTTTAAAGAAGTTAAGAGGTTAGTGGGAAAGAAAAAAATCTTATTTGCAACCCAAATTCCCCTTAAAAAGGTATTACATCTTTGACTCCTTATACTAGGTGTTGTGCTCATGATAAAAAAAACCAAAAAAACAAAAAACCAAAAAAACCCTACTCTCTGTTCTAACTTTTCCCTTTAAAGTCAGAGAAGGTAGGTTGTTTTCCTTTAAATTTCATAGCATATTTATTTACCCTATTTTTTTAAATATATGAAATCTTGTTTCCATTTGAACTCAAAATTATTTTGCTAAAATGATTTTCTGAACTCTAGTAATAAGTTAGAATGTTTAAAGGTGTTTTCTCATTTAATACAAAGATGTGATAACTTTTTCGACATAATTTTAAGTTTACAGCAAACCAGCTGCCTCTGAAGTAGTTCAACTGTGCTTCAAAAGTAGACAGTAACTTTGAAAATTAAATTGGGAGTTTTCTATGATCCCATTTTAGTTTCTTTGTTTGGCATCAGAGGAGTCCAGCTGCCCTCCAAGGAGCACATCAGGGTCCAGGGAAAGAGGCAGGAAGAGAGTGGGTGATTTCAGAACCAAAGGAACCCAAATACCCCCAACAAGTAGAAAATCTTAAAAAAGCGGCAGGAAAATATAGTGAACGTGAACAAAAATAACCAAAAACTGAGACACTGGCCCTATCCTTTACATGAACATTAAGCACACCTCACTTCATATCCTGGAGTTTACTGAGCTTTATGCTGCAAGAATTTTGAAGTGCATGTTTAAATTCCAGATTTGTTATTCTTATCTTCTTCACAGAGTTCTTGTAGTTATGACATACACAACCAAATGAGCTCAGAGTTATTAACTTGTATTTCATTTACAACTCAAAAAATATACAGTGCTTACTAAGGAGTTCCTGGACAGAAGGTCCATTTTTCCCCTACTTATGTTAGTTTTAATGGCCTTTAAAAATGTATATACACCAGCTTTAAAAAAGTGTTGCCATGGCGGGCATATTGTGAAGTAAGTGCAGATGAATCTATTCTAAGTGCGTATCTGCTAGAGCCTGAATTGATGTCTTTGTTGGTGGGTCTTTTGACCATCCTCCTAATCAAGTAAAATGTCAACCAAAAACAGATTATCGTCTTCACTGTTTGACTTAAAAAATGAGCATGTGTTCGGGATTTAAATTTACAGTGTTTCAAGTGACTTTTAAAATTGCTCTTTTTCAGATCTGTAAAAGGTCAAGAAAGTTTTAACATGCATCTTACTGAGAGGGCCAGTCTTGGACTCTGTGTTACTTCACATAAGCAGACAAACCCTACCATGTCATACCATACAAACAATTTTAATTGTGTAGTTACAGTCAATAACCACTCCTAATCAGAACATTTCTGCATAAAGAAAATTGTGATACACTTATAAAAACAGCCAGCTGTAACAAAATAGCTGGTGTTTTCATAGCCATAAACTCATAAAAAAGAAATAACACCTTTATACAGAAATTTTATACAGATGTAGCTTTAAAATTGATTGTAAACCAAAGGAAGACACGTTGCAAACATCAATTATTTTCACATTAATTGCATAATTTTCTAAGGTGATCTATTAGTTTTATTAACCTAAGCTTATTTGCATGATAGTAAAAATTGCATACAACAATAAGAGTGAAGCTTATAGTATGAATTGCTTGGATAACATAGAGCACTTTTTATAGGCAACTGTGTAAAGCACATTTTATCTATTTAAAACTTTTAAGACACTTTGTTTTACTGCCCATCAAAATACATTTATAAATAGAAAAGAACCAGTATGGTAACAAGAGAAGCAATATTACATTTAACGGAAACTTCCAAAAATTAATTACAACATGATGCTGCAGGATCTACAAATAAATAATGAGGACTAAATTGTGTTTCACATTTTCTTTTCATTTTTTAAAAAATCTTGTAACAATGAGGATGAAAAAAATTACAGTGAACTTTTATTTCCAAAATAAAAACAAATTTGAATTACGGCAGTGCCATATAATACAAGGCATTTGTTGGCATATGTCATCTTCAAACTGCATTCCACAGTCTATAGTTCTTCTGCAACATACAATAGAGTAACAAACTCTTTTTCTTTTTTAAAACAAGGGGCGAGTTTCCAAAGATAAGTGTGAAGTGTTACAGAAACAAAGGAAGGAAATGATAATCACAGAAGTTATAATGCTTGTTTTGAGGCTCCAGAATAATAATTATAAAATTAAAAAAAAAAATCACTGGTTATCATGCTTACGGGCACACACACCCGGGTGTGTTCCGTGAACACAAATTTTCCATTTTTAATACCAAACAATCCGATGCTTCACCTGGGGCTGCCAAGCAGTTCGTAAGAGAGAGGAAAACGTTTAGTGCAGTCAGTGTCAGCCTTTCTCGACGTTCCCGTTTGTGCAAGTTTCTGACGACTCCCCGGCTGGACGGCGGGGCGGACCCCGGCCGGGGGCGCGGCTGGGGGCCCGCAGCTCAGTCCCTGGCGTCGGCGCTCGCGTCCGTGCTGCCGTCGGCCGCCGGCTCGTCCTCGAGCTTCACCGCGAAGAGCGGGCTAGCGCCCGCGCCCGGCGCAGCCTCATCCGGGTCCGGCAGCAGCTCGTCGTCCTTGTAGTCGGCCACGTCCACCTCCAGGCCCGCGTGGTCCTTCAGCCGGCCGTGGTGCTTGAGGTGGTAGCGCTGGTTCTGGAAGAACTTGATGACGGTGTGCTGCGGCAGGTCCAGCTGCGCCGACAGCGTCTGGATGGCCTCCTCGTCCGGGTGCAGCCCCACGTCCTGCATGAAGCTCTGCAGGATGCCCAGCGCCTCCACTGAGATCTTGGTCCGCGGCCGCGCCTTCGGCCGGCTCTCGTCCTCCGCCTCGGCCGGCGCCGCCGCGGGCGGCTGCCGCGCGGGAAGCCGGGGCCCGGCTGGGGGCGGCGGCGCCTGTGCCGGCGCGGGGGGCGGTGCGGGCTGCGGCTGCGGGGGCGCCTGCGGCGGCTGCGGGGAAACACCGGCACAAAATCAGCGGCGCCGCACGTGCCCGGCCCGCGCGCCTGGCCACTGCGCGTGCCTGGCCACTGCGCATGCTCGGTCCCTGCGCAACGCCTGGTCATTGCGCGTGCCGGGCCACTGCGCATGCTCGGCCACTGCGCATGCTCGGCCCCTGCGCAACGCCTGGTCATTGCGCGCGCCTGGCC
Organism: Odocoileus virginianus; assembly: GCF_023699985.2. NCBI lineage: Eukaryota > Metazoa > Chordata > Mammalia > Artiodactyla > Cervidae > Odocoileus > Odocoileus virginianus. The sequence goes on from NC_069677.1 coordinate 91,870,273, forward strand.
ACTGCACGTGCCTGGCCACTGCGCATGCTCGGTCCCTGCGCAACGCCTGGTCATTGCGCGTGCCGGGCCATGTCACGTGCCTGGCCACTGCGCATGCTCGGGCCCTGCGCAACGCCTGGCCACTGCGCAGGCCCGGCTCCTGCGCAACACCTAGGCACTGCGCGTGCGGCTTCGCGCGCGGCACACAAGGGCCTGGAAGGAGCGAGCACATGACCTGCCGGGATCGGAAGGTGGGGACGGGTGCCGGACACAAACGCAGGCCAGCTGAACGGCCCACCGCACCGGGAAGGTCAGAACGATCGCTAGGAAGGGAGGACCGGGGAGGGTCAGGGTGGCTGCTGGGCTTCGTCGTCAGAGGTCAGGCTGGCTTACTTACACGGCTGAAACTCAGCACTCTGAAAGGGTGAGCCACGTCCACCAGGAGGATATGCCTCCAACGTGAAGACAGCACATTGTGATGTCAGTAATTAATAACGATTTTAAATGAAGACGGAGAAGTGAAGTGTGCCGAAGGCAGTTTAGGAAGGTGAGCTGCGGACACACTGGGAAGGAAATGTATTTCGTCCCACTGCAGCAGATGACTGAAACGTGGCCCTGGCTTACAAGGTCTTACGTTCCCAGTAAAACGGGGAAGCCTCTGCTTTTCTACAGCATTCAAAGTGAAAGCTGCTCAGCCATGTCCGACTCTTTGCGACCCCATGGACTATACAGCCCGTGTAATTCTCCAGGCCAGAATACTGCACTGGGCAGCCTTTCCCTTCTCCAGGGGTCGTCCCTACGGAGGGATCGAACCCAGGTCTCCTGCATTGTAGGATGGATTCTTTACCAGCTGAGCTATGAGGGAAGCCATTAGCTCCTGTGAAACCAGAGTGTTTGAGATTCTCACGTTTGTGAATTTCCTACCAGTTTCATTCTAACAGACACACATTTCTTACTGAATTGCACTGGGCTGACACTGCAAGATTTTTTCTTACTGAAAAATAAAGGTTTCATTCACTCCACAACGGCTAGCAAATTGTTCTGTCTATACTAAGCTCAGATGTAATCAGGATTTAAATTTAGTGTATATAGACACTTTTTCATAATTTGTATATGTGCTGTAATTTTCCATACACAATTATACATAACAAATATATCACACACACACACACACACACACACACACACACACACACACACACACACACACACACACACACACTTCAGCTCCAGGATTCTTATCAACAAAGGAAATCAACCTAAGGAAGCCTAAAATATTAGAACGTTTATATTGTGCCCTAAGCATTTCCTTAATCCCCCTAAGAAGCAATTTTATTAAAAACAATTTACATTTTCAAACAAGTACTTTTTTTTTTTTTTACTTATCTTTTTTTGTTTTTGCTAAACAGTACATTTTTCAGGCTTTCATGATTATTTTAGTGCTTGATATCCTAAGGGATTCTCCTTAATTTATCTTTAACATATACTCAAGGATTCTTTTTCTTAGTGGATGGATAACCTTATTTTTGTTGTGTGTGTGTGTGTGTGTGTGTGTGTATCACCACTCCCCCCACCTCCATGCCCCCACAGACACACACAGCAGTACCAAGAAATAACGCAGGTGATTCAACAAAGAGTGTAGAATTTTAAGACTCAGGAAAGCAATGGCATTTTCCCTTAAAGGGGAAAACTAAAAGCATCCCTTTGGATGTAACAGAAATAATTAGTACAGCTCACATTCAATTCCAACAGGTTTCCTAAGTCATTGAGGTCAACAACTAGCTGGGCCCAGACCGTCCCCATCTAAATGAACTGGGGATGAATTCAGTGGATCCACTCAGTGGATGAATGGAGACAGGTCCCAGGGTTTGGAAGGGAGTAATTTAGGGGAGTCTGAGGCTGACCCTGTGGGCGCAGTGTATTTGGCCAACACCACTGTTAGCGTGGCCTTTCCAAGGCTGAGCATCCCGACCAGGGAGCAGGTCTCAGCACCAGCCTTCTGTGTGTCCCCCTCTGGCTGGCTAACCTGTGCCTGCTCACCTGTGGAGCAGTGCCAGCCTCGGGGCCCAATGCCTCTAGACTCTCCTTGCCTAAGGGTGGTGGGAGAGGGGCTCTAACGGAAAGACAGACAGACGTGACTCACCCCTAACCGGTGCTCACTGAGCCTGCGGCGACAGACAGACCTAAAGTGAAGCCAGGGTTGGGGAGTCGGAAGCCAGATGCCAATTTGGTTTCCGTCCCCTCCTCTCCCTGGGACAGAATCCAACGTATACAATTGTGATCCTACAAACTTCCTCTGCAGAGACAGCACTCATGCTCTTCCTCGGGGACAGGATCGGTGTTCATGAAAAAATAGGTGGTGTGTCTAAAAATTCAAATTTTGCTGCAATGCGGGAGACCTGGGTTCGATTCCTGGGTCAGGAAGATCCCCTGGAGGAGGGACAGGCCACCCACTCCAGTATTCTTGGGCTTCCCTGGTGGCCCAGCTGATGAAGAATCCGCCTGCAATGCGGGAGACCTGGGCTTGATCCCTGGGTTGGGAAGATCCCCTGGAGAAGGGAAAGGCTGCTACTGCTGCTGCTAAGTCGCTTCAGTCGTGTCTGACTCTATGCGGCCCCATAGACGGCAGCCCACCAGGCTCCCCTGTCTCTGGGATTCTCCAGGCTAGCACACTGGAGTGGGCTGCCATTTCCTTCTCCAATGCATGAAAGGGAAAAGTGAAAGTGAAGTCACTTGGTCGTGTCTGACTCTTAGGGACCGCATGGACTGCAGCCCACCAGGCTCCTTGGTCCATGGGATTCTCCAGGCAAGAGGACTGGAGCGGGAGCCACTGCCTTCTCCGAGGGAAGGTCTACCCACTCCAGGATTCTTGGGCTCCCCTGGTGGCTCAGCTGGTAAAGAGTCCGCCTGCAGTGCAGGAGACCTGGGTTCGATCCCTGGGTTGGGAAGACCCCCTGGAGAAGGGACAGGCTCCCCACTCCAGTATTCCGGCCTGGAGAATTCCATGGACTGTATAGTCTATGGGGTCGTAAAGAGTTGGACACGACTGATCGACTGTCACTTTCAACATGACAAAGCAGAGTAAGGTCTCACATAGTTCTAATGAAGACTGGCTTGCCAAAGAACAGTGGAAGGGGGTTCCTGCCGGGGGCGGGGGGGAGCATAGAGGAACACAGCACACGTGTTGGAAAACCCAGGTCCTGGCAGGGTATCGTCATCTCTTGCTCAGAAGCCTATGTTCAGACTGGGGGAAGGAGAGAAACGCCCCTTTCCCCGCCACGGTTAAGCGTCTGTTTACCGCCTGCTCTACTGCAGCGGCCGAGGTGCACGAACCTGAATCTGCTCGGCGGGCACGTGGATGATGTGCGGCGGCCGGTCGCCGTGGTGATGCACCGCGTTGCTCTCCTGTTCGTAGATGGCATCGCGTTCCGGCTGGGGGAGGCTGAGGAACCTTCGGATCATGGAGAGGTTCTCCCACAGGGTCCTGTTTTCTGGAGAAGGGTCTTCTTTCCAGCGTAACAGCTCACACAGCCACCCCTTAGAGACAAGGGCGTTAGCAGGTCAGTTGAGGTCCAAGAGGGGGCGGGTGGGGAGCTGCCGGTTCCCATTAGGAAGTAAAAAGGAAGGACCCTGTGCAGTTAACTTTTTCTCAGCTCAAAATACTCCCAATATGCTTAAAAAAATTTTTTAACCTGTTAAAAGAGAATAGGTGTGGTTATCGAAGAGGAGGCAGGTTTTGTCTTTTAATACACAATTCAGATTTGCATCTTAAAGGAGGGCCCTATTTTTCAGACTCCAAAGGCAAGACCCATTTACCCTAGACTCTGCAGAATGTGCCCAAGCAGCAAGGCTGAGTGTGCTTCTGGTCCTATGAATGGCCATATGAGATTCTGAAGATAATATTTACAAAGGGCTGGGATAGCTTTTTAGAATAATTTTCCCAAAAGGATTCCCTAAGTTTATCATTTTTGCATTAAAAAGGCAATTCTGTGAATATTTGTGTGTGTGTCAATGTATGTGTATGTGTAGAAAAGGGAGAGAAAGGATGTGTGCAGTTGTGTGAGCAAGAATGTCATCCAAGGTAAGGCTTTATGTTAGAATGAGTATTAGAAGAATTCTCCAATACAGAACTTTCCAGAAAGACACCTCAGAGTCCTGCCTGCAGCTGTGCACACACATGGTTCATCAGGTAAGCAGTTTCATAGAATCCCTGGGCTGAGGGAGACGATGTCCACTGAGCGCCGAAACAGCAATGTCTCTGCTGCACTCCAAGGCCGTTTCTGATCCTGAGATCCTCAATCATGAACTGAGTGGTCGAACGTGGGACAGTGGGACTGATATCCACACACAAGTAATAGGTGCTGGGCTGGAGGAAGCACTAGCTGGAATCAAGATTGCCGGGAGAAATATCAATAACCTCAGATATGCAGATGACACCACCTTTATGGCTGAAAGTGAAGAGGAACTAAAGAGCCTCTTGAGAGTGAAAGAGGAGACTGAAAAAGTTGGCTTAAAGCTCAACATTCAGAAAACTAAGAACATGGCATCTGGTCCCATCACTTCATGGCAAATAGATGGGGAAACAGTGGAAACAGTGGCTGACTTTATTTTTCTGGGCTCCAAAATCACTGCAGATGGTGACTACAGCCATGAAATTAAAAGACATTTATTCCTTGGAAGGAAAGTTATGACCAACCTAAACAGCATATTAAAAAGCAGAGACATTGCTTTGTTAACAAAGGTCTATCTAGTCAAGGCTATGGTTTTTCCAGTGGTCATGTATGGATGTGAGAGTTGGGACTATAAAGAAAGCTGAGCTCCGAAGAATTGATGCTTTTGAACTGTGGTGTTGGAGAAGACTCTTGAGAGTTCCTTGGACTGCATGGAGATCCAACCAGTCCATCCTAAAAGAGATCAGTCCTGGGTGTTCATTGGAAGGACTGATGCTGAAGCTGAAACTCCAATACTTTGGCCACCTGATGTGAAGAGCTGACTCATTGGAAAAGACCCTGATGCTGGGCAAGATTGAGGGCAGGAGAAGGGGATGACAGAGGATGGGATGGTTTTATGGCATCACCGACTCGATGGACATGAGTTTGGGTGGACTCCAGGAGTTGGTGATGGACAGGGAGGCCTGGCGTGCTGCAGTCCATGGGGTCGCAAAGAGTCGGACACACCTGAGCGACTGAACTGAACTGAATACTGTGTATAAAGTAGGCTGACTAATGAGCACCTACTCTGTACGCCAGAAACTCTACTTGATGCTCTGTGGTGAGACCTAAATGGGAAGGAAATCCAAAGAAAAGGGGTGGGGGGGATATATGTACGCATAGAGCTGATTCACTTTCTGTACAGTAGGAACTCACACACCATCGTAAAGCAACTATGCTCCCATAAAAACTAAAAGAAAAAAAGTGTTCCAACGAGCGTGCACTGTCTCCCGTTCTTTAACCACCATCTCAAACCTCGTCTGGGCCGCCACATGGGTACTGAGCAGCAGGGCGGGGAGGCGGAGGGGAGGGCCGGCCTACACCTGCTCCAGCTCTCAGCTCAGAACGGCGCTCCAGAGAAGCGTCTGCAGGCCAGCTCACGGGGACGCCGGCTGCTCCTCCGCCTCCTCAGGGTCCCTCTCCCCCGCCCACCGGCCCACGGACTGCGCCCTCCACCCTCGGCTCTCCAGACGTGCCCGTCCCGCCTGCTCACCGCTGGGCCGTGAATGCAGGCTTTTCCTGAGGCCATGTTCTTCCTGGACTCGCCTCCGCTTTCTTATCCTCCCTGCCGGGTCCCTCACCAGATCAGGGGCCTCGGATTCCTTACCTTAGCCTCTGCTTTAGGGAAACTGACCTAAAACAACGGGGTTCCTTAGAAACTAGTTGGATGGGAATGCAAAGAGGACAGGTTAGTATCTGATTTTTAGAACTGGCGAACGGGAGTTGCCTTTTATATGACTTTAGGGTGAGATCAGAACATGGCATGACTTTTCCTTTCTTTTCCAACGTGAACCACAGGAGAAATTCTCTTCTAACTGTAATACACAGCGGAAGAAGCCCCCAAACGGCCTGAGAGATTTTTAAAGAATAGCTGGAGACTCATACACTAGCTTCCCGAGACCCACCGACCACCCAGCCAAGGGTGACAGCTGCTAAACCCCATGAGCCCTACTGACCCTGACTGAAGCCGAGGCCTCTGATTCTCCACGCCACACACCACTTAGACATGTGCGTGCCTAGGGACAGTCATGCAACTGTGTGCTCACTTGATGCCGCCGTGTGCATGATCCCAGGTTAACAGAACAGGCGGTAAACTGAAGGTTTACCAGAAAGAATATTAGCTCAATAAAAAATAACCATGACGGCGGCGCCACTGAACATGCTTCTCTTCTAACCATGGCAGCTGTAGGCTTCTTTCCACAATCAGACCATAGGTCACATTTTTGCTCTTATCTATGAATGCAACATTAACTATAATTTGAGTATTTGAAATATTTGAGACCCACTTGCATAGAGTGCCCTGGAAATGTTTGTTTAGCTCCTACTGACAAATATTTGCTGTCTGGATTGAGCCATGGAAATATTTTATACTTTCCTACATCAAAAGTTATTGCTTTATTCTTCACTTCTATATTTTGATGCGAGGCAAGTTTTAGATCTGTCTTCCCGAAGGAAGGCTTGACTGTTAACTCTGGTTTAGATTACACCCCTGCCCTCTCCTCGCCTCTTCTTTAGCTGTGGCAACTGACAGGCCCCCGTGCCTATATACAGAAAACCACTACGATTTTATTACCTTTCAAGAGATGCTAGAAGGTTCATCAAGAATATGTTCTTTTTTTCTTTAGGTTTATACTCTTGTAATAAGTGCTAAACACTGAGCATATGTCTTTTTTTTTTTTTTAAGAAATAAATGCTTGTAACCAAAAATTGCTAAAAGTTAAATTAAGAACAATTCACGTAAGAAAATCTTCTTGAAGAAAGCTGAAGCACTCCAATAATTTTTTTAATCCTTTTAGAAACTTTTTAAAGTAATGCAGATATCAGTTAGCACTTGGATATATGTGGGGGGGAAAAAACATGTGGATCACAGATGTTCTTTGGAAAGGAAAATCATTAGTTCTTTTAAAATGGCTAATAATGATAGCTAATTCCCAAACAATCACACTCATGCTGGTTTCACAAATATTTCAGAAAAGGAGTCTTGACTTATTCAACAAATATTTTGCTCATATTGTCACTTCTGTGTCTCTATACTTATAAGACAGATTCTTATTTTTATTAATTGCCCATGACTAACATAACATTTCCAGTAGTTTGCTATTAACCTTTGCCCTTAAATAATACTTCTAATTCCTTATCTAAAAATAATGTGATGAATTGTAAATCTGAAGCATGTCTCCGCTAGCCTTTCAAGAGACACGATGATTTTAAGAGACTGAAATCAGATGCTTCTTAGAAAAATATTTAACGGTGCAGCTGGGAACTGTTAGTTCTACAAGGGTATTCCAAAAAACAAAGATGGGGGAGGGGCAGCGTGCTTTTCTCTTGATATGTGTCGCTCTCAACAAATAATGGAAAACAGACATTCTGACAGGCTAGTTCTTTGTCAGCAGAGAAATCAGCTGGCTCATTCCCAATTTACACTGGCAAAAAGATTAATTTACTATGATTCCATTTAAATACCTTGGAATATTCTGACTCCCTCAAATCCTATCGATCAAGATGATGACAGTAATCTGGTCTATGTTTTGCAGGAAGTGACGAGAAGCACCAAAGGCTTTCTAATTCCCCAATACCTGTCCCGAGGTCACTTTTCCATAAACCATACTGTTGAGCAAATACACTTGGGAAGACAATATATGTCAGAATATAGGTAACATGTGGCAAATAAAAATAATGATTTCCCTAAGTACTATATTGGTTCTTTTAAAATGATACATGTATAGATTTACTGGGTGGAGGAGAGATGGTAAATAAAATGCAAGCACTTTGCTGCAAAATGTGAACATAATTACGTTTTAAGCCAGGTCTCCGGGACTTGAAATAATGTAAGAGGGGTAGGGAACTGCTGTGACAATTAAATTAGATCACAACTGTTCTGAACAGTAGAAAAGACAGGAGACTAACAGCCTTAAAATAATGAGACCGATCTATTCTCAGAAAACTAAAATGGCACAAGGAACAACCTAAACTTTAAATGTAGTAAATTTGCCAAGCAACATTACACTGCATATAAAGAGGGCAAAATATAAACAGTAGCCACATGTAAATAAATTAGTCAAACTTTCAGGATGTTCCTACTTTTCAAACTGACAAAGTTTAATTTGACACCTTCTGTTCTAAACCCTTTGTTTCTATTCAAAATCACGCCTTGAGCTGTTGCTATCAATCACAGCACTCCCCCTATTACTTAAAAAAACTGGCATGGACCCTAAACAAGCTGAAAATGCCATGCAGATGAATTCTGAGATAATATGTTCAAACCTGTTATATACAACACAAATCGTGTAAAGTTATGTATTGTAAACCTACATTTATTGAGAACTAAAAGTCTTAAATCCATCTGCCACAAAGGAAATACTGTTATGTACTTTATAGGAACCAAGAACCATCTGTAAATGTCTTGCCACCGTAAGCAAGAAACTGGTACAGAAGATGCTAAACCTCAGACAGCATGAAACCAGTAACAGTCTTTGGACTGGCTTTGGTTTAGGGAATCTATGAAAGACATGGAAGATGTGGGGAGGGTAAAAGGGGCAAAAAAAAAAAGGAAAAGAGAAAATGCGGAACGACTGCCAACCCACTGCTGCAGAAAAGCAAAACAGATTCAATGACAACACAACGGCAGTTTATCATGGTCCATGAAACACATGACTGTACGCTCATTTTAAAGGAAAAATTAGCAGTTCTGAACTCAATATTCTAATGATGTGCTTTACCGACAGAATCTTGTTGTACCACACTGAAATAAAAATCCTGGCACCTTCATCTCTCAGCTGCTAATTTCCACCCAAACTCAATCTCTGATTTCCATTCTGCTCTTTTTAGAACAGTTAATTCAAGTCGATTCCCTTCTACCATTTTAATGGGTAAGGAGTATGCAATGATTTTTCACTGAGTCAGGAAAGCAACCTCCTTTCACAAATGAATTTATTGTACCTAGGGAGCCTCACATACATGAAAAGAGACCCCTGGCAAGGCCGGGTCTGTGACAGTCAGGAGCACGGAACACAACTAGTTTTCCAGGGGGAAAGAGACTTTCCTGTTCTCTAAGGAAAAAAAGTCACTTAGTACAAGGATATTGTTGTCATGAACATAATACGTTTTAAACTTAAGAGCTATAAAAAGAGAAAGAAAATGACAAATAATTCTCACTGCAACTAAGAAGGAAAAATACATTAAAAAAAAAAAACACAGAAAGGTAATTTGTGTTCTAAAAAGGAAAACATTTTATAGTCTGTATTTATTCCCTACCCCTCACCCTCATCTTTTATGTTATTTGCAGAAGTATTTTGTTCCGATCTCTGGGGCGTATAGTATAATAATATATGATATTAAAAGAAATCAATCTAAATAGGGAGGTATTTGATACAAACATTTTAGTGGAAAGCATGAATTACATTTCAGCAAGTAGTAGGAATAGGATTAAGTACATAATCCATTAAATAGTACTTCTCACACAAAAAAATTTCAGTATTGTAGACTAAACTACACCAGGCATTTTGAATGAGTACATTTTCAACAACAACTAACTACAGAGCTAGCAATTTATCATTCAGCAAATAATTTTCTACTTTTAAAAGAATCTCTAAGTGTTGCTTATGCTAATGAAGACAGTTTTTAATCTGCCCACAAACATGCTAATAGAGGGCAATTTTTTTTTTTTTTAATTTACAAAGCTGTCTGCTCTGGAGGGTAATTTCATATCAATGCTCTGTAAGGGAGGGGTGAGTTCTAATTGTCAGAACTACTGAATCTTTTACCCTATAAAGGCTTAAAGGTATCACAAAAGATGCAAAGTGACTAATGACGTTTTAAACCACTCCCTGAATGTTCGAGAAGGGACATTTTCACACTTTTTATGTTTTATACGCACTGCCTCAAATATAGTGTTGAAACGTACTACTTCTTCCGCACCCCAACACAGAGACACACAGGTCTGATGGGGGTGTGAAGCCTGCATCCTTCCTTCACACACCACCATCTAACTTTTTTTCTTTTCTGTGAGAACAACCATAACACTTTGAACAGTGAGAAACAAAAGAGCAGCAGAGCAATACTGGAAGCATTTTCAATTATTTACGAGGTTAAAAGGGTGAAATGATACTTTAAATACATCAAATTTCATCGTCTGGGCCATTTTTTGGTGGCAAAGTGGTATTGATCTTTCCAAATGCTGAAAATTAACTATTTTCCAGAAGGTCATTATTTGATTAAAGGCATTAAAGTTGAGGGCAAAGAAGCGATGCACTTCTTCCTCCCCATTCAAATCATCACATAATTTAATAAAAACCATCCCATCATGTCCTGTAATAAAAACGCTTATCTTAAGATATTGTTCTTTACCTAACATATTAACCTTTAAATGTTATGAAGTTCTTAAGGAGAAAAACCTTTGCTAAAGCAGATTATTCTATAACATAATGAGAGGCCTCTACCATTAACATTAATAAAGATACATGTTCTCTATGGAATTAGCAGGAAATACATCAATCTTCTTCCCCAGCTTACTAACATCTACTTTGTGTAAAGTAAGGAGAATTTCAGCAGGCACGACAAGTAACTTTTTCCTGCTAAGTTAACATGGGCCTGAATCCAGAAAACATGGGAAGTAAATCCGAGCAGAGACGGAGCAGTAAATGCATTTTCCATTCTAAAAGTAGCATTCTACATCCACTTTATCCAAAGAGAGGTTTTAAAAAGAAACATACTTAAGTGGAATACATGCATGCGTGTGAGCTCAGTCATGTCTGACTCTCTGTGACCCCATGGACTGTAGCCTGTCAGGCTCCTCTGTCCATGGAATTTTCCAGGTAAGAATACTGCAGTGGGTTGCCATTTCCTTTTCCAGAGGATTATCCCACCCAGGGATTGGACTGGTGTCTCTTGTGTCTCCTGCACGGGCAGGCAGATTCTTTACCACTGTGCCGCTTGGAAAGCATATGTGTGTGTCCCCAAATATATTTATCTTCAGGGTGTGGTTTCTGATGCTTGTATTTTTGCTGGAAAAAAAAAAATCACACTGGTTTTTAAAATTATTATTAAACTTCTAAATTGTTACTGTTTTAAACTCTCTCCAGACTCCTCAGTTTATTTAAGGGACTCAGCATCTTAGCCAAAATCTGTGGGTTTCCATATTGAATTAATAATAGGTCATAAACAACTATCCATGAATTTCTCACTTGAGTAGATTTTTGCCACTCTGTCTTTAAGAGGTTAGACAAAGCTAGCAGAATTTCTGGAGGTTTGGCCTTAACAGAAAGAAATGTTTCTATAATTTAGAGGAAGCTCACATTAAAATTTAGTCAATTTAGAAAGAATATTCAGAATCACTGGTAAATGATTTTTGTTTATCAATTATGCTTAAAATTTCATTAAGCAAAAAAAAAAAGAAAGAAAATTACTTTTTCTCTGTGGTTTGACTGTTTACTTCCTTTTTACATTCTCAAAGGCACTGGCTTGAGGGAGCATATAAATATGTGTTCTTTTCTTTTCCTATAGATTGTTTGGTTCATAACAAGAGTATCAGATAGTCTGGCCAGAGTAGATAAAAACATAAAAATGGTTTTCACTTAAAAAGACAGTCAGGAAAGTTTTAAAGAATATTTTCAGGAAGAATTTGAGGAGAAAAATTAATGACGATAAAAGTATGAAATTCTAGACAACATATTAAGCTAGCTGACAAGAAGATAATCTCTTAATTTGATTGAAACAGAATTTCCAAATAATGCCTTCATCTTATTTTTTAAAAAAAGTAGATCTGGAAGATAACTAATTTAAAGATTAATTTTTTCAAAGACTTCAAACCTGCTTTCAGGATGGTGTCTTCAAAGTTTAAACAAAAATCTGGCTTACATGTCTGATACTTGATACAGACTCTAAAAAAGAGTTTGTTTTGCCCTCTCAATCTCGATGCATTTTTTAATATTATGTAAGTTTCAGTCATAAGGTTTGGCTTTACATTTATACCCTCTGCCTTAAAAATCTTCCGTAAGGGAGGGGCGGAATAGATTAGGAGTTTGGGATTAACAGATACACACTGCTATATATAAAATGGGTAAGCAACAAGGACCTACTTCACAGCACTAGGAATTTGATTCAGTATCTTGCAATAACCCATAATAGGAAAGAATCTGAAAAAAAAATATATATAAATCTCTCTAAATATAAATCTATATATATAACTGAATCACTTTGTTTTACACTGGAAACTAATTCAAAGTTGTGAATTAACTAAAACTTCCAATAAAAATCCAAGAAAATAAAAAATAAAATACCACATCTGTTTTTTTTTTAAAAAAAAAAAAACAAACATCAGTCTTTATTCTCTCCTTGTTCATATCAAGTGTCATTAAAAGACAGGAAACACAGTATCTCCAAGGTTCACGCTGTGATACTCGTTTCAATTTCCGTCGCTGTTTCCATCGTAAAGAACTGTCTGTTCCTTTCCATCCTGCCCACCGCTGACCTGTCGGCACTGGGGCAACTTTTCCTTGAATGATGCTGTTAGGCACCAAATAATCATTTTAAGTAAGTCCCAAGGACAATTATCTTAGATTCAGAACCAAACAGCCTTTGAGTAATCATTCCTTCTCCTCTCTTAGGGGAAAGCGTATAGCAGCGATCACTAGAGCTTTAGGAAAGGGGAGAAGGAGCGTCACCATAAAGAGTTGTAACTCCTACAAAAAGCAAAGACAATGTCTGGCTTGGCCCCTGGCACTTCCTGCTAGGTAAACACACAGGTGTAATTAAGCTTTCTCGAATCTGCTTGGTCCGCTTTGAGATGCCCTTGGAAAAGGGAGGCCAGGATGAAAATCACTGCTCTGGTCTTCGCTTGCAAACTACCCAAAGTTATCCTATTGCTCAAAATAACCTTGAAAGCTTCCCAAGAGAGAGAAAAAGGTTACCCTCCCTAGAGCTTCACGGAAGGGTCCTTCAGTCACGCGCGGACTCAGTCGTGTCCGACTCTGTGACCCCGTGGGCTGCAGCCTGCCAGGCTCCTCTGTCCCTGGGATCCCCCAGGCGAGAGCACTGGAGCGGGTTGCCGTCTCCTGCTCCAGGGGCTCTTCCTGACCCGGAGATCCGACCCGCGTCTCCGGCACTAGGTGGCAGATTCCCGGCCACCGAGCCGCCTGCAAACCCAATCACACTCAGGTCCTAATTCCTCGGACCGTTTACCAGCTATCATTTCCCACATTCTACACCCACTCTCCATACTGTTTTCTCAAATAGAAGAGCCTCTCCTTTGTTTTTTCCTGCCCATCTAAATACTAACTCTCTTTCCAGTTAATCTCCATCACCTCAGCATACCAGGTAAGAGTTATATCCAGGGCAGACACTTATGTGTGCGAACTTGAGCAAATCCCCCGAGTCCCTGATCCTCCTCGACGAAGTGCAGATAATAATGGCATTCATCTCAGAAGACTGCGGCTGCTGCAAATGAAACAGGGTTATGTTCAGCCCAGTGCCTGGCCTGTGATAACGACACACGGTCTGATGGCTTAACCCAAAGCACTTGCCTTAAATGGCCCACAGTTTAGTGGGGAAGAAGCAGAACTCAAACATAGCTATCAGAGCAAGGCAGTGTGTAGTGAAAGTCAGTGATGGGCAGACAGCAGGTGGGAACCGAGAGGAGAGATGGGCTGGAGGGGCCAAGGACGTCTTTGCTGATGAAGGGTCACGGCAGCTTGGCTTTGCAGAATGGGCAATATTTAGTGGGAAGAATAAAGAAAAAAAAAGAATTAGCAATAAGCTAGGGAAAATAGGTGGACAGTAGCTGTGGAATCCACTATTTCACCACTGCTCTTTACCATACTTGCTTGAGAATACTACTTAATTACTGTGCCTTCACCTCCTCTATCGGAGAAGGCAATGGCCTCCCACTCCAGGGTTCCTGCCTGGAGAATCCCAGGGACGGCGGAGCCTGGTGGGCTGCCGTCCATGGGGTCGCACAGAGTCGGACGCGACTGAAGCGACTCAGCAGCAGCAGCAGCATCTCCTCTATATAATGTCAATTTGTTAAGACAGCCTATGTCTTCATTTTAACACTTATTCTAATAGTGACTAGCCCAGCAACCTCGGTCAAGTGCCTTGAGTTCACTAGACCCGAATTTACTTCTCTGTAAAATGGGGGTAATGTTACCACCACTCATAGGGTTGTAAGAATAGTGGAGATAATTCACACTAGGGGCTTGGCACGCAGTAACAGTATGATGAATGTTAGCTATTATTATCATTGTTGTCATTATCACAAATATAATCCAAAGGAATGTGGGTATCTGGGGAGTTAATGAAAATAATTCAGTTACCACATCCCAACCTGAACCCAGTATCTTTCTCCCACAAACACGGCTCCTTCTATATAGCTTAACTGTTAATGGCATCACCACTCACCCAGTCACCCGGGTGAAAGGTTGCTATTTGAAGCATAAATTAGTATAATCTTTCCAAAGCACAATGGGAAATGATGAGTGTAGAATGACTAGCAATTACCTTTAAAACACAAATGCCTTTTTTGATCCAATAATTTCTACTTCTGAGAATTAACCCTAAGGAAATAATAGATGTATACAAATATTTAACTATAATAATGTTCACATTAACATTGTTTGTAACAGCAAAAGTTGAATGCAACTTAAATATACCTCAATAGGGAGTTAATTAAAAGGTGGGTTTAGAGTATGAATGAATGAAAGGCATATATGTGCACGCATGTGTATGTATGTATATGCATAAACATACACATATGTGTATATAAAGAACACAAATCAGGCTATTTCTAGTTAATTGGGATTTGGTATTTTTTATGGTCTTTCCTCCGTTATGATTTCTTTTTTTTTTTTTCCATTTATTTTTATTAGTTGGAGGCTAATTACATCATTACAGTAGTTTTTGTCATACATTGAAATGAATTAGCCATGGATTTACAGTATACTAACACATATATATGATTTCTTTAAAATGTGTTTTTCTATACTGGCTAGCACTATTTTTCAATTTTAAAAAAACCATGGCAAACAGATGCAATTAAAAAATCTGACTTTTCTTGTTTGTTTTCTCCCTAAACAATCATAAACTCCCAACAATTCTACTCCTCAGTGTCTTTTGAATTTGCATCTTCCTTTCCATTCCTGCTCTCCGGTCCGGCCGTCCACATTTCTCCCACAAACTGAGGCTGGCGGACTTCTTTACTCCAACCCACCCCCATCTCTGCTGAGTTAGATCTGTCGTAAACTCGGAGAGCCCCGTGCAGGGCATGCTCTGCACCAGCCTTCACCTAAGAGGTCTGGAGACGCCCTGACGCTTACATTTCAGTGAGTGAGGGTAAAAATACAGCAGAAGACTCCCTGCAACACTGAAGTGGCAGTGAGTTGGGGGAATCAGAGGTAAGTAGAAAAATAACACAGTCTGAGCCATTTAGTTAGTGGCAAAAAACTGAATACACCACTCCCATTCCTGAGGGCACTGTGCGTGACAGCAAAGTCCAACAACTTATAATAATGCTGCATTTCAAAGAAGTAAGATCGGAAGTGAGCTCAGCCTAGCAGGGTTAGGAGGCAGAGAGGCACTGTAACAGGTTTCTGGGGCTCCTCTGGGGGTCCAGTGGTTAAGACTCCATGCGTGCCATGCATGGGACACGGGTTTAATCCCCGGTTGGGGAACTAAGATCCAACATACTGCACGGCATGGCCAAAAAATAAATAAATAAAGATGAGATGAAGTGTTAAAAAAAAAAGTTACTGTCAAAGGCATATACATTTGACTATTTACAGTAGAGGTTTCCTGGGAAACTTGTCTTTTTCCAAATCCCTCAACCCCAATAAACGTGTGCTCTTGTACCATAATATTATGAAGCAAATTTCTTATGTAGCATTAAGGCACTATTAAAAACTTAAAATATTTATTTTTTTCTTCAAAATTACAATGATCATAAAGAAAAAATGTTGCAGAGTATCTGTATATGCCATGTGCAAAAAAAACCCTATAAAAATGTGAACCTATAACATGAGTAATTTTTAGGTGATGATTGACTCAATACACCAGTTGTCAGCTTACAAAAATAATCTATTGTCAGGTTAATTTAAACAAATATTTCTGCCATTGCATTTTTCACTGATTTATATAAAACTTTTCAGCATTGCAGATAAATCCTCAAATGAGCAATACCTCTCATTACTCATATTGAGGGGCTGTGAATTAAAAATTTAAATCTTCCCTCTATGATATTCTACGAGAGATAACAAAAGAATGTTTAAAACCAGGGGAAGGCAATTCGGGATTGTAAAAGTTATGGGGCTCATATCTTAGAGGAACCATCAAGCGGGCAGGGTCATTACAAGCTCCCAAGCTGCTTATGATTTTACAGATAAAGTAACACCCATTTTGCGGCCAAAAACCACACTGTTCTATCCATTATGCAAAGCGACTCATCAGAAGTCAGCTTAAATGAGGAACTCGAATTTGGGGATTAAAAAAAAAAAAGAGACTTAAAAGAAAGAAAGGGTGACTATTTCTAGAAGCATCATGGGAGTGGCAGTGATAACGGCCAGGTTAGAAAGGTACCAGTGAAGGCGGACGCGCAGGCCGGGCCGGGGCCACGCGCGGGAGGCCTCTCCCAAGAGGGGCGGGCAGAGCGGGGCCCACCCTGGCCTCCTGGGCACAGGGTCTCCCGCCCTCCTGCCGCCGGGACCACCTCAGGCAAAACTGCGCCTGGATGAACTCCTCCTGAGTCATTCCGCCCTTCCACAAATAACCTCAAAGGGCCGTCTACCGGGAGGCTGAGACGTGCAGACAGATAGAAGACGACCATCTCTCCCTGCACTTACTGGCCAGTGAGGTAGATCAGCTGAAACCTCAGGCTGAAGCTGAGAGCCAAGGCATAGTTTAATTGGCAAAACGTTTCCAGCCTGAGGGCAAAGGCACTCTCCCAAATGCTGGCACTATACGTGGCCGTCAGAATACTGGGGAAAAGGTTGGATATAGGGTTGTGTTGTTTGAAATGTCACTGCAATCATCGTCACCCATGCTTACATACTCTGGAGTGCAGGGTACTTGAAAAATAAGCACCTGAAACAGTAATAAATAAATCTGTCCCAGGTAAGTTTAAGAACTCTTCAGCTAATGTTTTAAAAAATCAGACATTTCTTGTTTTCTTCTAACACACAACTGATCTAAACATTCGTCTCCCCTCTTTTGTATGATGGACCCATCTGGTAGTCTGATAAAGTCCATTGTTTTCAGGACAACGTTTTTATGTGCCAGAAATAAAATGTGTAAAATTACCAAAAAAAAAAAAATCAACTGTACTGAAATACAGTCATCAAAACTGTATGTTGTAGTAATATAACAATGTGTGCTTCATTATTAGCATGCTAAATAACAAGATTGAGGAACAGAGCTAAGACCTACCATAATTTTAGAGTGATGAGCAAAACAGTATTTTGAGATTATCTACAATAAAAATGTGACATGAAAATATTTATGATTTTTATTGGTGACAAATCCTTAGGTATTCCTAATAATACTGTCACTCGTTGCCTATATTGATAATTCAGTGCCTAATCTCAATAAGACATCAGTGAAATAAAGTTCTTTTATTCTACCTAAGTGCATGCAGGACCCTTGGGGGAAGGTGAGACACAGGTTAAGAATTCCTGAAGAGGGGGCCCCCTACCAACATCTATGTGTCTGTGTAGATATGTAGACACACACCTATATTTATATACATTTCAAACATTATTCCAGAACTATCTCATATAAGCTTCTAGTAGATTAGAAAACAGTGGTGTTTAGGAATTCTTGGAACAGATCTCCTTGCCATGCTGCTTTTTGGTTTTGTTTGTTTTTGCCACCACACCTCTTAGAGATGGGTTGAAGGGAACAGTCATCACTAGTCAATGGTTCCCACATTGCGTCCCGAGGAGCCCCAGGATTCCACCAGGGGTGTTTCAGCAGAGCCCTGGGTGTGTGAGTGTGTGTGTGGGTAAGACCCCGCCCCCACTCAATCACCAAGTCAGTGGAGGGAAGACTTCCATCAGATTTATCTGTTTCAGGTCTGGAGGAGAATGCATTCATAAAGTGAGAGTTTAATAGTGTGAACTTTCTCGGCTGACAGTTGCGCCAGCACATATGTATACCTCACTGTGTTTTTACCTGGTCCCGTCATGAGCTCAGTAAATGGGTTTACACACGTGAATAAGGAAGCGTCCACATTCTGACTTAGTTCAGGTCACACCATCCCCAAAACTATAAAGGTAAGCACCATCAGCAGAGTTTCCTTTGAGAAACGTCTGTCTGCCCGGACAGCAGCGCTAATGGTACTTTTCCAAAGACACCTGGGTTTCCTAAACAGAAGAGGAAAAAGTCGCGGGGCAGGTACAAGACGGGGCAAGGAAAAGGAATGGAATCAAGGCAGGTGCGGGCGGTTGGGGGGCGGTGGCCGGGAGGGAGGCGTGCAAACAAACAGTGATTGGTCTTTCTTCCCCTCACCTCTTCAAAGGGCAAATGGCTATGAAGGACAGCCTTGCAGATTTGAGAGCAGGCAGAAGGAAGCTAGCAAAGAATTAAAGAAAGAAAAGAAAGTGAACAGGAAAGACAGTAAAGGGAGGGCAGAAAAGGAACCCATGACTGTCTCATCACTGTACATTCTATGCACACCTCAGTGCTAAATTTATCCAAAAATATAAACACGACTCTCTGCCTGGAAATTAAGCTTGATGGATAAGGCGTTAGTTCTTATGGTTACCCAGGGTCCAAGTTATTTAGTCTCTTTAATCAAAATACTAAAATAAAATCATTACCCATTAGGCTATTACCCTTCCCCCAATCTCCAAACACACAAGCAAAAATTAATTGCAAGTCAGGAAGAAAGAAGGCAATTTAGACAGTAACAGCTTGGCATGGACCAAGCTGGATTTTTCTAATAGCATTTGTCTGTTTGTGAACGTATATTTTATTTACAGCCTTCACTTCCTTGACCCACTGAAAGTAATTTATTTTTTACCTAATCTGCATTTCATTTTAACCACCAAATACTCCATCAACGAACCAGTCAAGTAACGCCCTGACAAGCAGCCTACTGTTGGTATGTAACAAACGGGGAAACACTTAAAGAAGACATCTGGGGCAAGGCACCCCTCAGCAGCTATTAGACGCTCCGGGTGCCAGGTGACAAGCTCGCAACCAAGAGTGTCAAGACAACTCCTGCACGCCGGCTCTCATTCCCTGCCTCCTTCACCCAGTTACCTCTCCATTTCACCGACCTCTTCCAAACCTGTGGTTTCTCATGGACTGCGTCTATTTTTTCCCCTTCGATGTGCTATCCTGCCCTGAAGAACGTTTTTTGTTTTTTTTTTTTTAATCAATCCCCTAAAATGAGAAGTTGAAGGTGGACTTTCAGGCATCAGTTAAAAACCCCAAAAAAGACATGTTAAAGGAGGAAGCTCTTTAGCAATCTGTAATCACAGGGTGCTGGCAACCACTACCCCGCCACACAGCGACCCAACCCCAAGCCCCAGCGGAGCGGAGTTCGCCTCCTCTGTATACCGGCCCGACTCCGCACGGTCCCCGACGGAGGAGGCAGCCGTTCCAGCTTTCCAGTAACAGGTCTCAGACGACAGCACACCAATCCGGGGCTCAGTTCACTCTACGTAACACGGAGTTCACAGCCTGGGTTTCAGACAGCCCATCTCTTCACTGTACGTCCCTCATAAATATTTCTTTCAGGCTAAAACACCCCCCAAACAGTGCTGGGTCCCCACCCGCGAAGCCCTTCCATTATTCCAAACCTTGCCTCCTCTGGGACTCATCCCCACACTAACATACCTGCCGGCGGCACCGCCAATGAAAACAGCATCCTTTTTCACACTTGTGCCCCTGCTTCAGCAACAGACTCACGGAACATGGACCTGCCCAGGACGCGGCAGTCTGACCCGACCTGCTTCACTTTCCGGGAGGGGAAAGTCAGAGGCCTGGCAGGTCACGCGACGTGCCTGGGTCTCCACAACGTGACGGACGGGAAACTGGGACCCCTACTCTTTGCAACCCCCAAGGCCTTCTCTGGAAGATGGAGTTTATATACAAGTTGTTATATAAACCACAAGTGACTTTGCAGATCAGTACGTTTCTGACACAGATAATCAGGAACCACACTCTCCTCTTTTCTTCAGCTTGGAGTAAAAACATGGGCTACACTACAGATGATATGGATGACTTCAGTGATGCCGGTGAAAAATGCTGACCTTGAAATAGAGTAAATATTCAAAGAACAAATTCTGCTTCCTGCACATCTCCCTGAAGATCTGCATGATTGCAGAGTGGGTGAAGGTGGGCTGAGCTGAAAGGCAGGATCAAGTTTATAGACTCCTTTTCTACTAATCTCAGCCAGGACTTATTAACAGATACAGGAAAACTGTCTTTGCATTAGACAGGGACCCAGCAGGGTCCATAAAGAAAATTACAGCATTTTCCTTGAATAATGGGGATTCTTGCAGTCTCGTTAAATTTAATGGAAAGACATGTTCTCGTCTCCTACTCAAAACTCAAACTTCACACATACTCCAGCATCCCTGAATATATATATATATATATATTTATATATATATATATTTTTTGGTTCTTCTTCCTCTTCTCTTTTGTATCTGCAGGTATACTTAAGACAAAAAGAAACCCTAACATATGAAAACTAAAGTTTGCAAACGTGGAAAGCTGGGGATGACTTCTTAGGTCACAAATGGAAACTTTCACTTGCAATGAAACAAGGCAAGTTTCCTTTAAGAGCCAAGCTCAATGACTGCAAAATATGATTTCATGTGCATGCTGGCTCACCTATTTTGAAGTAGCTGTGCAGAATTCTTCAGGGTCATTAAAGCAGAGGCAGGACAGGAGTCACAAGCTGCAATTTCTTACCCCACGTTTCTTATTCTTCTTCTCATCCCCATTCAACTACATTACAGATAGAGCAAGTCTCTTTCTGGGTATCCTAGAGGACAAGTGACAGCCGTGGGGGGGACCTCAATGATTAGCAACCGGTGCTTCACTTCTGTGTTAAGAAGGATTCTGAGGTCGTACCTGCACTCAATAGAAGTCAGTGAAGTGACAGGTAATGTGAGACTTTAATCTTCCATGATAATAGTATCTTGCAAAATGACTACACAGGCTGATTAAGACTGAGGACATCAGCTATGTGAACTGTTCAGCAGTTCAGATGGAAGAGGGATTCTAAGACAAATACTTTCTTTTCCTCTAAAGTGATATGCAGACCAAAAGAAAAAGGATGAATAGGCAGAAAGATGCTAGCTGCAAAGTGGGAAGACATTATGAAGCAAACACAGAGCAAACAGTGAAAAACTGAGAAGGGAAACTTTCCTGTTTTTTAACATAAGGAAATAAGGAAGCAAGGTAAATGGCGAAAGAAAGGAGAAAAATTCACTATTCTGTGGGAAATGGCACCTCTTATCAGTGAGGAAGTTTCGAAATGAGGCTCATAACTTCAGTAGTAAAACAAAAATAAAGATAAAAAGGAAGAGTGTATTTTATTTGGCATTAAAAGATATTTAACTAGCTCGATCTACATTTTAAATGGTCTCTAAAGTGGATTATTGCAAGCCTTCTCTAGAGGTAGAGTTCTACATCACCACAGATCCTATTCCTTCCTCCTCTCTTAATTTTAGTTCTCCACCAGCTTTTGCCTTCTTACAGCTCCAATACTTTAATTTTCTTAGGGCTGGGTTCTTCTGAGACCGGTGATAACTTGGGCCTTAATGGTTGCCCTGCACCTGCACTTTCTGCCAGGCTGTCTCCACTATTTCTAAACAGAATTCACTGGTTTTCAGTTCTACCCTTCACACCAAGTCAACACACCTCTCTGGGAAGTAGATTTTTGATGGGTCCATTTTTGTTTTGGGATTGTGAGGAATATGATCGCCATGCCTAAACTAACAACTTTTCATTGACAAAAATAAGGGAAACTCTCCTTTAAAAAACTGCATATATCCACTGTAGAAATTCTTTCTGAATTTAAGTTAAAAAAAAAAAAGGTTTGACACTGATAAAATAAAAAGGCAGAGACTAAAGGGATATTATTGCTCCCATCCAAAAAAAGAAAGAAAAAAAGAAAAATTGTGCAAAAAAAAAAAAAAAAAAGGCGGGGGGGGGGGGTGGGAATGGAGAGTACCATCTTTTTCCATCTGAGTTTTGGCAAAAGTGAAAAAAAAAAAAAAAAGGAAGTTGATGATAGTTTGGATAAAATTACCTGGAAAAGAAACTAGGCAACTTCTCTATTTTTCTAGACACTTTTGTCCATCGCATTTTATTTTTATTTAAGGACATCTCCCACACACGCACATGCGGACCCCCAACTCTTAAAAAAAGGGGGGGCCTGAAATTTTAGTTACACCACATGTGGTTTTCATTTGTGAAAAATGAACAAGCTGTTTGTGGTTAAACTGTCTAATCGCCTGTTATCAATCTAGCGCTGCATTCAAGATTTACAGGACCCATCAGCTTCTGTGCTACATTAGCTGGAGGGGGGGGGGAGAGGAGGAGGAGGAGAGTTTATCCTGAGGAATAATATTTCCAATGCAGCCACGCTCGCGCTACATCTGGTGGTGCTGGTAGCGGCAGTTAAATTGAAATATTTCACAGCGTGTGTCAGAAACATGCAGAATGGTAATTATGACAGATCTGATTAAGCCGAGTGCCACACGCTCCCTGGCCAGCGACGCTTGTGCAGGTGTGACCTTGTGCGTGCCTGCGTGTGTAAATAAAATTAATTACAAGCGAGAGGGTGAAGGCTCCGGTGACATCACAAAGCGGAGGAACTCCCACGGGGGAGACCTAATGGAATATTTTCCCTCAGTCTAATAATACAGTTCATATTGACTTGAGGTAATTAGTGGGATCATTAAAGCAGTTTTCCCGGCGTATTTGGCTGCCTGATCAGATTAGTGAAAATGTTCTTCAGAACAAGCCCTGTGTGGTCTGCCAGAGAGGAGGAAATAAAAAGCAACAAAGCGTATTTTGGAATGATAAGCAGCGCTGGACTTGTACTCCAGAAAAAAAAACCACCACCACACACAGAACTCCTCTCTGGAGCGCTCAGATCTCACGGTCCTGTCCGTCTTCATTCTGCTATCCGACTGGTGCACTCCTAGACACATTCTCAACTATTTCTCTCATTTCCCCTCTCTGCTACATCCGACTGCTCCATCGCGATGAGCCAGCCCAACTCCTCAACAAATCTCTTTTAAACAAGGCAGGATGAAAACTGGGGAAGAGGCTCTTCGGTGACTGCCTTGCCATTAAGTGACTGGATGGGGCCACTGGGAAAAAAGAGAAAGAGAGGAGGGGGAAAGCAAGCCCAAAGGAAGGAATGCCACTGAAAATTCACCTGCTAAATAAAAGGGTCCTCTCTTCTGCAACCTACAACGGAGGCGTACGTATTTCTCTGCCTTCGGAGGCAAAACGGGTTTTGGCATGGGCCGAAGTTGGGGCCAGCGTTCTTGAGTTGAGCAGAACGCAGGGCCCTCGTCAAGTAAAGGGCCATTTGTCTGAAACTAGCCTACTGAGCATGCTCTCGGCAGCCACCGGGATGTGCCAAGCGCTGTCACAGATGGCAGGCTCTGACAGTTCCCATCCGCAGCGTCGGGGCTCGACAGTTCAGCAGAAGATCAGTGACATTCTGTCTCATTAGAACCACGCTAATTATCACAGCTAGTTTCAGGGGAAACCATGTGTTGCAATGGTCAATTTGAAGGAGTCTGCGCATCAACAAACTGGTAATAAGGATCAGACACCTTATTATACGACAGCATGCTGCCTGCGATCTGATTTACAGGAGCAGCGGCTCGGAGGCGGCCGGGCTATGAGCCTGTGCGTTTCAGCCCAATTCCTGAAGCCGACGGGCTGAAAACGGGGTCGTTTAAAAAAAAGAAAAGGCCACTGGGATGGCTGAAGCAAGAACTCAAAAGAGAATACGTTCTCTATGACTAGACACCCGAAATAGATGAAGTCACAGAGAAAGGACAACTTCATCTCTTTAGCAATCACATGGTGATGGCACCAGCAGATCGGAGCTTTTCTTTTTACAAGATACTCAATGATAAATTATAGAATGGCTACATTCTTATGAACCTCTAAAATCTATTTTAAATATATATATTTCGTACATGCAGATATAGATATATACATGGCTGGTCTATGATTTAGTTGTGTCATTTTATCAGGCAAAAGAACAGCATGTATAAAAGCATAACAACTATAGTTATAGGAATGAATAACCCCAAAGGTTACTTTTTAAGGTACTAAAGGTCTTCTTTGAGCAGGGAGGAAAAATGCTACATCAGATTCATATTCCCAACATAAGTTCTTCCGTCTCTCTTTTAGCACCTTTCATTGATGTGAAATTTTAACAGTGCAGTTTCTTCTAGAGCTATTTTTCTATTGTCATTTTGCATAAATGCATTTTCATAGCTCATTCATTTCACAGGGCCTTTATTTTCATTTCTCATATGAGGGGAAAAGAAGATAAAGCTAAAATAAAACCTACCTTTACTACCCAAGCCATAAAAGACAACTGGTGAGACTTTTGAGAAAACACTTTTGTCTTTTCAATTGGCAGTCTGTTAAAGAACTATATCGGTGTTATAATTACACATGAAGTTTAGCTGAATAGCATTCCGTTTTGAAATTCATTCCTGCTGAGACTTAAAATCCCACTGGTCTGGTCTATTCCCTGCTCCCATTTTGTAGATAGTGGAGCCTGTCCTTTAACTCTTCAACTGTCAAGCTAACTATATTGGGTCGGCCAGAAAGTTCCGTTTGGGTGGGGAAAACCTGAACGAACTTTCTGGCCAACCCAACAGAAGGCTTCCAAAAAGAGGAACTTTCATAAGATATCCTGAGTCTACACTTTTCAACTTGTATTACATTTCAGGACAAAAGGTGGCCCTAGATTACAGTAGATTCTACAGATACATGCTTGGTATACTCACGCCTTAGAAGGCATCACACGCTGGCCTGCCTTGAAGGACCCACTCTGGGGGTCACCCTCCCCAAACTTCCTCACGTGCTGACCCTCTTTTAGAGAACTGACTCAATAGTTACAAACTGCCTCTTTCCAAATTCTGAGTAAAAATTTTTTATGACATTTTTTGAAAGCCGGAGAACTGGGCTTAATGAGTTACGATTATACTTGTTACAGTGAACTTACTAAATGGGAGAATGAGGAACGTATATTTACATGACTCCAGTTACTTAAATTTCAGAAGAAAATAAATTTTTCAAGGATTTTCAGGTGGCAATAAGATATCCCAAAAACCTTTGGTTTGACTTGCTGAAATAAACAGTA
This sequence comes from Odocoileus virginianus, assembly GCF_023699985.2. NCBI lineage: Eukaryota > Metazoa > Chordata > Mammalia > Artiodactyla > Cervidae > Odocoileus > Odocoileus virginianus. Next base: position 91,895,809 of record NC_069677.1, read on the forward strand.
TCAAGTGTGTAGGGAGACAACACCCCTTTATGTGATATTTTAGCCAAAAATACAATCAGCAGGTAAGCTTCTATTGAATAACTCTGAACCTACCTCTGTGATCAAACCCCAGATTAATTAGAATACATGCTTGTTTTTATAATGCACAAATGTGAAAAGAGCTCATATTCAGATTCACAGATATAGTTCTTAAAACACTGTATAACATACAATCATGTACCTTCAAACTGCTATATTATGTCAATGTCTATGTATTTAAAGCCATTAATTTCAGAAGTCCTGTTTAGCAATTAACTAGACTACAGTGGTCCCCAACCTTTTTGGGACCATGGACCAGTTTTGTGGAAGATGCTTTTACCCGAGACTAGGGGGAGGGGCTGGCTTCAGGATGACTCAAGTGCATTACATTCCATTTATTGTGACTTTATTCCTATTATTACATCAACTTCACCTCCTATGATCAGGCCTAAGACCCCAGAGGCTGGGGACCCCTCGAAACATAAAGTATAGGTCTACACTTTAGAAAACTAAGTCCGCTTCCCTAGTGGTCCACTGGTTAAGACTCTATGCTTCCAATGCAGGGGGTATGAATTCCATCCCTGGTTGGGGAGTGGGATTGTCACAAATATACTATTGATACCATATGTAAAATTGATAACTCACGTGAACATACTGTATAGCATAAGGAATCCTACTTAGAGCACTGTGGTCTAAACGGGATCATTTATTCTTCTATACCATCATTACCTGATTCATGACCATCACTCTTCTATGCAGCAGAAATGAACACAACATTATAAAGCAACTATATTCCAATAACAGAGAAGGCAATGGCAACCCACTCCAGTGCTCTTGCCTGGAAAATCCCATGGACAGAGGAGCCTGGTAGGCTGCAGTCCATCGGGTCGTGAAGAGCTGGACGCGACTGAGCGACCTCACTTTCACTTTTATGCATTGGAGGAGGAAACGGCAACCCACTCCAGTGTTCTTGCCTGGAGAATCCCAGGGACGGGGGAACCTGGTGGGCTGCCGTTTATGGGGTCGCACAGAGTCGGACACGACTGAAGCATTTAGCAGCAGCAGCAGCAGCATACTCCAATAACAAAATTAATTAGAAAAAAAAAAGCATAATTCAAGTTAAAAGAAAAGAAAGAAAAGTCAACCTAATAGGGACCCCGGTATTTAGACAGAATGGACTCAGAGATCGCACAGTGCAGAACACTGTACAGGAGACAGGCAGGACTCCAGGTCCTCATCACGAAGGCGGCACGGAGCCTCCCCAGACGTGGGCTGAGCTGGGGACCAACAGGCCCTGAGATGCTGCGCACTGGGCCGCCTTACTGTTCTCCTCCCTTCAAGCCTTCCTCATCCCTCCTCCTCCTCCCTGGAAGCTGGTCCGGGGGACGGGGAACTGCACCTCCTGACTCCCCACCAGGAAAGATAAGTGACCATAAAGTGAGGCGCGAGGTGGAGAAGGGCAGCTCCCTCCCTCGATCCCGCCTGCAGGCAGCTCCGTCAGCCCAAGGGAAGGGGCTCTGGGGACACGGGGGAGAGACCTTCCCACAGGCTGCCGGGGAAGCGGGCGGAACCGGGGCTCGGGAATGTGCAGGGGCCTCCTGCGGGTCTGAGACAGGAGGCTGCCCAGGTGAAATCCTGCTGCAGCGAAGTCTGTTAGGGAACATTCCAAAAGAGTGAGTCAGCACAGAGCTTCCAAGTGAGGTTTCTGTGAAAGCAATGTGATTCTGACAAATAAAAGATGCCTTTGCTGACATGCTGGAATACAGAATGCAGTCTGCTATACAGAATGCACATGGTTATGTGATTTTTTTTTCTCCTGGATTTTAGCACTGTAGATTCCTATAACCAGCAACAAAAATGATATTCTTAGCCCTATGCACAGGGGAGTCTGGCGGGCAACAGTCCATGGAGTTGCAAAGAGTCAGTCACGACTTAGCAACTGAACAATAAACAGGAGCCCTATTTCTACCATGATGTGTGACATGTCTTCCTCATATTTAAGGCATTCCAATCACCATCTAAGAATTTCCAAAGCCAAAGATACTTTCCTTTTTCCCACCTACAAGCCCAATGAGCACGAAAGCATTCTTTCTCCTTCACTCTCCCTTCTCTCTCCCATCCTACAGGTCTGACAATGAAAAAAGTGTATAAAAGCAGGTGAAAGAGTGCAAGAGGCTTTGAATTATTTGGTTGCTTCGACTGGCATGCTATTTTCACAGAGGCAGAAATTCTTTTTTTAGTGCGAAAAACCACATCTATTCACCAAAGTTGTTGCAGTCAAAGTGTCCAGGAACTCGCCAGGACCGGTGGGTAGAGACTGCAAACGATTCTACTGAAAGCGTGTTCAGTCAAATAGAATTTCCATCGTCTGACTGCTTTACCTAAAAGAAACACCCTGTTCAATAAATCAGCACAGAGAAATCGCTTTCTAAACGCAAGCGGGGATGCAGCTGTACAGTGAGAGCCCTTCACTCCGGCAGCATCACCGCATCTGCAAGCCCCACCTCCGCAAACACGAAAATCAATGTAACAACTCGATGTACAAGGCAAGGCCTACAGCACTGCTAATGTCCCCTTGCTGGACATACACCTTAAGTCTCAGAGCTCTCAGGGGGTTTGCTGTGGAATAAAATTAGATTCCAACATCTGCCACCATTAAGGAAAGAATTCCATTTCCATCTCCCATATGAAAACAGCAGAGCCGCTGAAGAGTAACTGAACCTTGATACCGTAATGGTTATTACCCAAATCAACTATTTTTTTTAACAGTAAAATTAGCGAATTCTGCTCCTGTAATTATTTGAATGTTATCAGACTAAATGTTTGATAAAATTCCAGTATGATTCACTTGGAAAAAAAAACGGCTGCTTATTTGAATACCCAGAATATAAAGTGTATTCATTTGTAGCTATTCACATTATGTTTAAAGCATATCATCTTTTTAAAGTTTGCATTAGCCTGCTTTCCTACCCAAGCACAAAAAGTAGCCTTCCTTCTGCCTGCACTTGCATATTTTACCCAGACATTTCTATTACAGTTAAAAACAATCTCATTTCTATTGCTCATCGAAGAGAAGATATAATACCTGTGCAACGGTGGGGTCTGCAGAGTTGGTTTCTTCCCCTGAAAACACTCTGGTGCATTAGTCATCACAGGCCACAGTCACTACGTTATCTGGTTCCACAACATTCTAGGGCTGTGCTGTCTTTTAAAAAAAATTCCGCTGCCTGCCATTGAGACAACCTACCTAAAGCTTTACCTTGTAAAATGAAAGGTGTCTGAGACACACAAATAGGTAATAAACAAGTCACTCTGTGTGAAGGTCTGAGTCTCTGGCTTAACACATTACAAGCCATTATCTGTCTGTGTCACAGTGTGTGTGTCACACTCTTTGTGTTACATTGTTACATGTTTGTGTTACAGTGTTTGGGTCACAGTGTTGTAAATTTCAACACTCCTCTTCCCAGTATAGGACAGCATGCGACCCCTCCCGTCTCCCGGCGCTCTAACGCCAGTGACAGAGCTGGGACCACGGCCCCCTCTGAGTCCTCACCAGGCACCCCTCCCTACACCCCAGCCCCAACCAGGCATGAAGCAGCTCAGGTTTCGAGAACCCTCTGATGGCGAGAACCCATAATCCATGAATATGTCAATGAAGACAGGAAAGCCCTCACCGTTCTGACCATCGATCAGTTCAGCATCCCAAATTCCTCTTTCCTGGCAGAGGGGAGCTGACTTTGGTCTTGATGCCACCTGGAACCCTGAGAAGACACTAGAATAGTGATGCGGGGAACTTGGGGTTGGCTCTCAGTCAAGTGACCCTCGTGTGTAAACAGAGGAAATCAATGTGGTAGCTCACAGGGTTACTGAGAACTAAATGCAGGCAATATATAGTACATGATGGGGTCTAGCACAAAAAAGGTGATGGATGCTAAGCCGACAGAGAGAATCAGGGGCAGACACAGAAGCGGACGGGCCGGAATGGGCTCACACAGGAGTACCTCCAGCTCCTCCCTCGGCACCTGCGGTACCTGCGCGCTGCCGGGCCTCGGCAAGTGGATCCAAGGCATAAATAACCCACAATTTGAGAGTTCTGACCAGGCAAAAGGCCGGTCTCATCTGAAGATTTTTGTTTGTTTCGGTTTGTATTCCAGTTTTTCTATTTCCTTCATAAAAACCATGGCAAGAGAACACAGCGTGTCAATGACTATCTGCCCTTGTTAAGTCGGGCCTCCTCTCTTAGTGATGCATGCCGTTTTTGCACGGTCTTATTTTTCGGCAATCATCAACCTTTAGATTTTCATGAAGAGGGTAGCTAACATTTCAACTGAACAATGAAGAGAAAGTGACAAAAAATGCTTTTTAATGAAGTTCCAGTAAATTAGTAGTTGGGAACTGTGATGTGAGGGAATGAAAGTTAACAGTCTGTTGGGCCCCAACAGTCTACAGCTGGCCTCTTGGATTCTCCTTCAACTGGTAGCGAGGTGATGAGCCAGCAGCTTTGGGGGTTCAGGGAACACTTCATCGTGGCAGATACACAGAAGCTACAACTGATGTGGTTGAAAGTGACTCACGGGGAGCTTTGCAGGACAGGGATGCAAAGCAAGGATGCTTAAACCCCCCAGAACATCACTCACAGTGACATCATCGACCCACTGCTACCACTGTCCCTTGGACTGCAAGCAGATCCAACCAGTCCACCCTAAAGATCAGTCCTGGGTGTCCACTGGAAGGACTGACGCTGAAGCTGAAACTCAGTGCTTTGGCCACCTGATACAAAGAACTGACTCACTGGAAAAGACCCTGATGTTGGGAAAGATTGAGGGCAGGAGGAGAAGGGGATGACAGAGGATGAGATGGTTGGATGGCATCACCGATTCAATGGACATGGGTTTGGGTGGACTCCGGGAGCTGGCGATGGACAGGGAGGCCTGGCGTGCTGCGGTTCATGGGGTCGCAGAGAGTCGGACACGACTGAGCGACTGAACTGAACTGAACCCTGTCTGAATGGCTGCAACATCAGAAACTCAGCTTAGACGGGCAGAATTGGGGTACTGTTTAAAAGAAAGAAAGAATGAAGGTCGCCAAAACACAGCTAGGCAGAAGGAGATACGCTCTCGTAAGACAGGAAATGGGTTGGGGGGGCGGGGAGGGGATAGGGATTAAATGACAGATGCCAACTTACCAGAAAGTTTTAATATCTATTTCTGTTTGTGGGTTTGAAGGCTGCCCCTTACTGCAATAATGCATGTTTAGTTTCTCTGTTTATCCATTTTGGAGATTTGGGGAAAGTGTCCGGCCTTGTAGGAAGATAGTCTGTTATTCTCGATAATTTAATGGGTAAGGTCAGAAGAGCTGTATAATCACAGAGAAAGGTGGGACAAAACATGTTGACCCAGGCGATCCTCATCCTAATTATACTAAATAGCAAGAAGGTGCGGGGTGGGTGGGTGAGGGGCAACGTGAGCACAGGACATTTCTCCTTAACGCCGAGTCTTGGCATGTAAATGAAGACATCTGAAGAAGCACACAGGTTTGAAGCGGCTCTAACATTCTATCATAATTAGAAACATTTCAAGAGCCCTGTAATTTCCAATCAAAATTACAGTAATTTCCGATATACAAGCCATGATTCATGACAGAATTTTACATTCCATGAGAGATTACGGTGGCCTGATGTATGACACGCCGGGTACAGCGCTAACATAAACAATTCAGTTTAATGTTTAAACAGCACTTGATGTTTAGAATCTCACAATAAAAGAAACATATTATTGTAGAAATTATCACTTTGACAGTGATTGAAGGGTAGGCAGGCATGTGGCCTATAAAGCTATAATTTTTACAGTCCACAGCTTGAGTTTAACCATTTTTATATAATGTTTCCAAGATACCCCTTAAACATTTCAGCCAGCCTATAACTTAAACAAGAACAACCTCTTCTCAAGCAAAACTCCCATCAAGGACCACTATTAATGTTGCTAGAGTAAGATTCCAGGAAAAGCTAATAATAAAAGTTTATATGTATTATAATATGTATTATAAATACATCACATTGTAAATAAGTCTCAGGATGGTATAATCTTGTCAGAACTTGACAGCAGCCAGGCTGTTTTATAAAGGAGAGTTCACTAATGATAATGAAATGTATTTGTCTAAAATTTCTTTGACTGCCTCTCAATCTCACTTGGATAGTGTTATCAAGAGAAGTGAAAAGTCGCTCAGTTGTGTCTGACTCTTGGTGACCCCATAGTCTATACGGTCCATGGAATTCTCCAGGCCAGAATACTGGAGCAGGTAAGCCTTTCCCTTCTCCAGGGGATCTTCCCAACCCAGGGATTGAAATCATTCTGCCAAGAGGAAGAGACTTCAGTATTCTTCCGGTCCTTTATAAAGTATTCCTGCCTTTGAACAAGAGCTTGTAGATAACTGTGAATTTGTTCATGTAGATGACCTTATATTTGATAAACTTAAATTACCAGTTTATAGCAATCATACTGATAAGACTGCATTATCTGTCCTTTTTTATGTCATCTTGTAAAGATTTGTAACTTTTCCATATTCAATTTGATTCATTTATAATTCAAAAGATTTAGACAATTTTTCTAACTGTAATTAAAATTGTGTATCATATATAGTGTCTAAAAGATTTAGACAGTTTTTCTAATTGTAATTAGTTTCATATATATATGCATATATATATATAATTATTAATATGCAAAGATATATATGCATGTGTGTGTGTCTGCTTTAATAAGTGCACCTAATGGTGGTAGACACCAGAGTTGGAACAGAAACGAACTATAATGTTCACAGTATTTTAGGATGGAAATCAAGGTCGCCCAAGTTCTAATGAAATAATAATAACTCAAGTTATTTGTTCCACTACAATAGACCAGATGGAGAAACCTCCTACACACTACAATACTCTCCTGGAAACAACTATTAACTGACTGAGGGATTTACTGAAAAATCTGTGACTTGGATGATGGCTGCTGGAGGAAACACAATCGAGTATCTACTACCTGAATCTGAACCCTGTCTCATCCCAGAGCCGTCAACACTCCTGGAAGCCGCGCCCTCTCAGGGACGCAAGTTCAAACTGCAGACAGACACTCCTTTGAATGAACTTCCACAGGCACAGCGGATCAACAGTCTGCACGCTGAACAGAGGGTCTTACCTGGCTTTTGGTAGCTGCCACCTTTGCAAACAGAGCTTGGGAAACTTTAGCACGCTTCATTTCCTGCTGAATCTCGTCGTAAATGGAAGCATTAATGTTCATGGTACTGTTCTCTGGTTTCCCATTCCTCTCAGTGGCGATAGTAGCTGTTTTCACCTACAAAACATTTTGAACATGCCTGTCATTTACCATTGGCCAAATTGTTTTGAAGCTTCTCAGGCTCAGCATCCAAACTGGACATTGTTGCTCCTTTTATGATCAAGGTGATCAACAGGGTGGTCATTCAACGTTAGTTATTAGCTGGAGATCACATTGCTTAAGGTAAGGAAGTCGTATTGTCACAGGCGACTGCATCTGTAATATGCCAGCAACTGCCAGCTGACAACCAGGAGTTATAACACCATCAAGTAAGTTTTCTGGAAAGCGGAATAGTTTCAAAGACTTGAAAACCCCAAACTAATTGTTACCCAATTACCTTCCATTGCAATTCTAACAAAGGAAATTCACAATTAAAATTGTAATGCACAGTGCTGTATCTTTGTTGGGTACCTGATGCCTAATAGACAATCGCACCACTAATAGCTATTATATACTATGGCCTTTTTAATGTTAGACTCCTTTTTTATGCCTTTTCCACTTATGTTTCATTTAAAAATCTTCCATAACAAAGCCATTTGCAGAGCTGCATATTTAAATCTTCTATCCATCCATGAAACAGGTAGAGTGCCTTGCTTAATTATCATAAAGGCTGGTTGCACTTTACACGTGCATGTCCAAGCTGTTCTGTGTAATTATTTCATCGCTTCCTGGCACCCCTGTATAACTATTTCCCTTTAACTTGTGGAACCAGACAATAAGAAAATATTTCACAATATTTAGTAGAACATGACTGCAAGTCACACAAAATATAGAATCATGGTTTTACAAATCTACTCAAACTATATAATCTTGACTGAGGAATCAGTATCAATCCCTTTGGTAAAAATGATAAGCAGATATCACCAGAAAAATGACCAAAAAGTTTAGGGGGGAAATCAACCTCAAAATTTACTGATGATATAATCTTTTTTAAGACTTAAAAAGCAATCCTTAATACTTTAAATCATTAAAATAAAAATCTGACTTTTATTACGCAGTTACAGGAACCAGCCTGGGACATTTGCGTATGAACCACAAAGCTGCTTTTTACTGGGAAACCAATGAAAACGTAAATGGAAAGTTACCGGAGATGCAGGACCATGTTTCTCCCAACAACATGATTCATCAAAAACCACTCTTCTTAGCGACCTTTAGAGAATCCAGATTTCCATTCTCTGCAAACTGACCATCTTGGACCTTCCCTCTCATTTACTATGAACAATAGAAACTCAAGCTCACTTTAGGATAAATGAATAATTTGGGGCCCGAGATGATACCTTCTCCCAAACAGCAAGACTTCTGATCTTTATTTCACCTTGCCCCCAAATATTTGGTATCAAAAGAGGGGCGGAATTCATTAAGCAATCTAATTCCCTGCGCTTAGAAAGTAACGATCAGCTTGCTTCAAAACTGATGCCATCTGACTCCCTTTCTAACTTGCAGCCAGTTCGCAAAGTAAGTCACCTCTGGAGGATGTGGCTAGACTCTCCTACCTGGACACTAGCCTTGCGAGCTCAGAAACAAGGATGCTGGGAAACGGCTGGACCGCAGCCCCGGGGAGGACACGGGGCCCACCGACATCAGAGACGGCAGGAGGCTGGCCTCACAGTTGCCCCCGCCAGCTCTGGGGCTCCGTCGAGCAGGGGCACCCAGGGAGGCGGTTAAGGACGGGGCCACCAGGCACAGACAGCGGGCTTTGAAGCAATAATCTGCTAAACACCACTTTAGGAGCCAGAAGAGTTACCGCATTACCATAAACTGCCTACAAAGTTGCTTTGGTGAGATTCACAACTTCGCTCTGGGGTGGTCTTGCTTTGAGGCAGAAGGATAGACTTGATCACCCCATGGGGTCCCTTTTAATACCTATTTTTCTCACTGCTTAAATGAAAGAGAAAAGAAAAGCCATTTCAATCGCTTTGAACACTGAATGTTATGGAAATGGAGGCATGGAGTCCAGTGCATTGGAAGAAATAGTTCCTTGGTAGTGATCTGCTTAGCAGTCGTTAAGAGGGCAGGCTTTGGAAACTTGGGAGTTTCAGTGTTTTGAAAGTAATTTTCATTCTTCTGTAAAAATGATGCTCGAGAATTTATCTTCAAGGTGGGCTATAATCATTTGTTTCAACCTTGTGATTTTGCTTCTAAAATTTTCTTTGGTTTAATTTTTTAAATAAAGCAATTACCACTTGAATCAACACGCAAACATTTTAAATTATTTACAAAAAAAATCAAGTAACCATTTCCTAGCAGCTAACATAGTCAAAAGTGGAAAAGAAGCACATGAAACATTTTCTTTTTTTTAAAGTGAGAGCAGTAACTTTTAAAAATATTAAGGAACTGTATTACTCATTTTAAAAATATTTAGAAAAGCTCTTTATCATCTTGTTGGCTCGGATAGGCATCTTATCAGAGATAAGCTATTAGAATTCTGGAATCACATTTTTTCCCCTAAACACAAGCTATTGCTTAAGGGGAACTGACTTGGACAGCTTTTCAAAAATATGAAAGCTGAAATTTTTTTCCCCAGGTAAAAATGGAAACAAAAATCTTTTATACCTCACTCTACTAAGTACTATTTTAGCTTAGCACAAAAAAAATCTTCTTTAATCCTGGTTTAGCTTTTAATATTATATCACACATTAAAATTCATAAAGTAGTTCATTCCAGGCAAAACAAACTACTCTCCAGCTCTTCTCCGCAAATAGCACAGGAGGTAAAATAAAGGCAGTTGCTTTTCTGAATAGCTTTTATCAAGGCGCACACCACTCCATCATTACAGAGGCGCCGGGGAAGTAGTTAAGAACTGGAGCCTTCTGCTATTCACCCTCCCACGTGGGGAAGGGTGCGGCACGAGAGCCTGCTTGATACTTCACTAAAATTGTGCAGCAGAACACAAATCTCCCGTGAAGGTTTTTTTTTTTATTTTTTGCTCCTTTACGTACTGCTGGATTCACCAAGCCATCCTACGTACGTGCGACACGCGTGGGACAGAGTGGACTCGACCGGGGTCGTCCCTGACGCGGGGGAAGCGCCTGTGAGCACACACTGCACACGTGTGCGACGGTGCACGCACACACCAGTCAAGGTCTGATGCAGTTTTAATAATAATTATGACGATAAGAGAAACTGACATTAGTTGTTTACTATAGGCTGGGCACTGGGTTAACGTACATCCACCTGCATAAGAGCCCTGAGCAGAATAATGTTCAATTATTGCTCTGTTTTTAAATTGAGAAAACTACCAAGACGTTAAGTCATCTGTCCATGGGGCAAGGCTGAGGACTGAACCTGGGTCTGTCTAACACCAATGCTTATCTCAGAAAGCACCGCAGTCCACTGCAGGATGCATTACACAGGACTTCTTTATTTGGAAAAATTCTTACTTTCTAAGACATAATGCACCTGCTTTTTCGTGGCCCTTTGCTAAATCTAGCTCATGAATGTCTAAGTTTTAGTAGCAAATGGTTTTATCATTGGTTTAACAAATCCAATCTAAATTTATTTTTCAAGTTAGGCAAACTATAAACGTTTTCTTAGTAATGTTATGTAAGACCTGCTATTTTGAGGAATTCCTATTGGTGACAGAAAAAAGCCTCCATTTTCAAATTCGTATATATTAACACTGTTTGGAGTATCATGGTTCTATCCTTTTACACTTCCTTTTGTAGAAACAATATTGGTTATTTTTCAAACATGGACTTTTCAAAAGTCCTCTAGCTTTTAAAAGATGACCACTAAGGAGAAGTATTTTCCAAGCACATATGTGGTCTTAACATAAAGCTGGTCAAGAGATTAATAACAAAACTTTTATCAAGTGTGACGTTTCTGCCCATAACTAACATTTTATTATATTATAGAAGAATTTGTTGTAAAGAGGCAGAAGGGTGAAGCTACCAGATTAAGTTAAGTATACTGGTATATTGCATCTATAAACTTGGTACATCTTCTAAAACATTGCTATAAAATATCACATCTTACTTCAGAAGAAACCAAAGAATTCCTTAAAGAGATGTTAAAAGAAATAGGAAAAATAATTATATAATTCATGTAAAAGTTAAAACTTGATAATTATAGGCTTTTGAACAGTCCTTAGGAAGACAGCAAATGCTAATTTAACTTCTAATGTCACATATCTTAAAACACACAAATAAATCCACAGTAAGTGCACACCTAAACAGAAACCACCAACTAAAATGGCTATGTTTGGTGGAATAGACAACTCCCAGAAAGTAACAGCTAATTACCACTAATGAAATTCATCTCGAAAACTCATCTGAAAAATTTGCCAAGTTGTAGAAAAGAAACCTCTCAGATCAGGGGGCTTTGGAGGGACTGGTGTCTCCCAGATAGTCCTACAATCAAAGTGGCTCTTTCCTCTACAATCTCAGAAATGCCCAAAGTCTTCCAAAGCAGATCCTCCGTCAAACGGTCAATGCATTTCATCAGGACAACGTTCTCATCTGTGTTCTTGCTCCTTAGCTGGTAACACAGATTCTCATCCTCTTTGACAGAGTCCCCAAGTTCCATTTTCTCCTTTCTAAACCGTCTATGTTCTCAGGACGCGGCTTGAGGTAGAGGAAAGAGCAGCCGACTGACTAGAGGACTTGATAACTACGTCTTTGACTTTTCTCATTTTTCTCCCACCAAAAGGTTGGTATGAGAATTCCAGGAATTCATGTACATGAAGGTGCTCAGAAAATTGTGAATCAGGTATTCTCTTTTTTGGGGGGGGGGTGGAGGGGGACATGGACCACTTTTAAAGTCTTCACTGAATGTGTTATAATATCGCTTCTGTTTCATGCTTCAGTTTTTTTGGCCCCAAGGCGAGCAGTATCTTCGCTTCCCAACCAGGGATCGAATCCGTACCCCATGCATCGGAAGGCCAAGTCTTAACCACTGGACTGCCATGAAGTCCCATGGAACCTGCATTTCTTGAATCAGGACACATACATTGTGAAAATATACTTTCAACAAAGCTCCTGGCGTGACTACCCCTCCGAACTCTGAGGGACAGGGAGGGGCACATGGCCATCTCACCGAGGCGAGGCCAGCCAAGAGCCTCTGCAGAATGGTCCACGCCTTCCCTGGGGGAGGCTCTCCTGAGAGTAAAGCCTGGGGCCTGGGGAAGCCCCTTCCTGCAGACGACCCGAGCGCCTCTGTGGGTTAGGTCCTCGGTCTGGTACAAGCCAGGAACTTCCAACCACCTCCTGTGTGACCTACACTCTCCAGGGAAGGAGCTGGAAGAGGCTCCATTCTCTCAAGCGTCAGGGGCCCTGAGTCTCTGGTGAGCCACAAGGGACCTCTGCCTGCAAAGCAGGCAGTTCTTTAGAAAGAAAGCCTGTCCGGGTCCAATCCAAGCCCAAGACTTGTCTCAAAATAGCTTTCGAGTATCTTCACTTGAGGCGGGGGGGCGGGGGGTGTTGTGTGGGCAATGAAACGCACAGTGATCTCATACAGACTCCTCTCTGGCAAAATACAAAACGTCAAGAGACAAAATTCTGCCGTCCTCTCCTGGTCTGCGGCTTCCTCCTCTCCTCCCCTTCCGGTCATTTGTAAATAAGCACATGAGAGTCTTCCATGCGGTACTGGTTCCAGTGTAAGCACTGCATTTCAGCTGCTGCAAGACAGGACTAACTCAACTGCTCCATAACCTGCTTTTCTCAATCCAAAGTACTCATTCTGCACTGACGATACATTTAGCACATTAAAAATTCCCCCAAATTTAATCCACTGCATCACTGCCAAAGGGTAAAAGGTGAAGAAACTGCCTGTGAGGTCTGGGATGATAAAATCGGGGCTTCAGGGACGCTCAATGAGTCACATCCACTGAAGCACAGGAGGTACCTTGAAGACTTATATGAAGCAGTGAAATAAAATTATTCACACAGAGCAGAATCATTTCAGAGTTTTGTTAGATGGACAATACTATTGTGCAAATAAAAACTTTTTTCTTCGAAAGCGCTTCGCTAAGAATCTACTGTACCTGAGTACATTCATCATTGGCTAAATATCCAGGCTAAAAGGCCTAGTCTCGACTCCTCTTGAGAACTGACACATCAGCTGAGGGTGGCTCAACCAGTTCATCAGTAATTCAGGCCCAAATAAATTATATTTTCTAACCCAATTTGTCATCAGAGATAGTCTTTAATATACATGTAGTAAAGCAACCTGAGTACCTAACTAGTATACCAAAATAAATATCACAATTAAGAATGAATGTTACTAGAAGAAAACAGTTGATGAATAAGGAGAGCAGGCTCACATTTGAAAAGCAAACAAAAGCGTTAAAATCCTAGAAAACAAAAGCTGTATTAGGGAACTACTAAGCCAAATATTTGAACAGATTTTTAAAAAAAGAAGAAAGAAACTCAACAATTAAATTCACCCTGGTCTTAAATAAGTCCTTCTTTTGCTAGTATTGCAGATTAAATGATAAGTACAATAATTCTGCCCAGAGGCCTTCCAATGATGACTGCAGCAACGAAATTAACGATGGTACGTAAATTAACTCTGAACACCATGAACTGAGTGTTCAATCAAGCTTAAAGGAGAGTAGTTTTTGTTTAATCACTCTTACAAATGTCATATATGTATGTAAAGAGCTCTTCGTTCTTATTTGTAAGGAGTATTTTAGAGAAGCCTTGACAGATCAAATTCAATACGTGCATCTGCAGGAGACGGATATGTATGAATGTATATGGGAGCCATTCTTTTCTGCTAGAGACATATGTCTTTCTTATTCACAATTACAGCAAAGCCTTCCTTACTCTGCTCCTACAGACACCAGGACCAAATTGATTTTCATTGAATAAAATGGAGAAAATGGACTTTTGTGACGTTTCTAAAAAGCAATCATTTTAGAACATCACAATATGCAGCTTAAGACCCTCCACAAGTGGCTGTATATTATGTCTATTTCTCATTTATGGAGTTTCTGTGGCAGTTTCATTTCTAGTGTTGAATGAACTTTATTTCTATACTTGGAAATGAATGGCTATTTTTTACTATGGATGAAATTAACATTAAGAGATAATTTCATTATGACATTATGTTACATAAGTACTTTAAATTAGTATTCCATATTCACTTTCTGTCATTTTAGCTGACCATATTTTTAAGAACTGCACAAAACACAAATTAAATGTGTAAGAAATACACTTACTTGAAGATTTTAAGTCTAGTACACTCTCATATCTAATAGTTTGTGCTGAAATTAACTTCTTGAATTTTTATAATAGTTATAATGCCACCTTTTAAACTTGATTTAAAAAATAATCAGGAAGGTGACTTTTCTAAAGAGTGCAAAAGTGTGGGAAATAGAGAATGTGCCCATTTCTGGGAATATGGATGGAATTCCTTATCAGTCCATTTAAAGCTGCCTTTAAGGATTGTATTAAACTTAATTATGAAAGATTACAAAGGAGATGATGTGTAATTGGTACCAGCTGCAGTTTGTATTGGAAAGCATAAATACAAATAGAATTATTTATTTATTTTTATTTATTTACTATTCAAATGGTGGTTCTAAAACTGGTAGGGATAAAATGGACTTCATTACATTTTCCTATTGAGTTTAAAACACTTTTTTACTTAATAGTAGTAAGGCCAAATACCCCATTTAAAGATCACTTTTCACCCCCAAAATGAAGTAATGCAAAGTGATTTTTCCCATTAGTAGCCTGTCGTTTTTAAACCAGAGTTAGTGAGTTCAGACTACAGACTAAATTCGCCTCAAGCAACTATGAATTACTGTTCCTTAGAAAATCTCCCTGAGCATCTTTCTATTTTCTTATTGAGAGTCTTCCTTAGCCTTTTTTTAAAAAAACAAAAACCAAAAGCAGAACAGGAAGAAGCGGAAACTCGCCTCACCTGGGGAGGGCGGCTGGGCGGTGTGCTAATCAGCGGGGCAGGACCCATCGCCGAGGCCGCATTCAGGCTCCTTTCCCTTTCATCCTGGTAAATTCGATCTCTCTCAGCTTCCGGTAACTGCAAGAAATTCTGCATAGCCCGAAGGTTTACCAGCAAAGACTGGGACGCAGTCTTGGGATCCTCTTCCTTTCGGAGGATTTCTGAAAGCAAGCCCTGCGGGGGATGAATGGCATAGGGTGAGCGGGTCCGGGACTCTGCCTGTCCGTGGGGATGCCTGCCTGTTCGTCTCCACTCTGCTCAGAAAATGAACAGTCAGAAGCATCAATTCTACACAGGAATATATTAGTTACAATTGAAGTGGTGGAGAAGAGAGACTCAATTGTGTTCTTAATTTTATTAAGCGTCTGCTTTACACATAACATAAACGGCAACTGCCTAATTGGTCTCCTTCCTTTGAGTAGCTTAACTTGCCATGAAATCTTTCCGAGTGAGGATTGAGGCAAGTTAGGAATAAATGAAATGCTCATAATACAACAGCACTGAGCTGTACAGTTCTCAAGCTGCCAACAAAAGGCAGTGGAATGCCAACAGCCCAATATGTAAAGATACAAAGCCATTTCGAGAGAAGCAGGGTTTACAAAGAAAAGACTGGAAAATGAATCGCAACAGACTAAGTATCGCTAAGCCATCATCTAAGACGGACACGAGGGTTTCACAGGCAATAATTCTACGTTATTCCTTGGTTTTCAAACTACTGGAGTCAATGACAAGTGATTCTATTTACAACTTAAGGAGACCATCCTGATAGCCCCCAAGCCTGCTATATACCACCCAGGAACAGGCTGAAATTCTGAACTTCACAAAGCACCCTTAACATGAGATACACAGCCCCTTTTCCACATTTGCAAAATAGCATCGTAGTATGCCATGGAAAAGAATATTCTCAAGTTCTGTAATAATCCCGTTTCTTGAGCAATATTTTTATTAGTGCTAGAAGAAACACACAAACCATTATTAGGAAACTCCTTCCGGGTGTCCCGCCTCTGTTATTTAACAGAGCACTGGCCACTACTTTAATTTTTGGAAGAATTTTTTTTTTTTTTTAAATGGGTGCTTTCCCACAATTCTCTTTAAGGGATTACATGAAATACAAGAATTGGAAACATTTCCTGCCTATTTGGTAAGGGGTGAGCAGCCCTCACCTCTTCAATCTTCTACATAAAATAGCGCGTGGAATGCCAAGTCATGTTTGTTTCCTACATTTCAGCTTATCACAACATGGCTCAGGATAAAATGTTGTCAAGACCTCTTTATAATTTGCAAATTTCACTTTCTGATAACCCTGAAAAAATGACGATGGGGTACACTTGGGGCAGGGAGGTAATGTGTCAAAACCACCAAGCCGTGGGGTTAAACACTGCGGTTTTTCCATGGTTTCCTAGAAGCACAAACCTGGTTTTGTTCCCAATTCCTCAGGGATAATGTGGCCTATTGCCTCAAGATAACAGTTGGGTACATACAATATAAAAGCAGTGTCCACTTTAAAAATGACCTGTAGACTGTTGTTAAAAACAGCCTCCAACAGGCTCAGAGGTCTCAGGAGTTCATCTGAGTTTCTCACTTGGCCCACACAAGGGAAGCCAGCTTCACCCTAAGAAAGGCGAATGAAGAATGAAGGGTATGTATCCTATCGTTC
Source organism: Odocoileus virginianus (assembly GCF_023699985.2). Lineage (NCBI taxonomy): Eukaryota > Metazoa > Chordata > Mammalia > Artiodactyla > Cervidae > Odocoileus > Odocoileus virginianus. The sequence continues at coordinate 91,912,708 of NC_069677.1, forward strand.
ACGATGCTGACAAGTAATGCTGCAACTGTGTTTACACAAAAGCAAAACATCCAGTCAATTTAACTAAAATCTAGTCAAACAGGCAGTCAATCACACAGCTATTTAATTTGCACAAGGCCAACTAATTAGATTGACTGGGTTTTTGATATGTCATGTTGAAACCAAAAAATGCAGGTCTCATAAACAATGTTTTATAATAGGTGGTTAAAAAAAAAAAAAAGCCCCTACTCTGCAATCTTGCCCACCAAATGGGGATAAAAAATTTTAAAGATATTAAAAGATGTACTTGGCAAAGCAGTCTATCTTAACTATAGGGAAAGAGATATTAACATATAGTACATAAAAATACAATGTTATAAATTCCTCAAGTAGAATAATCTAATACCCTTTAATATTATCCCAGAACAATGCCTGCCACATGTTTGAAAAATATTTACTAAATGGATTACGTGTCTTGCAGCATAAAAGGAAAAAATTACAAGCAGGAGACAGAAACTTAAGAACAAGCTATGCTCCTCATGGGAAAATTCTAATGGTAATTATTAATTTACTCAAACAAAGCCTTCAGTGAAAAGTTACGTGGCACTTTGTAGTATGTTTATACGCAGTAACTGTTCAGTAATTTAAAAAAATGTTGTGGCAACATAGATGGAACTACAAATTATCATGCTAAGTGAAGTGAGTCAGACAAATATCACATAATGTTGCTTATATGTGGGATCTAAAATATGACACAAATGAACTTACTTACAAAACAGAAACAGATTCACAGACTTAGAAAACAAACTTACGGTTTTCAAAGAGGAAGGAGGAAGGGATAAGTTAGGAGACTGGGATTAATGCATACACATTGCCATATAAAAATAACATATGTAAATAAACAATATATGTAGACATGAAATATAAACAAGGACCCAGGGCATAGCATAGGGAACTATACTCAATATTTGGTAATAAGGAAAAAGAGTCTGAAAAAGAATATACACATATGTGTACATACGTGTATGTGTACACACATACATGTATGTGCATGCACACACACACATAAAACCTGATTCATTGTGCTGCACCTCTGAACTAATATAACATCACAAATCAACTGTAGCTCAAAAAATAATTTTAGATCAAAAGAGATCCTATAAACATTTAGGATGCTATTATATTCGGGAAATTTGAAATGAGATATTCAGAGATTTCAAGTCAATATCCTTTCTTTCCACTAGAGAACCACGGTGAGAAAACCAACACATGAAGAAATACGTAACGACATCAAGTCTCATTAACACGAGACTCAGTGATTCCTGTGTAGCTTAGAGTAACAGCAGGTCACTTGGGAGAGAATTTAGAAATTTCTCGAACCACATTTTGAGGTCGGCATGATGTCCCACTTGAGCATACAAAGTGTTTTCAGGGCGAAGCATTTTATTTTCACTTAATTATTCTAACAAGAGCAAGTAGGGGTTTTCTGCCTGGGATGTGTTGGAAGGTCTAGACCGATATCTCAAATCCTGGGAGATTCCAAGAGCTCTAATGCGGCCAGTGTAGACAGTCTCAGGTGTTCTACAAAACCTTCAGGGTTTTTTTTTCCCTTCTTTTTTGGCCCAGGCTTTCAATGAGGGGAGTGCCCCCTGGTGGAAATGCTTGAAAATATTATTAGAAAACGTTTTGATTAGAATGTGTTAATTACTTTCAAAAAAATGACGTCACTTGAGAAAAATCTGGACGCAAGATGACTGCTATGAGAATTACGATTTGGGAACATACGTTTTGGTCCTGCTCAGGCTGCTGTGACTTGAGCAGCGGCATTTATGATTTCAAGATGTATGTGGTCCTGTTTCCTGTTTCTCATGGTTGAAAATCTAGTTCAGCTTGTCACCAGGTCAAGGTCATTTGTAGTAATCCCCCATGGTGGATAATAAGAAAGATCTCTTATCAAAACTCTTCTTCATGCTAAAAATACAAGATGTCACGGTCACTGTGTACCCTGCTTACTACTGCTGACTAAAATACATCAATACTGTGCCCTACAGGTGCTCAGTAAATTTGTTGAACAAAATTAAAATCATCAGTCATTCGTGTTTCCAAAAAGAACCTGCATTTTGTATGTTATACAGTGAGTTACCAGCACCTCGTGGATGTCAGTTTTATGGGAAATGAGAAGTTGCTTTTCACTGTACTTTGTGTCATCAAATCGTTCAATATGTGCTCCGTACGTGAAAACATGAAATTATTCTGCGTCGTCATTCCACGACAGTTGTCAGAATTCTAATATTTTCAATTAAAGAGTGAACTTGCTGATGAATTCCTAAACCTTTTTTATATTCCAGAAAGAGTTTACAAGTAAAATTCATTAGTAATTGGAAAAGAAAGAAAAACCTTCAATAAATACTATCAGTACTTCCAAAAGCTAATTATGAATTCTTGAAAACAGCAGATAAGCGAAAGAGACTGCCAATCTGAACAAAGGCCTGTCTGGCCTCCTGTTAGTCTCCTCTTTGAACATAATCACTGATTCAAATAGATTTTTATCAGCTTCATGGAACTTCAAAGCCCTCAAAAGAAAAATATGATTTGATGAAATCGCCTCCTAAAAATAAAACATGTAGCATATTCTTCAGGGCTACCTGCCTCTGCCGTTTGGTGAATTTTTAATCACGTGTCCAGGTGAAAGACTACTCTGAAGCTCCACCTACTCCCCTGGACTCAGGCCAAGCAAGTTATAAGCAGACACATTTATCTCTGCCTTTTGGGAGGCCAAACCAGAGCTGTCACGTTGGGGTAATAGCACCTTTTTACCTTTTATTCAATAGTGATATGGAGAGTGGACTTTTCTTAAATTACACTGTGAAGAATTATAGGAACACAGTAGCAATTTCTGTTATACTTAAGCAGGCAAATTTCTCTCTACCACATAATTTACAGGACTCAAATTCAATAAAACATTACATGATGGTCCATTACTGTTATCAGTTTTGAATAATCCATCTTCATTCTTTATTTTACTGGAAAACAAAGTGTGCCAAAGACAAGCGGAGGGGGGCAGAAAAAAAGCCACTGGATGGATCAGAGTTAAACTCTGGGTTAAATTTTTTTAAAAAGGGGGGGGCGCTAAAGAATGTATTTCCTTCTATGATGACCTTTAAATAGCAATAATACAGAGAAGTGAACTGAAATGTATAAGTCTAGAAGCTTCAGCAATTAATTTTAGCCATGGGTTTCCATTAAAAAGACATCAAGTAGGCATAACTGAATGAATGGCAGATGCTAAGAGCTGGTATCTTCAGTAGCAATTAAAGAACATATGCCCCTCAATTCAGAAGGTAGAGGAGTCCTCAAAACAAGAAATGATATCGATTTCATCACAAACTTTCAGAAAAGGTAGACTTTTTAAAACCTCTTTGTTTTTAGACCTTTTCAAAAAAGTGATGCATGAACATCTTAAGAGAGAGATAGATTTTAAATTAGGAGACCCAATTAGTATGATGAGAAAATTCTCCAAAGAAGACTTAAAACAAGAGATCCAGGATTTTAACATTATACAGACCTATCAATGGCTAAAACAGTCTCAGCTCACAATACCATTATCTATTATACAAACGTTTTCATGTACTGTTTATAGGGGGCCAGTGTCTTTATCCGATCACATCACAGAACTCTGCATTTGTATGTACATATTTTACATTAATTTTTTTTAAACCTGAAGCTGGAACTGCACATTGTAATAAGCGCACACAAACGTGTGCGTGGTTTAACTCTGCAGAGCTCCTGCTCTATACATATGCATTAGCATGTGTATTTTCGTCCTCCACACGCATACCATACACTCTCACGCTGCACCTGCTTTTATTGAAATGCATACACTTTGAAATAAACACACTACATGCACGCATATGAATGTATAATCATTAAAATAAATGCAGCTGCGTGTGTGCGCGTGCGTGAGCGTGGCGTTTCAGTATGACCACCGAAAAGACATGCATGCTTGCATGCTCTAAAGCGAATTCCCCAAAAGTGGACCCTTAAATACACATTAAAAAATTACTCTCATTGAAATCAGACAGCTACAAATATGGCCAACATCCACTTCGACAGAGGAGTCCCAATTACCAATATAAAGGTTTAAAACAAACCCCTCTGTCACTGGGGGCTCCAGACAATTTTTTAGTAATGACTGTTTCTCAACTGGCTATTATTAATACAGAGATGGATATCAAGCTGTACCCAGTCTTCATTCCCCTTTCTCCCTCAAAAACATTAAGTCACTGTTTTTGATGTTTAACCACAGAAATAGCTATCTTTTTGGAGAGACTGATAGGGTATAAAAAACGGAGAACTCCGCCTTTTTCCCAGTAACAAATCCTACTGATATCTATGGACTCTGTCCATGTGAAAACCCAAGAAGAACAAATGGTCACTCTCCAGGGTGATGCCTGGGACACGGCAGCCCCAAAGATGAAAAAAACACCCCAATGGGGGTGACCTAACCCTTCTCTCCTTTAGCTGGACACTCTTTACCATATAAAACAAACTTTCCTCGGTCCTTTAAGAAATAACAATTTGCTCAACTTCCAAAATGCTTACCAGTGAATCTGTGAGTCATTTGTGTCCACGTCAATGTTATGTTTGTGGGCATTCAATTCAGTTCAACAAGCATCTTATTGAACTTTTCTGCAGAGACCTGCCTGGTTTTTGCCCAGGACTGAGAACTACTGGTAGTTAACTGCTATTCACAAAAGTAATGACGCTGCCAGAAATGGGAGTATCGAGAAGGTTGACTTGATTCTTTCATCTGTTCACTTTATTTTTCTAAAATAATGACCCTCCAACTGAATAGGGGTGTCAGATTAAATGTACCAGCTAATAATGAATACATGTTTAAGTTAAAGATATAAAACTAGGCAAACACTTACAATTTTGCAACCTGAGGAAAAACGTTTGAGCCATCCCTTTAAACACAGACAGATGATGTACAAAAAAAAGGTTAAAGAACCCGAAAACAAACACTGAGATAAAAGTTTTTCTAAGGCCTCCTAACTTTCAATCCAGTGAAGGCAAGCCAAAAATAAGTCACAGCTGGGATTCTCCTAGGTATGGAAACTCTGCCAGCAAGGAATTAATACTAGATATTTTTGTACCAGGATTTTATTCTTATAATCATGTAATAAACAAAATAACTTAAATATGAAAGGAAAGTATGAGTCAGGCTTAAAAAAAAAACTGACAAAAGAAATAACAGTGGTAAAACAAGAAAGTTAAAAGACATTATGTCCTCACTGATAATCAGAGTTACACGTTCTTCTGGGTTATTTTTTGGTGTGTGTGTGTCTGTGTGTGCCTGGGCCAGAAATAAACACCATATATATTGTACTAATTGCCAAAAAAAAGAAAAAAAAATCCTCTCATTCACTCTTTGTTTAGGGCTTTTCAAGTGTTTATCTTAGGCCTTCCCCTGGATCACCCTCTAAATATCTCCCCTGCTAAATATTCTCCCTGCTGATAGTATCTTCACAGAAATTTTCCCAGGGGGACAAAGGTGTGAACGCAACAGGTGTATGCAAAACTCACTGAGAAGTCTCAAACAAGGCTTCCAAGGGCAAGCCTACCCACTCCAGGGCCTGTTTTATAAGCAGTTTTACTGAAACACCATACCCACATCCACACATTTACTTCTATGGCTAATATACCCTCAAAGCCTAAAATCTTTACTGTATGGCATATTACAGAAAAGGTCTGGCTGATCCCTGGTCTAGGAAAGGAAGCTGGTCGGCCAGAAGCCTGGAGTCCTACCAGTGGCCTTGACCAAGTCCTGAAACCTTTCTCCCTTGGCTGTGAACACTCTGTTTCCATTAGGTAAAAGCATAGGTAATGTCAACTTTTGACATTTGTTTGTTCAAGGCCCCTGATTCAGGATCCATCTGTACATAGCTTTCTCCTGGTAGGAGAGGGTTCTGCTAAGGAGAGAAGTGCTTAAACGTAGGCACCCCCAGAACAGACAATAGGATCATGTGGCGAGCAGGAGAAAATGTTAACACGGGACACAGCAGCAGAATAAAGGTTAGCACAGCCAGGATGAAAGAAGGAAGAGCAAGACAGAGAGGAACCATGTTCAAATGAACAAAACTGACCTGAGTTCTGTTAAAAGCCACACGTGCAAATACTGCCTGGGAGATTCCTGCCCGTTTCAGTTCATCACGTACCCACTGGTAGATTTCGGAAGACACCTCTGTGTTGGTGGAAACCTGCTGCTCCAAAGGTTTATTCATAGACCTGCTGACGGGGGGAGGGTGGTTCAAGTACTGTTGGTTTAAGGACTGCTGGGCTAGGAGTCTGTTCACGGCATATTGCTGGTTGAGCAGCTGGGCCATCACCAGCTGCTGGTTGACCAGCTGAGGGCTGATGGGCGTCGACACCAGCCCAGGGTGCAGGTTGGGCAGCGGCGTCCGCACGGATGGCTGGCTGCCGTGGGACAGCTGGGCAGGCGAGGGGGGCTGCTCCGCCGTGCTCCCCGGGGCGGGCTGCTGGCCGAAGCTGACGTGGTTGGCACCCTGCTGGGACAGCTCCGACAGACTATCCATTTCCACTGCAGCGGGCGAGAGGGAGAACCACGTTAGCCACCGGTACTCTGCACCGCGGAGGAGCTCTGAGCTTCCCTAAACACGGAGCGGCACGGGGCGTGCTGAAGGTCCAAGGAAACCAAGGGCATCTCAGGATGGAACCCAACCGGCTGTGAGTTTACCTTTCTTTTCGCACCCGGCCGCCAACTCTGAAAAGGGGAAAACACTTTCTAATGTTGTAAAGTGGCTTAGATTTAAGGCCCGAAATCAATTATTTTCACATTCTACTCGACTAATTTGGGGGTCACTAATAGTTCATTATTACTTCTGATCCCATGAAGGCTTATAAAAGCAAAAGTTTATTTGAAAACAGCTTTTAGGGAAACTCCCTGGAGGCCTAGTAGTTAGGAATTGGTGCTTTCACTGCTGAGGACCTGGGTTCCATCCCTGGTCAGGGAACTAAGATCCCACAAGCCAGATGGTACAGATGCCCACCAAAAAAAAAAATTCTAGAAAAACACTAGTTCCTTACTGGTGACTAGAAAGAGTGAAGCTAAGAAAATATCATATGCAACTGTAGAAAAAAAGAAATATCCATATATATATATGTATATATACATATATATATATGTATATATATATATCAATCCCATGGACTGTAGCAGGCCTGGCTCCTCTGTCTACGGGATTTTCCAAGCAAGAGTACTGGAGTGATTTGTCATTTCTGACTCCAGGGGATCTTTCTGACCCAGAAATCAAACCTCAGTCTCTTGTGTTTCCTGCATGGCAGGTGGATTCTCTACCACTATGCTACCTGGGAAGCCCTATGTATACGTATGTTTACAATGAGAAAATACTTGGACATACATATGGAAGCCTCCTTGGTGGCTGAGCTGGTAAAGAATCTGCCTGCAATGCCGGAGACCTGGGTTTGATCCCTGGGTTGGGAAGACCCCCTGGAGGAGGGACAGGCTACCCACTCCAGTGTTCTGGCATGGAGAAGTCCAAGGACTGTACAGTCCCTGGGGTCGCAAACAGCCAGACACCACTGAGTGACTTTCACTTCACTTCACACTTATATACACTGTTACCACTTCAAGAAAAAGGTTTGAACGAAAAATGATCCAAAGGGTATTTACGTTCAATTTTAAACCAGTTGTGAGTTTAAGAAAGCAATCAATATAATCAATAAAGGGCTCATCATGATAAGTAATGAGAACTGAGTTCAGACTGAACCCTGGGCTGAGTGCCTCACGTGTCCTGTTTCACTGACTTATAACTCTCAAGTTAGGTGGCACTGGGGCTGCAATCATTACTTAGAATGAAGCAACCAAAAAAAAAAAAAGAATGAAGCAACCAATTTATCGTATCGCAAGCCAGTGCACCCGGTGTTGCTAAGATCCAAATGCTTCTTGAAGAAGCTATGGCCATCACCAGACGCTAATGACAATCTTTCAAGGGAGAGGTGGGGAGTCGTCCCGGTGCAAGGTGGTGATGTCACCATTTTGCAATTTATTATCACCGACCGGGGATGTATGTTTCTCCCTTGGCTAGACACCTCATGTGGGCCAGCTGAGAGTGGGCAGTAAGGGCGTCAAACGCTTTGCGGCTAGAAGGAAGAGGCAGCTTTGATGCTCTGGAACGAGAGTTCAGGATGGTGGGTAAGCGAGTCTTCTAAACAGCATGCCATGGCAATTCCCTGGGGGCCCAGTGGTTAAGACTCCATACTTTCACGGCTGTGGGTCTAGGTTCCATCCCCAAGCCGTGCGGTGCAGCCAATAAATAAATAAAAAAATAGTACTCCATGCCTCCCATGTGTGGACTCTGGGTTGATTTTCATCATCATTTCTCTTTTTATTAAATATTCCGACTTTATATTTAGAGGAACTTATCATATCACTATAATCACTGATATATGCAAAATATAACTAAGAACTGGGGAAGAAACTTCCATTTCTACCAGTGCTATCAGCCCAAGTGGGCCATTCATAGGGAATAGTAATTCAAGCAATTATTCCAAAAAATGATGTATTGTCTTCATTACAGCTCTAAGCTATAAAAGGCAAAGAATTTGTTTTGGTAGATGGATGATTTTGCTTCAAATATTAAAAGCTAAAACAGGCTCAAAATTCAGGTTCTCCTGCCTCTTAAAATCTTAAGGAGAAGTTATTATTGCTGTTTTATTAAATCAATGTAATGGAAGCAAACAGAGATAGACGGAAAACATGACATAATGCTATGCATATTAAACATCCCATTCCTATATTATTTTAAAACATTTATTTGGAAGGTACAAGCATGTGAAAGAAAACCTTAATAGAAATTAAAACATTAACCTTAATCACAGTGCTTGCTTCTACAAACACTAACAGACTCAACGGGGAAAAAAAAGTCATCATCTAAACGCTCAGGTACAACACACAACTTCTATCTGTCACTTCACACTGCAGATAATTTTAATGTGTTCCCTGAGTAACAAATATTGACCTAAAGTTACACATTAAGATAGGAGGCCTGGCGTGGAGAGTGGAGGAATGATGCAATGGTTCTTGGGTGATGGATGGTCCAGAAAGCAGCAGACCCACCCAAAGTCCCCATCTAGGGGACTGGAGACAACAGCTCCACTCATCACCTGATCTCCACTGTGGAGACTATAAATACAATTTAACGTCTTTAAACACTGGGTGTAAAATCTGGCACTTTCCCTTCTTCTCCAACAAAACCAACCAACCAAACAAACAAAAAACCCACAAAAGCATGACTTATCTCCGAGAACTCACAGCCACTCTTAGCTATTCCAGGCCTGGTGAGGCCTTCACTGAGATGTTAAAAAAATGACAGCTGCCCCCTCCCCGCCCTTGCCTCCATCTCCTGCATGTCTGACAACCAAGTCAGTTGGGCTGATTTAAACACAAACATTTACTGAATTTAATTATCTCATTATACTCAGGCCCACTCCCCACCCTCCAAGAAACAGTCTAAATCCATCTCTAATTGGGCGATCACGAGACCTGGCTGCACATGTGACTTGGAGAGGCCTCCAAACAACACGCGGCAGCATGGAGCCACGGCTGCCACGGCGGGCTGCTTACCCATCATATCTTTTGTCTTCTTGAAATGTTTGTACCACCTTCCAAATTCTTGACATTTTGCCGCTGAGACATTTGCATAGTAAGTGCTGTTCACAATGGAGGAGATCATGCTCTGCATGGAGAAGGGGAAGAACAGTTGTCATACATCGTGGCACGAGACGGAACACGGTCATGCTTTCAACTGTGCAAACTCGGTTTTTTTTTTTTTAAATCCACGGAGGACCGACACATATTTGCCTCACCCTTTAGCCTAAAGCCGCGACTTCTTCAAAGCCACTAAGTAGATCGTCAAACGCTTATTTCAGTAGAAAGCCTCAGCCCACTGAGACTGCTATAAAGCGATCACGCCCACAGACTTTGCTCCAGTATGTATGGGAAATGTCATCTATTCCTGGGCTGACAACTGTCCACCCATCCCAATAAATCCAAACACTTGGAGATGACTTTCTGATCACAGCTCATAAATAAATGCCACTTTGTGGTCTGATGCCTAAATCTCCATCCTTGCAAGTCCCAGGATGGTCCAGGGACCAGCATCATCTGGAAACTTACTAGAAATACAGAAGGTTGGGCCCTAAGCTAGGCCAGGGCAATCAGCATCTACATTTCAATCAGATCCGCAGGAGGGCTGCCTGCACATTAAAGTTTGGGAAACACCCCTTACACTGTTTATTAACAGTATTTGTGTTTCAATCGCAGGTAAATTAACACTGTTACAAGGCCGACTGACCACATTTAAGAAGAAACAACCTATTCACAAAGATCTTCTATCAGAAGAAAAAAAAAAGCATACGGCCATCTTATTGCTAGCTTCATATAAAGTTTGGGTTTTGAATTTCAAACTAAGTGTAACATTTTTAAATATATGCATTTCACGGTGAACTGTTTCTCAAGGACACCGCAAAAAAGAAAACCTATTTTGTCACTTATCTTCATCCTGCGTCTAACAAAAAGCTTGGAAAATAGACTCAACAGTTTAACATAGAAAAATGAAGACAGACGATGATTTTGACATATTACTGGGTTTTTTTTTTTCTTTCTTAAACTCATTTTCAACACGGAAAAGTATTTTCTTTCCTGCCAGTTTTGGTTCTGGTCACTTCAGTGACTTGATCCACAACATGCATACTCTCTAGTAGTGGCTAAATTAATTTCTCAATTGAGTTGTAGGAATAATTAGACTCTGAAGCACCAGTCTCCTATATGGAGAAACACGAGAACTTACCTTTCGGACCGTCAGTTGGTCTATGACAAGCAGTTTACAGAAGGCAATTGTTTGGGAGGTGAGCCACAACCAGAAAAGCCAGTTTGGGAACAAAAGCATCTTTTACACCATTATCTTCTTTAAGCTACTTCTAATGTCGAGCACTTTTGGTTATCACGGATTCTCCCGACACCTCTCACCAGTGCTAATTTCGCAACATGCACACATTCTCGTAACACGTAAATCTAGGTGGTCTTGGAAGAACTTCCAGTGAAGGATAAGTTGCAGTTACATTATCGATGTAAAACACGGCTATCCTAAGAGCCATAATGACGTTTTTTTGACACTTTCTACTTGATAGTCATTTCCACATTTTATTTCTCTAAAAAGACATGCTTAATGTGCTCGTGATACTCTGCCATTAATTCAGAGTGTCCCTCAGTCCAGGGTACAAAAAGATACTTAGCAAGGTTGCCAGAACCAGAGCCAGAAATCTACCTGATCCAGTTAACAATCTATCGGCTTCAATCACACTTACTCTATTGTTAATGATGGATCAATAAAGTCAACGATAATAAAACTACGGAGATGACTGATGGATCACAGTGATTCTGCAAATGGGCGAGAGCCCATGTTCTACTTTGGTCCAATTTTTAAAAAATTATTACTCTTCAATTTAGATATGCTGGGAGAGTCTTAAATGTTAAGGCAATAGTACATGCAAATTCTGCATGTAGCTTATTCTTAATTTTTAGAAAGGTATGAAATACTGAAACTTTGCTGAGGTTTTTGATAAACAAGTCCAGGCTACTTGACTTTGCCGATAGTTCTGAGTATGAGACTTGCTCTGGGCTGCACACCTACTATGTGAGTGGCTGGTACTAGAGACACAAATGTGGTTAAGACACAGACTTTGCCCACAAGAAGTTTACCCTCAATTAGCAGGAGACATGTAAACAGATCATTTCAATTTAATGTGATTCAGTAGACCCACAGAGGAAAATATATGGGGGGGGGGGGGATATATAATGTGTGGGGAAAAAGAAAAAAAATCTGAAATATTCTCATAAAAGTAGAGCCCATATGTAACAGTGCTATGTAGTTCATTATTATCCATATGTGGAAAATAATATCCATATGTGCGTAATCATCAAAGCTTCCCCCTGCCCTCGTTTAACCCTAAATTGGTACGCGCTGTCCTTAAGTGACTTTCTGGATGCCTTCTACTCTGTCAAGTGATGCATGCTTAGGGAAACTCTGATTAATGTAAATATTAGCCTAAGCGAGACATAAATCGAAAGGCTAATCCACAGGTTATGAAGCAGGCCAGAGCAGCTTTCTAGATCTCCTTCTGTGCTTTCAGGGGGCTGGGAAGTAGCCCATAATTCAGGTAACTCGGGGTCACCTCTATTTTTATTGGAACAATATGCAGTGATCTGTACAACTAGACGGCTCAGTCAGCCACTACATGAGACTTTTTCCCTTGTGGTAAAGTCTCTATTGAAGGCTTAGGCATGGCATCTGACTAGGTCTATGAGTTCCAAAGGAGGGAAGAGAGACCTCAGAAAACTGTGAGGCACGTGGTATTTGAAAGATCACATTTTGCTGTGTATTTCAAATTTGGACATGAATACCTATTGCTTTGATAATACAAAGGACAGAGTCAAGATGATAACATTTTCCTACGGGGTGAGGTGGGAAAGGGGGAAGGTAGACAAAGATCCATATTTCTAAGGAGAAAGGCTCAGGATGCTTCTGTCATCACAAGGAGATACTGATTTGAAAAGATTACTAACTAAAAAGATGACTCACTAAGTTGTGAGTCCATACAGGTCTGGGGCTCTGTATTTCTTTCCAGCCCAAATATGCCTGGCACGTATTACATACACATGACATTTTCAGCTGATAAAGAAGCCGCCTGCAATGCAGGAGACCTGGGTTCGATCCCTGGGTTGGGAAGATCCCCTGGAGAAGGGAAAGGCTACCCACTCCAGTATTCTGGCCTGGAGAGTTCCATGGACTGTATAGTCCATGGGGTCGCAAAGAGTTGGACACAACTGAGCGACTTTCACTTTTCACATGTTCATCTGATGAAGCAGAATCAACTAAACCCACATGCAAGTCCAGGCCATGCTGCACGCTGGTGGGGCGACCTTAGCTAATTAATCAACGACTAGGACCGCCCCCCCATGCTCAATGGGGGTGACAGCAGCAATCACCTCATGGGTAGTTCTGAGAATCCATTAATTCATTCTGCGAATAACTACGGAACTCCTATTTCGTGTCTACCACTGGACTAGGTCACTGGAAAAATAACTTGACGAGGTACTTGGACAGACAATAAATAAAATAATGAATGTGGTGCAGTTAGCACAGAGCTTGGACCACACTGAGCACAGAGTGAAGAGAAGTTAATTACTATGACAACCCTCCGCCTCCCTTTACATTGGCTTTTATTATATGATCACATTTCAGATCAGTCCAAAGACTATGCTTTAAATAACTCAAGTCTTAGATACAGTTTTCAAACGAAGCATTTTTAAGTCAGAGAAATTTTCTTACGAAGAACACACAGGATACAAATCCATGATCCAATGACCAGTCGGATCAAGGCGTAACCAGAGAAAACCGCAATGGAAAAGAGCATTTCCACTGGAATCGTTTCAATATTCCAACCCGGTGGTACCTTCTGAAGCTGGCCTGCAGGCGCTCCTCTGACATGCCAGCTCCACGCCCTCACCCATCTCTAGCTACGGCTGCTCAGCTAGGAGATAACTTCCGTGGGAACTGCTGCTAAGTCCTTCCTGACAGCCCAAGCATCCCTTTCTTGGGCACCATGATGGTCTTGTCAAGCTGTTTCTTTCCTGCTAGGCGGTGAGCCTCGGGACTTATCTCCGTATAGCCTGGGCCCATCACAGGGCTGGGCACGTCGATGGGGATCAATAAAAGGTCACTGGCATGGGTCACCTCTGCGGGCTGCCAGAAAGCCACCCTCTCTGCTTTCTTAAAGGTCAAAGGTTATGGCAGCTTCATTATCAGAGAATCTTTTCAACCCATCGCTTCTGGTTATCCAGCTCCCACCCAGAGCTCTTCCAACTCTTGGCTCTTGAATTTGCAAGAGATCCCGCCCCAGGCTTCCGAAGCTACATCCACACAGATGTCTCGGGAGTCAGAGCTTTGGGGCTTGCCTTCCCCCAGATCGCCTATACTGATCCATATGAGAGATCGCCCTCTCCCTGTCTCTTTCACAAAGATCTGTATGTGACTTGCCTGGCAAGTCCCATTTGGTGGCCAGCCTGCATAAAGCATCCATGTTCAGAGACAAAAATAACCAGGCTGATCAAACTCCTTTGGTTTAAATCCCAAGTTCAAATGCTACACAGACCCAGGAAGAGGCCCCGGCTTCCAGTGTCAGGAAATACAGTTTGGAAGTCGGCAGAAATTGGCTGTGGGTCTCCTAACCCCAGTGTGACACAATATTCTCATCCTAGGAGCCAAGTTGTAAGCTTTTCTAAGATCCATAAAGCACATGTCTGCGCTCCATGAGGAGCTCCGGCTCTTTCTGAGAGTCTGCTCGAGTTCCGATCTGAAAGAATGCCATCTTCACAGAAACCCGGGTTCTCTAGAATGATACCATCTGCCACAGGCTGAGCTTCCTTTTCAGCCAAATACATTATTTATAACCTTTCTAATTGTGAAAAGGTAAGGGTGGAATTTTTCTACCGCCTGGCTTCGATATGGTTAGAACATTCTGAACCTTTGCTCTCAAAGATTGCTGGGTCTCTGAATTTGAAAAACAAAAAGCAACCCCAAACCCACAAGGAACTGGTGGAGGTCACACACGTTTCCAAAATATTCTATCCTTTAAACGCCCTGCTAGAATAGGACATACACTGGGGGTATGTATTTATAACAATTTAGAAACCAAAGGAAGATAAGCTTTCTTTTTCTCCTTGGTCATCTGATAGCCAAGGAAAGAGGTTTGGGAAGAGGTGAGACCTTCTGGAAAAAAAAAAAAAAAAGGTCCACCAACTGGGGGAAAAGCAGTGATCTGATTACCCTTAAAATGGCTTTGTTGTGCCTTTAACAACAACAAAAAAACCCAGCCCCAAACAATGCTAATCAGGTTATTCAATCATTTAAACCAGAACTGTTCATGCTTTTCTGCCAAATCAACCAACCACAGCAAAATCTGTTATCTGTGATTGCTCAGCTTCCAGTCAAAGCAACACTTAACCCCCACTATACCAAAAGTTTTCCAAAATACCATGCTCACTGGAGAGAAAGAGAACGTCATGACAGAGGGAAAGGGAACCTGGAGGGCTGGAGCCTAAACCTGCATGTTAGAACAGAACCAGCTCCAGTCTGCACCAGAAGCGAGCGGCTCCCCAGCACTCATGTGAGCTCCAGCCAGGCTTCCCCTGCACAATTTTTTTTTTTTAAACAGGACTGTGATATCATGATCAAAACTCACTAAAGACTTGAGGATGGTATAACCGAGGTGGGAGGAGGCAGCCAGAGCCTTTGGAAAACAGTGGGTCCCCCATATTTAAAGCTTTCAGGCTCCATCAGCAGAGAGGGCAAAAGCTACAACATCTTATTTACACAATTATCTAAATACGATTAAACAGCTGATGGACAAATATTAAACTGGAAAATGTATAGTCATTTCGGCTTAATGTAATCCTCTTTCTGTAAACACCCAAGATGATTTTTTTCAACCAGAACAGTCCTGACATCTCATAAGCCTAAGGGTGAATAGCAAGAGATTGTTTTTGATAGTTATAAATATTCAAAAGACATGCAGACCATCTGCTTTCATAATACAGGTAAAGCAAGACTGAAATGGGGACTGCTGTATAAAAATGATTCTTTTAACAAAGTCTTCCTCTCCTCGAAAACTATAAAGACAGATGTCAAAAACTGTTTACACAGAGCAATCAGGAGCGTGCAAAATGTAATATTCCTTTTACACTCGGTGCTTGCTAAAGAGATTTTTTTTTCCCTTTTTCTTCCCATCTGTGTGTTGCGACACATTTCTACAAGTTAAAAACATTTTTTTTCAAACAGAGATCTCATGAATACCCAAAAACATGCTATCTGGTTTCTGAATGCTAATTAATTTCAACTAAGGAATCTGAGTATCTGCTTCTGTAGAAAGGAATGTATGTTTTGAATCGCAATACTCCAGAGATGGCAAGGGAACTCATCTTGCACAGGTTTAATTCCGTGAGGCGACTGTTCATGATTCTTACCTTGTCGATAATATGTATCTGGCCCATCCATGTCTTAAATGAAAGCACATCACTGCTAATGTCTTTGGCATAAAGTCTAAAATAATTGTTTTCTGAAATAAATGTCGGTGCATGTAAAATGTATATACAGAAACCTTTAACTTCTCAGGTGACACAGAGCAATGCTTTAGCCAGCTCCGCAGTTAATTTTCAGGCCTAGAACACTAATCTTGACAGTAACCTTTTTATGTATTGTATTAATGGCACAGAGACATTAAGCACCTTTTTATAATTTTCAATAAAATGAGCATTTACTGAACAATCTGTCAAACTGCTGGCTCTCTCTTCCCTACATTTCTATTTTTTGAGAAGTGTGTAACTTCACAGGCCTGGATGGCCCTCCGCTTTCTCCAGGTCCTGAATGCCTGCGGCCTGAATTTTCACAGCAGGTTTTTCAAGGCGTGTGGGAAACTTAAAAAGGTCAAACTTGAACTTCAGATCAAATGACATCAACTCCATACTCAAACACTGTTTTCATAGGGATTCTCAGTCAGCGGGGTTTTCTTTTTATTCCAAAGGACATCAAACACTACGAACAAGCTCTAAAAGGCATCGCTGGAGGCAGGGCCACGGGGTGAATCTGCTGAAAACGCTCAGGTTGGCCCCGTCTGGTGTCGCAGGAGGAGAAGGCGAGGTCCAGGCTGGGCTACAGTTTATGGGAAGCAAACAACAGGGTTTCTAAGATTCCTGTTTGGTTTGTGACGTTAGCTTACATTCCCCCAAATCCTTCCCTCTGCGTCCTCTTCTGCTTTCTAAGCTACGCTCTTGGGAGATACAACTGGGGCGTGGCCGGTATGTGGATTCGCGGAGAGCAGGCTGCTGCTGCTAAGTCGCTCCAGTCGTGTCCGACTCTCTGAGACCCCACGGACGACAGCCCACCAGGCTCCCCCGTCCCTGGGATTCTCCAGGCAGGAGCACTGGAGTGGGCTGCCATGTCCTTCTCCAGAGAGGAGGCTGATCACTTCTAAATTTGACTTAAACTCCAGGTGTCAGTGATGGCTCTTGCCATCTTGATCAATCCTGGGGCCAGAAAATGGCCCCTTCACACAAAGTCACCCTTGCATCGTGCTAAAAACAGAAACTGGGTCCAAAGCTCCAGAGGAATACAAAAGGAAGCATCGCGAGAACCTGCGCGATTCTGCTTCAGTCCTCTTACTGCAGCTCCCAAAGACGAAAATGTCACCGTTTCAAAGCATGGAAATTTTACGTAATGATTTAAACAGGCAATTCATAATTTTTAAAGGAAATGCTGGTTCACAGTTCATATGACTTTTCTGCATAATTAATTTTACATAAGGCCCAGATGATATCTTTTGACCAAATTCTCCATGCGTTTCGTGTAAGTATCCATCTAGATCTTTCTTACTGTGCTCAAAGCCTTACTCAAATGAACTGAATACGTTGGCAAAGAGCTTAGATTAGAAAATACTTGTTAAAAAGTGTATTATTACAAAAGGGCTTGTAGTATTTCAAATTAATTGCACACAGAGGGTTAGGTTTGTTCATCTGCAGGATGAAGGAAATGGACTAGACAATCTGCAAGGCCCCTTCTCACAGCCTGCAGGCTCTAGGAGACCTCTATGTATTCCCAGACACAGGTCTTACAGGGTCTTCTCCAGCAACTGAAGGCAATGCAACTGTAATACACATCATCCATTCCCTGTGCAGACATGCACAACTATAGCTTTATTTTTGAGGAATGTTGAAGTCCCTTGGTATCTTGCTTAATAATGTGATTATTAAAAATATACTATTATTAAATACTATGGTACTCCAAATAGAATTTTCACAAGTTTTTCATTAGATATATCTAAATCTAATGAGTCTTATTTGATTTTATAGTGAAAATTATTTCCCAAGATTCTCAATCTTGAGCACCTGGGATGCTTGAGCACCTTGCTTCTTCTTTCTCTGATGGCCCTTATGTGGTTAAATCTCCCATTCTCTGTGATGATTAAAATTTCTTGAATCTGTACTTAGAAACAGATACCCAACTGGTATTAAATTCCAGAGGTCCTAAATACAGCATTTTGAAAAACTTCAAGCCCCAGAGTGAAAACAAGAACTAAACTAGCTTGAGCAATCCATTTTTCCAAAAGTAAATACTAGAATTAAGTTCTGTAACACTTCACAGATTTTTATATTTCTTGCTTCATTCTATGAATGCTATTTGCTTTTTAAGCCATAATGCCTAAAAATTGGGGAGAAAAGTTAAGTCTGGTTTTCAGCTTTTTACAGGGCCAAGAACTTTCCTTGGGAGTCTCATGAAACCAACAGAAGCTCTTCCCCCATACAAACTCCACCAAAGAGGCTTGGAACTTCAGGGTCTATACAAACCCTTGGGAGCAGGGCCCATGGGTCTGACTTAGAGCTGATCCAATATTTCACAGAAAAATGAGGCTAAATCATGGCCTTGGTTTCTGTATTCTGTTAGTTCCCCCATGTCTACTAAAGGAAAATAAACCAATGTCACCTCTGGATGAGGTCATAGAGAAAAATCAAATTAATCCAGGTCATCTCTATCAACATTATGAAAAAGCTTCACCGTTAAGGAAAATGCCAGATTCTTGTAATCACCTCTTTGGGAGTTTCAATGAAGTGGTAAAAATGTGCCGGACAGGCTGTCAGTCATGAAATAAGGAGCCCTGTCTGTCCATGGCGGGGGCGTGAGTTCCACGCTGAGCTGGTGCTCCCGCAGGAGGGTGGACAAACCAACCCCCAGAGGCCTGCTCTGGAACGGCTGAGCACTTATCTTCACCTGCAGCTCTCTCTGAATTCCAGTGATCCTGGTCCCGCACCCAGCTGACTTTTTACACATCACATGTTTATAGCCCTAAACGGAGTCTCCAGTGCCAAATGTGGACGCTGGAAGCCTCAGCTGATGGAGGCATGTTACAGGCTAACACAGGGTGGTACTAAGTATTAGCATTTCCATTTTGGCAGCATCAGCATCTTGGAATATAAGTCACTTGATTCTGCTACTGACATTCCCCTCCTTTATACTTTCGTCAATATGAGAAATAGACAAACAAATTGACTAATAGTAAAAAAGCGTGGATCTCAAATATGAGATGATTGAGACAAAATGAAAACTATCAGTCAGGCTGAAATACATGATTATAAAAGAAACATTTTAAATGTGCATGGAAATAAGTTGTTAACGACTGCGCTTAACAGTGACATATAATTAGGTCTTGTATAGCATTTTTTCAGATCTCTGGGTCCCATGATGATTATTCTGCTTACAAACATACAACTTTTGTACATTCATTCAAGAACACTGCAATACAAGCAAAACTATGGGGCAGCTTGGAATATCAGTAGGTTTTCTTAGAGGAAAATGCAGAAGTACGTTAAGTAAACTAAAAAATCAGAATTAAGTGTAATAGGGAAAAATATTTTGCAAAGTTAGGTATTATAGATAAGATTACCAATAAAATACTACTAATAAAACTATGGACATAGTTTATCGGTTCACAAAATAAATGTGATGAGAACTCTACGACGTTGTTTCAATTTGATAAACATTCCTGAGACCCTACTGTATGCCAGATTGCTGAGTGTGATGATGGATAAAACCAAGTCCCTTTGTGACCACTGATCATAGTGTTTTCAGAAAACCTACTCAGCCCACCTATAATCATAGAAACCGTGGAAAGGACTATGGAGAGGGGATGAAGCGGGGTCTGGGCCTTGGATTAGGGTGTCAGAGTAAGGGTAGTTAATGTAACGCCGGGAAAAACACCCAGAGGACAGTCCCCATGGGACAGCTTTCCCCACTTACACTTTAAGACACATCAGAACTTTATAATTGATCTCAGGATGGAGCTAAAAGCATTCCTTAAAGGTGAGCATGAGTTATAAAACAGCCCTTTAATTTTTTTCACAAATGAAAAGTTCTTGGTTGTTTCCATTAAAAACAATGCTTACCTCAAAATCTATGTAGCAACAAAGTCTGTGAGACCTACAAGAGTGATTTCTAAGTCTCAAGCCCCCACGTTGTAGAAAAACAAGGAACGTTATAGTGTACTTTAGAACTGAGCGCTATTCGAAATGCTTTACAAGTATTAACTCATGCAATTCTCCTAAGAGTCCTGAAAAATTGGTACTATTATCTTGCTACTTTATAGATGAAAAAAATTGAGGCATGGAGAGTCACTTGCCTGAATTTACAGATCAGTAATGACAGAGCTCACATTCTCAACTCCTATGGAACGAATGCTATTAGCGCACTAATTATATGATGGCAAAGAGCAGTTGCTGATGAAATACATCACTTCCAAAGATAGTTCCATTAAGAAATAAAAAGAAAATGAGATTACACTCTGTTCTACGTTAACATAACTGAAGAGATTCAATACATTTTGGGAACTACTTCTTGTGACGTTTCATAAAGTTAATACCTTGTTCTGGTTAGCTCCACATTTTTTCATTGCATAGGAATACAGGCTGGATTAACAGGAAAATGGGACAAGCCTAGAACAATCTGGATGGTACCCAATGAGGAAATACTGTCTTATCTAGAGAAGAATGTGATCTCAAATGGTGCTAATAATTAAAGCTTCAATCTTTCTTAACTTTCAATACATCATCAGGTTTGCCTCTTTAACCTCGCTGCGTAAACTCAATTAGATTAGCATTTTATGGGAAAATATTGCCATACAAGAGGATAGCTTTTTTGAAAAGAAGAAAAAAGATGATGACCAAGGAGGATGAAGTTTTAGAGTGAGAATAAGAGGTGGGAAAAAGACTCTTAAAGCAAGTCAGCCACCTTCTCCAGGATGTGGAGTTCTGCAGCCTCCTCAACTGTCCATAATGAACCAGCACCCACAACACTGCGTATCAGGACTCAAGACAATCTTGTACTTCTGGAGCGCCCTTTGTTGCAACGATCCCAGGGTGCTTCACAATCACTGTGAGTTAAAATTAAAGCTGAGGCACGCACAATTCCTCATAGGCCCATTTAAAAAATGCTAAACAGAAGAAATAACTTTTAAGTCTAGATTTAAAAGTCCCAACAGCCAGAGCGATCCTTACTTCAATTGGCATCGCGCCGCATAGCTGGCTGAAGCTCTCTCCTGTTATGTTCAAGGCTCTCTCGTGTTTTTTTATACCAGAGCACCTTACGATCAAGCAGTTTCCAAAGAAAGGGAAAAAAAAACTGGGTGCACGTCGTATCTGTTGGTTCTGATTATTCTGAACTGAGAGTTTCCTGTTTGTGAGTTAGTTTGGGGGCCAAATCCGACATGAAATAAAGCAGGTTTAAAAAGCAAATCCAGATAAAGCCCAACTTGAGATTTAAGTAGTCATTCCAACAAAAGAGAGCTTTAAAACTTGCTGTTTGAGTAAGTAAATCTGATTGATTAGCATGATTTTGGTTAACTTTAAAAAATAAAAAAGCAATTAGAAAGTAACATTTAATAGGCTTTCTCTCAGGCCATGTCCGCTCCTAAGCCTTGGCAGTATTTATTATTCTGCACACCAGAAAAAAACCAGGGAGATGCACTCATGATATGGTAATTTTCCTTGCATTAGTGATTTTGAGGTCAAAGGAAACCTGTTCAGATCTAAAACAAAGCATAGGTAAATATCTATTAAGTGAAGATGAAGTGCTTACACATTGTTAAAGCACTCTAAATTGGCATGGCTTAACTATTTTAGGTTTTACTATTGTGAGAAGACAGTGGCCATACCATATTCGAGATCAATCCATTTGAAGTTAGATGCTTTATTAAGTTTGGCTTTTTTGAAAGGTTACAGGGAACAAATATCAAGCTATAATACAACCTTCACATATCTAAAACGGCTAAAAATGAACCTGACAGATGAAATGCAAAAAGAAAAATTCATAATTTGGAGGACACATCTATCATAGATACTATGGATTACATTCCCAACAGAAGAGCTATCTCACTAATTCAAAAGAAGTACTAGAGTGAAGTAATACTGGTTCAGGAAAGAAGACAGAAAAAAAATGACTTGGTGGAAGTTTGCCCATAAAAGACTGGTTGACCATTTCCTTTATGGATGTCACCATTAATACAATTGCTGAAAGTGGTAATAAAATCCAGTTACTATCAAGTACTTCAGTGCCTGGCAAAGCAGATACACATAACCTCGGATTTCCATGGGCAGTATGGTAAAAACTGGGGAAAGTTTTGTAATTTAAAAGAGGAATGGACTTCCTCAAAATGCATGCTATTTAACAGCAAGCTTCACAACAGATTTACAATATTCTGTTAGGACGGGACAAGCACAAAATCCTACAGGCAGTGTCTCAAACAGTAAACTTCAGAGCTGCCAGTTACACCCTTGCTCACCGCATCAAGCCAGTGAATGACTAAGGTCTATATTTTCAAAGAAACACGGGAAACTGCCCACTGCTTCCCACACAAATACTTAACATTGTCGTGGGGGTCAAAACAAAGGCTCTTAGCTCAGTTATATACTTACTGATCCAGACAGGATGTGAAGCCAGGGAGAGACGATTGACAAAGAGCTGCTAGAGTCAACCCTCTCGGAACCTTCCCAACGCCAGGTGATCCCCAAAGCCCGTCCCCGTGCTCTCAGCCACCCTCCCACGCTCTAATTTAAGGACATGATGGCATTTTTCAAAGGAGTCAATGTAAGAATGGCACAATCAAAGATACAAAAACAAAATACATGTTGAAGATTCCAGCAGTGAGAATAAATGCAAATGGAAAACTTGAGTTGTCAGCGCTTCAGAGAAATGTAAGTTCTCTTATAAAAAAACAAATTAATTGGAGAAAGACTTTTTAAAGCCTTTTTCTCTCCTTCCCTCCTTCCCTTCTCTCCATCCCTCTATCCATCCACCCAAGGATAGCTAATTAAGCTCACAGGTCTGGGGATGAATTGCCAGCCCACGCTTCACCCGTTCCATAACCATGGGGCTCGCTTAAACATTCCATGCCTCAGGTTCCTTAATTGAAAATGAGGATATAAAACCACCTACCATTTACAGTGACAGGCATGCTCTTGATGCAAAAATACTAAAGGAAAGTTACCATTATTTGAACTACTAAGATGTGTTATCCTTATTACTCCACAGGAAAACAGAATGCCTGTCACACAACAGACTGTCGATACATACTTTTGAATGAATAAATATGTGAATAAATTTCATAGGTTAGATGCTCATGTGAAATGCAATATATGAATACTGATGCTGGATGTTCTCTGGAGACAATGTGATTATTAATACTTATTGATTTTTTTTCAGAAACATCATTCTGGTTCAAAAATTATGAAAAAAATACCAAGTGCAGTTAGACATATATATATATACACACATACACACACACATATATCTCCTAATGAGCAGGGTTTTTTTAAATTGGTGCTTTGTATAATACAGACTGAAAATTAGCTGAACACAGGGGTTGATTAATGTCTATGGAAATGATTATCAAGTTTCAGAGAGAGGACC
The DNA here is from genome assembly GCF_023699985.2 of Odocoileus virginianus. Classification (NCBI taxonomy): domain Eukaryota; kingdom Metazoa; phylum Chordata; class Mammalia; order Artiodactyla; family Cervidae; genus Odocoileus; species Odocoileus virginianus. The sequence continues at coordinate 91,936,299 of NC_069677.1, forward strand.
TGGATAAACGCTAAGCTTCAGGAGGGCAGGGTGGTTGGTTTCTTTTTTTGTTTATTTTGCCAGTACCTTATAAAAAGTCTGAGGCATTCAGGATCCCTAGATGCTGTCAGGAAAACTAAAAAATCATTTTTCCCCATATTACTTCTAAATGGAATGTTCAAATTTAAATTCATTTTATGTATCTTTTGTTGCTTGAAAATAAAAATGACAATTCTCACTTTATGGAGAACTCGGGCTTGGAACTACTTCTCCCAGGTGAGAAATGAAACGGAAAGAACCAATACCTTAAAAATATGAAAGTGGTGATGTGTGTGCGTGTACACGAGTGTGCAAGTATGCACAGAGAAGTGGGTGGTAAAGATGCACACGTATCAGATTAAAATTCCTCAGGAATATCTGACCTAAGCATCCTTAGAAGGAAGACACTAGGCTGGCAGAAGTAATAACTGAACTTTTACTCATGATACTTTCAACAAAATGAATCTATCCTTGTATCAAATGTATGTACATTTACCTAGTGGTCAAGTTCAATCCAAAACTTCAGGGAAAACTAAAATCATGATGAAATGTTTTGTTGTAAATCAAAATATTTACTTTTTCAAATACCAATTCATTGATCCCTTCCAAATCCATGCTCTCTGAGTTCCTATGACCGTAAACGTTCTTGTCCCCCCAAGTCAGACTTCAAATCTCTCCTCCCAACTTGCAGGTCTGAATACAAAACCCACCTTATCTAAGCACCTCCAGGGAAAAATCTAAGAGTAACCACAAAATGCCCAATCTCAGAGCTATGAGCTAAGGGTTTCTTATGCCTTAGAACAGTTTACAAAAATAGCCACATGGTATAAAAAACTTAATAAATGGATGTCAATCTATCTGGGCAGATGTATCAGAGAAAAAGCAGCCACAGAAATGAAGGGCCGAGTTATAAATCAAACCCCACGCACACTGATGGAATTTCTACAGCTAGAGAAACCCTTGCAGAGATTATCTGAGAAAATATTACTGCAGTCAAACCTGTGCGTCCATTTTAAAGTCAACTTGAAAACTTTAAAAGCTACTTAAAGTTGACTTTTAAAAGTCAACCTGAAAAGTTAACATTGGGAAAGGACTTCTGGGTCAGTCACCAGCCAGCATGCTGACTTTAATGTCGAGGGACACCGGCTCTGAAGGGGAGTCTGAGAAGCACGACATAGTCCAGCTCTAAGGGTCCAAGTGCAAACTGGGCTTGCCCTTGTCGAGTGTGGGATGGTCCCCGCGGGGGCCGGGGCAGGGCACGTGGATCTGCCCTCGCCTCCCCTCCCGCCTCCACTCGGTAACGGCATCTACATGCCCACAGGCTGGGCATGCCGCTCAGGCTAACGCGAAGGTACCCACCAGCCATTTCTAAGACTGGGGCACTTCAACCACAGCAAGCAAAACCAAAGCACTGAGGCACAGCGCAATGTGCACGCTGAATGCCAAGCTCAAAGCGCTCACGTGAAGGAGCCGAAACGCCAGAGAGGGAACACGCCTTCGGCGGCAGCCTTCCTTGCTGCCAGGCGCCGTCCTGCACAAGACCGGGGCGGTATCTATCTGCGAGGCCTTCACCGCAGCACCTTCATCTCCGCATCGCGCCGGGGAGGAGAGAACGGCGGCTTTACCCCGCTCAGCGCATATTTGGGGCTGAGGCCTCAGATGCCTGCGCTTCCTCTAACTAATAGCTCCTGACACAGGAGAAAAGAAAGAAGCAAATGGAAAACAGTTCATAATTAAAACATTCCGAATTGAGTATCAGATTCATAAATTCATTCTGGAGAAAGAAATAGAAGATGATGCAGCGGAACAGAAAATAACTCCCTCATTTAGAGCACAAGTTGCCCTTTGTCATAATAATATTAATTTCAAATATTTGCTGCCACTGCTGAACGATGTGTATCTTTCTTTCCAATCTGTTTTGTAAAAGAAAAGAAGACTGTAATTACGACTGATGTTGAAGTTACAGCCTGGTTTCACCACTGAAGGATGGCTCCAGGGTCCCCAGCTATACAGGTCCACGTGTTCCACTTGAGGCCTCTTTACAGAAATTCATCCACATTTGACTCCAAAATCCATTCCTGAATTTTATTTTGTCATTCTGCTTAATGCCATAATTGTTTTATTCAATTAATTATCTGTGATATCATTAAGTAAACTCACAACTGTATTTATAAGCTATAGTGAGGTGGAGTTTATTGGCTGAATGTTACTGTAATTTAACCATTAGTTCTCACCGCCTGTATCAATAAATACTCAAGCTAGCATCCTCTTCTCCAGCTCACAGTAAATGCCTTAAAGCTTCACCTGAATTTACTTCCCAAATCAATGGGACATTTAGTAACGTGAAGATACATGAGATTCCTATACTGGGTGTTTATACATATTTTAATGCTCAGTTAAACAAGAAAACCTTTATTTCTAAGACATTTCAAATTTCAAATCCTAGAGACCAACTGACAGGTTATCTGGAGTTGTCTGCCAAGCCCAAAGTCCCAGAGGTTAAGAGTCACCGCTTCATTACATCATCCTATTGATTTAGCTGTGTTTAATTAACTTAAATTATTTTTACTCGATGATTATAAATTCACAACCTCTCTCCTCAAAGAGTGAGACACAGAATAGGAGGAGATCTGCTAAAGTGACAAAAAGACTTTGATTTTCAAGAAATGGACTTAACGCCAGAGAATATCTCACCTGTGGCTACAGCTTACTTTAAAAGAATACAAAAAGCCATCGTTTATTATGAACTTAATTCATTTGCTTCATTCCTATAATTGCTAACAAATATCAAAGTCAAGCTGATGGACCATGATGCAGTAAACCTCAAGTGCACGGAGTTTTCATGAAGGAGGAGCACGAACGCCCACAAGATTCCTTCCAAAGGTTCCCACGTTATCTTCACGGCCATCACATTGGAAGCAAACCTGCAGAAATTCTCTACTGCAGAAATATTTACAGCTGTCACACAGCTCATGTTCAAATACCTGACAGACTTGGCACTCAGGCTTACATACTAACCTTGCATTGAAAGAAAAACGTTAGTAAAAATTTGGTAAAAATCTAGTTAGACCAACCAGCACCTCAATTATACTCTCCAGTGGCGTGACCTCCAGGGGCGGGGGGCCGAGACGGTCGGCCCGACGGCCCAGCGACGTCAGGACCCCACGGGCAGCGCGCGCCGGGCGGGCTCACAGCGCCCTTTGCTTTTTCATTTAAAACCGACTGCGCAGCATCCAAAGTGATGCTCAGCTTTACATCTAGACACTGAGGCAGGCTCTCACCGGAGTTCCCACTGCCCCTCTACCAAAACCCATCCTGAGAACTCAAATACAACAATAATAAATCTCTGTCTCATTCAAAAAGCCCTGACAGTATGACAGGCATCTCAGAGGAAAACAGATGACCCTACCAAAAAAAAAAAAGAAAAGTGGTGGGGGGGGGGTTGAACCAATGCCATACCTGGTGACAGAATCCTGATGAATAACTATCTAACCTTTAATTAGAGGGAAAAGATGTGTTTTCTGTGTCATTTTTTTTCTAATTTCCATTTCTTCTTCTTTTTCCTTTGTTTGGTAATGAAGAAAGTACCCAGAAGCGATCCCGTTCCTTTATCAGGTGCCACGGTGACGTTTTGGACAGTAACACTTCCAAGGCGCTTCCTGGCATCTAGGGGTTCCAGGAAGGCACACCACCTTTATTCCCTTAAACACGGGCCCTCAGGACAACAAGGCATCCAGCCTCAGCGCACTCAGGAGGGACCTACAAACGAGCTAGCGCAAAGCTCTGCTGAGTGGTTTTCCCTCCCACTTTCCTGCCCACACTGCTCAGGATGAATCGTGCATACTTCTGAAAGTCACCAGTGGTCAAGTCACTTTGCATTTTGGGGAGATTCTTGCTTCCGATACCAGTTGCTTTAGACTATGGCTTCCCATGACACCTCCAACGAGGCTGCCCTCAATGACTTATCATCGGGGACCAGCAATGCTCAGTACCTGTGAGAGGGGGCACTCCTTCGCCAAGGAGCTCTGATTCATATCCTTCAGCAAGTCCTTCAACGCGTTCCTCACGGTGGTGTGCGACCACTGCTCGGGAGGCAGGTCTTCCAGTTTGGGGCAACTATTGGAGACACAGATTAGAAAGGGGATTATGACAAGATTGCATCCCGCTGCAGAACATTCCTTTAAGACAGACAGATTTCATTTTGCGCATCAAACAGATGCATCTGGAGATTGCTCTCGGTCTCCTGATTGTTCCGATTAGTTAATTACTTTATACAACACATCTGCTGTATCGATGCATGAATTATACATCAGCTGCCTGTGGTGGCTATTTTTCCATGTTACTTCTACCTTCCTGCTCTGATGCGCTTGGGAAGCCAATTCAAGGTGTCCCGCTTCCTCAAGAGCCATTGTGAAAACGTGAACGTGGGAACCCTTCTCCCTTCAGGACTCCGCTCGTACGAATTAAAGTGGTTAAAAAAAATTATATAAATAAATAAGAGCTCGGCAATAGTGAATAAGGCATTCTTTCACAAAGTGTACACAGATGGCAGTGTTCATGATATGCAAAAATATTTTTCTCTTAAGTAAACTTTATGTAAAATGCCTTCTTGCAATGCATCATTTAATTGATTACATAGAAAAAGTCTTGTCTTTTGATAACCTGCACAAGTAGATGCATTTGGGGGGAACAATGCTTTTAAACGATAGACTGAAATTAGGAAAATAAAGGAGAAAGGGTGAGGTGACAAAATCAATTTCGCTTAACCTCTCTGAAATGCAGAGCAAATCACAACTGAAGACTGACCAGAGATACTTTGTTTCAAACAATCAGGTGAGTACAATGCTCTGCCCTGAAATTGCTTTCCTGACTCACCTGTGTAACTGAATTTTCAATGTGACCACATGATACACGTCTTGAAGCATATCTGCTACTGTAGCATCGGGAGCATCTGTCACGTAAGACAGTGGGACCGGATTCCACTTCCCAACCTGGATCAGCCCTATTCCAGATAAAGAGCATGTGTCACTGCATGTCTGACCCTTCAGATAACCTATCTAGCGGAAGGCTATTTTTCATTGCCCCTACCACAAGCAATTTTGGTACTTCTGTTTGAATGATTCCCGTCCCTCTAAAAGGCAGGTCAATGAAAATATTCACAGCTTAGTTTTCCAAACTGTGGAATTATGTAAATGACAGTGGGGTTGTTTATTATTTTGGAAATAAAATCCCATCAATAAAACCTAGGCAGAGGCCACATTTTCCTAACTTACAGGAAGTTCTAATAAGACATAGCTGAACCAGTTCTAAATGGCTTTACGATTTAGATAAGATTCTCGATTGCAATGGGAATCAGCATTGAAAAATACTTTACAGCCCATAAAACCATCAGAAACAGAATAAAAGAAACAGAACTAGATATTCAGTCATAAATGCAAATTGACTCTCAACAGTCCATCTGCTCAGATACGCTCCTCACTTCCTTGTGGGTCCTCAGTGGAGCAGATTATTAAGGTCAATAAGCATACTAATGATTCAGCTGAAGTAATTTAAAAAAAAAAAACCTACCTCCACATTCCACATGAGCAAAATGTGTGTTAACTAAACCAAACTGAATTAAGCCAATTTTTTAAAGCCACAGTCTAGAAGGAACCCATGTAACGTACAGGCTACAGTTCTTTGAATGAAAATATTCAGATGCTTTCTCTGCAAGGTAAACAAAGGATGCCAAGCAATTTCCCCAACCCATGGATGCATCATTTACCTTTGGCCTGGGCAGCAGAACTATGTGAATAACCCAGAGACAGCAAGGCCATTTCTATCAGCTGGTTGAAAAGCATATCCTTCCTCACCAACACAAATTCTGCATGCTCCTCCTTACAATCGTATTCAATGGCATTTTCATAATGTTCCACCACGCAGAAAACCGGGAGCATGGTTCCTATCGAGGAGACAGAGCAAAAAGGGATGCAAACCAACAGATTTCAGCAGCACAGTCTGGGGGGAGGAGGGAGGCAAAACATGAAGCCATGAAAATAAATCTTCACCACCGTGAGAGAAGGGGAGCCTGTTCCCAAGGCAGACAGGGCACAGTGATCCAGGCATACAGACACAAAGATACACCTCCTTTTATTTTTATTTTTTAAGTTGTAAGAGAAATGTTGAAATGGAATATGAACTGGCCCTGAGGTAGCGTGGGCTCTAATTTTAACAGAGCACTTCCCCTGACCAATTAATGCAGAATTACCTTTCTGATCAAATCATAAGGCTGACAGAGAGGAGTGAGTGTCTGGTCTGATCTGCTGTGAGTGGCACCTGGTGTGCAAATGTTATTCACTCAACCCGGCTTCGAAAGAACCCATCTCCATGCTTCCTACATGCTTTTGTTAGGATTCACCTTTCCCTGTCTATGTCCAACCAAATTAGCTTTGATTATAAAATTATGAGCATTTGCCTCCTTCTTTACGATCTTCACGTTGAGGCCACAGAAGAAACACAGAACTTAACCAAACTGAAGTTCATGACACAGGATTTCAATATGCGCCCACTGCAGATGAGTGATATTTATTTTGATGGCTATGCATTTAATCTACCTGCCTAAAAGGACATCACGGTAACCACAGGTCTTTAAAACGAACAATCTCTGCTCTAGCAAGTGGGGTACAGATGAGAGCAAGGGAAACTGTCCTCATCAGGGGGTCTCAGGATGCAGGAATCTGCAGAGGCGAGATGTGCTCTCGTTTACTGTAATCCCAGGTAATAACTCAGGAGCCAGATGGTTAATAAACACAGGCCACACCACTGTCAGCAAAGAGGCTTCTAGAAACAGAAATCATGGAACGCTGCCGTCCTCGAGGTGTTTACACAGCGCACTGTCAGACTTCCAGTGATAAACGGAAAAGGGTTAAAGGCAGATCCAGCAGAGTGCAGTGTGGCATGCCGCCAGGAGGGCATCATCCTCAGCATAAATGATGACAGAGGTTACTGTACCAGGGCACCCAGGACCCCCAGTTAGTCCTGGAATGCTGATGCCTCTCTAAGCTCTGCCCTCTGCGTTCCCAGAATCCAACCAACTTCTGAAGGTGTCCGGGGCCGGCACAGCAGAGCTAAAAACCCAGGGTTTCCTCCTGACACCAGAGATGCCCTTTAAAAACGCCCTATTTGCTTGTTTCTGCCGAACAAAGCCGGCAGGAGAAGCAGCCTCAGTTTTCTACGTGGGCATCTACACCACAGCTTCAGTGAACTGTTCACAAGAGATTCTAGTTCTGACAAACAAACCCCTTTAGGTTCACTTAGAAAAGCTCACAAACTCATTTGGAGGGACCCAACAGGCTAGGCATGAAAAACAAGCTGCGGAGCTTGCCAACATCCTTGTCATTCATTCGGCTGTTTTTATACCAGAGAGAGAACCCGTCAGGGATCAGGAGGAGACTGGGAGAGACCACGGCAGAAACAGCAATATGCAAACTGGTGATTTCTTCCTTGGCTGGAAGGTACTTTGGCAAAACCTCCTAAACAAACAAACAAAAAAACCCCTGCAACCACTTTCCTTAAGGTGTGCTTTCTCAACCCAGCCACACTCACTATCTGGCACCTGTCAAGCGGAAACGCTCCACGTGAAAAAGAAGAGAAAAAAATACCACCACCAACACAAGGCTGGAGGCATTTTGTTGCTTCAAGCAAGCAGAGAACCTTCTACAATTAAAGTGCATGTTTAAAATGTCACTACAAATGCGATGCTTGGAAAAAAAAAAAACAGCAGCACTTGAGCAGGAAGCGAAATTATTGTACTTTGGTTTCTCCTCCCTCCATCCTGAGGTCTTCAAAGAGTTGGGTTACTAACACAACAAAAAAACACAGGCATTGATTTTCCCTCTTATAGCACGATACAGACCTGGGCTGCTCTGGGCTGCTCCTCAGACCTGGGAGATAACTGAAGGGTTTTGAAACTGTTGGAATACACGAGAGTCGCTCTGGATTTTAGAGGGACCCTGTAAGATCATTAAGGTGGCTGCTGATGAGCTGACAGTTGCAGACTCTAATTCTCAATCTGACTGCTTAAATCTCCCAGCGAACTGTCGCTGTCCTCCTGATACTGTGAGTCAGGCTGAACGGGAGCCTCCTCTGAACCGATTGTTTGTCTGAGTGTTCGGCGAGGCTTCCGACTCCAGCAACTTCAGAACCTTCCAGTGTGGAAAGGGGAGTGCGCTGGTCACTGCTGCCTGCTAAAAATACCGCATGATTTAAACCTGGAGGCAGTCTTAGAAGCTTTTGCTGAAGGTTTATGAGCCTGTGTAAACAGCACGTCTGCCATAAGGAGCAGTGAAGTCTGTAGAATCCTTGTCTAAAACTGTCCTGGCATCAAAGTTTGCTGTGCAAATATCACATAATACCAGAGACAGCTGAAATCTCCTATTTAGGAATTTATGGAACTTATATGTTTGCAGGCGTCAGAAAGTCTTTTTTATAGAGCCCCAGTGCTTCACAGTACAATATTAATGCACTCTGTTTGAAAAGCCATAATAAATTATATTTTTAATGCTCTTACCCTGGCTTTCTTAAGATGCATACATTCTTGGCAAACAATCAATAAATAGGGTAATCATGAGGAGAGGCCAAAGAATTTGCTGAAGTGCTGTTTTTCCATTTTTAATAGATAAAGATCTAACAATACGGACTGCTGTGTCTGTTCATTTCAGGATCAATATATTCTTTGTTTTCGCCAAACCAAGGAAAAAATAAATGATTGTATGATAAATGTTATGCATCAAACACAATGAAATTCCTCTGCCTGCTAACTTTCTCTACTTAATATTCTTGGTTGTTACAAGATGGCATTTTTATCTTTTGCTTTAGCAAATGTATGGAAAATCTGAATCCCATACACAGTTATTCAGAGACAAATAAAGACCTTCTAAGGCCCACACGTCATGCCCAGGGTAGACCCTGATTTACAGAAACAACAGGGCTGAATGCAGTCAAAGTGGTTAAACTTCATCAATGTAATAGAACACTGGCAACAGGAACCACACAGTTGCATATCCCCTCCTTATTAACTTGCTTAAATCTGCCCTTTAATCTGAAACACCCAATTACAGCGAAAGGGAAACACCAGAATTATCAGGTTTTTAGCTACTAAGTAACGAAGTTGCTCTTAAGAAAAAAAACCACAAGAAGAAAAAAATCACAAAAGTTTTACATCATATCAGAGAAGCCTTCCATTATCTGCCTTACAACCAAGTAATACTATGAACAAGCCAGGTCCGTCCTCCAACAATTTAAAGGTCTCATTCTCAAGCAGGGTTAGTTTCAGCAACAGCCACTTCTACACCCTCTTCTGCGCCACCACCTTATCAATGGAAGCCTTGTATAACCGAGACCACTAGACTTAATTCAGTCTTTATCATCCACAACGCCCAAAGACTCCAGCCTACAGGAGGAGGAGATGCTCTGCTGAAGCATGAAGCCTGCACTTTCAGACGTGCCTGACGCTGCAACCAGAGAGGGAACTCACTTCAGAACAGAAAAGAGAGTCAAGGAGAACATGCAAAGCCAGCCTCTGCCCGTCCAGCCCTGCACCAGGTGGTGCTGGGTGGACACGGGGCTTGCGGCTTTCCAGGATCTGGCTTGAGAGTATTTACCTTTCCTCAGGGTGCTTTTCATCAGATGACCCGAGTGTTTCAAAGGCACTCCCTGCATTTTTGCACCTGTGCTCCCAAGCCTTCCTCGTCCTAGCGGGCTCCCGTTCTGTTCCAGGCGGGCAATCTTGGCTGGCGGGCCCTTCGCATCACTCACATTGTTAGACATTTCTGAATGTTCTTTCCCCTGAGTTGCCTCATTCAAATGATCCATACTCAGTCAGTCTCTGAAGATCACCTGCCAGAATTTAGGAAGAAGACAGGTTACAGTTGGGTGGGGGGTCTCCGCACGCCCCCACCTTCTCTGTGTATATATAACGCCGTGCATGTTTTATCCCTGGATATTTCTCTCCACAAATACAATGTATTTGTCAGACTGCTTAACCAGACATATAATAGGTTACTCTATTTCTAGATCACAGCATTATATTTCCATTCAAGTTAACAGAATAATTTGTGGAAATTATATCAACACTCATGAACGAAAAGATAATTTGTCACCTACCAGCAAAACTATGTGTGTGGGGGGATGGGGGGTGTGGGGGATTATTTTTAGAACAAGAATTACTACAAGTGTAGCTAAAAGGAAAATAACAAATTGTATTTATATAGTACCAATTGTTAAAAATGAGAAACTTAATACAGAACATAATAATGACACTTTAAGCAAAGATGGAAAGATTATTTTATCAGTCCAAGAGATTAGTTACATCTGCTGCCTTTATATTTTAATATACATTTTAATTCTCATGAAGGAAAAATAGATTCATATGTATATACACCACCTCAAAAGAAGGTAGCAGACAACTGCTTTTTAAACTCTCTACCGGCTTTACGGTTAATGTGTAGAAAAAGTTTTCTACTGTCAAAGTATCAAGAATTACATGACCTGTTTTAAAGATTCAGTCAAGTCTTGGCTCAAACATGCAACTGGATCATTCCATCCCTAACCAAGTGGATGAAAGTGGAGGGTTTCTTCAAAGAGCCTCAATGCTAAAGTATTGCAGCTCATGTATCTTTTAGAGTTAATATTTAGGTATTCTTTTGTAATGGAATGCTGTTAACAATTTAAATACCACAAATTTTGAAAACATTTTGTAATATACACATTAGATTGAAGCGCTAAACTTGCTTTGAAAGAAAGCTTGTTAATTTTGGTAAAACAAAATAACCAGTGTTCAAAAGTAATCTCAGCAGGCAATGAAGTCAACATTTCAATTAACTCCAGAAAAAAATGAACATAATTATTTTTCAGTTGTATTATATTTTGGACATCAATTTTCATACTGTTTATAGTAAAGCAGCTAGTACATTATCAAAATTACTTCTACAATAGTTCTAACTAACATTGATAGGAACAGGTAAGTAGAATTATTTTATGAACTTTCATGGTGCTTGAAGTATTGAGTTCACCAATACTAAGGGAAAGAGAATCATACTCAGAAAAAACAGAGAGAATATGATAATTATCACTTTCCTCCAGCTGTTTGGTAATTTGACATATCTTGCATATTTATATAAATATATATGCATATATATAAAATATGAAGAAGCTACTTAGATACAGATTTGAAAGCAAGCTTATATTAGTAGCAGGGCCTCTCTGTAAGCATTGCTTCCCCCTCTGTTTAACCATAGGTTACTGTGTCCACTATAATCAAGGAAAGAGGTGATGGGGAGGGGGAAGCAAGGATAATCTGTAAGTTCAAAAGAAACCTTCAGAAGGCCAGTTGAAGAACTATAAAGTTAGAGAAATAATGGCTATTTATCCTTGTGCTCCAAGGTGGCACAGTGAGACCAAAGGTTTACCGTTGATCGAGGTCCCATCTGTTTTTGGTTATGAGGTTCATTAACAATAAATGTGCCTCTTTTAACCACTTTTTATCAAGATTACTCTTTCCATTACATTAAACTGTAGTCTAAAGCCAAAATTAGTGGTGATTATTAACTTACTCAAAACACTCTTTATAATGCTTCATGTGGGTTACAATACAGAACTGCTTTTCCTGAAATTGGCTGCCTTACCCGAAAGCAGAAGATGAATTTTAAAACATATGATTTGAAAAGAAAATACTTAACCCGTGTGGCAATTTAAGAGCCAAAAAAAAAAAAAAAAGAGAGGATGAGTAGACAACAGCATCAAAGTTAATGCTACAAAACGTATTAAGTAGTCATGAAGCTTAACAGTATTATAAACTGTGAAGTGATAGATGATAATTTAGTTAATGTATTGACAATCAAAACATCATATAGGTCATGCAAAATTGTCCTTCGAATGAATACCCACCTATAAGCAGCTATTAAACACTCAGTCATCTTGTAAAAAGCTTTACATTATAAAGCAAAATTACATGCACATAAAACACCCAATTTACTCATTTAAACTCTGTGCCCAAGGCTGAAGTTCACTAAACCTGAGTTTGGAACTGCAAAGAGCAACCTCCGTGGGGCCTGCTGGACTGACTGCATGGGAACAAACTAAGGTCTCAACAGACGCCAGGCTGGAGAGTTTCTTGTGAGTTACACATTTTAAAAACCGATTTCACTGTGATGTCTGGCTGGCACATTGAAAGCAGGCTACTTTCTCCAAACCCCACTTCCCTGTCCATAAACGAAGTCCATATATGATCATTAACGAATTAAACAGCGAACTCAGACACAGCAATTATTTCCTTTAAAAAGAAAGAGCAAAGCACAAAATTCCGGTTTCAAGAACCTATTTGTTTGTTTTTTTTTTGCAGTGTGGGAGCCTTTTCAACGAGTTCCCTGCTGAATCGCCTCCTTCGCCCCCACACAACCCCATAATCACATTTTAAGAGACTGTGCTCTTATCCGTTCCATATGGCCGGCACGATCCAGGCCAAGCTTTCCCTGTGACCTTTTAAAGAGACAAAGAAGCAAAGTACTATCTAGAATCAGAAACACTGCAGTTTTACTGAGTGAAATTAGCAAAACCGACCTGAAACTCACCACTTCAAAACTTGACAGCATATAAATAACAAAAACAAAGGAGATTTCCTTTGCAGCTCGGGTTCTCGAAGAGAAGTTCAAGAATGATGTTTTCTATGTCCTTTTTTTTTTTTTTTTTTAATTAAAAAAAAAAAAAAGCAGCAGCAGACCTGAAGGCGACTTCCCCTGAAATTGTATTATTTTCTCCTCCTTTACCCTCGCCCCCCTAGGCGGGGGAAGGGCAGATAAGCGTCTGGAATAGTCGTCATGGAAAAGAGGGGTTAAGGGGGGGAAATCACAATCGGACCAACAGCATATATGGTTTGTAAAATGTCTAACCTCGGAGAACGGGGTTTTCGATGGGGGAGGAGGGGAGAGCGGGAAGGAGGGAGGAGGGGGAAGACAGAATTGATCTGACAAGTGATTCGTTGGGGGGAAATCGTAAAAACAAAGCCAGTACGCGGCGGCGGTGCTGGGGAGGCGAGGTGGGGATCGGGAATTCTCTTGAAAAAGGAAAAAAAAAAAAAAAACAACAAAAAACACCCAAACAAACCTCGGCGGCCGAGGTCTGCAGAAGCGACCCCCGCCCGCCGCGGCTCTCCGGGGCGCGGGCCGAAAGTCCGCCCGGCCGTGGCCCGCGGTCCCCTCCTCCTGCCGCCCCGCGCGCGCGCGGCTGGGGGGCCGGCTCGCCTCCCCCCGCCCGCTCCCCGAGAACCGCGCCGGAGAGTAACCGACCTGCAACTTTCTTCCCGCAGCCTCGGGCCCCGCGCGGGGCATCTAGCGGGGGGCCGGGGGCGCCGGGGACCGCAGGGCGCGCAGGAAGCCCCGGCAAGGCACTGGGGCGCCACTTTGGAGCCGGCCCTCGCGGACGAGCGCCCCGAGGACCCCCCCGCGGCCCATGGACGCGGGGCCGCGAGCGTCTGCGGAGCCTGGAGAGTGAGGCGGGGGGGGGGCCGGGGAGGGGGCCGGAGGGCGCCCCCGCCGCCCCCCGAAAGTCGCTGAGCCCTAGGTCAGCCGGAGTCCGAGGTAAACACCCGGGCCCACAATGGCCCCGGGGCGCGGGGGGCCCGGACGCCCCGCAAAACTGAGCAGGAGTTTCGGCGCGCGCGGGCTGGGGGCGCGGGGCGCCCCCCGAGCCGCCTGGGCCCCGCGCCGCTTAGAGCGCGGCGGAGGCGACGAGGCCGGCGGGCGCCGGGCGGCGCGGCGCCGAGTGCGCGCGCGGGCCGCTCCCCGCGCCCGGCCGCTCCGCTGCCCCCCGCGCCGCCGGCGCGGCCCCCATCAAACGCGGGGCGCGCTCCTCCCGGCCGCCGCCGCGCCCCGCTCGGCCCCGCGCGCCCCGCCGCGCCGCCGCCGCTGCTGCCGCCGCCGCCGCTGTGGCTGCCGCTTCCCCGTCCTCGTCATCTTAACGCACGGCCCCCGCTCGCAGCCCCCGGGCCGCCCGCCGCCCGCCGCCCGGCCCTTCCCCAGCGGGGCCGGCTGCGCCGCGTCCGGGCGGCGGGAGCGAGCGGGCGGGCGGCGCGGGGGCGGGGGCGCGGGGAGGGGCGCGGGGCGCGGGGGAGGGACGCGGCTTAAAACCCGGGCTGGAGGGCCGGGAGCGCGGAGGGGCGGCGGCGCGGCGGACGGGCGCGGGGAGCCGGGCGGGCGGGCGGCACACAATGCCCGGAACGGCGGGGCGCGCGGGCCGGGCGCGCGGGGGCCCGGGCCGGGGGCGCGCGGGGGCAGGTGTGCGCGGCGGCGGCGGGGCGGGGAGCGGCCGGCGGGGAGAGCGGGGGAGGCGGGGGCGAGGCCGGGAGGCGAGCCGCCCCCCGCCCCGCGCGCCGCGGGAACACCGAGAGGCAGCTGCAGGAGCCGGGCGCGCTGGCGCCCGGGGACGGGCGAGGGCGCACCGGCCCGCGCGGGGCTCCGAGGCTCGGGCCCTTCGGGACGGGGCCGGGGGACGGCGGGGCACCGGCTCTCGAGGAGCGCGGAGCGCGCGCCAGCGGCAGCAGAAACGGAAGGGCTGGGACCCCCGAAACCCTCTGCGCAATATGATCGCTCCTCACGGGAGGGGGAAGCCTCAACGAAGAGCCAGCGGCCCAAAAAGAGGAGCACTTTCCGAGCTCATCGGTACCCGGCCCCTCTGTACCGGGCGCAGGTACAGATGCCAACGTCCCTCACTTCTGAGCCGGAGAACTCGGAGGAGGGAATCCGTGGCCCACGGTGGCCGAGTTAAACAAAATTTGGGTCACTTTCTTGAAACAGACCTGACTAGTTAAAAGTTATTACAAAGGAAAACCTGCCACCTTCACCCCTGGTGAAAGACAGTAAAGTGGGGGGGTGGGGGGGGGTTAATACCTGTGTTGTAGCAATAAATACTTCTGTAATCTAAGGTAAATTACCCGGGTAGATAAATGGTCATTACACCCAAGTATGATCCTCTTACTTAGATAATCTATTAAATATAGTGCCTATAAAAACGAAGAACATCACAGTCTTGCCCGAAATGGGGATGTAGCGTTCGTCGTTTAGGTTTGAGTGCTAACATCTTAAGACCCTGAAGGCAGTTAATCATTAACCAGAAACAAAAATGTCGCAATTATTTTTTCAGAATACACTAGGAGGGAAAAGAGAAAAATCAGTGAGATAAACATTTTGTTACACATAAGAAAGCAACAAGTTAGCGCAAGTACTGAGATAAGAGGAAAATATGCAAATGAAGCTCTTTAAAGCTACCAATACACTCGCAGACACTGTCTACACTAGAAATCTTAGACAAACAGAAGGTAAAACAGAAGATAAAGGATAGGAAATAATGGCCTCCTGGGGAGGACAAGTTCAGGAGGAACACAGAGAAAATATATCACTCTAAGGGCACCCACGTTTCACCCACAAAACCAGAAAGGTTAGTGAAGGCAGCAGTGAATCTTGGTACATGGAAACCCAAACCTAGAGCTAAAGAATGTGATGATAAAACACAGTATCAAAAACAAGAAAAGAAATATAAGGAAATCTTTATGGAAAAGCTCAAATGATACCGTATTTTCAAAAGTTGGTATGCAGTTAAGTATGGAGGAGGGTATTTTGATTAAAGTATAAGAAACACAATCAATAAGGCAATATATAAACATGGCAACATGTAACACCGGTGTCAGATGCAAGTAAGCATTTTTTTTAATGTTTGATATTCAGAAGAAAACATGGATAACACAGTTATCTTTATAATGAGAATGATTTTTGCAATGTGATGGGTTAAATTGGGAATTTCCAAGATGTATATTTTAATAGTTGCTTCACACTGGGGATGCCTGACATGTTTCCCTGAAACCTGCCTGGTTTTTCAGTAGGGACTGTGCATTCTAGTATCACAGTGTATAAATTTACAAGCAATAGCAAAATCTCAAAATAGAGAAGTATCGTGTACTACAAAGAATCATTCAGGCAAATGGAACTCAAATGGAGAGTTTAAAAAGAAAGAAAGTTGTTGGGCAAAACAAAATTTGAACAAAGAGAAAGGAAGACTAAAAAAGGTTACTGAATATATCAATATTAAAACACTGGGATAAAATACTGTAAATGATGATTATCCCATTATTTCCACAAATAAGACAGAAAACTTTCTGATTGCCTTAGCCTCCTATTGATGTGGGGGTTAAAATATTAATCTTTAAATTGAATAGCAGCTTTTATCTAGGAATTCCAAGCTAATTCTCAAACACAAAACATAAAAAAGTGTAATAAGGATGAACATGGCCTTGGAAAATGGTAAAACAGAATAAGTGAGGATAAAAGCATCTAATAATAACTTTACTACACAATTATAAGTCTGTTAATCATATATGCATATTAATTTCCCTCCAGCACATTCTTTATTTCAGAACTATATAAGATATAAGCAAAAGCACACAGAGGTTTATGCCCTCCAAGTAATAGTACACTGATGAACTTCCTATTTATTATTTACTCTTTTAGAATACTCACTAAACCACTGAGTACTAAACCCAGATTAAAATAAAGAACAAAGGAAAAGTAATAAGGAAAATTCCACCTTTCCAGGCATAGTGATAGGAGGCATCAGTTTTATTCTACAAAGTATCTTAAATTTGGCAATAAAGATGCAAACCAAGTATTGAAAAAAGTTAAGATAAACTTTATAAATCCAACTAAGAGAACGGAAAACCTCAGGAACATGAAATATTACAAGTTAAAGACATGAACTATTAAACATGTGGGTGTACAGTTAAAACAGTGCATCAATTTTTTATCACAGGAGAAGGAATTCAGTCTGGCTACACAAAGGTAGTGGAGATAAAATATGGTAACAGAGATACGAGATTTTTTAAAAACAATAACAAAAGGGCTACTGCATATTTCAGGGGACCCCATATTAAGATAAATATGCTGGCAGATATCCGGAAGCATTAAAACATTCAGAATTCTGAATAGCACATACATTTGTAATAAACAGAGAAAGCATTTAGAATTTGAACGCTTTTAAGATACGGCAACTCCGCCAGTGACTGTGTTAGCAAAGCAGTGTTTATCACCATTGCACTTTCTAAGGACATGGTAGGGGTTTTTTTTTCCATCTTTTTAAATTCAAATACTGTTGGCTATCTCTCCCCACTCTTAAAGCAGCACATTTCACGTGGCATATTGCTCTTTTTGTCGTGCCGACTCTTTGTGTTTTGGCTTTAGTTGCAGGTGGTGCTTCCCGTATATGAATTTCTGGGAATACGGTCTGTGTTGGCCATATAAGGATGTCTCTCTGAGCCATATGTTCTGCTGTCATCTGTCTCATTTTGTCTGTCTGGGATGTCAGGACTGATTTCCACATCGTTTCTTGAATGGGCCAGATACAAATTGGTAAGAGCAGAGAGGGGGGGATTAAAAAAAAAAACAACTGGGGCTGGAGCCCAAACAACTTTGTCAAAACATACATTGGAGAGGAAATGCAATATCCTGTAAACATTCGCACCCTCCTTCTCACGTCTTATCTGTGACTGACATCATCACAACTGCATAGCTTGAGAGAGGATCTGTGCGATCAGGTTCAGGAGTCTGCAGCCCGTGGGTGTGTGGCTGAGTCAGACGGACCCTGCGCCTCTGGAGGTCACGGCAGGCACAGGGGGACTGCCCTGCTCCGCAGTCCTGGGCCCCGCAGCTAGCCTGCCCCAGCCTTGAACCGGGGGACGGAAGCCACCTCGCGCCTTTCTCCTTCAGAGAATCAACAGGACTCTGATTAAGCTTTCGGGCGAATCATGCCAGAAGGCCTGGTCCCCATTTTACACTCTCAATAGGCTCTGGTGCTTCTCTTCTGTCACAGTCAGCATCAGTGAACAGTCTGCATAATTACCAGCTTAATAAATATCTTCCATCAGTCCAGTTCAGTCATGTCCGACTCTGCGACCCTGTGGCCTGCAGCACTCCAGGCCTCCCTGTCCCAAGCTAGACTGTCATCCCTATGAGAGCAGAGACTGTGTCTTGCTCACTGCCCCATGACCAGGGATTCATGCCGCATCCCTGCAATGTTTACATTTTGAATAAATAAATGAGAGGCAAAAGCTCAGGGTAACTTGCAACCAAATTCTATGGCTAGTTGGAATGACCGTTGCTCTTAGAGACTGTGGAAGTGAGGTGGAGTTAACAGTGGGGAAAGTGGCTGCGTCGTTGAAATGTGAATTCACTGAAATTAAATAACATTTACAGTTTAGTTCCTCAGTCACACATCAAGTGTTCAATAGCCCCATGTGATCAGTGGCTATCCTATGAGACAGTGTGGGTTAGAGAACCCTTCCACCATTGCAGAAAGTTCTATTAGCCAGCACGGACCTAGAGAACTTCGATAATACACAACTAAGTAAATCCAGGACCTTGCCTGGAGGAGTCTTCGAGGTGCTGGACGGCTTTCAGACATCCTAATGAAGTCCAAATTGAAGTCCTTTTCCACTTTAGAACAGGCCCGTAGATCTGTAAAGCTGTGTGGAATGAGACGTGGGCAGTGCTGGACACAAATTTAAGACCGCTTTCTAGACACGTCTGCATGTGAAACGGTCTTAGAGTACATTTGGAATAGCATGCATTTACCCCAAAGGCTGCTTTCCATGAACATTTCAGCAGCTCACAGGTGAAGCTGAAAACCACAGAATCATTCCACACCCTCTCCCACCCCCACATTAAAAAAGCAGAGTTGCCACTAGAAATGGCTTTTTTGGAAGCTTTAATGTAGATATCTACTCAAACCGGGAGGGCATCCAAATACCAAACAAATAATGGTGTACTACAGAGAATCAAAGCAAACGGCTTGAATATGTTTCAGGAGAGAGAAAGGAGAAATAATAAACTCTAAACATGGGGCCTAAGGTTTTTGGGTTTTTTTTCCCCTAATATGTGGGGTTTCAGTTATAGCCGGACTGATAGCGATCAAAAGTTGTTTCCTAATTACTTTAAGGTGAATGTAAATACCCACTGGTAATTTGGGTTATGGTTTTAATAGACAAAGGTTACTGTTACAGCAAAGCAAAGATAGGCTGATGTTTAAGCTAGTTTGGGGGGAGCGGGCTGAGGTATACAAACGGCCATTAGAGTTGGCTTCCAGAACCTGGTGAGATATCAGGGACTTTGAAATATCTGCAGTGTTTACATTCTGAATAAATACAGCCCAAATCCCAGTGTCACTTGCAACCAAATTCTATCGCTAATTGCAATGACTGTTCGTTTTTGAGACTGTGGAAGTGAGATGGACTTAACAGAAATATTACCTCTGAAAATTACTTTTTAAAGCAAGAATTTATTGGACAAATTTTTATATCTTCCTTCCGTAGATATCAGTATGAACCATAACATTGACATGCACAATGGAAATAATCCCATCAAAATTGGTTATCTCTGCCCATAACTCCAAAACTGAGCAGGGGGCCAGGTTCCAATAGCAATGCTGTTGAGACCCCCGCATACCTGCGTATTAGCCTGCGTATTAACAGCTATCAGCACCAAATCCCTTAAGAGTTTCAGGCTGTTTTCTTCCCCCCATTGCTTCTGGAGAGCAGGTCCTCCCTCTTCTCACTGGGGACCTCCCTTCTGCCGCATTCTTTGATATGCAGCCTGATTGCACCTCTTCTTTCCAAAGCCTCCTCCAGCTATTAGCCCCTTCCTCCTCGATGCCCCATCCCAGCTCCCTCCTTCAAGTGTGGCATTTCATATTTGCATGCCTGCCCTTCCCAACTGCAAACATCTTGAGGCTGGACTCCTGTCTGTATTCCAGGAGTCTCTGACAGTGCCGGCAATTAACAGGGAAAGGAGGCCAAGAACTGTTTTGATGAGTGACTGCTGGTAAAAATCTTAGAAAGGTTCTTGCATTCTTAGGCAGTAAAGCCAAGGATAAGATCAGAAGTTAGTTCAGTGGCTCCTCAAATCTGCTGCATCTTAATGTCGCTTGGTATGTCAAGAGTCCAGATAGCCAGGCTGCACCCCATTGCCAAGGGTCGGAGCCAGCGGTTGAGAGTTTCCAAGCTGATTCCAGCGCACATCCATTGGAGTAGGTAACGTGTTAGAGACAAGAAATCAAATATACCTGTTAGGACATCTTCCAAGGGTATGGAGATCCTGGAGGCACTTGGAAAAGTTAAGGCCCTTTAAGGAATCAGCACTTACCCCAAATTTAAGAAATTTATGTGCAGGCAAGCTACTTGTTTCAAATTTTAAAAAAAGGTAGGGGGCAAGCTATTAGATCATTGATTTGGTGAATAAAAGTCTGCTGTTTGAGGAACCATGATAAATTAGCATTTGGGCACTTGCTCGAGATTTACCGGGGTGCCAGAAATCCTGTGCAAGTGTATGATTTATCATCACAGACATAAGAGACTAACCACAAAATTACACATGGAAGTGAAGTTCCAAATCCAGTCTATTATTTACTGGAGCCAGAACCAGCCTGGTTTTCTCTGATTTTTTTTTTTCCCCCAACATAGTTGAGCAGGCTTTTTCTCCCAGAAAATTTCAACCTTGAGTGGGATTCCCTTTGAGACAGCTGAAACAATTCAACTCTCTTCTGACCCTAGGCATGGCACTCAGCAGGACTGAAGTGTCCACTGTCCATGGCCTGGAGTCGGTGCAGGGCCCCTAGCTGCCGTGTGGCGCTCCCAGGAAGCCCACGGGATTTTAATTCCAGGGAAGTCGAACAGAAACCGTTCTCAGCCAGCCTTCACTCAAGACATACCAAGCAAGTCTTAGCGATGTCAATGCTATTCTAATCTTTCCCAGTCACCTGAAGGGAAAAACAGTTTGAAGTTTCAACAGGCCTGGATCCTGGTCCAGGTTGTTTTTGGGAAAAGGCTCAACCAAGGGCAGTATCAGATACTGCACCACCGTGCCCACCACCATAAGCAGTGGACAAGGGCCACTGATCGGGGCAAAGGAGTGCAACGCACCTGGACAGTGTTTAAAGACTCCTATGATGCTTGAGACGCGCTGAAGCAAAGGGAGAGTTTAATTCAACACTCAAGCGCATTCTCTCTGGGATGACGGCAAAGAGCTGGAAGGGACTGTGGCGCTGGGCGCACAATAGTGTGACTGTGACCAAGGCCACTGAACTCACACTCACACTGTCCAAACGGCATGAGGTATGGCACCCATCTTTTACCCCAATTCAAAAATTTGAAAACAACAAAAGTAAAGGAAAACAGTCCTCTATTCCTAAGACTGGCAGATGTATATCATCATGAAAACATCATGCTGTGCAGAAAACAATACACTGCAAGACATTGACAACTGCCTCCAACCTTCCACTGCCTTGCCCTTACCCGCCAACAGCCGCGGTCCGGTCTCCACTGGATAATTAATTCACATGCTGATTACCTGGCCCAAGGATAATTCACATGGATTGGTAATGAGAGACCCAACATCCCACCCAAAGTAGGTAATCTGATGGTCCTCTGATGCAAGAAAATGGTTCTCTTTTCAGATTTTCTTCTATATTCTTGTATCTTAGCAAAAGAAGAGAAAGGAGGGACAAAAGTCAGGCCTTCCAAATACCAAATATTCTATTTGGATACTTTTCAAGGGAGTAAAAATCAACTGCACTCCTGAGACAGCAGACAGTCCCCAGGAGCATCTGCAGGACACTGGCAGGCCCTGCAGTCCAGGCACAGAGGTGGGACAACTCCACACATGAACTCACCCTAACCCTAGACGGTACTTGTCAATGAGAGAATGCATCTTCAGTAACAAGCTCAAAAGGCTTTCACATTTATTTTTATCTGTCACTTTTTGTGATAGTGATTACAATTATTTATTTCTGCATGCAGTAATCTGTAATGATATATTTTTTACAGTGTATTGCCTGATATTATTTCCTATCATCTGTTCTCACTGATTTTATATTAGGGACTTTTATATTAATGATGGAGTGTTTCTTAATGTATTGGAATTCGTGTCTAAACTGCATCTCTCTGAAGGTCATCCCTACATATATGTATTTCTCTGATGCATGACTAGGGAATGTGATTACATAGTAAAGCCAAATTAAGATTACATATTTATTGGTCTAAAATAAAATACTAAATAAAAGAAAATAATTCAAAGTCTAAATAAAACACTAAAAACTAGTTTCACAGCATAACTGTAGCTAAAGGATATCCAGTTACCTACTTTGCAGGTGTGGCTTTCTTTATTAGTGTGTTTATTGTGGGATTTAATTCATTAGATAACTAACAGGGACTATAAATACACATGCAAATTTCCAGCTGATAGGAAGCAAAAAGTTGATAAATAATGCTGCAGTATAACTTTAAAAACAGAAGTAGTGGGCCTTCAGGCTATTTTTTAAATCATTTATTTTTGTTTATTCTGTAAAGACTATTTTCATTTGTATTTTTTAAATCTATATATAAATACACTGGGGAGAGAAACAAACAGCGTATTTATGAACATGTTTGATGGGGACCAGCTTGTAACTGTTTTGAGACTGTAACTGCTGTAAAGATGGACAATACCCCCAGTTTTATTACTTCTGCAACTGGAAAACTACTGCTCATTCATATCATATTTAATGAAAATTAAACTTATCTCTCAGTGGAGGTAACAAGACTCTCAAAAATAACTTTTTAGTTCACTCTGCAGAAAGGGGTTTAGTCTCTAAGAATTTATAACAAGCTAGTGTAAAGGCATCTTTGTAACTGGCATATGCTGTAGTTTTGGATATAAACCAAATCTTGGGGTATTTTCAATAGATTTGGAAAATCCAATTGTTTGACCAACAACCTAGTATGAATAAATGTATATATAATACACATCTAGCATTGCATGATATGTACATTCACAGATACAATCTGCATGTCATACAAGAGAACGTTACACAAATTAAAACTAGTCAACCACGGTTTCCATCAAATTCTTTAAAACCCAGAGCTGGTGTGAGAGTGCTCTCTGTCAGTAAGCAACTCCTACAAAAAAGAATCAGTGACACGGTGGGAAAGAAGGGAGAATCAGTGACACGGTGGGAAAGAAAGGGAGAATCAGTGACACGGTGGGAGAGAAGGGGAGAATCAGTGACACGGTGGGAAAGAAGGGGAGAATCAGTGACACGGTGGGAGAGAAGGGGAGAATCAGTGACACGGTGGGAAAGAAGGAGAAGAGCAGAAACCTGAGGTTCAGGTGGTGCTTCTTCCTCTACCAACTAGAAGAGTCACACTTCATGAGCCAAACAGAACCCGGTTCTGTATCTCCAAAGTGATGGAAAAGACCCTGATCATCTTTAAGGCCACAGAAAGTCTCTGCCCTTAAGTTAAAAAAAAAATCAAGTTCATTTTAAGAATACAAAGATATGAGGACATTTCTCGCATGCTACATTAGATGTTTATCTATGTATGAGACAGGTGTCAAACAAACAAATTTAAAAAAAAAAAAAACCACTAAGGCAAAGGGAAACTTTAACTCACCAGATTCCATCTGTTACATCTGAATTCATGCATAATTGATTATCCATGACTGGTAAGTTCTTTTCTCACTAGCCGACCACAGTTTTCTAAACATTATGTATTAAATCACTAGCAAAGTAGACTACATTTCAGAAACAGCAAGGGCAGAATAAGAATATTTTAAATGAAAAATTACATGCTGGTTAATAATAATACAGCTGACCTATGTTTAAGGGAGAGAAATTTTAATCATGTGCATATTAAATATTAATAACCTATTCTGTTATTGTTATAATAAGGTTAAGTAGGCTTCTCCGTGCTTAAGGAAAGAGGGAGAACTAGGAATGCATAGCTGTGCAAAGAGATATAGAGATGGAGACACACAGAAGGAAAATGTGTCAACAATAAACTAGAGGAAATGAAAAAGAAGGAAAAGATGAAGGTGGAAACTAATCTCTATGTGTCATTATGACTGCCAGAGTACTGGCAAAGAAGCAGCATCCTTTTATTTCAATTTTAATCATTTCTGAATTTTAATACCCAGCTCCTTTTGTAATTCTCCTGGCATTCCCCATATGCCTCCATCCCAGCCAAAACACCAGTGTAAATTAAATGGCAGGCAACCACAGCACTGATGTAGCCTCCCCAAAGAACCTAGCAGGTGACCAAAAGCAGAAAAAGGTATGTCTACCTTACATCCCCGAGGACCTCCAGCCAATTGGCTGGCTCAATGTTCTCTATTTCCTCTAATTTTGCAAAGAAGGACAGTAGTTGGGTAATCTACAGATAGAGAATCATTAAAAAAATAAAGCAAGCCAGTGGTAATACAATAATCAGTGACCATCAGGGCCTGGAAAAATGAGTTTGCTCTCACTGGCACTAAGGAGCATCACATGATTATTTAATTACAGCTCTAATTTTTGTCTCGTGGATGGCAACATATCAACAATTAATAGGGCAAATAGAGGAGACTGTTTTTAAAGAGACAGAATGCGCATGATAATGGACTAGGTCACACAGCAGTCTGCAGCTTCAGGAAGACTTTTCTTTGTGTAACTAAACAGCACTGTCTTGCCACAGCCTCACATGTGGAAATAAATTTAAAGAGGAAGTGTCTTTTTTTTTTTTAAATGATAACTTTCTTAGAAGGCTGGGAACTTTTCAGAACATTTTAGATACACCTAACCCAAACCCACTGCAATGTGAGCATTAATTTTAAGGAAGAGAAGGAAATCGTCCTTAACATAAATACCCTAAATGCCAAACCAGTGTTACACAATGGATATAAAAATCCATTTTATATCTAAGTGGGTAGAAAAATATCTGTTATGCAATTAATCATGACTGATATTTATCCAGTGAGGTCCTGGAAAAACATCACCGCCGTAGGAAAGAGATGGATGGAGGTCAGTCGGATGCAGGCTGCTTAGCGCACAGTATTTGGGCCCCAGAAGATCAGAAGGACCGCTACCCGGTAGCCTGACTCCAGGGCCCTCCAGAGAGCTCTGCGCTGACTCCAGAGCAGGTTGTGAGCACCACCCTGCACCAGAGGACCGAGAGCCTCGACAGAGACCCTGCCCCATCCTCAAGGTCGAGGAGGAGGAGACAGACCCTGGTGCTACTGTCCAAGAAGGACACAGTGCATAGAGGAGAAAAGCCCTCAGTGACCCAGGACACGGGGCACGCGCAGATGAAGTGTGCAGAGAACCCCGGGGAAAGGAGAAGATGGGGAGAAAAGCCTTCTCCCACTAAGCCATCTCGGCACAAGCTAAATTCACTATTCTGTTACGGATTTAGCAGATCTTTAATGAGTACTCTCCACGCAAGACAGAATGTGAAGTTACTATTTTCTATAACACAGACATGCACCTTACACTGATTTTTTTTTTTTTGTAGTTGAATAACTTGTTGGAATAAATAAAGGCAGCAGCACCTAAAAATTCATAAAGTGGGAATCCCAGTACATTTTTAAGTGCTGTATTACAAGGTTACAAGGTCAACATGTCCAGATTAGCCGAGAGAGTTCAGAGAGTCAACCAGTGTGAGACTTGTCTAAGGCAGGCTCAGTCCAGCTTTCAACCTCACTAGTTTCAGTCACCCCTTGTTTGCCATGCCAGAAGCCAAGGCAAAAACCCAGGCTTTAGAGTTGGAAAATAGTCTTAGAACTACTGCTGTGATTAACTGCTCAAATGCATCTTATATATCACGCTCTACAGAACTGCAAGAAAGCACAGCCTTGCTCAAGAAATAGTGACTAAAACGATGCTACAAAGAGGATCAACTCAATAAGCTTTTAATGGCTAATGTTGGCCAAAGTCATCACAAAATAAAAATGTAGGCATCTGAGACTACTGTGTGGGAAAGCTAAAACCGCTGAGAGACACTGATTTTTAAACCTACCACCCAAAGTGCTCAAGCCAATGCTAATACAGAGAAGGGGGAAAGAAGATTTTTAGAAAACTAAAAACCTTACATCCCAGTGAAAAGTTTAAAATTAAGTTACTTTATTAGAAAACATTCTGATAATTCTGGACCCGAAATCTGACTCCACGCTTTCTGAAAGACTATTTTGAAAAGAGCCTAGCAAGCAGCAGCTTGTGTGTAACAGTATACATCATTCTTTTTCAACATTACTGTTAATATACAGTTAACATGTCCCAGAAAAGGCTGTAATTAACTGTCTACTGCTCCAATAACACTAATAAGTGTACAGTATTATTAAAATACAATGACTCCTTGCAAAGTAAGGCTGTCATTTATAAACTTTTAAGATAATGTTCTAAGTTGGTTTTGAGTCTTCTTAAACCACCCCAAAGCGAGCCCACCACTAAGAAAAATAATTTAAAGCATAGTTATTAAAATATTATTCCTTCCTCTCACAGTCTGGAGAAATCTATTAGAAAGACTGTCTAGGTATTCATTTCAGTTGGCGAAAATACAATGATAAACACTTGGGATTATTTCATCAATTCTGGATGTCCTTTTAAAATTTTAAATTGTAAGCATCTGAATTGAGTGCTTTATTTACTGATAAAATATTTTTTATCAGTGAACAAGGAAAGAAAGGTTTGCTGTATCAAGAATCATTACACAGCTCTGCTCTTAATCCCCCATGATTTCCATTGTCTGGTTCATTGGATCAGGAAAACTCAATTGCATTCAACATCAAACAGCTAATTATGGAGACACCATATTCAGGACTATCTCTATTGCATACACTAGGTTGCATTTTATTTATAATAATTATTACAATAAAATATTTATAACAGACAACCTCTTTTACCTTAAAGTCCTTAACATTATAAACCTTAAAAGGCCAAACTGTCATTTGCAGGCTCTCAACGGCATGCCAGAAACCATGGAGTAAGACTAGAAAAGAACCTCTAGCAATCCACTCTACTCTCTGCCCAGCTTCCTGGAAAACTGCATCTAAAGAGTTCCCCCTCTCACAGATTACTGAGTACCTTTTCTTTAAATATCTCAAGGAAGGAAAATCTAGTAATTTCTCCTGGGAGCTCTCCACCACATTTCACCACCCAGAGTAGCATGCATGCTGCAGAATCTCTGCTGCTGTCTGGCTCCAAACCATCTCTCACCAAGAAATAGCAAGATCCAGACATGGAGACCTCCCCTGGACACTACGTGCCCACCTCTCCTGGCGGCTGCAGCCCCTGAGTCCCCGCTGGGACTAATAGGAACTTTTCTGGCACTTACCCTCCAAATACCAGAGGCTGCTCTCAGAATCTGGCCCTCCAGGAGAGCTTTCAAGGAGTCTGATGAGGTGACAATGACGAAGTTGTCTCTGGCACTGCTAGCAAGGCAGAAGCATCCCCAAATGAGGTGGATACCAGTTGCCTGCAAAGCAGCTGGGGCATTACTGCAGTTCTGAGGGTGCGTCACAAATCAGGTCATAGCTCTGGGCAGAGTCCACCCACCTCACCGGCTACACCGCCCTCCATTTCCTGCGCACCTGGGGGGAAGGGGTGCCGGGAGGGGGGTGGCAGCGCGGGTCCACAGACACCCCAGCAGAGGCAGGGCCAGGTGCAGCCTGCCATCTGCTTCTTCTGTAAGCGCTTCAGCTTCATTTGGGGGACCTGCACCCCTGAGGTGCGGCAAAAATTCGTGTCACGATAAGCGGGCTCTCAAATGAGTGATGAGTGTAATAAAATATTGCACAGTTAAAGGTTTTATCCAGCAAGACCATTTCTCCACTGGAAAACTGAACCAACTCTTAATGTTTGATTACAAGACACTTCACTACCAAATAGCAAATAACTGGACTGAATACATGTCAGCCAAATCTAGGCACATACATGCTGGGATACTGGCTAACTGATTTTCATCTCTCATAACTAAGCTGGGATCACCACATAAACTAAATTACATCCTTGAAAGTCCATTGAAAGAGGTGATGAGAATTTCTATTTACGAACCTTCAGACAGCAACAACTGTGTGGAAGAGATACAGAATAACTTCAAAGCATAAAAATAGGCCAATATGCTGGAGAAACGCTAAGCTACTAAATCTCACCCTGAATATATATACACACAATCTGTATCTATTTACTCTGAAATGAAATATCTGATCTTAAAAAAGACTTTAAAAAATAAACAGCAAAAGGTACCATTGGCATAAGTTCAAAAGTACTAAATAATGTGTGTTAATGTGTTGATCACACTCTATGAAGACATCAAGTTGAAATAGACGTACCATTGAGAACAGCACTTAGGAATGATATATAAATTACCAAGAAGACACTTTTTCTTTGGGAGGGAAGGAGAAGAACCTTGTGTAACAGATTTGATTTATATGCTGCATTAAGGCCACATTCTGCTCTGATGTCAGTGGAGTATGTGATTAGAGACTGACAACTGGGTGGACAGGCTGTTAAGAGCTACTTACTGAATGTCCTTGATAACAAGCATTTTCTCAAATTAACTACAAGTTTTGGAGCTCAACTTTAACTGTATTTTGATGTTTCCTGGGGTCTCCAAAGAGAATGGGCTTCCAATTTAAAAGGAAAAACACCTGAATTTAGTATTGTAAAAAAGTTGAAATCCAAGGTTGGCAGCTTAAACAAAAAGATGAAGGAGGCAAGAATATTTTCAGAGGAAAGTTAACTGTACCAATCCATCCATCCATCCATCCGTGTGTCTCACTCTATATTCATATTTGCAGATCTCCACTAAAAACTGAAGCATTCCATCTAAAGCTTGGAAGAGAAGACAGTTTATCAAAGCTATTATCTAAGTAATCAAATAGTTGAAGTTATCTCTTTGGAACTTTGCAGAGAGTTTAATTTAGCAAAGGTACACTTGAATGTGTTTGAACATATTTGTCCTGAGGTTGCTCTAAGATGACTATTTTAAGTGGCATGCGGATTCTTTTGGGATTTGGATGTAACAGTTGAGGGATGTAAAGTAAACATGTATAATATCTCTTTCAACTGATTCTTGCAGGACAGAAATGAGAAGCTGAAATGACTCTTTTTTTAAAGTTTAGCCACTGGGAAACGATAAGAAAACTCTTCTCGACCCCTACCCCCAACCAGGAAGAGTCTAAAGCCCTGGATTAGAGTACAGGTAGATATTAAAGTGGAGACAGGGCCATTATTTAGTGGTGACAGGAATATAAATACGTGCACTAACCTATAAACTGGTATTTACTTCAGGAAGGTAAGTAATATTTTTCCTCTGATTGCTAAGCTGTCAGTTTAATGCAGCGTAAATAAACAGTAGGTGCCTGCTAGCTCGAAGTAGGAAGTGTTCATTCCACACGAGGAACAGATTACTGAAGCCTGATGCTCATCGTGCTGAAACATAACTTTCATTTTACCAGAAAATACACCCTACCATGGAGGATTTTCCGTGCCTGATCTATTAATTAACTTAACTCTGTTCTGTCAAAATGTAAACCAATTTGTTAAAAGCATCCCAGAGTTTTGGAGTTTGCAAACCAAATCAATTGGAAAAGCAAGAGGGATGCCGGTTCTGTAATCTGATCACAAATGCTAAAAATGACTACTTAATAAGCAGAAATGACACCAAACCAAAAAAGACAAAGAGCATATTTAAATAGAGAATTTAATCATCACGGATACCGAATTTACTCAAAATCCTCCTCCTTTGCTAATTAAAAGCAACTGGCACCTTTTATATTTTGCAACCTTGTGCTACTGAGGTCTGTTCACTATGGATGCTTATTCTGCTCTCTGAAATATCTACTGGCAAACCATTCATAAAAATCCAATCACATGCCTTAATTCTAATCAAAATACTACTGAACTCCCCTGAGAGAAGTGGCAAGTTTGGAGAGCAAATGATGATACCCACCCAAACAGCACTCAAGTCAAATGCGGCTTCCTTCTCCTTCTCTATACACCACAAAGCTCTGTCGGCAAGGAGCATCTCATGCTCTTCTGCACAAGCACCAAGCAACATATCTCCTGGCATCATTTAAAGTGGGAACTCACCTTCTCCAAAAAGCAGCAGAGGCAATTTGGGGAGGTTTCTGTTTAAAACCCGAACAAACTCTGATCATTAATCAGGGGACTGTACAGTAGTAAGAGGGGTTTGAAAAACCAGTATTTTGACTAGATCTGCACTTGACTACAACAGGTTCAGGCAGCGTCAGTCACATGCCCTTACACACTCCATCAGTCTCAAGTATGAAATGATACCAGAGTTACCCGAGACAAGGCATCTGAGAAGAAGAGGTGTTTGCGTGAAGGGCATATCTGCGTATGGCCCTTTTGGAAATCTACAGAGCGGGTGAAAAACCACCAGAACGCCTTACAGGGTTCCTGCTGCATATCCATGTTCTGTTTAGCTCAACAGTGTTTGTAACCAAAAGGTTTTAACAATAATGAGGAACAGGTGCTTGTCACCTGACCTTTTAGGCCTAATTTACGATCCTCAACCTATCACATGAACAAAAATCATTGAAGATCTCCCCCAGATATTTCCGTTTTCGCTAATTTAATGCAGACTTGCTGAACCATCACTCAGCACATCATCTTATTCAATCGCAGGTTCCTATAGCTGGCAACAGACTTGTGTGCAGAAATAAACCAACATTCATTTTGTGGCTGTTCTCGTTTAAGATGCTGTGAGACAAAAGAACTACTTTTGTAGATTATCAACCAAAGAATATATTAATTTATTACAACAACTGAACAAAAGGCATTCCTTTGGAATACTTTTACATACAAAGAACTATTATTTATTACATATTTCAGCTTGTGGGAAAATGAAGAATGCATTGATTCTGGAAATAACTATTCAGACTTTTGGAAGTTCTTTAAGTCTTCTTTCTCTGCTGATCTTTCCCCTGCTTCTCCTCCTTGTCCCCCTCTGCCTCCCCACCCCCACCCCCCCACACACATTTTAAGGCACTGGTACTTTAGGAGGGAAATCCCTGTTATTTTCTCATTCATCATGTGTATTCATTATTCAGAAAGGAATACAAAATTGAGCAGGGATTTTTATTTCTCTTGTATAATCTTGTTACAATGTAGCCATGCTCAAATTTAACAGTGCTTTGTATTTTATAGCTACTGTTTACATATTATGTATTACATATGACTGAACAACTCTACATTTAAAATATTGTTTCCATTAGGAAAAATATAAAGTAATAAGTGTCAAATGGAGATGAAGAATAAACATGCCTGGTATATTTATAAAATGCATAGTCATTTAAAATGTACACAAATAGGATACATATTTTGCTACTGTTACATTTTATATAGTATTCACATCGTCTAAAGTGTATTTAATAATGTGCCTAACCAAGTTAATTAAAGTATTTATGTCTGCTGATTGTGTTAAACACTTGGAGAGGTAGTGAAAGATACAGCCAGTTACTCCTGCTAACTAAAGTTGAAATTATGCACTTATTATAACCTTTTCTAACAATGTGAGAAAAACAGAGTAAATATATTAAATTTGTTTCACAACAGATGCTTAGGTTGTTAATATTTAAGATGCCTATTCATGCTATTCCTGTCTGCACATTTGTCAAAAATGTAAGCCTGAATGCTAATGTTTGCCAGCAGACTGGGGCAGCCAGTATATGAATGTACTCCTGTTCTGCTAAAATAATATGCAAAAGAAATAAAGGACTGCTGCTAAATCATAGCAGAGTACCATATAGGATTAAAGGTTTTTAGAGCAAACACCTCAACCTTGGTTGTCTCGTCTTTTTCTCCCCCCCCCCCCCAAGCTACGTTTGACTGCAGAATAAATCTTAATTCCTGACATCTCAGAAAAATCCACTTTAGACTGGGTGTAAATTTCAATAAAATTTCAGCGGCATTAATGTCTGTCGGCAGCACAAACACTGGATTTCGGGACCTGCTTGAGACAAATCCAGACACCCAGCGGTCGCGTGTTCCTCATTCCTAACCCCTCGTCTGTCCTCCTGGGAAAGTAAGGTCCCCTGGCCTCCCAGGAGGGAACCCCAGCCAGCAGGGGCAGAAAGGTTCTCTCCTGAGACTAGGACTTGCTTCGTCTTTCGCTTTTCTCGGTCTCCTTACAACCATGTGGAGTTCAAGACTCCCAGCGTTTGCCTGAAAATCCGGAATGCTGCGGAGAAAGTTCGCCAGGGTCCAAGTTGCCAACCAAGGCGCTCTGAGAGGCGATCCTGAGGCTGACACTTGGAAGTGAAAGGTTCTACGCTCTAGTGGCGATCCGGGCCGAAACGTCTAGCAAGAGCTCCGAGCCCCTCTCCGTGGCTTCTGGGGGCACCCGGGCGTCCAGCCCAATAGGTCTCCTGGGTCCCGGCACGCTCCTCTCACTGCCCAGAGCAGCCGCCGGCCGGCCCTGCCCTCTCCCCGAGGTTGTGCAAACCCGCGACCCGCCGGCCCCGGAGCCTGGGCGGCGGAGCGCCCCGCGAAGGCCGCGGCGCCCGGGCCGGAGACGCTGGAGGAGACTCGGCGCGGACCGCAGGCCGCCCCGGTGCGGTCCCGGCCCCCGGGGAGGGCGGCGCGCCCTGCGGCCCCGAGCCCGAGCCCCCACCCCGCCCGCGTTCGCCCCGGGAGCCGGTCAGGACCCACCTGCCTACCGCCGGCGAGGGCTCGACACGCCGGGCGCCGCCGCTTTCCAACTCCCGTCTCCAAGTTGAGCGCCCCGGCGCCGAGCGGCTCCGGGCTGGAGAAGTTGCCGCAAACTTCCCGCGCCCCCCTCGCCGCCCCCGGCGGGCGCGCGGGCCGGGACGGATGCCGAGCCTGCACGCGGCCGGCCGACGGGACCTTCCCGCTCCCCGCCGGGCGCCGCGCGGCCAAGCCGGCTCCGGGGCGCACACAGCGGGTCCCCGCGAGCTCCTAGCGCGCTTCCCGACTCCCCTTTTCTCTTGCCAAAGGGGGTCCCACGGCGGGCCCGGAGGCGTTCCTTCAGCCGGAGTCTGTCGGGGCAGGTGTGCGCGCGCGTCCACACCCCGAAGGAGGGCGAGTGAGCGCCCCGCGGCCCCGTCCGGGGCGCCCCCTCCCCTCCCCGGCTCCTGGCCGCCCCTCCGGGTTCCGCCGCGCGCGGGAGGAGGGCCTCAGGGACCCCTTGTCGCCGGGCGCCCCCCACTAGGCGCCCTGCGCGCGGGTCCCGCGGTGAAGTTTGGATCGCTTCCGAGCAAAGCAGAGACCGAGGGAAAAGAGCACGAATCGGGGCGAAAAAAAAAAGAGACAGAGAGAGAAAGGCGCGAGGCGGGGAGGGGAGCGGCACTCACTCAGGCTGGGGCGCCGGGGGCGGCGGGGGGCGCGCCGGCGTCGGGCTCCAGAGGCGGCGGGCTCAGCCTCCGGTGCCGCCGCCGCCCGGGCTGCGGCCGCCGCGGAAGTTAATTGCAACTTGACTGCAAGTTGTCTTCTTTTCCCATCCGGAGTGGGCGTTTAAAGGGGAGAGCGAGGCGCGGAGCGAGCGCGCGAGCGCGCGGGGCCGGGGGAAGGAAGGGGGAGGGGGTGCGGCCGGGGGGAGGGGGCGGGGGCGGCGGCGCCCGCGGTCTGGAGGCACCGGGGCGCCCCCCGCGGGAGCCCGCAGCCGCCCGGGCGCGCATCCAGCCGCAGCCCCGGGCCGGGCACGCTGCGCCCGGGGCTCGGCGGACCCGCGCGCAGCCGCCGCCGCTGCCCCGGCTCCCGCCCGGTTCTCCCCCTGGCGGCGGAGCCTCAGCGGCCGCCCGCCCGCGGGGCGCGCCGGAGCCCTCGCCGCCGCCGCCGCCGCGCGCCGCTCCTGGCTCCCTCCCCGCGCGCGCCGGCGGGGCCCGGGGCGCAGCGGGCGGCAGGGGCGCGCGCCGAGGTGGGCACCGGAGCCGCCACCCCCGGGCGCGAGGGTAAGTGTGGGCGCCCGGGGGGCGCGCGGGGGGCGCGGCGCGGCCCCGGACGCCGCCAGCCCGGCCCCTCGCCTCTCCCGGGCCCCCCGCGCGCGCACCCCGCCTCCTGCCGCCGGCGGCTTCCTCCCGCGGTTCGCTGTTTGGCTGGGCCTTTGGGGGGGGGGGGCGCCGGGGGTGTCCGGGGGTGACTGGGGCTGAGTGCCAGCGGAGGAGGAAGTCAGGGGAGAGGCCCCCCCGCGCCGCGCCCCCACCCAGGCCGGCCAGCGGGCGGAGGCTCGCCACCCCGCCCCGGGCGCAGGGCCGCTCTCCCCTCCGCGGCGCTCGGCGGAGACGATCCGGCCTAGAGGGCCTCCTTGCCCGCCAGGCGGCTCCGCTCCCCTCCCCGCGCCCCACCCTCGGCCCGCAGCGCCCCATCCGGGAGCGCAGCGCCCCCTCCGCGGAGCACGTGGCGGGCGAGTCGGGGTCCTCCTGCAGAACCCCCCGCCCCCCCGCACCTCCTCGTTCATTTCTTATCCTCCCGGGGCAGCGCTCCTGCTGATCAACCCATTGGCCAAAGGCGCCTAAACTGAGGTCCACTCGCTCCAAAGAGCAGGAAGCGCGAAGGGCCAGTGAAGACGCTGAAATGATCGGGGATCGGGGGCGAGGGGACCTTTCCAAGGGGCCCGAGGCGCCACACGCCTCGGGGGGCTGGGTGACCTAGGACCCCGGGCCTCGGAGAAGTGGGAACTCGGCTTGTCCTCTTTTCCTAAGGGAGCTCACGGGTCCTTTGTGTCGTCTTGTGTTTGGGAAATGCGCGTGGAGTATGCCCGCAGAAAATGAGTCCTGTTTACTCAAAGTTAAGGCAATTGCGGAAACGAGGTGTTTTTCTGTGTGTGTGTCTGTGTGTCTAGTTCAGTTCGTGGCTTGAACTGTCAAACGTCAGTTGGTAACAATACGGACCGCAGAGGCGCCCCGGTGTATTTTTTAGAAGCTGCACTTTCTTGAGTTCCGTTCACTTAGGGCTGGCTCTCTCATGAAGCCCCCGTAAATCACCGTACTTCGGGGGCAGCTCGGCAGCAGGAGGAATACGGCTCAGATCTCCGTCCCGCCAGTACGGAGCACTGTTGGCAGTGGAGTTCCTGGAAAGTGGCTGTGGGCTGAGAACTCAGCTTTTCCTCAAAGCTCTGTGAGGTCCTCCTCTGTCAGATGTCTATGAATAAGGCACGCTGGGAAAATCCTGATATCCTTGCCGTCTTGCTTTATCTTTTAGACGGTGGTTGAATCTACTTTCAAGTCCTGGTAGCGGCACATCGACTGTACTGTATTTTTGTGTGGTTTTTCTAAATAAAAGGAGGGCAGCGCTTGTCGTCACCCTGGCTTCTGATATGCCCATTCTTTTCTATTAATGGGTATTGAATTCACTGGAATTGATCCGCCTTTTTCAGTTGGTTGTCATTTTATGCAGAGCCAGCAATCCCAAAGACAGAAGAATGTAGAAAGTTTATGAATTAGAGTTCTTTTAGAGAACTAGCACCTTGCTTTTTAAGACACAGGTGCCTACCTCAGCTCCTGGTTCTAAAGCAAAGCAAAAAGGTGTAAATGATTCCAGTGGGTAAAGCAAAATAAAACACAAGTGTTTCTTCCTGGACCACTTTTCTGCCTCCACAGGATCCGAAAGACACCAAATCCTTCTGCCTTCATTTACCAAAATGCTGAATTGCCTAACTAGTACCAATATCTCCATCTGGGGATGACATCAGGTTTGGAATGGAAAGAATAAATTCTCAGTCTTTAATTACTGCTTATTAGCAATTTCTTATAGCAGGCAGCTGATTCTCCAATTCTGAAAGCCTGAAATGAAGCTTAGCAAAAATGGAAATATTGAAAAAAAGGTTGTATCTTCTCCCTTACATACTTTTACATTACTCATCTACTACCCCAAGTCATTCATCAAACCCTCAGAATTTAAGGTGTTAAACCAAGGGAATGTTTTGCTCGAACCTTTTGAATTTGTTTTTCTACTTGCAAATAGTCTTATACAGAGAACTCATAGGCACTGTTATAACATAGAATTATGTAACGATGGGTACAGTGCATGAAATAACATATCTTGTAAACTCTTATGTAAACCTTGCCCCCTGGCACATAGTGGGAACACATTACTTACCCAATTAAGAAGTTAATGAAATATTGTAATTGGCCACAAATTCAATAGTACAGGGGTAAGGTTTTTTTGTTTTTTTGTTTTTTTTTCAGAAGGAAGAATCATTTTGCCTGAAAATTATTAGGGTAATACATTTGTGCTCCTTGTTTGTTTTTTTTTTTAAACAAGTCCAAACCTAATATAAATAGTTGAAAAACAAGTAAATCTGAAACATATCAATCAGTTAATAATAAAAGCTACTGTCAAATGCTGACTGTTTTCCTAGGAGGACAGAAAATAAACTATTGCCTCCTAAATAGTATGAGAAAGATACGAAGGAAGAATAAGAGTATTGGCCTTCAAGGGACTTATTTGCTGGGAAAATTACATTAAAATCTGAAAAGACAACTCAGTGGGTCAGTAAATGGTTTGAGGCAGAGGAATACTTTAAATAAATAGATTTTTTTTTTTTCTTTTTTAGGCCAGAGGAAATAGACATGCTGAAGTTTCAGGTTGAAAGGTATTTTTATAGTTGATTTGTTGAGTCAAAACTTTCGGGGCCATCCAAACAAGCATCTTGAGTGAAGAGAAACTTGCCACTTACCTCCCTAGAGACGAGGATCTGGTCTACAGAATACTTACCCGGAGTGGAGTTTAGTGTACACTGTATGAATGAATAATAACCTAAGTAGTTCATTCCATCTTTGTATACTTTGTACATCTTTTTCTTAAATTGCACAGAATCAGTCTTCCTACAATTTCCAGCCGTTAGTCTCAGTTCTGCCACTTGTTGTATTAGTCAGGATAGGCTGTGTTATGCTGGGGTAACAAGCAGTTCCAGGAATTCATGACCACGGTGGCAAAAACGTCTTGGTTATGCGACGTGTCCACTGCAGGCTGACTGGTCTGTTCCATGTCCTAGGCCGACGGAACAATCGTCACCGTGAGTGTTTCATGTTGCCCTGGGAGAAATGAAGATCACCCTGGTGAGTCTCCTGCTGGTATTTAAGTGCTGCGGCCACAAGGCGTACATCTTTGGGGCTCACAACTCATTGTCCAGGACGAGCAACGTGGCTCCATGGAATCCTCTCAAGACCAAATAGAGCAGTCTGTCTGTGCTCGAGCAGAGAGCTGTGGTGCCCAGCCCTGAGAACGTGCTCGTGGTGGCTCGTGTCCGCATGACCACTCCAGATAAATGATTTCTTCCTGCCACCCAGGGCCCAGATGTTCCGCTCCTCAGGGCAGACGCTGCCGGAGAGACCAGTAGCTAATAGGAGACTCGCTGTGGTTCCTTTCCCCGTCAGCTCTCTGGGTGCAGCATGTTGATTCACCCCTCCACACCAACATGTGGTGTCCTATCAATTTTAAGTCTCTTTTACTTAAAATACACTTACTTTTGTTGTATATATTTCACTTTCTCAAGGCTTATTTTCCCCGCAAGTGTGCGATGAACAAGAACTTTTAAGAGCTGCTATCTGAAGATGTCGTGATCATTATCAAACTTTGAAATTTGGTTTCAAGTCACTACTTCCCTTATTTTAAATGTCACAATCTTGTGACACAGATAAAACGTTCTCCTGGAAGTATTCATTCATGCATCCACTCATCCATCTTTTTGTCCATTCGGTAAACATTGTGTGCCTACCAGGTGCCAGACACCATGTAAAGAGTCGGGGATATGGAGGTGGATTGTCGTTTAGTCGCTAAGTCATGTCTGACTGTTTTGCAATCTCATGGGCTGTAGACAGCCAGGCTTCTCTGTCCATGGGGTTTCCCAGGCAAGGATACTGGAGTGGGTTGCCATTTCCTTCTCTAGGGGATCTTCCCGGCCCAGGGATCGAACCTGCAGCTCCTGCATTGGCAGGTGGATTCTTTACCACTGAGTTACCTGGGAAGCCCTGTGGAGTGGATAGAGTCCTCCTTTTCAAGAAACATATTTTCCAACTGGACAGATAGAATTTTGAATTTTCATTTTTATTAGAATTGCAATACTAATAGAGTCACATAGTGCTGTGGGAACACTTGGGTAGAAGCAAATAACTCTCTGGTGGGATTGAAGAACGTTCCATGGAGGCATTGGACTAAGTCTTGAGGATCCATGAAATTCCTTTAGGCAGAAAAGGAAGCTGGAGGGAGAGAGTCCAGCAGGAGTCAGGGCCCCGAGGATGTCAAAGCTTGTCACTTAGTGAACTACAGAGAATTCACTGTGGCTGGAACAGGGGGTCTTTACAAAGGATGAAACCAAAGAGCTTCAAGTTGTGAAGATCCTCGAAGACATACTCTGCATAGACGTTATCCCATCCCTCAAGGGATTGCAAACTCTTACATCTCCCTTGGTCCCAGCATGAATGTAAATGAACAAAGCAGGTGGAGCTGAAGCCATCAGTGACTGTGGCAAGCAGGAGAAGAGGTTCTCTGTCTAAATGGAGTGGTCACTTTGGCCCATGGTGCCAAATGTCAGACCTTCCAACTTTTAAAGAGAAGCTGCTGATTCAGATTTATGTGAAAAATTAAAACATTGCATGTTGAGGACTTATCCACATTTTAAAGAACACACGTGGGGGGGGGGTGGACATGTCTATGGGTCAAAACCAGCTTAAGGACCCGCAGCTCCGTGTCTTTTGCTGCATGAGGCCAGGAGGCATTAAAGCGTATAAAGATAGGGTATCGCCATCAGGTCTCTCCAGAAGGATCGCTCTGGAGGCAGAGTGGACAGGAAACTCCTGAAGCCAGGAGAGGCTAGCTGATACTTCAGAACAATTTGAGTGATGATGCAAAGCCCTTTGTAAGGACACAACCTTCCCGGTATCTAGGGTACATGAGTGCTCAGTTGCTAAGTCACATCAGACTTTTTGTGAGTCTGTGGACTGTGCCGTCAGGCCCCCCTGTCCTTGAGATTCTCCCACGAATACCAGGGTGGGTTGCCCTTTCCTCCTCCAGGGGGTCTTCCCGTTGCAGGGATTGAACTGGTGCCTCCTGCATCTCCTGCATTGGCAGGCAGGTGTTTTTTGCCACTGCACCACTGGGGAAGCCCGTGTGTGTGGGGGTACCCAATAAATGTTTACAGAACTAATGAATGAAAGAGAAGAAATTTTTAGAGGAGGGACATGTATTTTGAGTACTCCTTGCATTATACCCTTCCTTTGCTAGACTGTTTATTTTTCAAGACCACAATGATTGTTTTTTTTAATGACTTAAAAAAATTTCTCGGCATATCGTTGCTTACAGTGTTGTGTTGGTTTTAGGTGTACGGCATGGTGATTCAGTTATACATACACATATATCCATTCTTTTTCAGATTTATTTCCCATATGGGTTACTACAGAATATTGAGCAGAGCTCTCTGTGCTATACAATAGGCCCTTGTTGGTGGTCTATTTTATATACAGTAGTGTGTGTGTGTTAATCCCAAGCTCCTAGTTTATTCCTCATTGCTGCATCTTTTTCCCTTTTGATAACCATAAGTTTATTTTCAAAATTTGTGTGTCTGTTCCTGTTTGGAAATATGTTTGTTTATATCACTTTTTGAAATTTCACTTATGAGTGATATCATGTTTGTCTTTCTCTGTCTGACTTAATTTTCTTTGACAGATGAATGGATAAAGAAGATGTGGTACATATAAACAGTGGAATATTACTCAGCCATAAAAAAGAATGGAATAATGCCACTTGCAGTAACATGGATGCACCATGATCTTTTCTTGATCAGATATAATTTTTCTGTATCACTCTCTGATAATTATTAGTGTTTTAAAAAATGCACAAATCATTCAGTGCAGGACACAAAGATCAGCAGCTATCAGTCTATCTGTTCTCTAGGACTGAACTTTCTAATCTGTCCACATTATTAAGGAATGCCAGCTAATCTGATGGATCTTATTCCAGGCCCTACAACTGTACTGTTGGGCTCCGTGAAACTGTAGAGACCCATTTGTATAGCTTGTGTGTGTTTCTAGTGAAAACCAAGCTCTTTGTTACTATCATCCATCAGACTACATTGTAACTCAGTCTGTCCTATTCATGTGCCTAAGACTATCTCAATGTTGTTCATTTTTCAGCTAAATAAGAATGAGTCCACTAAACACTTCTTTCCCACCACTTCTTTCCTGCTTTGAAACCATACTTGTCTGCCATTCCACAGTCAGCAGTCTGAAAGAACGCCCCACAGTCTCCCATCAACTCCTATAAAATCTTAGAATCACTGGGTCTTCTTTCATAAGATGTATGATCAGTTTCTTATAGGTTCTGTTCCCCTGGACACATCCAGATTCTTCAAGCCACTCAGTTCACTAGACAATGAAATCTTTAAATTCTCAACAACTCACTCTCCAAATTGTCATTTTCTAGCTCAACTTTCCTGAAGTTTAATCTCTATAGGATAAAATGCACCTATTTTATATATTCCATGAGTTTTTAAGACAGTGGAACAGCATGAGCAAATTATAATATTTTCAGCAAACTTCAGAATAAATAGATAGGCAGAATAGAAAGTGAAGAGGAACTAAAGAGCCTCTTGATGAAAGTGAAAGAGGAGAGTGAAAAAGCTGGCTTAAAACTCAACTTTCAAAAACTAAGATTATGGCATCCGGTCCCATCACTTCATGGCAAATAGATGGGGAAACAATGGAAACAGAGACAGACTTTATTTTCTTGGGCTCCAAAATCACTGCAGATGGTGATTGCAGCAATGAAATTAAAAGACATTTGCTCCTTGGAAAAAAGCTATGACCAACCTACACAGCATATTAAAAAGCAGAGACATTATTTGGTCTATAAAGGTCTGTCTAGTCAAAGCTATGGTTTTTCCCAGTGGTCATGTACGGATGTGAGAGTTGGACTATAAAGAAAGCTGAGCACTGAAGAATTGATGCTTTTGAACTGTGGTGTTGGAGAAGACTCTTAAGAGTCCCCTGGACAGCAAGGAGATCCAACCAGTCCATCCTAAAGGAAATCAGTCCTGGGTGTTCATTGCAGGACTGATGTTGAAACTGGAACTCCAATACTGTGGCCACCTGATGTGAAGAGCTGACTCATTTGAAAAGACCCTGATGCTGGGAAAGATTGAAGGCAGGAGGAGAAGGGGACGGCAGAGGATGAGACAGTTGGATGGCATCACCGATTCAATGGACATGAGTTTGAGTAAACTCCAGGAGTTGGTGATGGACAGGGAGGCCTGGCGTGCTGCAGTCCATGGGGTCACAAAGAGTCGGACATGACTGAGTGACTGAACTGAACTGAGCCTTGAGTATCTGACTACCTAGATTCTAATCCTGATTCAACTACCTGAATGACCTTGAGCAAGTCTCCTAATTTTCTGCCTCAACTTCCTTATCCTCGTGATGGAAATAATCGTTTTACCCACCTCCTCCTAAGTATAGGCCCAGTGTTTCAACACAGCTAGTGCTCAATAAAGGCTCACAATTGCTTCTTTTGTTAATGTTTTCATTATGAGTGATTCTAGTGGAAAAGAAATCCTGGGGTTTAAAGAAGAATAAAAATGGATTGACTGGAATGTAAGCGGGGTAGGAGCAAGTCCCTCCTGGATGCCAGGGTTAAACAAAGCCCTGGAATAATGGTGGCCGCTGCTTCTGGAATATTTGTTTTTTTACTTAAATATTTTGTAAGAAATTCTTTTTCTGTTACATACCCTGGGATTGAATACAACATGTTGCATGCGTTTTTAAGGAAAACAAGTGTCTTTGAGGCTTGGACGGGGAGGGGTGGGACCTGCGTGGGAACTGAGTTTGTTTCTTTTGCTGCTCTGTATCCTCCATTGCTTCGATGGAAATGTTTGCAAATTTTAGACCATCCACCTAGTAGCATTTACCTCAAGGTGGTTAGAGCACCTATTTTTATACGCCATGAAAGCTGCCCAGATGCAGAATCTTTGCCGTTAGTCAGCGTTCACAGTTTAGATGAAAAATAAGGAAGTTTAGATGAAAATTGGGAAGGTCAAGTCACCAGGAGCAGAATTCTAGTTCTGGTCTGTAACTCATCAGCTAGTTTGTTGACATCTTCCCAACTATCATTCCCACATACCTAGAATAAATATGTGCTGTTGAAAGATCTTGGGATAGACACCTAATCTTCATTATCTCAGTTTCCTAAACCATAACATTAGAACAGCAGATCTTAAACTTGAGCGTGTTTAGGAATTAACTAGAATGCTTGTTGCAATGCAGGTTCCTCAGCTTTAAGTCTGTACATTCAGATTCAGTAGAAACAAGCTGGGATCCAGCAATCCCCGCGGATTTGAGAAGCGAGGGCTGTAAGGGGAAAAATCCAACTCAAAACTGAAGAACTTATTTCCTTGTTTATTCTCCCTGGCACATATATATTCTCACACATGCACCCAGACTCTGAAAATACTGTGTGAGGACTGCTTTAGGCACAGTTAGATCTAGCTACTCAGATAGTGTCACCAACTATCTCTGGGTTCTGTGTTCTTCTGTTTTAACGTTATTCTCGGTCTGATTGTCCCTTCACTGGAGTAAACTACCCTTCCAGGCGTCCATTCTTCTGACATAGGAACCCCAGCCCAAAGAGCTTCCCTCTTTCTCAACGTTTCCAGCTAAAGAAATATACCTAGTTGTGCCTGGATCAACTTCCATCCTATACCCAGACCTGGACTCATCACCCTGGTCAGGGGCTGTGGTACTTTGACTCACTAGTCTTGGGTCAAATGCCCACCTTGGTTTTATGAGTGTAGCCATCCCACCCAAATCAAGTAGTCTGGGATTAAGAAGATATGATTCTCCAAGATAAATGGGATCATGTTTCCAGAAACAGGAAAAATGGATGCAAATTGACCAGAACTGTAGATTTCCAGCCACCACCTTACATTTTTTGGAAGTACTTAGATGAGCGTGAGCCGACTGCTCTGGTACAGACAGACAGCCAACGTGCTGATACAGTGAGGCCTTCAGCTTTCCAGGAGATCCAGCAGGGCCTGGGAAAGGCTGAGGTTATTACAGGCCCTGACCCAGTTCCCTCACCCATTTACCCCCGTGTTTTTCAGTTAAGTTCAGTTGCTCAGTCGTGTCCGACTCTTTGTGACCCCGTGGACTGCAGTACGCCAGACCTCCCTGTCCATCACCAACTCCCAGAGTTTACTCAAACTCATGTCCATTGAGTCGGTGATGCCATCCAACCATCTCATCCTCTGTCGTCCCCTTCTCCTGCCTTCAATCTTTCCCAACATCAGGGTCTTTTCTAGTGAGTCAGTTCTTCCCATCAGTTGGCCAAAGTGTTAGAGTTTCAGCTTGAGCATGTGTCCTTCCAATGAATATTCAGGACTGATTTCCTTTAGGATTAACTGTTTGATCTCCAGTGTTTTTGTCTGATATTAAACATCTTTTATGTGTTCCACAAGGATGATTTATATGCAGCTTACCTATGACTTGCGTATTGCAAATCAATGGATTTTGAGAATCATTCATACTTTGGGGTCCTTTCTAACATAGTAAGGTTATTATTTTAAGATCTAAGTAATTATTCTAAGATAACTTGGAAGTTGATTTATCCAATTGAAAGGACAATCAAAGCTCCAATGATGCTGCAAAAAAGTGGGACAAGACCAATGAACAAGCAGGGCCAGCAGTTAAATCCTACTTTGAGTTGGTTTTCAGTTTAGTTTTATTTAATATTCTTGGGCAAATACAGTCTATTCCACCTAATGGATAGAGTGCTCCTCTCGATCTCAGTTAATGTCTGGAACACTAAGGGATGCACATTATACACACAACGCAGAAGGATAAGCTGGCAACAGCATAGGACAGAAGCCTGAGTTAACTACTGGCCATTGGATATGTTTTAGGCAGATTATGTGCAAGTTCATGGCAAAAGTGAATTCTAATGAATGGACTGTCAGCCCATTCTTTTCTTAAGGGAAGAGACTACTATGTTTTTTTAAACTCAGTAAGATGAGTAAAATCAATGAAGTCTACCTCTCCGTGTCAGTACGGTCATTAGTTCAGCTTCAGATGGTCCCTCCATGCCCGCCCTCCCCGGCTTCATCTGCTCCAGAGCTGCCCAGCGTGCCCGAGGAAGTGCTTCCAACCCGCGGTGCTAGAATGACGGACATCCACGGGAAAACAGACTAGAAGCCCTTGATCCCTGCCTCACACCATACACAGCAGCTCATCGGCAATGAATGAGCTGTAAATGCGGACGTAAAGCCCTAAACTTTTTGAGCTTTGTGTTTTAAAGCATACGTTGAAGATAGACAAAGTTTGCTTAGAGAAGCCTGAAAACTGATAATCATAAAGAAAGAACTAGATAAATTGCATATTAAAAAAATTTCTCCTCATTAAAGAAAAGGGAAAGACTAAAGCCTGAGAAACCTGTATGCAGGTCAGGAAGCAACAGTTAGAACTGGACATGGAACAACAGACTGGTT
The DNA here is from genome assembly GCF_023699985.2 of Odocoileus virginianus. Taxonomy (NCBI): domain Eukaryota; kingdom Metazoa; phylum Chordata; class Mammalia; order Artiodactyla; family Cervidae; genus Odocoileus; species Odocoileus virginianus. The sequence goes on from NC_069677.1 coordinate 91,980,631, forward strand.
CCAAATAGGAAAAGGAGTACGTCAAGGCTGTATATTGTCATCCTGCTTATTTAACTTATATGCAGAGTACATCATGAGAAATGCTGAGCTGGATGAAGCACAAGCTGGAATCAAGATTGCTGGGAGAAATATCAATAACCTCAGGTATGCAGATGACACCACCCTTATGGCAGAAAGTGAAGAAGAACTAAAGAGCCTCTTGATGAAAGTGAAAGAGGAGAGTGAAAAAGTTGGCTTAAAGCTCAACATTCAGAAAACAAAAGATGATGGCATCCAGTCCCATCACTTCATGGCAAATAGATGAAGAAACAGTGGAACAGTGGCAGACTATTTTTTGGGCTCCAAAATCACTGCAGATGGTGATTGCAGCCATGAAATTAAAAGAGACTTACTCCTTGGAAGAAAAGTTATGACCAACCTAGGCAGCATATTAAAAAGCAGAGACATTACTTTGCCAACAAAGGTCTGTCTAGTCAAGGCTATGGTTTTTCCAGTGGTCATGTATGGATGTGAGAGTTGGACTATAAAGAAAACTGAGTGCTGAAGAATTGATGCTTTTGAACTGTGGTGTTGGAGAAGACTCTTGAAAGTCCCTTGGACTGCAAGGAGATCCAACCAGTCCATCCTAAAGGAAATCAGTCCTGGGTGTTCATTGGGAGGACTGATGTTGATGCTGAAACCCCAATACTTTGGCCACCTGATGCCAAGAACTGACTTATTGGAAAAGACCCTGATGCTGGGAAAGATTGAAAGTGGGAGGAGAAGGGGGCAACAGAGGGTGAGATGGTTGGATGGCATCACCGACTCAGTGGACATGAGTTTGAGTAAACTCTGGGAGTTGGTGATGAACAGGGAGACCTGGCGTGCTGCAGTCCATGGGGTTGCAAAGAGTCAGACACACTTGAGCGACTGAACTGCTGAACTGAACTGAAAGCCTGGGAATCCATGATTAAGCAAGCATTGCCGTCAAGAGGATTTCCTTTCTTGTGCCTTAGTTCAAATTGGTTTGACTTGTAAATGCTAGAAGGGACTCTGAGCTTAAGCAGAAAAGGGAAAAGCCCGCTGGGTCTTGCCATGATCCAGGGTCAAGGGTGTGATGGGGCCGCCGGGAGAGGAAGTGCTGAAGGGCTGAAGGGACCCCCTGAGTCTCCTTCCTCCAAACCTCTCCTTTGTCTGTCTTCCTAGGCACCTGCTGCCCCTCTCCTCCATCATATAACTGAGCGTGGTCACAGGCTGTCACCGAGCCTTGGACATTCCAGTGGAGCCCCCAGGGGCAGGACTGCCTTTCTGCCTCCCACAGTTCTCAGGGGAGTCTGCTCGGTCCGCCTGGGGCCGTGACCACCGTTGGTCCAGCGAACTGACCACAGGAAGGACTGTATTTAAGGAAACACAGCAGCTCTTTTCACCTCTGAGGCGGCAGGGTGAAAAGAAGCTGCATTTCAGCTGACGTTCACTTGACATTTCCTCTTTATAGCACAAGAGTCAGAGCAGATGAAAGTTTGTACTTGGTCAGTTTTTAATGCCTGCATGTTTTAATGTGTTGATATACTATCTCTTTGGTTATCTAATCTCAGCATCTCTGCGTTTCTATCAGTTGACTGATACATATTAAAGACCGTAAACAAAATTAGTTTATTTTTTAAATTGGCAAATTTATTTTTGAATTATTAGCCAAGATCTATCCAAACGCAGACATGCTTTGTTCTAGTCTGGATATGCAATAAAATTAATTTAAATAACTTTAATCAGCTTCAAAAACAGCAAATTTCAAGACAATTAGGTTAACTTTAAGAACTCATATTTATTGAGTTAACAGATGGTAAATTAAAAAACAATGAAGTTAATTTTTTAAATCATTCATTGGATTAGAAAAGCAGACATTTAACAAAACTGTTTTTAATCTGGATTTTGTTTTTTTTTTCATCCCAATATGCATATTTTAAGATTCCAATTTGGGGGACTTCTGTGAAGACACCGAATGAGTTGCAATATATGAATACACTCCTCCAGCAAATTACTTTTTTAAAGGCTTTAAAACCATCTGCAAAAGAATTTTGTGCATCAACAATAAAAATATGAGAAAGAAGTATATTCCAGATATTGGAAGGAGTGAAGAGTCTACTTTGTCACGCTCACACTGTAACATGTTTCTGGCCTTCTGCGTTGCCTGCCCTGGCATACTTTGGGAGTTTCCTATGCTGGCAGAGTAAAAGTTACTGCTGGGCAGAATTGCATTTTAACGGTCAAACACAGGCCTTCCCTTTGATGGCTTCTTGGGCCTTGTGCATGAATGGCTTTAAATATATAAGCATCCCCAAATGTTCTCCTTTGTTCGTTTTCTTTGTAAGTGCTAAAGGTTGACTCTGTAGGCTTATGGGAAACGGGGAAAGTCATGGGAGCCTTTCCTCTGTAGGTGGAATTGGAAAGAACATCACGAAGAAATTAAGATAATCTTTGCATTTTACTGGCCATTGTTAGTTTTAACCGATGGCATATTTAGAATCTGAGTTACTCATATGAAAGCAAAATTGTTCCATACAAATAGTTGGACTAGATTTGTTTGAACGGCTCATTGTTCAATTGCTGTTATAGGTCTTTCCTCACCTTGGATAGGCGCAAACTATAACAATTTATTTCATGGTCCTAGAAACCCCTTGTCTAAAATGTGGTCTTACTTTACATTGTAAATATAACATTACTTGGTCAATAATGTTGAGAACTGTACTTATTGATTTTGAAAGAAAAATTTATTAATCACAATTTGAGTTAAAAACAGAGGTATAAAAGCATGCTTATTGACATTACTGTGGTAAAAATTATCTTATTTTTGTACATTTGAAACTGTTCAGCCCCTAGACCCTTTTCTCCTTGAAATAATTGTTTTTATAATAGCCTTTTGATAATACAAGTATTCTTAGAAATGCAATTATAATAGTATAGCAGGACAGACTGTGTTGTTTTTAATTAAACAGGTAAAAATAAGAATAGATTGTGACTAAATAAAAAATTCATTAGATGAAATTTCTGTATTGCAAGAGTGGAAATAAGGGATACAGAGGAAAAACTTCGTAACTACTCTAAACATCCAAAGAAAATGAATAAAAGTTCAAAGGATAAGAGAAAAATGGGCAAATTATGGAGCTCTCACTTAGAACGTAAGCTTCTTCAGAGCAATAAACATCCTATTGTAATGCTACCCCTAACAGAGCAGTTAATACATACTATATACTATTAGTGCTATATAAATATTTCTTAAATTTGTGACTAAATAATGGATGTTTCCTTGAAACTAAAGCAAGTGAATCAGAACTAAAAATCAAAGTTATAAATGAAGAAAATTTTCTCTATATAAAAACTATAATGATATTGTAAGGTTTCTTTTGGGCAGAATTAAGGAATGGAGATAAATGTCTGGTCATAGACTGGTTAATTTTTAAATTTTAAGACAAACAAAATTCTTGCAAGTGTCTAAGAATACATAATATATATATATACATATATATACACACTTGTAGATTACCTTCATGTTTCTTATTTAGAACAAGAACTTTTTTAAGGCCCCTGGTCAATTTCTACACAATTTTAGAGAAACAAGTTTGATTCTGCAAGTTTTATGCCTACCTAGGTATTGGTTTATGTGTAAAAACAACAGAAGAACATTTTAAAATCTGTAAAGTATCAGAAAATAGAACAGCTAAGAGTATTTCATATAAAAATTGCAAAGAGATAGCTTCTAGATGACTAAGAAGTGAGACAATATAAAAATTCAAGAAAAGGAAATTTCAGGGACAATGATTAGTGCTAACTAAGCCTTGAAGGTAAAGATTAAGTAATAAATGAATAAAGTATAGTGAACATTGAAGTGATTAAGAATTGATGCTGGTGACTAGATTTTTTTATGAAGGAAGCAATGTTTTCAATAAAATAATTCTGAAAAGGAGGTTTTAAAATTTTTAAATAAAGAGGTTGTAGCTAATGATCACAATGTGGAAAGATAAACTGGACAAAACAAAACAAAATCACTAAAAGTTTTGCTTTCTTTTTACATAATCAGGTAAGAATGTATTTAAAGATCGTTGTGAATGATTTATTATAGGTGGTAATTGAATAGGAAACGTAGTATCTGTTTTATAAATAATTGTGGAAGATAAAAGTAAATAAGACATAGCCCATGCAACAGGCGAGATGGAAAGAAAGCAATAAATAGTTGAAGAAAATATAACGTCCCATCAATTATGGGCAGTTTGTACCACAGTTCTATTTCTTTTCTTCCGTTTCTCACATTCTCAAACTTAGGATAACCTAAGTTCCTTATATTAAAAAATATACCATTGTTTAAATATAAGAACTTGCAGCATTTATTGGGTAAGCGTCTGGGCTGTGGAGCCAGGCGGCCTGGGTCAGCGCTCATCAGGTGTGTGACCACGGGCGCATTGTTGAACTTTTGTTTCTAAGTTTATCCTGTAAAATGAGGATAATGGTAGCACCTACCTCACTGGGTGATTGAGAGGATTAAATGTGCTTTAAATGTGCTTAGAACACTGTGTGGAACTTAAATATGTGTCATCTCATATTGTTGTTGTTAATTTACAAATAGACCTCACTGTTTCACAGCTCCTAGTGACCAGACAAAATGACATTTCCCTTTAGCTGGTCCTTACATAGGACATCTGTTAGTAACCAGTTTCATTTCTATATATAAATTGTGCTTTGTCTTCACTATGAATTACCCAGTGCAGAGATTTCTGGAAACCTACCTACTATTGGTTGAAGGGACACTTGTGAATTCTCTTCAAGGAGCGTTGTCAAAAATCAAACTTCTATTTTTTTTTCCACTTTCTAGAAACTCAGTCTCTCTGCTTGTGTTTTGTCTCTGAGGACCTGGACATGAGCAATTGAAACTGCCCATTGAAGCCAGGATTACATAAATTTCACCAGCCTTGAGTTAGAGAAAATATGTATCTACTTCCCCAGTTTTCACCTTCATCTAGCTGCGTGACTTTTTCCAGCCCCTTGATCTGACAGTAGACAGCTGTTTAAGAAATGGGACATTTGTTGTGACTTGAGTTTTATGAATTGCACACCCTACAAAGCTGAAGATGTGCCTTGAAACATTATCCCACTCGGCAGATCCAAAAAATTTAGAAGATTTTGGTAGAATTTATTCACAACTTGAAACACCTTCAGTGAAGTAAAAAATCAAAACAAACAAACAAAAAAACCCAGAAAGCCAAACAACTGTTAAGATGCCAGGATTTATTAACTATCTTAATGGGCTAATGAAGCTACGAGACCTTATAATAACCTCTGCCAATTATATTGACTGGTGTTGACAAGGTAAAGTATCGCAGTACCTGCAAGAGGCAAGGTGAAAATTGGTGTTTTGCATATCTGCAAGAGCAGTCCCTCTGACGTATCTGCTTGGATTTCAGGGTGCAGCTGCCCTCTGCTCTTCTGAGCCTTCGGCTTGTAAGCACCCAGGGGTGAGCCCCGAGGTGAGCGGCGCTCTGCTTAATGCCAGCTTTCTCCTTACCTGTCTCTCCCAGGCCCTACGGCATTCATGAGTAATGTCCCTTGGTTAAACTCCCTCAGGATGCTCAGTTCTATAAAATGGTAAATGCCTAGCAAACTGCCTTAAAGTCTGAGTTTCTCATTTTTGCTGGAGCTGTTATCGCCTTGATTCATGAAGGCAGGCTTGGGTTCATCCACCTCCACCTCCTTCCAGGACTGACCCCATCTCTCTCTCTAACAGTTATGTTCTATTGGCGCACAATACCACTGTTGAAGACATTTGCTAAATCAGCAGGTAGCGTTTCACAATTAGTGTTGATTGACCATGTAAAGAACAAGAAAATAGTTAACAGTGATAGTAACCGTGAAACCCCTGTCCTCTTTTGGGAAAATGGTTTAAAGGATTCATGCAGTTCAGTTCAGTTCACTTCAGTCACTCAGTCATGTCCGACTCTTTGCAACCCCATGAACTGTAGCACGCCAGGCCTCCCTGTCCATCACCAACTCCCAGAGTCCACCTAAACCCATGTCCATCGAGTCAGTGATGCCACTGAACCATCTCATCCTCTGTTGTGCCCTTCTCCTCCTGCCCTCAATCTTTCCCAGCATCAGGGTCTTTTCCAGTGAGTCAGCTCTTCACATCAGGTGGCCAAAGGATTGGAGTTTCAGCTTCAACATCAGTCTTTCCAATGAACACACGGGACTGATCTGCTTTAGGATGGACTGGTTGGGTCTCTGGATTCACCCAGCAAATGCTAAGTCAAGTGAATGACAGGGTGACAGACTATGTTACTAAAAGGTGATCTCAAGATTATTACTCTATTTTGAACTGGTTTCTTAAGTAGCCAAATGCTAGACAACTTCGTATTCTTACAGTACTACTGGAGGTGATCTCTTGTGTTTATGCTACATGAGATGAAATGGAATTGAGTTTGGTCCTCTCTTTAACAAACCATCAGTTTCTGAACATGGGGAAAATTTCTAAACAACTCTGGGCCTCAGTATCTCCACTTGAGAATAGGAACAGTGGTATCTATCTATTAGGCTATGAGAGCAGCCTGTCGTAACATCAAACACCTGGTACCCGGCACTTACTTGACAAATGCTAGTCCTCCCCACCCCTGTTTACGTAGATAACACGCGACTCAGATGTCATCTTCAAATATGTTCTGTATTGATTATCTTGCGAATAGAGCTATTGATTCTGAAAATAGGTAAAATTTTCATCTCTCCAGCCTTCATGCCTTTACTCATGTCTCAGTGCTTTAATGAGCATCTACTGTAAGAACTGACTACTTTGGAGGACACCAAAGGAGACTGAAGTATTAATCCTGTTATCAAGGAAATTGGGGTCTAGAAAGGGAGGTTACATATTTTTTAAATGCCAGTAGAGAAACAATAAAGTAGTATCTTTATAAGAAGGAGAAATTATTGTTTTTTAAATTGAAGTTAGTTGATGTACAATGTTGTGTGTGTTTCGAGTGTACGGCCCAGTGGTTCAGTTATACATATACATATATATTCTTTTTCATATTCTTTTCCATTATAGGTTATTACAGGGTACTGAATACAGTTCCCTGTGCAATACAGCAGGTCCGCGTTTATCTGTCTTAGATATATTAGTGTGCATGTGCTAATCCCACACTCCTAACTTATCCCAGCCCTCCCCTTTCTCCACTGGTCACCAGAAGTTCTCGTCTATGTCTGTGATTCTATTTCTCTTTTGTAAATAAGTTCGTCTGTATCATTTTTTATTAGATTCCACATATAAGCAACGTCACATGATACTGGTCTTTGACCTCTTTCACTTTCTTCCCTGGTGGGTCAGATGGTAAAGAATCCGCCTGCAGTGTGGAAGACCTGGGTTTGATGCCTGGGTTGAGAAGATCCCCTGGAGAAGGAAATGACAACCCACTCCAGTATTCTTGCCTGGAGAATCCCATGGACAGAGGAGCCTGGCAGGCTACAGTCCCTGGGGTCACCCAGAGTCAGGACTGAGTGACTAAGCACAGACCTGCTTCACTCAGTGTGATGATCTCTGGGTCCTTCCATGTGGCTGCAAATACCATTATTTCTTCCTTTTAATGACTGAATAATATCCCACTGTATATATGTGTCAAGTCTTTATCTTTTCATCTGTCAATGGACGTTGAAGTTACTTCCATGACTTGGCTACTGTAAACAGTCCACTAGAACACTGGTGGCATGTATCTTTTCAAATTAGACTTTCTCTAGAAGGAGAAACTTGATTAACTAGGGTTATCAGGGAAGGCTTCATGGAGGAGGCAGTGTTGTATTGGGATTTAAAGAAGAGGTACAGTTCAGACAACAGTTAAGGTGGGGATGCAGTGAGCCAAGACAGAAGTTGTGGAATTGAGTAGAAGAAATGCTGACCTGGGACTGGAAGACCTAGGTGGGGATTACCTTGGCTGGACTGCTTCCCCTTCAGTTCCTTCATCTGTGCAATGTGTGAAATGATCTGTGCCATTGGTCTTTCAGGGCTCTGGAGAAGATCTAATGGGAGCTTGAGTGTGGAAACTCTTTGGAAACCATGAAACACTCAGTGAAGGAACAGGGTACATTTTTTCTTCTCTTAGACCATAAACTTCATGAGAGCACTGGACAGGATGGACTGTGTCAGCCTTTCAAAGATGGTTCATGACGTTTATAAAAAAGTTATACTGTAAACCTTCAGTTCAGCTGCTCAGTCGTGTCCGACTCTTTGCAACCCCATGGACTGCAGCACGCCAGACCTCCCTGTCCATCACCAGCTCTCCGAGCTTGCTCAGACTCATGTTCATCGAGTCAGTGACGCCATCCAACCATCTCATCCTCTGTCATCCCCTTCTCCTCCAACCTTCAATCTTTCGCAGCATCAGGGTCTTTTCAAATGAGTCAGCTCTTCACATAAGGTGGCCAAAGTATTGGAGTTTCATGTTCAATATCAGTCCTTCCAATGAATATTCAGGACTGATTTCCTTCAGGATGGACTGGTTGGATCTCTTTGCAGTCCAAGGGACTCTCAAGAGTCTTCTCCAACACCACAGTTCAAAAGAAGCAGTTCTTTGGTTCTCAGCTTTCTTTATAGTCCTACATTCACATCCATACATGACTATTGGAAAAACCATGACTTTGACTATATGGACCTTTGTTAGCAAAGTAATGTCTCTGCTTTTTAATATGCTGTCTAGGTTGGTCATAATTTTTCTTCCAAGGAGCAAGCGTCTTTTAATTTCATGGCTGCAGTCACCATCTGCAGTGATTTTGGAGCCCAAGAAAATTAAGTCTGTCACTGTTTCCATTGTTTCTCTGTCTATTTGCCATGAAGTGATGGGACCAGATGCCATGATCTTAGTTTTCTGAATGTTGACATTTAAGTCAGCTTTTCACTCTTCTCTTTCACTTTCATCAAGAGGCTCTTTAGTTCTTTGCTTTCTGCCATAAGAGTGGTGTCAACTGTATATCTGAGGTTATTGATATTTCTCCCGGCAATCTTGATTCCAGTTTGTGCTTCATCCAGCCCAGCCTTTCTCATGATGTACTCTGCATAGAAGTTAAATAAACAGAGTGACAATATACAGCCTTGATGTACTCCTTTCCCAATTTTGAACCAGTCTGTTGTTCAGGTCGAGTTCTAACTATTGCTTCTTGACCTGCATACAGGTTTCTCAGGAGGCAGGTCAGGTGGTCTGATATTGCCATGTCTTGAAGAATTTTCCACAGTTTGTTGTGATCCACACAGTCAGAGGCTTTGGCATAGTCAATAAAGCAGAAACAGATATTTTTCTGGAACTCTCTTGCTTTTTCGATGATCCAGCAGATGTTGGCAATTTGATCTCTGGTTCCTCTGCCTTTTCTAAAACCAGCTTAAACATCTGGACGTTCTCAGTTCACATACTGTTGAAGCCTGGCTTGGCGAATTTTGAGCATTAATTTACTAGCGTGTGAGATGAGTGCAATCATGCGGTAGTTTGAGCATTCTTTGGGATTGCCTTTGTTTGGGATTTGAATGAAAACTGACCTTTTCCAGTCTTGTGGGCACTGCTGAGTTTTCCAAATTTGCTGGCATATTAAGTGCAGCACTTTCACAGCATCATCTCTTAGGATTTGAAATAGCTCAACTAGAATTCCATCACCTCCACTCGCTTTGTTCATTGTGACGCTTCCTAAGGCCCACTTGACTTCAGATTCCAGGATGTCTAGCTCTAGGTGAGTGACCACACCATCGTGATTATCTGGGTCATGAAGATCTTTTTTGTACAGTTCTTCTGTGTATTCTTGCCACCTCTTCTTAATATCTTCTGCTTCTGTTAGGTCCATAACATTTCTGTCCTTTACTGTGCCCATCTTTGCATGAAATGTTCCCTTGGTATCTCTGATTTTCTTGAAGAGATCTCTAGTCTTTCCCATTCGTTTGTTTTCCTCTACTTCTTTGCATTGATCTCTGAGGAAGGCTTTCTTATCTCTCCTTGTCATTCTTTGGAACTCTGCCTTCAGGTGAGTATATCTTTCCTTTTCTCCTGTTTCTTTAGCCTTTAAATATTTAGTTTAAATATTGTAAGTCTTAAATATTTACAGCTTTTTTCAATTATACCTCAATAAAACTGAGGGTAAAAAAGTTTGATGAAATAAAGAACCATTGATTGAATGAATGACTCCATGAATGCTCTGGGCTGAATGTCTGCATCCCCCACAAAGTCATATGTTGAAATCCCCAATTTGGTGGTATTAGGAGGTGGGGCCTTTGGGAGGTAATTAGGTTTAGATGAGGTCATGAAGGTGGAGCCTGTTAGAAAAAGAAGAAAAGACACAGGATACAGTGCAGAAGGTGTGGTCTACCAGCCAAAAGTCTGTCTTCACCAAGAACCAAACCTGCTGGCACCTTGATCATGGACTTCCCGCCTCCAGAGCCATGAGAAATGAATGTCCGTTGCTTAAACCACGCAGTCTGTGGTATTCTGTGATAGCATCCTGAGCAGATTAAGACAATGAATGAGTGAATCCATGAATGAAACGAAACGATAGCACAGAGTAGGAAAGGAATACAGCATGAACCGGGAATCAAGGGCTGTCCTTGAAGACATGTCCTGTAGCTGGGTGTTAGGAGAGCAATCTGTGATGGGATAGAATGGGTCCACTAGGCTGGTGGTTCTTGGACTGTGGTCTGTGAACCAGCAGCTTCTGAATCACCTGGGAACTAGTTAGAAACGCAAGTTTCTGGGCCCCCACCCAGGCCAACTGAATCTGAAACTCAAGGGTGGGACCAGCAGTCTGTGTTTTAGCAATCAGTCCTTCTAAGTCATTATGATGCTTAGTAGAGGTTTTTTTTTTTTTTTCTTTTCATAGTAGAGTTTTGAGAACCATTGCTTAGTACTACTGTGGGGATTTTAGAAGTGATTCTCCTGAAAATTCAGTCTTAATGAAGGTGGTTGGCTATTGATGGACATAATCAGAGCTGTATTTCTGATATGATAAGGCATGAAGTTGTGCCTAGAAGAATTTATGGTCTCAATTTACAAAGGACTAGTAGCAATACTGGAAAACACGTATCTGCCAGTCCCCAGAGTTGAATGCTTTGGTTTTTTTCTAATTGCAGGTAATGTCCACATTGTCACCTAAGCAGTGAAACAGAATAGGCATTTCTCCCCGGCACTGGGCAAGCCTGCTGGGTCTGCAGAGACAGAAGGATGCCTATGTGAAAGCACAGGAATTAACTGTCCAAATGGGACCCAGCCAATCTCAGAGAGGCCTCCTAGTTCTGAGGAACTCTGGGGAAATGTTACGTGGGACCTTCCAAACCAAGTGAAACGGGCAGCTCTTCCTAAGACTGAGCTAACTAAATACACAGGGTGCAAATTCAGTTTTGTCTTCTGGGCTGGTGGAGACAGGTCTGCCAAAGGACAGGACATCTCATGGAAGAGAAATGAAGAGCCTCAAGAGAAAACACTTTTCTTAAGAGTCAAGAAGCAAAAATCCATGGGTTGAATGGGGAGGAAGTTGGGGAGAAGCAGAATAAGAGCTATTCAGAGTGGCTCTGGGGCTCTTGGGATGACCAGTCTGCCCAGGACTGTGGGGTATCCCAGGACACACAGCGTTCAGGACCAGCCCTGTCAAACCGGGACAACTGGTCACCCCGTGGCTACACTCCCTAACCTGTATTCAAGACCTGGGAGAAGAGGTGGTGAAAGCTGAATCAGCACTGCTCTAAAGCTGGTTCTCAGAGTAACTGTCTGCAGATGCAAAGGTGGCGTCACCTGGGGGCTTATTAGAGGTGCATCTTCAGAGTTTCCCTGGTGGTTCATCTGCTAAAGCATCCACCTCCAGTGCGGGAGACCTGGGTTCAGTCCCTGGGTTGGGAAGATCCCCTGGAGAAGGGAACGGCTACCCCCTCCAGTATTCTTTTCTTGAGTATTCCATGGACAGTCCACGGAGTCGCAAAGAATCAGACATGACTGAGCAACTTTCACTCACTTCTATACCTGCGGGACTAGACCTGTACTAGAACAAGAGCCCTGGTGATTTGCAAAACATCAGTTTGAAAAAGATAGTCTTAGGATATCCTGTGAGACCCAGGTGGCTTCCCCCAATAAGAAGATGTAGCGCTGATGGAAAGTAGAGGGGATTTCTTGGCTGTGATATGGTTTATGTTCAGGTCAGCCAGATTCTAAGCCAAAACCATATCAATCTTCCAGAGAAGGAAGGATGCTTCCAGAGAAGCATCAGGTAATATGAGATGCTGGAGTATCCAGAACAGACAGCAGAGAGGGAAGAGATGGATGACCCAAAGCAGCCAAGAGGGGCCTCCTGAGCGATTAATGGTGGTAATTGTAGGGAACGCGAGGAAAGCCAGAAATCCAGCAATTGTGTGGTGAGAGCCAAGCCGAAGCAAACACTCTTCTGTTCCTGCTACTGTGACCCTTTTTGGTTAAAAACAAGCCTCAGGCGACTGAGAAATGAGTGATACTTGGAAATATGGAACCACAGCCCTATTGCTAAGCTTATAGAGAAAAATGAAAAATCATCATCTGCTAAAAGTATTCAACTTTACTACTTGCATATCACTCTGATATGCAAAGAAAGTTGTTTTCTCCTCTGCCTGACCTGATCTTTTTCATGGGCTCCAGCTCTCCATTCTAGCGGACATAATTTGCACTTAATTAATCATGTTTCATTTTCTTCCAGCTTGAACATAATTCTTTCACTTAAAACATTCTAACAGGTGGCTCTTAAATGCAGGCTTGCATCCGGATCACCTAGGGGGCTTGTTAAAACACAGATTGCTGGGCCCAACTCCAGGGTTTCTGATTCAGTGCATTGGGTAGAGACTTAAACTTTGTGTTTCCAAGAAGTTCGAGGATGACATGGATATTGTTGGTCCAAGGCACACAGGCTGACAACCTCTCATTCAAACGACTCGGCATTGTCTTCCCACCCAAAGGTGATGGTTTCAAAACCATCCCCTCTGAGAAGAATGCTTCTCGAATTGATTGATCTTTCCAATGGATCATGAATTCAATGCATGGTCTTCCAGTGAAGGATGAGGATGCAGCTTGTGCCAAGAGCACCCGGACACACCAGTTCAACGCACCTGAACTGGTCTATGTTTTATTCAACAAACCCCATCCACTGATCACATGCTAGGATGTCAAGGCAATGTCAGTTGATGATGCAAATTCCTGAATATGACTCCCCCATATGTCTCTCACCTCAGGTAGCTAACACACTGGCCCTGCTGACAGACTTGCACTTTGAGTAACTTTATGTGATTTGAGATGACTCTCAGATTCTCTTCCTCCCTGTCTGTCTCTTTCCCAAGATGGCATCTGGGTATATGAAGGGGGTATTTTTTTTATACGTGTGGCATCCTTGGATTATGCATTGTTTTCTGGAGGCTCCAAATCTCTTCTGTAGAAAGTGAAGCTGTTCAGTCATGTCCAACTCTTTGCAATTCCATGGACTGTAGCCTGCCAGACTCCTCTGTCTATGGGATTTTCCAGGCAAGTGTACTGGAGTGGGTTGCCCCTTCATTCTCCATCAAATCTTCCCAACCCATGATCGAACCCAGGTCTCCCTCATTGCAGGCAGATGCTTGGCCATCTGAGCCACGAGGGAAGCCCTTCTATAGAACCTTTTCTAGAGAAGGGCGGAATTCATCTTCTGCCTGAAATTGCGGTCATTGAAATGTGACTAGATTCCACTGATGGGTGTGCGATGCGGTGTGCCGGCCGCTTCTGTCGCTGTAACCTTGGACTTTCCCCTACTGTCCACACAGTTCCACGCCTGCCCCCACCCCAACCCATGGTCTCTTTCTCAGACATCAGGTCTCTGCTAGTCCACCAGTGGTCTCAATGGGGAAGTGAGGAACTCCGGAGACCTCTGCTTCCCACACAAAGGCCTCTAGGAGACAGGATCACTTTCTAAGTTCTGTATGCCTTCTACAGCTGTCTCTGCATCCTTGCTTCTGGTCCACATGGGATGTGGTGCTGGGTCAAATGCTCAGAATCCTCTAGAAGTAGGGACATGCTGGAGGGAGCTTGCAACTCAATTTTTTGGGGAATCTTGCACTCCAACTGTTTCTGTTTGTGTTTATTCAGGTGTTCAGTCATGTCTTTCTCTTTACAACACCATGGACTGCACCACACCAGGCTTCCCTGTCTTTCACTATCTCCTGGAGCTTGCTCAAACTCATGTCCATTGAATTGGTGATGCCATCCAACCATCTCATCCCCTATCATCCCCTTCTCCTCCCACCTTCAATCTTTCCCAGAATCAGGGTCTTTTCCAATGAGTCCACTCTTCACATCAGGTGGCCAAATTATTGAAGCTTCAGCTTTAGCATCAGTCCTTCCAGTGAATATTCAGGGTTGATTTCCTTTAGGATTGAATGATTAGATCTTCTTGCTGTTCAAGGGACTCTCAAGAGTCATATCCAGCATCACAGTTTGAAAGCATCAATTCTTTGGCATTTAGCCTTCTTTATGGTCCAACTCACATCCGTACATGACTACTGGAAAAACCATAGCATTCACTATATGGACATTTGTCTGCAAAGTGATGTCTCTGCTTTTTAATATACTAAGTTTGTCATAGCTTTTCTTACAAGGAGCAAGCATCTTTTAATTTCATGGCTTTAGTCATCATCTGCAGTGACTTTGGAGCCCAAGGAAATAAAGTCTGTCACTGTTTCCATTGTTTCCCCATCGATTTGCCATGGAGTGAAGGGACTGGATGCCATGATCTTAGTTATTTGAACGTTGAATTTTAAGCCAACTTTTTCATTCTCTTCTTTCACTTTCATCAAGAGGCTCTTTACTTTTTCATTTTCTGCTATTATGATGTGTCATCTGCATATTTGATGCTGTTGATATTCTTCCCAGGAATATGGATTCCAGTTCGACCTTCATTCAGCCCAGCATTTCACACAATGCACTCTGCATATAAGTTAAATAAGCAAAGTGACAATATACCACCATGTTCTACTCCTTTCCCAATTTGGAACCAGTCCATTGTTCCATGTCTGGTTCTGACTGTTGCTTCTTGACCCACATACAGGTTTCTCAGGAGGCAGGTAAGATGGTCTAGTCTTCCCATCTCTTGAAGAATTTTCCAGTTTGTTACGATCCACACAGTCAAAGACTAACATATTCAATGAAGCAGAAGTAGACATTTTTCTGGAACTCTCTTGCTTTATTGATGATCCAACAGATGTTGGCAATTTGACCTCTGCTTCCTCCGCCTTCTCTAAATCCAGCCTGAACACCTGGAAGTTCTTGGTTCACGTACTGTTGAAGCCTAACTTCAAGGGGCATTACCTTCCTAACATGTGAAATGAGCGCAATTGTGCGGTAGTTTGAACCTTCTTTGGCATTGCCCTTCCTTGGGACTTGAATGAAAACTGATCTTGTCCAGTCCTGTGGCCACTGCTGAATTTTCCAAATCTGCTGGCATATTGAGTGCAGCACATTCACAGCATCATCTTTTAGGATTTGAAATAGCTCAACTGGAATTCTATCACCTCCACTAGCTTTGTTCATGGTGATGCTTCCTCAGGCCCACTTGACTTTATACTCCAGGATGTCTGGCTCTAAGTGAAACAGAGCCATTTGCTCCAAATTAAATGATATATCTTTAAATGAATTATATTAAAAGCCAAGTTGATTGATACTCAGAATCACTTTCTATTGTTTTACAGCATTTTACAATTATCTATATTTGTTATGGCTTCCCAGGTGGCTCAGTGGTAAAGAATCTGCCTGCGAATTCAGGAGATGCAGATTTGACCCCTGGGTTGGGAAGGTCCCCTGGAGAAGGAGATGGCAACTCACTCCAGGATGCTTGTCTGGGGAATATCATGGACAGAGGAGCCTGGTGGGCTGCAGTCCATGGGGCTGCAAAGGGTCGGGCACGACTGAGCAACTAAACAGCAACTTGCTTGTTATAGATGTGTGCTGGAAGTACTGTGTAAGAGTGAACTAAAACACAGGTCTTCTCACTTCTGTTCAGTAACATCATGTTGATGGTTTCATTCTGGCCGAGGCTAGGGTGCTTACACCTGGCAATGAGCTAGCAATGCAAGTGAGCAAACATTATAATCAGGGCTTCACTTTCCCACACCTCCACCCCTGCCCCCTGCCCCCAAGGCCCGTTATTCAGTGTTGACCAGCACATCACTGCCTAGAGCCTAAATCTGGGAAAGCGACCCCCTAACCCAAAGGTCTCTCTAATGCTACACTTACCTCGATGTTACAGAGCAGCCCTTACCCTCCAGATTGGCCCCCAAAAGTTGTGCATGGGGGAGATGCTGAAAAGCCGAGCCCCTGTTATCCTCTTATCTATTTGTTCTACTTCGTCTCCCTCTCTCCCTACCATCTCTTGGGACCAGAAGGAGCAAACGTCTGGCTTTATATTTCCTCCACATCTTGTCTTTGTTCATTAAGAATACCACTCCTGGCTTAACATCACCTTTCTGGTATTCTTCCCCAAAACATACACATTTAGCCTTATTGTGAGAAAATATTGGATAAACTCAGATTGAGGGACATTCCCTACCGTCTTTGCTTTAAAACTATAGCGATCACGGGACTTCCCTGGCAGCCCAGTGGTTAAGGCTCAGTGCTGCCAGTGCAGGGCTTGGGAGTTTGCTCCCTGGTTGAGGAACCAAGATCCCACATGGCACAGGGCTTGGCCCAAAACAAACAGCAAAGAAAACTGTAGGGATCGTGAAAGACAAGGAAAGACTGAGACATATATAATCATAGCCTAGAGGAGACTCATGCACTAGATTCAGGGCGATATGAACTGGAAGAAAGAGAAAATCAGTAGAAAACCAGGAAATCCAAATCAAGTCTGAGTATGGTGCCAATGTCCATTTCTTAATTTTAATCATTATGCATGGCTGGGGGAAGGGTGCAGGAGTTTGTAGCTCTCCTGTAAATATGTAGTCACTTCCAAAAAATAAGTAAATAAATAAACAATGAAGGGAAAACTTCACAGTCTGAGTAACTGGTGGAATACAGATCAGTTCTATTCTGTGGAAAAATCTTACGCTCTGCATTCACCTGTTTCTTGATAGGACAAAACGGGGAAAGATGGGGCTGGTAGGAGATCTTTGCTTAACAAAGCCTGGCTTTCAAGTCTTATCTTTTGCAGGATAAAGCATTTTGTTGTGGATGTTGTATACTGAGCACTGGGATTCCCTGGTGGCTTAGTAGTAAAGAATCCACCTGCCAATGCTGAAGATGCAGGTTCGATCCCCTAGAAGGGTCTGGAAGATCCCCTAGAGAAGGAAGTGGCAACCCACTCTAGTTTTCTTGCCTGAGAAATCCCATGGACAGAGGAGCCTGATGGGCTGCTGCCCATGTGGTCCCGAAAGAGTCAGACACAATTTTGTGACTAAATGACAACAGCCTGAACATTAACTATTTCCCGTTGTCTTTACAATCTTGCTGTAACAACAGGAAAAAATCACCGTCACCTGAAAGTGGACTTCCTCGGACAGTGAAGGAGGTCATGAACATAGAAGGTACATTAATATAAACCCCGACGATGCTTTGCTGCTGGTGTCTGAGTAGAAAGAGTTAGGGCTCTTGCTGGGGTATCTCCACTTCCCTTAGCGCAGGAAGCATTGGGAAAGTGCTTATTGATCAGAGCCTTGAAGACATAGGAAATGACAGTATCTCTGCAAGACCAGAAATAAAAGAAACAACTTAAAGAAGAAGCACACACATCAAAATATGACATTATTACACACTCTGAGATAGAACGAAAGGTGGACCATCCAGGCATTCCCTGAGTATTAGCGAAGCTGTTTTTGAGTTTAATTTAAAGCCCCAAATAAGAGTCACTGTATCTAGTTATACCCTTTCACTAGAAAGAGAAAATTTAGCATTTTCTATTAAGGAGGAAGGAAAGCTCTCAAAAGTACTGAGTTGTCAAGTGCCTATTTACACAGATCTCTTCCCTCCTCCAAAAGTTTCTGATGATTATGGTTTCTGGAAAACAATAGATCATTTTTTTCAGTACACACTCAATCTACGAAAAAGCTCTTCCAAAAATTCAAGCTAGAAAAACAGGTAATTTGCCAGTATCACAGAGATAACGCACACCAGTTAAAAAACACATTTTTAGAATTTGGAACATTAAAAGGAGAGTAAACTGTTTTGCATGCATCTGCGCATGTTTTTACCCCCTCACCAGTGAGATCTTCCAAGGTGTAATGTGCATTTAGAGTCACTCTCCTAGCATTGAAACTGTGAGGCGTTTTTCTGAAAGATTCACTCGGTCATCCGGTAGGCACGCTGGCAATCACATATGTGATTTATAAACATTGTGATGTACTTTTCAGAAGTAAACCTGAGTCTGCTAATCACTTATCACGTCTTTCACCGACTACTTCTTCGTGTAAGAAGCGATGTTGCTTATCTTACCAATACACAGTATCCAACTTGCAGAAAATATAAATAATATGGAAAACATCAAAAGGAGATCCTGTGTGCAGATTCCTACATCCTGGGCGGCACAGATCTATTTAGGCCTGATAGCTCTTTCCTGCGCTATGGCCAGTGCCAAATAGACTGCTTATGTAATTCTTGGCTTTCTTTCTGTCTCTGGGAATCAGTAGAGTTTCTTTTTTCCTACACACCAACTTCGTCTCCTTTATACTTGGAGAACTCAGTATTAGTTTAAAGGAATTTTCAGTTTAAAGCAAACTTGTAGAGATTTTCTCACCCACAATTGATGGATGAACAGGAAAAAAAGTAGGTTGATTTCGTCCCCAGCCTTTCAGATCTTGAAGGGGAAAGAAAGTAGATTGTACCTGAAAACTTCAAATTTTTGAAAGTAAGTAAAGCTGCATTGCTCTTCAAGCTTTTAGCTATAGAAATGAGGAAGTGTATATATCAGCTACTTTTTTCTTTAAGGGCTTGTGTTCATTTGTCTCTTGGCATAAAAATTTATCATTGAAAATTATTGAATTGTCATCTTAATGTTGTACATTAAGTAAATCTAATATGTATATTAGCAACAAAGACTTATGTCCCAAACAGGAAAGGATAATTCATGAAACCAAATTTGAAGTTCAAGCAGAACTGTGATATTCATGAATTTGTATTTTCCTTTCTCTTGGCCTTATTGGTATTTGTACAGTGTATAAATAATGACAAATAAAGAACCAATGATCACATTTCTACTGGGAAATATTTGTTAAATGGGACAACTACCCCTCAATTATTTGTGTACATAAAGCTGCTGGCAGACCCTGATTCTTTATAAGAAAAACTGGTGAATCTGAAATAAAAGTGCAGGACAGTATCTGTCATGAAAACATATTGATAATACCAAAGAAAGCAAGACAACTTAAAAAATAATTGTTCTTGACAAGAGATTTACACGTAGGAGCCTAACTTATAAATTTCATGCCTTGCTCCTCCTGCTTTTGCCTTGTTCCCTTGAACTTTTTTACTTCAGATGACCTTGTACTTTCTTTGTTACTCATACTCAATAATGTGTGTCATTGTGCATTTTTTATAGCAAGAAGCAAAGTATTAAAAAATTAATCAAAGGTTCAGGGAAAATGGCACTCCCATAATAGGAAAAAGAAAATGGAGCTTTATCTTAGCATCTTTTTGGAGACTCTCAAGAGAGGCGCAAAGTTCCTTTAAAAATATGAGATGATATATTATTTGTTAGTTGCTCTAACTACTGCTGATTGAGATAGTAAATTGGAACAACAGGTGGTGATGGAATTCAAAACGAAAACAAAAAAACCCCACAAATTGTGTATAGCCATTCACACATCACTTTTAGAAAATTGTGCAAAGGAAATAGGGATGTGTTCACAGTTCAGTTATATATAGGAATGTTCAGTGCAGCATATATGGTGGAAATATTGGAAATACCTGATGTCAAAGCATAGAAACTAGTGTAATATAATAAATTCAATCTATAAAATTCCATTCACTATTACAAAAGAAATAGTGTAGAAAGTATTTAATGATGTGAAAAATGGAAAACATTAAATGAAAAAAATACAAAAGTAATTTTTACAGACTGTATGTGTGTGTGTGTGTGTGTGTGTGTGTGTATGTGTGTGTGTGTATATATATACATATATACACAGGAAAAAATACATATATATGTATGTATATACATATATACACACACACATAGTGTTATAAAGGGTTTCCCAGGCGATGCAGTGGAAAAGAATCTGCTTGCCAATGCAGAAGACTTAAGAGACATGGGTTTGGTCTCTGGGAAGATCCCCTGGAGTAGGAAATGGCACCCCACTCTAGTGCTCTTGTCTGGAGAGTCCCATGGACGGAGGAGCCGGGTGCGCTGCAGTCCATGGGGTCACAGAGTCAGACAGACTGAGTGAGCACACACGTGCACACAATGTTATAAAATGTTAACGAGCCAATTATATTTCAGTAAAACTAGAAAAAATGTTAATAATATCTGTTTATGGCTATTGGTATTATGATTATTTTATTTTTGCTTACCTACAGTTTGAGTGAAAAAGTTGACTTAAAGCTCAACATTCAGAAAACTAAGATCATGGCATCTGGTCCCATCACTTCATGGCAAGTAGATGGGGAAAGAGTGGAAACTGGCTGACTTTATTTTGGGGGGCTCCAGAATCACTGCAGATGGTGACTTCAGCCATGAAATTAAAAGACGCTTACTCCTTGGAAGGAAAATTATGACCCACCTAGACAGCATATTAAAAGGCAGAGACATTACTTTGCCAACAAAGATCCATCTAGTCAAAGCTATGGTTTTTCCCGTAGTCATGTATGTATGTGAGAGTTGGGCTGTAAAGAAAGCTGAGCACAGAAGAATTTATGCTTTTGAACTGTGGTGTTGGAGAAGACTCTTGAAAGTCCCTTGGACTGCAAGGAGATCCAACCAGTCCATCTTAAAGGAAATCAGTCCTGGGTGTTCATTGGAAGGACTGATGTTGAAGATGAAACTCCAATACTTTGGCCACGTGATGTGAAGAACTGACTCATTTGAAAAGACCCTGATGTTAGGAATGATTGAAGGCAGGAGGAGAAGGGGACAACAGAGGATGAGATGGTTGGATGGCATCACCAACTCAATGGACATGGGTTTGGGTAAACTCCGGGAGTTGGTGATGGACAGGGAGGCCTGGCGTGCTGTGGTTCATGGGGTTGCAAAGAGTCAGACATGACTGAGTGACTGAACTGAACTGAACATGCTAGTTTAATATGAAAAGCAATGGTATTCATCTTTTTTAAAAAAACAATTAATTTTATTAATATGCCCCTATTTGTCCTTTGAAAATTTGATAGCTTTGTATACTAGTAATTCTCTAACAGGTACTTGATTTTTAAAAATGGAAATAGATAAGATAGTTTTTATTAAATAAAAGCAAGAAGTGGCCATATAAAATACTTGCTTAATTAATAGGTAGGCCATAAATATCCTAATGAGTTATTTCCTGGTGAGAAATAAGAATTGCCCTGGCTCAGGATTATATTTTCTTGGAATATCATCAAAGCCCAAAGTAATAACTACTGTAACTTTGCATCTTAAGGAGTAGTTTTTAACATTCCTGCATAGATAAGATAGCTCCTGGAATCTTCCCAGTGCCCAACTATTTCTTTGATGACTCAATATACCATTTGATTTATTAATATGAATGTTAAATGACACATTTTTTAAACGCTTATTTGGTATTTAGATACTGTTGACTACTGAGCATACCAGAAGGTGTGAGGTCTGGCCCCTGACCCAAACAAGCTACAATATTTTGGGGGAACAAGTAACATGAAACAAATGGGAAAAAAAAAATTGTATGAATATAATCCAAACATCAATTGACTGAAGAAATAAAAGCCAAGGTATTTGTATAAATCAAATGATAAACATAGGCTGAAAAGGTGCAGCTTGTCCTGCTTTGGAAAGATGAGTGGGAATCGGCCTGAGAAAGTATGGGAAAACATTTCAGTTGGAGAGATGAAGGGCTAAAGTCCATTGGCTGAATTTATTAGTTGTGGTTGTGTTTACTGCCATTCCTCAGAGTCTGGGGCGCCCAGGGCAATAAAACCATCTGGCCCTCTGGCTGGAAGGGGCAACACTGAGATAGGTGATGAGGTAGGATGCCCCACGGAGTGGTCCTCATGGCTTTGCTGATGTCCACATCCAGGTTAACTCTCACTTCTCTGAGAACCTTCTCTACTCAAGCCCTGAACACTGGGCTTCCCCAAATTCCTTCCAACTTCTTTTCTGACCCAATTTCCAATTTTCATCCCCTGGATGAAAGTGAAGGGCTCTAAACTATCCATTCCTATGGTTTAAAACATCTACCCAGGTCCTTGGAGAAGTGATTGATTCCAGTGCTAGGGCAGGGATGATGCAAGGTGAGTCTGGGGAATCCTATAGTTACCAAAATGTAAGGAAATACTAAGGGTGCCAGCAGGTGGAAAGGACATGGTGCCAACTTGAAACTGCTCTCAGTGACCAAAGCAAGAACCATTTCAGTAACAAAATACTGGATTATGAAACAATGAAATGGATACTCAGAAGTCCATACTGACATAGATAAATGATTGAATAAGTAAATGAGAGAGAAAGGATAACTCCTTCTTATAGAAGAATTCCATTAATAAATGAAAAAGGAACGAAGGAAATAGCAAGTCATCAGTAGATCACTAGAACATTAGTAAAAATGTTAGTAATTAGTAAAAATTAGGCAAAATTCATAAAAATTAGGCAGGATTCATCTATATATGCTAAAATGAGTGGGCAAAAGTTTAAAGAGAAAATAGATATTTGCATAGTCTCAAAATATTGTTCCTCAGATATTTATTATTTACAAAGGGAAACAGAATAACTTTATCGAAGCTACAAACACAGTAGATACCAGCTTAACCAAGTGATCAAGTTTAAATATCACTTGGATAGGATATGGAGGGTCAGTGGTAAAGAATCCACTTGCAATGCAAGAGATATGAATTCCGTCCCTGGGTCAGACAGATCCCCTGGGGAAGAAAATAGCAACCCACTCCAGGACTCTTGCCTGGGAAAGCCTGTGGACAGAGGAGCCTGGCAGGCTACAGTCCACGGGGTCACAACAGAGTGGGACACGACCGAGCGACTAGACAAGAGTAGGATGTGCGACCATGACGTGCTGCACTCGGAGGGGCCCCAGCTCTGTGATATCATCCCTATCAGTGCACAGCCTTCATCTGATCACGAAAAGCTGCCAAACGAGTCCAGATGGAGGAGCATTTTACAAAATAATTGACTAGTACTCATCAAGAGTGTCAACGTCATGAAACACGATAAACTGAGGGAATGTGCCAGACTGGAGGTGGAGAAGGAGACACAACATCTAATACAATGTGGGTCCTGAATTGGACTTTGGAACAAAACAGGAGCATTGGTGGAAACCTGGTAAAATCTGAGTAAAGTCTGTAATGTAGTGACTGGTATTGTAACTGTTAATTTCCTACCTGTGACCATTGCTCCATCATTATGTGAGATGCTAACATTAGGGGAAGCTGGGTGAAGAGTATAAGGCACCTCTGTACTATCTCTGCAGATCTTCTGTAAATATAAAATTGTTTGAAAATTAACAGTTAAAAATAAGTAAAACGTGTTTACCCCAAAGACGTCTCAGTCCTCTGTGTCTCTGGAGGGATTTTACTTTCCTTCTTTAAATCCTTCACACACTCTTTGTCCACATTTAAAATTTTCATCCTCTTGGTTCTCACATATTTTTATGTCCTCATCCTAAACACAAAAACCACTGGGTCTTTTGGAGCATTTGTCAGATGGAAGTGCATGATAAGGCTCCCTCTCCCCTCCAAGGATAGAAATGTTAGACGAAATATAATGAAGTGTGTGAAATACACAGGTAAACTCAAATGGAGGGGCAGTCCACAGTGATGGAACAGAAAGCAATGATCTGTGGATATATGAGACCCACAGATTTACAGCAGGACCTGAAGTCATAATGCCTGGGACAGGAAATGAAAGTTTAGGCTAATGCTCAGTAAGGAGCTTGAGGGACTAGAAAACTCTAACTAGTAGCTTTAGAGAGGTGTCGGGAAAACATGTCTTATGCTTGGGCCATGAATGGGAAAATAATTACTTCATAAGATATCAAACTCAAGCCTGTACTCTTTGTGGTTGCGGGATTTAAATTTATATTACTGACATGGTATAGAAGGTAAGAAATTAATGTAGAAACTGTTATGGAATGGGCAAAACCTCTATGGGCTTTGCAAGTATAAAAGCAAAACCACTTTGGAAGGACACTGCCATAAAGGTCTCTCAGGCAACAACCCCACTGAATAGGCACTTTCTATCAGAAATTATACCCTGCCCAAACAAACAAAACATCATGAGGAACAAACAATAAAATCTACACCCTAAAACCTAGAGAGAATAAAACAGCTCAAACTGTACTATGAAGTAAGTATATTTAGTTAGCTTAAAGAGAAAACTGAGTTATAATACTGCACTCAAAACAAGGTCATTATAAAACTAGGAAATGACATTTTAAGAAAATGAAATTCTTAAAATAACCTAGAGGCCAAATATCAATATATTATAATCTCAGTGGAAGTGTTCCAGAGCAGATTAGACACTATTGAAAATAAGCACTAGATAACAGAAAACAGATCTGAGGAAAGTATCCAGAATAAAGATCGAAGCAGTATGGAGAAGAAAATAATTGCAGGAGTTTACAAGGTGCAGAAGCTAGAACAAGTTTCAGTGTTTTTCTAAAAGCCATTCTACAAGGAGAGGATAGAGAGAAGAAGCAACACTTCATTTTGTCTTCTCAGCTTAATGGCCATGTGTACATAATCAATGATGCCCAACATCTGGTGAATCATAAGGACCTTTTTGGGCTTCCCTGGTAGCGCAACTGCTAAAGAATTCACCTGCAATGCAGGAGACCCTGGTTTGATTCTGGGGTCATGAATATCCCCTGGAGAAAGGATAGGCTACCCACTCCAGTATTCTTGGGTTTCCCTAGTGGCTCAGATGGTAAAGAATCCACCTGCAATGTGGAAGATCTGGGTTCGATCCCTGGGTTGGGAAGATCCCCTGGAGGAGGAAATGGCAACCCACTCTGGTATTCTTGCCTGGAGAATCCCATGGACAGAGGAGCCTGGTGGGCTACTGTCCATGGGGTCTCAAAGAGTCAGACATGACTGAGTGACTAAGCACAGGACAGCCCAGCAAGGACCTTTATAGCATTACCTCCTTAATCATTGACATCCCACAGTCAACTCATCTCTCCTGGATTACGCTGTCACTGACTGAATATACTCTTCCCTCCTTTCATCATCCAAATTATTTTACTACCTTCTAGATTTAGTTTGCATTTTGACTTTCTGATAAAGGGATCTCAGTGATTCCCTCTCTTCCTTAAACTTGTGTACCATTGGATCTGAGCCACCCAACTAAGTTCTCAATTATATTCTTGAGTTGGGAAACTATGGCAGCTAAACACACCTGCTCACTGCCTGTTCTTGTATAGTCTGCAAGCTAAGAATGGTGTTCTCATTTTTATTTCATATTTTTAATATTTGGAAAAAGCAAAAAAGAGCAATAGTATCTCATGATGTGGAAAAATCATGAAATTCAAAATTAGTGTCCCTTTCAATGTACAACAGTTTTATTAGAACACAGCCATGCCCATTTGTGGTCAGTAGCTGCGTTTATGCTATGACAGAGTTGAGGAGTTGCAAAAAAAAAAAAAAAAAAAACCACATCCCACAATGACTGAAATACTTTACTTCCTGGCCCTTTATAGATGAAGTTTGCCAATCTCCGTTGTTCTCTAACTCGGTCCTGCTTATGAGTCTTCCCTCTAATTTGCTTGAAACTACTTGAAGCTCAGGGAATTGTCGTCTCCTTTTGTCTCCTAGCATCTGACTCCATGTAGGACAGCTATGGATTTCCTTTACAAATTTTGGCATCTCGAATATAGGCTCTCAAGAAATGAGTCAGACTCCATAACGCAGAACAGGTAAGAAAGAAAGAGAAGTAATAATAGTTTACACATGGTCACTGATGTTTGAAGGCAGATGCTTTCCTGCTCTGTGATCCTTGTGACTTGATCGAGTGCGGTGGTGTGGGACGTGGTGATGGAGGCAGGAAGCTGAAACACGTGCTTCCGGTTAGACGGCCCAGGCCCGGAAGGAGGGGCTGGGAGGAGATGCAAATGGCGGCGCTTCCGGTTAGACGGTGCAGACAGGGAAGGAGGTGCTGGGAGGAGATGCACATGGCGGCGCTTCCGGTTGGACGGCACAGACCAGGAAGGAGGGGCTGGGAGGAGATGCGGTCTGGCAAGCAGAACATGGGGACAACAGGGCTTGGCGCTGCACAGCCCAGAAAGCACTGCAGAATAACGGGGGGAGAGGACAGAACCACAAGGCCTCCAGAGACACTTTGGGCGAGCACGTAGGACGCAACCAGGGGAATTGAGTAGGTGGACTGTATTCTGCTTGAAGTTAGGAAATAGAGCCATTAGCCAAGCTGGGCCTTGGAAAAAGAGACCAGACCAGAGAATCAAGCAGTCAAACAATGGTACAAGTTTGAATGGGTCTCATGGCTACAAGGGTCTCATGGTTAAGCTCTAAACTAAGAATAGAGAGAGATTTAAATACCAAGTCCTGGAGTATTAAGTTAGATGTTAAATTCTTTCTACCTAAAATCAAATTTTAGAAAACTAAGATCTTGGCATCTGGTCCCATCACTTCGTGGCAAATAGATGGGGAAACAGTGGAATCAGTGACAGACTTTATTTTTGGGGCTCCAGAATCACTGCAGATGGTGACTGCAGCCATGAAATTAAAAGATGCTTTCTCCTTGGAAGAAAAGTTATGACCATCCCCAGTTCAGTTCAGTTGCTCAGTCGTGTCTCTTTGCGACCCCATGAATTGCAGCACGCCAGGCCTCCCTGTCCATCACCAACTCCCAGAGTTTACTCAAACCCATGTCCATTGAGTTGGTGATGCCATCCAACCACCTCATCTTCTGTTGTCCCCTTCTCCTCCTGCCCCCAATCCATCCCAGCATCAGAGTCTTTTTCAATGAGTCAACTCTTCTAATGAGGTGGCCAAATTACTGACCAACCTTGACAGCATATTAAAAAGCAGAGCCATTACCTTGCCAACAAAGATCCGTCTAGTCAAGACTATGGCTTTTCCAGTAGTCGTGTATGGATGTGAGAGTTGGACTATAAAGAAAGCTGAGCACTGAAAAATGGATGCTTTTGAACTGTGGTGTTGGAGAAGACTCTTGAGAGTCCCTTGGACTGCAAGGCGATCCAGCCAGTCAATCCTAAAGGAAATCAGTCCTGAATATTCATTGGAAGGACTGATGTTGAAGCTGAAACTCCAATACTTTGGCCACCTGATGTGAAGAGCTGACTTGTTGGAAAAGACCCTGATGCTGTGAAAGATTGAAGGCAGGAGGAGAAGGGGCCAACAAAGGATGAGATGGTTGGATGGCGTCATCAGCTCGATGGACATGGGTTTGGGTGGACTCCAGGAGATGGTGATGGACAGGAAGGCCTGGCATGCCGTAGTCCATGGGTTTGCAAAGAGTCGAACATGACTGAGTGACTGAACTGAACTGAACTGAAAATCAGATTTGGTTTTAGAAACTAAGCTGGGTATGGCAACATAAGAAATCCCATAGGCCCCCAAATATGGCAGCACCCACCTTCATGCCTGAGTAATTGCAAATAAGCTGTAAGGAAGTTGCTGTGAGTGTTTCACAGCATGCTGGTGAAGGCGAGTCCTCAGACACACAGTCCACCACCAGTGGCGACGATGAAAGGATTGACTGTGGGAGATAATTGAAAAGAAAAGATTTATCACCTCCTTCCAAGAGATCACAGACTTGATAAACATGGCAACACATGGCAAGTTGGAGGCCCTACGACATCAGAAGATGCCGTCCGCTCTCCGCCTACGTTCCCGTGGCATTCATCTCTACGTGCGGAAGGCTTCTTACTGTGAGCACCTGGACCTCTCTGTGAGAAGCGTCTTCTGTTGGCTAACTCGCTTGTGTGCCCAGTTGTCAGTGGCCCCAGAAACCATTAGCCAACCAAGACCCATGAAGCAGATAAGAGCCCCACACTCCTTGTCCATCAGGTGGAATAACTCTGAGGCATGCTGTGCAGCCACCAGAGACAGGTGGGCTCCTGAACATTCAGAATGTTGCCATTATGACGGAGGACATGAATTTTCAATTTTATTTCATTTTCATTCTTTTGAAGTCAAAAAATGATACTCTTCAGTTACTGGAAGACCTTTATATTTGGAAAAACCTGGCTACATAAACCTACTTTTCAACTGTAAATTTTACAGACTCTAAGTACACATCAGGATGAAACTTTAGTGTCCAAATCCAGTATAAAATTGATTTCAAAGACATAGTAAAAAAAAATTAATATCTCAATAGTGTTTACATGTTGAAATGTAATGTTTTGGATTTAACAGGTAGAATAAATGATTAAAATTAGTTTTATGTTTTTTAACTTTTTAAATGTTGTTACTAGAAAGCTTGAAACTGCCAGTTTGGCATGCTTCCTGCATCTCCTGGCCAGTGTTGGTCTACCCTCCACATTGTCTCAGGGGGATTGACCCCCTGGTGCCCACAGTGGTAACTAGCTTGATGACCCGCTTTTTGTTTTTGTTTCGTCACTAAGCCACGTCCGACTCTTTCCAACCCCATGGACTGTAGCCCGCCAGGTTCCCCTCTGTCCATGGGATTGCCCAGACAACAATGCTGGAGCAGGTTGCCATTTCCTTCTCCAGGGGATCTTCCTGCCCCAGGAATCAAACCCGTGTCTCCTGCGTGGGCAGGTGGATTCTTTGCCCCCAAGTCACTGGAGAAGCTGAACACACTTTTTACGGCTTCCTTTCCTTCTCACTTTCCGGCTTCTCTGCTAAGTTTCTTGAGATTACCCCCTCAGTTTGCACTAGAATCCTGGTGTGGGAGTCTGTTTTTGGAGACTCCCAACCATGACAAACAGTGTCAAAAACAGGAAAGAGAAACTTTCCTGATGGTCCAGTGGCTAAGACTCTGGGCTCCCCTTGCAGGGGCCTGAGTGTGATCCCTGGTTAGGGAACTAGATCCCATATGCAACTAAAGATTCCACATGCCGCATTGAAGACCTCATGCAGACAAGTAAATAAACATTTTAAAAACCAGGAACGAGTATAGTTCCCCTTGCTATACAGTAGGTCCTTGCTGCTTATCTATTTTATATACAGTGTGTGTATATGCTAATTACCACCTCCTCATTTATTCCTCCTCAATATTTTGTAATAACCTATAGGGGAAAAGAATCTGAGAAGGTATATAGATAGATAAAGATAGATCTGAATCACTTTGCTATATAGCCAAAACCAACATGACATTGTAAATCAACTATAATTCAATTTAAAAAGCAGGAAAGAATTTTAGAGATTAGCAATTCTAACCTCTTACATTTATAGATGAAGAAAATGAGGTTTAGAGAGGTTAAATAATGTCACCAAAGCCACTCAGCTATTTGACTGTGAATTCAGAGTTTGACTTCAGATCTCAGAATTACAGGTCCATTTATTTTCTGATGGTATTATATTGCCTTTTAAAGATTATTTTGGACTCTGTGGGAGAAGGCGAGGGTGGGATGTTTCAAGAGAACAGCATCGAAACATGTATATTATCTATGGTGAAACAGATCACCAGCCCAGGTTGGGTGCATGAGACAAGTGCTCAGGGCTGGTGCACTGGGAAGACCCAGAGGGATCGGGTGGAGAGGGAGTTGGGAGGGGCGATCGGGATGGGGAATACATGTAACTCCATGGCTGATTCATGTCAATGTATGACAAAAAACCTCTACAATAATGTAAAGTAATTAACCTCCAACTAATAAAAATAAATGAAAAAATAAAATAAAAAATAAAGGTTATTGACCACTTTGGAGAAGTGGTTTCTAAGAGCAGAAGAACATTTGGGGCTCACATGGAGAAATTACAGTAAACCAGCTATGTTTGTTTTGCTCGAGCCCTCTAAGCCTTCTTGGGTGAGTGGTAGCCTTTCCTTGCTCCTGGGTGGAAACCTGGAGAGGCTCCTTGACTCTTCGGTCCCTCTCATAGAACCAGGAGTCCTCTGGCCAGCCGTAGCCACAATCTCATCTCAGTAAGTACAGCATCCAGTCCTGATATGAATCCTACTGAGTTGAGAGTTAACTCTTTCTT
Organism: Odocoileus virginianus; assembly: GCF_023699985.2. Classification (NCBI taxonomy): domain Eukaryota; kingdom Metazoa; phylum Chordata; class Mammalia; order Artiodactyla; family Cervidae; genus Odocoileus; species Odocoileus virginianus. The sequence goes on from NC_069677.1 coordinate 92,010,882, forward strand.
TCCCCCTCTTCTTCCAGATGGCTATGTAGTTGTTGAACCTCCAGTATTGGGGCAGAGAGACAGAAGGAGAAGTAAGAATTGCACTTTTCTGGTACCATTTCGAGATGACAGGACCCTCTCTGGGCCTGAGAGGCATTCACCACTGACCCCCTGCGATGTCAGACACTTGGCAAGGTCTTTCGAGTTCTGTTTGCTGGGCCTTTCTGACTGCACCCCTGCTGACATGGTAGGTCTCCTTTGGCAGCGTCCCACCCCTCACCCCCCTCCACCCCCGGTCCGTCCATCTGCTCCTCATCCTCTGCCTGGTCGTCTTGGGAAGAAGCTAGAATGACTCCAGTCTGATCACCTGCTCTGGGGTTTGTGCACCTTTAACCCGTGGTTCAGAATCACCATGGATGGTGCCTGCCGCCATGGAATTAAAAGACGCTTGCTCCTTGGAAGAAAAACTATGACCAACCTAGACAGAATATTAAAAAGCAGAGATATTACTTTGCCAACAAAGATCTGTCTAGTTGAGGCTATGGTTTTTCCAGTAGTCATGTATGGATGTGAGAGTTGGACTATAAAGCTGAGCGCTGAAGAATTGATGCTTTTGAACTGTGGTGTTGGAGAAGACTCTTGAGAGTCCCTTGGACTGCAAGGAGATCCAACCAGTCCATCCTAATGGAAATCAGTCCTGAATATTCATTGGAAGGACTGATGCTGAAGCTGAAACTCCAATACTTTGGCCACCTGATGCAAAGAACTGACTCATTGGAAAAAACCCTGATGCTGTGAAAAATTGAAGGCAGGAGGAGAAGGGGACGACAGAGGATGAGATGGTTGGATGGCATCACCGACTCAATGGACATGAGTTTGAGTCAACTCTGGGAGTTGATGATGGACGGGGGGGGCCTGGCGTGCTGCGGTCCATGGGGTCGCAAAGAGTCGACACAACTGAGCGATTGAACTGAGCTGAGCCCGAAGTGCAGTTTATCTCCCAGATCAGCAATGGATCCCTTGTTGGCCATTTGCAGATCATTCAGCTTTCCCCTGTAGGAATCCAGCCAAGGACCTCTGAGTTTCCCAGCTGCAAAGAACACACATCAAGAAACAGCCTAAACAGTCTAATTGGTCTCACGGAAGCCCCTCTCCTTAGGTTCGGGGTAGTAGGTAGTGGTGGGGTCTCTCTCTTTCCCCTTTGTGAGCTAGACTCTTGAGTTCTCTTCCAAGTTACTCCCCTCAAAATTCCTCTTTCACCTCCCACCCCTGGCCCCTTTACAAGCTTGCAGAAGGCAGGGGTTCCCGGAAACATGTGATCAAGTGTCAGCCCCTTTCTTTTGTAGATTTCCTATGGTCTAGCACCTCCTTTGTCACATGACTTCATTCTCATTTGAAACTACAGACTTAATGTTTTCGTTGAGCTGATATCATGCAAAAAGTTGAGCTGGGAATACATAAAACTGAGATGGTTAATATGGACCTTTTATCACTGCTGCTGCTGCTGCTAAGTCACTTCAGTCGTGTCCGACTCTGTGTGACCACATAGACGGCAGCCCACCAGGCTCCCCCGTCCCTGGGATTCTCCAGGCAAGAACACTGGAGTGGGCTGCCATTTCCTTCTCCAATGCATGAAAGTGAAAAGTGAAAGTGAAGTCGCTCAGTCATGTCCGACTCTTAGCGACCCCATGGACTGCAGACGACCAGGCTCCTCCGTCCATGGGATTTTCCAGGCAAGAGCACTGGAGTGGGTGCCATTGCCTTCTCCGCCTTTTATCACTAGAGCCTGGCAGTGAAAGAAATAGGTCCGTGTCCAGGTAAGTAGCATATAAAGCAAAGGTTTAGGTTTTAGGGTTTGTAATTATTTTCTAAATAAGATATGCAGGCCTTCAAATATTTGAAAAGATCCTGGGTGAAGCTACAGGAAAAAAAAATCATGTTTTATTGTGCTATCTTGGTTTTTTCTTTTTCTCTTTTGACTTCAATTGTATGGGTTTTAATGAAATAAATAAGTATTAGATGTCTTCAGAGTGTGTGATTTCCTTTGATAACTGCTCAGACAACAGAGGTTTCGATTGTTTTTGATCTGCTTTGATCTCCCTCAACTACTCTTTTTTTCAGCATTGTAGCTTTTTTTTTGCAATTTTTATATGAGAATGAACAATAAAAGTTAACACTGTCGTTATAATTAATTGAAGAATATGGCTGCACCTACACATAAAATCACTTGCAACCATCATCTTCAGCTTTTTTTTCAGTAGATTGTTTTATTTGCATGTCTGAAGCACAACTGGAGCCAGAGCAAGCGAATTTCTTCTTTTTCTTTTTCCAAAAGAGATAATTTTAAAATGTAGACCATTTCACAGTCTCAAAGTTTAGTGTCAAAGCATTTCCAACATCATTTCTGTTTGAAAACTCATCACTGTCTCTTACAGGAACATGAAAATGTTTAGTAACCAAACTCCAAATATACCAAACTCTCAATTGCTTGTTTGAAAATAAAAACATAAAACGCCCAAGTTGGCAATCTTTAATGAGTCCTTTCCAGGATTGTTTAGAAAATGAAACAGCTAGGCTTTGTTTAGATGGATAATTCGTCAAGGATTTGCCCTAACGATTTTGTACAGTGATTTCAGTGAAAGCAGGCTCAGTTTTGATGCCATATCAACATAAGTCATGACAGTTTCCTGCAGTTTTAGCCTTCAGTCAGTATCAGCCTTGTTTTAAAATGAACAAAGAGGAAAAGAAAGGAGAAAGATGTAATGTTAATAGACTTCCTTCTGTGATCTCTCAGGGAGAGGTCTTTTTAAATAAGGGGCTTGAACTTGACCTTCTTCAGTGGCACAAAGGTCCAATGCATGGTTTTTAAAGTTATATTTAAATTTTAATAATTTTACTCATTGGAGGCAGTTAAAAGCAAACTCTCAAAAATCTAATCTTCAATCTTTTAGTAAAACTGATAGACAAAGAAGGGACGCTTAGGAAAAAAAGTCTGTAAGAGGTACATAAATGTTCTAATTTCTATATCACAGTCAAGCTGCTTTCAGGCCATTATCACTATGATATTTGAGTTTGAAAATACAATTTAGTATAGAGTTAGAGTAGAAAGAAAATCTTAATTGTATGATAAATCTAGTTTTACGGACCTCAGATTAAAAACAGATGAAAAATATCATATTCTCAGTACTGGCAAAATGGCATGAGAAGAGAATGTCATATGCTGTTGGTGAGAGTGTAAATTTTTAAAATCTTTCTGGAAGGCAGTTTGGCCATAGCTATTGAATGCCTCAGAATTTTGCATTAAAACCTTTAAACCAGCATTTTTACTTTAGGGGATTCATACTAAGAAAATAGTCATCGATGTTTGCAAAATTAGAGCTACTAGATTTTTATGGAAGTGATTTTGATAGAAACAAGAACTGAATGAAGCATAAATATTTAACAACAAGTCTTTATTTAGCCCTTAAAAATGATACTATAGAAATATTTAATGCTATGAAAAGGTGGGAAAACCTGATTATAAACAATACACAAATATGATTCACTTTCACAGAAAAAGATGTTTGCATCAAAAAATACTGGATAAAAACATACAGAAATATGAACAGTAGTGTCTCTACATAATGGACTTACACATACCATTTTCCAACTTGGAAATAGCTTTTAAAAATATTTTTAAAATTAAAATGTGTACTAGGTGTAAAAATATCAAACCATTGAAAAGTAAAATAAAACTAAATAAAAATTTGCAAGCCCTTTTGCTTGCAATGGCATCATTTGGTAGAACACACACAGACACACACACGTCTTGATTTTATTCAGATTATTCAACACTACATCTTGGGGAGTTTTACTTTTTAGTGGGTATATATCTACTTTATTCTTTTAAATTCCTGCCTTGTATCCCACAATAGAAATATGCAATAATCTTTCCCATCAACTCTTTGCAAATGGACCTTTGCATTCCAACAGCAGAATTTATAGGTTATTGACCATTTACTCTTCTCTTCACTTCTCATTTCCAGTTTAAATAATTACTATTATCATTAGACTTTCTCTTTTTTCTCCTATCTGAAAAATCGCAATGCTCAATGCCTAAGATTTTATACATATTTATAAGTAATATTGCTTTAATGCTTTTCATTTGAATTAAATATATATCCTTTTCTTAGTCTTAATATCAAGGTTGTTTAACTTGATTTGTACCATGAACTAGGGTACTTTATTTTGTTTTTTCCTTTTGATAAGAATTCTTATCATATAATCCTGCAATCTCACTCCTGGGCATATTTCCAGAGAAAAACATAATTAAAAAAGATACATGTACCCAATGTTCATTGCAGCACTATTTACAATAGCCAAAATTGGAAGCAACCTACAGAGGAAGGGATAAAGAAGAAGTGATACAAGTATAAAATGGAATATTATTCAATCATCAAAAAGAATGAACTAATGCCGTTTACCTGGATGGACCTGGAGATTATCACACTAAGTGAAGTAAGTCAGAGCAAGAAAGACAAATATCACAGGATATCACTTATATGTGGAATCTAATAAAATCATACAGATGAACTTATTTCTAAAGCAGAAATAGACTCACAGACATAGAAAGTAAACTTACGGTACCAAAGGGGACAGTGGGCCAGGGGAGGGAGAAATTTGGGGATCAGGAGCGAGAGATATACCCACTACTATACATGAGGTAGATGAGCAAGGCCCCACTGCCTAGTACAGGGAGCTCTGCTCAATGTATTGTGATTACCCAGAATGGGAAAGAGTCTGAAACATATATCTGAATACATATGAATCTGAATATACATAGATCCTCTTTTTCGGAGAGTGTATCGGGAGAGAAATGATCCTTTCTTTGCAAGTTTGGTAGCAGTGTTTTGACACGTCTTTGATAGTCATGAAGGTGGTAAGTGTGATGAGAGGTGGGTATGTAAACCTTTGCTTACCCCTCAGGCTTTCCTATAATTATTGGTCTAGCCCATCTCCTATGTTTCTTGATTTAGTTTTGGCAAATTTTTATGTTAATATGAAACATCAACTTGATCTAGATTAGGGAGCCTTTGCCTTTTTCTTTTTTTAAATGTCTCGAACCCCTCTGGCAGTTGATAATGCAATACATGGACCACTTTTTAACATCATTTTAAAAACTGTTCTTTACATCTGAGTCTCTTTTTCTGTTTTGCATATAGGGTTATCGTTACCATCTTTCTAAAGTCCATATATATGTGTTAGTATACTGTAATGGTCTTTAGAACAGACTTGTGGACTCTGGGAGAAGGCGAGGGTGGGATGTTTCAAGAGAACAGCATTGAAACATGTATATTATCTAGGGTGAAACAGATCACCAGCCCAGGCTGGATGCATGAGACAAGTGCTCGGGCCTGGTGCACTGGGAAGACCCAGAGGGATCGGGTGGAGAGGGAGGTGGGAGGGGGGACTGGGATGGGGAATACATGTAAATCCATGGCTAATTCATTTCAATGTATGACAAAAACTACTGTAATGATGTAAAGTAATTAGCCTCCAACTAATAAAAATAAATGGAAAATAAAATAAAATAAAATAAAATAAAATAAATGAAGAAAAAAAAAAAAAACTGTTGTTCCTGGAATTTCACTGCTGTTGTGAGTGGAGTCACACAACTTTCTGTGCCTTCCTGCAAATAATGTGTGTGGGCTTTTTTCCTGATTATGTTTAGGATGTTCTCACAGTGTTATTCTCAACATGTGCAGTATTTTAATGGAATAAAAATTCACAAAACCTGCTTGTATAATATATTAAGAGGCTAGCTTATAATTTAGTAAGAGCCTAGCTTCCTAACACAGTACCACATGGGGACTGAAGAGGAATCCAAATAAAGAAAAGAACCTTTGCTTCTCAGAACTTGTAACATGCATGGCCCATATCGCTGCACAATCTGTGACTACTAATAAGTTGCTTTAAATAATACTTCAGTAGTTATCTCAGTCATATAATGTGTTTGAACTTGCAAGGCTTACACTGGTGGCTCACCAGTTATCTGTACTATAGAACACCATCCTGCCTTATGGAGAGTTAAACTGTCCAGCTGTCCAGTTTTATAAAACTTTACCAAGTGAGGGGGAAAGCTCACCTCCTTTCAACTATTGAACAGAGGGAGATAAGAATATCAGAGAGTAAATCAGGTGACAGTCACCAAACGGGTAACTGCACGCTTGCCGGGGCTGGGGGAGCAGGCGGGGGTCAGCCCATTTGCAGGATCGTCTGCAGATGGGAACTTGGGGATTATGTGTAATCTACAGCTGATCCAATGCCTCTTATCAATGATGTTTTCATGTATCTGCACCAGCGGAAAAGTGATATAGACGTTTCTATGATTTGTACAGATGACAGTCACAGGTGTGGCTAATACCACCATGTTCGTTGCCAAAGCTCATGACTGAAAGTCATGCTAAATTTCAGTTAGAGGTGAGTGGAGATAAAGATATAACTTCTTTTATAATCCAAGATGATGGGCCCTCTGGAATCTAGAATCTATGGTTTTAGAATCTAGATTTCTAAATTTACCAAAGTATTGATATAAAGGAATATATAATATTCTCTGATTTTTTTTCCCCATTTGCTCTTTTCAAATTTTTGCTTTTTTACTTAGGAATTTCTAGAGCACAGGAATTATAGAATTTTCTTCAATGTCTTAGTCAACCATAATCATAGCTATTTAAATGAAATAATGAGTTTAACTGCTGTCTTTTTTACTTTTTTCCTTTTACCTGTGCTTTTCACTTTATTATGTACATTACTGGTTGGCTTGCCTCAGTAGTGCTCTGAGTAACTCTTAGAGAAAGAATTTGTGGATTTTAAGCTGTCTGAGTCTTCCTTGGCCCCTAAATATTTTTCCTTTGCTCTTATACTTGGTTCGTAATTTTCCTGGATATGGAATTCTAGGTTCAAAATAATTATATCTCAGGACCCAAGAGGAATTTTTTTTCCATTCTAGCATCCAGATTTGCATACGACACATCTGCATTTTCATTCTAACTCTACTCCTTTGAAGCTGAAGGAAATTCTTTTCATATTTTTGCGATTTCAGCGTTATGATTTTTCTCTTTACCTTTGAAGCTGAATTTTCACTAAGTTGAGAACTTTCCAGCTTGGCAATATCAACCCTTTCAAATCATCTTTTTTTTTTTTTTTGCAGTTCAGAGAAATTTTCTTCTATTATGTTTTAATTACTCCAACCCTGCATCTTCTTCTTCCCCTGGAATTGCAATCCCTATTAAATGGGAATTGGAACTTCTGACTCTATTCTTTATTTCTCCTAGTAGAAATACACAGCCACACCTTCCATGGTGGTGGTGGTTTGGGTGTTAAGTCATGTCCGACTCTTGCGACCCCACGGACCGTAGCCCACCAGGCTCCTCTGTCCATGGGATTCTCCAGGCAAGAATCCTGGAGTGGGTTGCCATTTCCTTTTTCAATAGCTCTATCTTTTCAGTGCTTTGTGAGAGAATTATTCTGGTTGGTCTTCTAGGTCACTGATTTGTTCACCACTTGTGTCCATACTAAAAATAGATTTTCCTAAATAACTGGAAATCATGAAAATTTATAAGAGCCTTTTAAAAACGTAAAAGGGTCGCAGATTCCTCAGCCATATTGGGTGTTGCTGGCCAATGCTGATCTCCTCTTCCGGTTCCTGCCTGAGCTTGTTCACTGTCGGTACTCTTCTCACGTTTCCACTGCTGCCGTGGACAAGTTTTACCTTCAGTTTCCCCGCTGTAATCTGGAGCAGAAAGGAAGTTAAAAGTTTTCATCAGCCATCTTGCGTCTGGACTCTGTTTTTTAATGTCTGATATGTGTCAGAAGAAATATCAATAACCTCAGATACATAGATGATACCACCTTTATGGCAGAAAGCAAAGAAGAACTAAAGAGCCTCTTGATGAAAGTGAAAGAGGAGAGTGAAAAAATTGGCTTAAAACTCAGCATTCAGAAAACAGATCATGGCATCTGGTCCCATCACTTCATGGCAAATAGATGGGGAAACAATGGAAACAGTGACAGACTTACTCTCGTGGGGCTCCAAAATCACTGCAGATGATGGTAGCAGCCATGAAATTAAAAGACGCTTGCTCCTTGGAAGAAAAGCTATGACCAACCTAGACAGCATATTAAAAAGCAGAGACATTACTTTACCAATAAAAGTCTGTCTAGTCAAAGCTATGGTTTTTCCAGTAGTCATGTATGGATGTGAGATTGGGACTATGAAGAAAGCTGAGCTCCAAAGAATTGCTTCTTTTGAACTATGGTGTTGGAGAAGACTCTTGAGAGTCTCTTGGACTGCAAGGAGGTCCAAACAGTCCATCCTAAAGGAAATCAGTCCTGAATATACATTGGAAGGACTGATGCTGAAGCTGAAGCTCCAATACTTTGGCCATCTGATGCAAAGAACCAACTCACTGGAAAAGACCCTGATGCTGGGAAAGATTGAAGGCAGGAGGAGAAGAGGATGACAGAGGATTAGATGGTTGGATGGCATCACCGACTCGATGGACATGAGTTTGAGTAAACTCTGGGAGCTGGTGATCGACAGGGAGGCCTGGCGTGCTGCAGTCCATGGGGTCACACAGAGTCAGACACGACTGAGCGACTGAACTGAACTGATGTGTCAGTTCCATGTTAGTTCCCGGATGGACAAGGCAGGTCCATGGAGCTCGTAGCCAAGTGGAATACCATGACCATCTCCTGCACTAGGCATCTCCCTCTGGGGTACACAGGAGACGTGGAGAGAGGCGTGGTCTGAGCAAGTTGGTGTTTCGTTATTAACGCTTTTTTCTGTATACTTTCCAAAGGAGTTAGGACTTTATATGCAGTAGGGAGCTAGCAAGGGATTAAAAGTTTTTAGGAAGATATTTTTGTCAACATTATTGATGGAGGATATAAGGAAAAAGGCAGGCTGGGAAAGGGAAATTCCTTTAGGAGATGACTGATCATCATCACCTGAACTTCCTCACTGACATCAGACAGGAGGAGGGGCATGATGTACCTGGCCCGACACTTTCCCTGTGTGCACTTTTATTAAAAATGGCCTGAGATCCCACGTAAAGAGCTGCCCCACTGGCCAACAACCACGGTGGTCACCTTTCGGTATTGCTTTGTTGCCTTTTTCTTACCCACACCGTGTACCAGTAAATTTCTGTAACTTTTAATATGATGTATGGAGTCAGATCACCTGTTTCTTGTGTAATAGATGACTCAAGCGGCTCCTAGAAGACCAAGCTATATTAGGTTTGTGTGGTTCCTTGAATACTGGTGGTGTGGAATCATGGTCCATTTCAAATTGTGAACTCAAGTAGCCAGGTGTGATATTGAAAGGGTGAGACATTTCAACCCTAAATTCCAAGGTGAACTTTTAAGTTGTTTCTGAAATTTGTGCTGGGTAGTCGAATACCATGTTCCTGGGAAGAACTTGACCTAAAGGCGAAGGATGTCCCCATTACTATAGTAGTAGAACTTATAGACAAGGTCACATTTCTCGGACTAGAAAGATCAAATTGGGAAAGTTTATAAAAGTGCAATAATAAAAGATACTGGGAAAATTTATGGATGTGTAATAATAAAAGTAATAAAAACACTTGCTATGCTCAAGAGTCCTATGTATGGCAAAGCACTGAGATCATCCTGGCAAGAGATGTGGAGCAGGTATTGAAATTTGAATGGACGAGTTAGCAGTATGGATGCAATAGATCAGTGGTTGGTGGGTGGGCCCATTAAGGAAATGGGTATGTGACAGTGAATCATGAAAATGTGTCTTTCAGTTGTTTCTTTCAAAACAATGTATGAAATACTGTGTGAAAACACTAACTCACAAAGATGTCTGAACCCCCATGTTTCTTGCAGCATTATTTACAATTACCAAGATACGGGGAAAAAAACCTGTGTTCATTGACAGAAGAATGGATAAAGAAGTTGTGGAATATATTGTTGTTCAGTCGCCAAGTCATGTCTGACTCTTTGTGACCCCATGGACTGCAGCACACCAGGCCTCCCTGTCCATCACCAACTCCCGGAATTTGCTCAAACTCATGTCCATCGAGTCAGTGATGCCATCCAGCCACCTCTTCCTCTGTCGTCCCCTTCTCCTTCTGCCCCCAATCCCTCCCAGCATCAGGGTCTTTTCCAATGAGTCAGCTCATCACATCAGGTGGCCAAAGTACTGGAGTTTCAGCTTCAACATCAGTTCTCCCAATGAATATTTAGGGCTGTTGTCCTTTAGGATGGACTAGTTGGATCTCCTTGCAGTCCAAGGGACTCTCAAGAGTCTTCTCCAGCACCACAGTTTGAAAGCATTGATTCTTCAGTGTTCATTCTTTGCGGGTCAGCTCTCATATCCATATGTGACCACTGGAAAAACATAGCTTTGACCTGATGGACCTTTGTTGGCAAAGTAATGTCTCTGCTTTTTAATATGCTGTCTTGTCTAGGTTAGTCATAGCTTTTCTTCCAAGGAGCATGCATCTTTTAATTTCACGGTTGCAGTCACTGTTCACAGTGATTCTGGGGCCTGTTATTTTGGGGCCCATGATTTTGGAGTGTCAAAAAAGAAAATTCTGACATTTGCAATGGTGTGGATGGAACCTGAGGGCATTATGTTGAGTGAAGTGAGTCAGAGATGGAGAAACACTGTATCATCACACGTATGCATGGAGTCTAAACAATCAAACCCATAGAAAAGGGATCAGACTGGTGATTACCAGGAGTGGGAGCTGGTGATATAATGTACAACAGGATGACGTGCTTAGCACTGGTGTACGGTATATTTGAAATGGTGAAGATAGTAAATCCTAACAGCTCTCATCACAAGAAAAAGTACTTTTCTTTCTTTTTTTTCGTATGATTAGGAGATGATGGATAATTGAATTCATTTTATAAAATATAAGTTGGTAATCATTTCATAATAAGGTTATCATTTCATAATATATATGTCGAATCATTATACTATATACCTTAAACTTACACAATGCTATATAGCAATTATACCTTAATAAAACTGGGAAAAAAGAAGAAAATTTAATGTGAAATTTATGGCAGAGATTTCAGATTTAAAATTTCTATTGTAAAGTAAACAGTTTCATTAGTCATGTATTTTGTTAAGATGTTCTTATAAAAATTAGTTTCTCCATATGCATATCTCTAGGTCTATAAGCTATGACGCAAAAAATAGTTTCTATAGTACAATGTACAGAAATCTCAGGAATATTTGTAATTACAAAAATAAATGTTTGATATAAGGTTAAGAATTAAGATAGAGATTAAGAATTAAGAACTAAGATTAAGAATAAAGTGATATAGGGGCTTGGGGGTAGGGCTCAAAATATTTAATGTCTTTTTATATTGTTAATTCAGTGAACAGTTTTTCATTTGAAATATGTACATATTTCTTTTCCCACGTGTGTTCATCTTCCTACCTGAACAATATTTGTTTGCTAGGATATAAATACCTCAGCAATGATAGCTTTATAGTCAGACAGTAGGTTCAGTCTGATTGCACTGAATAAGGTGATTTGCAGTCATTCATGAGATATTAATTTTGGAAGTTATTGGAATAAACCCTATGCATTATATAGGATTGTCACATTATTTGAAGTTATCTGTTTTCATTATTTTCTGATTATTGTCTTACTGTCTATATATTAAACTACTTTTTTATTTAGTCATTCTTTTAAATAGCTATGAGCTTTGTTTGACAACTTTTAAGTTTAATAGATTAAAAGCAAAACTCATTTTCTTAATCATAGTGTGGCCTTGCACAGCTCAACTCATGGTAGGAGAAAAGAAGACAAAACACATAAGTAATCTGCAATTTAAAAAAGTTTTGAACAGTAAAATCAAATGCAAAATTGTTCCCAAATAGCACTAATTAAGTGATAAAGTTGTGTTTTAAATAAGTAAATCAAAGGAAGGAAGCATTCTATGCCCTTTCTTTGAAAAGCAAGTACTTACTTGTTTTCTTATTTTTGGATCGGAGAATCTGTCCTTACCTCAAAGAATAGCACTAAACTGCTCCTGGTAAGAAGAGCAAAGGAAGTAGGAACATGGATGTTTGCTCAGCTCTGTGCTGACTCTAGACAGACCAAACAGAAGGGTCAGAGAATCACATCGCCTGTGTGTGTGTGTGTGTGTGTGTGTGTGTGTGTGTGTGTGTGTGTGTGTATTTTGCAGTGTAATAGGGAAAACAAATTCTGATCACACTTTGTAGCAGTTCAACACAGCAGGCCATAGGTCATATTACTTATAAAGTGTCCATGTCCCTGTTTCCTGCTGTGATGTGCAACATGTTATTATGTTCAATTCTTTTGATGTAGATACCGTCTTGCAAAGGATGACCTGGTGTTTTGTATACGTGCAACTAACACTCAGGCACTAATGTTGCGTTTCATTGTTGTCGTTGCTCGGTCGCTCAGTTGTGTCTGACTCTTTGAGACCCCGTGGACTGCCGCACGCCAGGCTTCCCCATCCTTCAGTGTCTTTCAAGATTTGTTCAAACTCATGTCCATTGAGTCAGTGATGCCATTAGGATTCATTAGAATTTACCAAATGGTAAGAAATTCAGTTTTTAAGATCCACTTACTATGATGCATATTTTTAACCCTACAACTTGCTTAGAAATGGCTTTTGACCTCATTGAACTCGCAGGTGGAGGCAAACGCATTGCAGACGCCAGAGTGACAGGGCAGTGAGGAGGAAGAACGCACTACCGTGGGGAGGATGGGGGCGTTTCCAGGAAAGCGGACGGGGTGAGGCTGAGCTGAGGCTCTGGCAAAAGCAGGACTTGGTGACGTGAAGCAGGAACAGGTAAGGCATCTCAGACAGAGAGAGCAGAGTCCACCCAGCCAGAATACAGGAGGGAACATTCGAAACTCTCATCCTCGTTGAATACAATGGCATTTCCAACTGTGAAAAAATAGAAAAAATGGAGGCGCCACGTGTGAGTGACTGATCTCCCATTCCATATCTGAATTATTGCAAAATCCCTAAATGCAAAATGTGAACTCCTTTACCATTCTTAAAAGCTGTAGTTTTCAACATTTTCCCCTTTTGCCAACATTCATAGTGAACTTCATAGTGAACTCAAGTTGTCCATGATTTTCCTAAATACACTTTATTTGAAAGAAAATATAGATTTTCCTTGATCAACACATTCACATGGGTAGTTTTATACATTTCTGTGAAATTAGGAATACTCTAATGGGAGAAAAATTCTACTTTGTCCTGGGGCCATCTTCTTGGGTCTGCTAGCAAATTTGAGATGCTTGTGCCTTTACATCTGAGACAGAGCTGCCAGCAGCCTCAGAGTAACAGTGCAGGATGTTCACACACACACACACACACACACACACACACACACACACATAATAAGCTTCATGCATCTTTGAAACAAAACAGGTGGTATGCTCTCTTCAACAAAGTGTTATACCTGACATAATGTGGTACTTTTATACTTTAAAAATAACATTTTATTATTCAATATGCCAAAAAATTTGGAAAACTCAGCAGTGGCCACAGGAATGCAAAAGGTCAGTTTTCATTCAAATCCCAAAGAAAGGCAATGCCAAAGAATGCTCAAACTACCACACAATTGCACTCATCTCACAAGCTAGTAAAGTAATGCTTAAAATTCTCCAAGCCAGGCTCCATCAATACATGAACCGTGAACTTCCAGATGTTCAAGCTGGGTTTAGAAAAGGCAGAGGAACCAGAGATCAAATTGCCAACATCTGCTGGATCATCAAAAAAGCAAAAGAGTACCAGAAAATCATCTATTTCTGCTTTATTGACTATGCCAAAGCCTTTGACTGTGTGGATCACAATCAACTGCAGAAAATTCTGAAAGAGATAGGAATACCAGACCACCTGACCTGCCTCTTGAGAAACAGGTCAGGAAGCAACAGTTAGAACTGGACATGGAACAACAGACTGGTTCCAAATAGGAAAAGGAGTACATCAAGGCTGTAGATTGTCACCCTGTAACTTATATGCAGAGTACATCATGAGAAACGCTGGGCTGAAAGAAGCACAAGCTGGAATTAAGATTGCTGGGAGAAATATCAATAACCTCAGACATGCAGACGACACCACCCTTATGGCAGAAAGTGAAAAAGAACTAAAGAGCCTCTTGATGAAAGTGAAAGAGGAGAGTGAAAAAGTTGGCTTAAAGCTCAACAATCAGAAAACAAAGTTCATGGCATCCAGTCCCATCACTTCATGGCAAATAGATGGGGAAACAGTAGGAACAGTGCCTTGACTTTATTTTTGGGCTGCAAAATCACTGCTGATGGTGATTGCAGCCATGAAATTGAAAGACGCTTACTCCTTGGAAGGAAAGTTATGACCAACCTAGACAGCATATTAAAAAGCAGAGACATTACTTTGCCAACAAAGGTCCATCTAGTCAAGGCTGTGGTTTTTTCCCATGGTCATGTATGCATATGAGAGTTGGATTATAAAGAAAGCTGAGCGTAGAAGAATTGATGCTTTCAAACTGTGGTGTTGGAGAAGACTCTTGAGAGTCCCTTGGACTGCAAGGAAATCCAACCAGTCCATCCTAAAGCAGATCAGTCCTGGGTGTTCATTGGAAGGACTGATGTTGAAGCTGAAACTCCAGTACTTTGGCCACCTGATGCGAAGAGCTGACTCATTTGAAAAGACCCTGATGCTGGGAAAGATTGAAGGCAGGAGGAGAAGGGGACGACAGAGGATGAGATGGCTGGATGGCATCACTGACTGAATGGACATGAGTTTGAGTAAACTCTGGGAGTTGGTGATGAACAGGGAGGCCTGGCATGCTGCGATTCACGGGGTCACAAATAGTCGGACACGACTGAGCAAACGAACTGAACTGAATAACATTTATGGAATGTAGAAAAATTGTACTGATGAACCTATTTGCAGAGCAGGAAGAGAGACACAAACATAAAGAACGGACGTGTGGACACAGGAGGGGAAGGGGTGTGTGGTAGCAATGGGGAGAGTAGCATTGATGTAGATGCACAGGCATGGAGCATGGTCTGGACGGGTGGGATGGGGTGGGTGGGAGGGAGGCTCTAGAGGGGGCTTACATGTACACTTATGAGTGATTCCTGCTGTTGTGCAGCAGAAACCAACCCAGCATCAAAAGACAACTGTACTCCCAGTTGGAGTATAAAATAACTTTTTAAAAAATGTAGATATTTTCACTTGGTATACTCAGCACAGAGTCTGGGAACTCATTCTATTGGGTCCAGATAACTGTTTTTCAGGGTATGACCTTGGACTTTCTAGGTCAGAATCATCTGGAGCATTTCAGGACGTAACCATTTCTGGATTCCACGTAGGATCGAATGCGTCAGGATCTCTGGGTGTGGTCCCAGGGCACAGTGTTCAGCACTCGTCCAGGTGACACCTGATGCCTCCTAGAGTCTCTGTTTCCTCCATTCAGTCTGGTCCAGAGTTACCATTCAGAGCCAAGCACAAATGAAGACAGGAAGCACATGCTTGACTTCATCCACTGAGCTTAAAAAACTACAGTTCGGAATTCTAGTCTTGCAGCCTCATTTTTTTTCAATCTTTATAATTTCAAAGTTCCTTACAACCATTGTAGAATACACCATGAACATTATAACTCTTCTGCTTATTCACTACTTTCTGAAGTCCAACACTCAGTTTTACTAAATGTGGAACCTGTAGCATTTATTTCTCCCTGACACATTTCAGTCTGTCTTAGAAAAGTTTTTTATTCTTTACCGATTGATACCTCTCAAGGTTACATTTGCCTACAGGTTTTTCTTTTGGTATTCTGGTATTTATGGCAGGCACTGAAACCTATTTATTTCTGAGCTACATCTCCCTTCAAATGCCTTAAACATCATCTCATCTCACTAAACACTCAGTGTTACTTTTTCTCTACTTTTGATTTAAGAAGTGCTCTGATTATTGTCCCTTAATACAGTTTTATCCCATGAGATCTTTATCTCTCTAGACAATTTATTAATCCCCTTAGCTACCTCTTGCATCCTCCTGGATTTATAACTGTGACAACTAGGAAACAGGAGTGATTTTTTTGGGGGGGGCCTTTCTGCCTGGCATGTGGGATCTTCCTTCCCTGAACAGGGATCGAACCAGGCCCTCTGCAGTGGGAGCATGGAGTCTTAACTGCTGGACTACCAGAAAAGTCCTCAGCAGGAGGGATTTTAATATTTTCTCCCATCCACTGCTTCTCCATGACTAAGTGATGAAGGAGGGGTCTGTGTGTACAGGATAACACAGGGATATTTTCCAGCATCACAGATGCAAGGAAATCAAACCAACTGGGATACTCAAAATTATCTGTGATCACATAGAAAATGCCAGAGAAAAATCTATTCTAAGCATTTCCTCTTTCTGAACTGTTTGCGCTATCCTGTCTTCCAGGATTCCACTGGGAAGTCAAATCCCCTGTGAGTATCGTAGTGAGGATAAAGAATATGAATAAAGAATCTATCATTAGGAAGACGTTGCACAAATGGGGAGAAGTTGGAGAGACATCCAAGGAAGAGGTGAAGGATCAGATAGATCCTTCCACCAGCCAGCCCTTCTGATGTACACGAGGAAGAGGCATAACTGACTGGAAAATCTGGAAGCTTAGAACGTCCAGATGCCGAAGTTACGTTACTAAGAACCAGAGAGTCCAGCCTGGGGTAGCTGTCGGTCAGCAGGACCAGCCGCTGGGAAGAAAAGTTGGATGCAGGGCGCTGGACGAAGCCGGGACATGGCAGACTCCATCGGCATGCCTGCATCTCTCTTGCTGCATCTAACTACGAAAACCTGCTGGGCATGATGGCTACAGCTTCCTCTATACCTTTCAAAAACCTCACGCAAACTTTTGGTCAACTTCCATCTAGCACTATAAGTGGACGGATATTCTGGGAAGATCCTTCCTGCCTAGCCAAATTGACAAGTGATCCATAAAACCCTCCCACCATCAGTTGTGAGAATCAAAACTATCTTCATCTCCCAGGGGACATTTGTCACTGTCTGGAGACGTTTTTGATTCTCACCGCTGATGGTGGGATTGCTGTTAGAATATAGTGGGTAGAGGCCAGAAATGTTGTTAGACATCCCATCATTCCCAGGACAGTCCTGGACAGCAAAGAAGCATTGGGTCCAAAATATCAGTCGTGCTGAGGTTGATTAACTCTGCCTTATACGGAATATAATTCTATCAAGTTTGCAGAGTAGGACTTTAGGTCAAGAATAATACCTAAAGGTATTCTTTTTACACAGCCTGAAAAGATTTAGATTTTTGAAGGGATCATAAATTTCCTTTTGGATGTAAAGGGCCTTTCAGCATTCTGCCTATCTAGCATTCATTATTTATGAACAAGCCATTTTAGATAGACTATGAACCACTCAAACCCTTCTTTAAGATTCAAGCTGCAAACAATACTTAGACTTTCAAAACTTCGCCTATTATTTTTAATTTTTAACTCTCCTTCTAGCTTCTAACCTGAACATAAGGGATGTACCTGCTTGTGTGCCCTGCCAAGCACATGCATCCCACACACACAGTGTTTTAGCTGTTTCTGTCAGAAATCTCTTAAGGACGTTCCCACGTTGTTGCAAAGGCTGAGAAGTCTGTGTTCATTGGTCAAAGCCCTGGTCTCATTAACTGAGGAATAATACTTCACGCAAGTTTCAGACTGTGTCTCTAGATGGAGGCTGATAAGAATTACATAAACCCCTGAGGATTCTCATCACACTGTCCTTGGGAAGGCTGAAATTGTCAAGGTGTCCCCTCCAGAGCAAAAGGGAGCAGAATTTAACAGAAAGGGGGATAAATTGGTAATGACACAAAGCAGGCTAGAATTGTATGCAACACTGAGACTTCCTTAGGGCAGAGGGGCAAAGTGCTGAAAGAACACTGTGGAAAGGCTTCTCTGCTTGTTGTTTTCATCAGGATTTAAAAGTCAAAAAGGGATAGAAACCAGCTATGCACCCTAGCTCTGCTCCATGGCTCAATTCCAGCTCTTGAGCTAGTCTCAACTTGGATGGCGCCCACGTGGGCTCAGTCATCTTTCTCACCCAAACACGCCCCATCTGCTCTGTCCTGAAGGTGTGTGATCACAGGTATCTCACCTGACCAAGAGGATGTATTGACATCCCTCTCACGTGTCAAAGGCTATCTGTAATGGTGCTGGCCCCAGAGCTCAGCAGTTGGGCTAGACAGATGAATGCGATGATAGACATTCACTGCATCAACTCAGGCCTGAGGGCACATTTATTTCATTTTTATTTTTTAATTTCAATGACACACAATAATGTCTTACAAAAGAAACAATTTCTTTTATGATGTCAAAGAGCATATGAATACACATCAAATTTCGGGCTTCCCTGGTGGCTTAGTGGTAAAGAATCTGCCTGCCAACGCAGGAGACAGGGGTTCGATTCCTGGTCCGGGAAGACCCCACACACCTGTGGGCCACAACTATCGCGCTTGTGCTTTAGAGCCCCGGACCCACAGCTGCTGGGCCCAAGGGCCGCACCCACTGCAGCCTGCGTGCCAGCCCGTGCCAGCAGCAAGCGAAGCCCCCCCAGGGAAGAGCCGGCGCTCTGCACGGAAGAGCAGCCCCCACTCTCCGCAGCTAGAGAGAGCCCAGGCAAACCAACGTGGACCCAGTGCAGCCAAAAACAAATGCACGAAGTTATTTCTAAAAAAGTGTATAATTCAGTAAATTGAAAAAAAATCAAATTAAATGACATGTACTTTTTACACAGTTTTCATCCTTATTTTACTTTCTTTGATGTTTTGTCTCAAGTTTTTAAACATTTCATTAAGCAAAACTTTCAAAGGCCATCCTTCCACTCCTTTTAATCATTTATGTTACAGCATTTTTGCTGTTTGTGACAACCCAAAGTACTAATAGCTCTATGATCTTTAGAACAACTGGGTGGATGACTTCAGAATTTGCTCTGTGTTACGGATTGTTTTCGTCCTACATTTTTTCTCACAGATTAAATACCATGTCACATCATGGCAAGTTCCTTTTAATTTGCAAGCCTGGCGGTGACGTTGTGATAGTAAATGACTCTCAGAGAGAGAGAGAGAGAGAGAGAGAGAGAAAACAGATCCTTGCAAATCCGGGAACCCACTGGAATCAACAAAGTGGTTTCTCCAATCTACGGATGAGACCAACTACAATTAAGATCTACCAATCACAACTACAGTTAAGACCCCTTTAGTTGCCTCAGCAGTAGATTAATTTCTCTTTTCAGCTAAAGGACTGATCTCATGCACAGAAAACAAACTTATGGTTACAAGTGGAAAGAGAGGGAGAGGCATAAATTAGAAGATTGGAATTAGCAGATACACGTTACTATATACAAAATAAATGGACAACAAGGGCCTATTGTATGGCACAGGGAACTATATTCAATACCTTGTAATAACCCATAATGGATAACAATCTGAAAAAGAACATACATAAAAGTGAATCACTTTGCTGTATACCAGAGACTAACACAATATTGTAAATCAACTACACTTCAATAAAGAAATTAAAAAAAAAAAGGATTGATGTCATGAAAGCAACATTTTACTGGAGAGATGTTGCTGAAATCTGTTTGCTTAATAAAGCAACTTTTGATAACTTGCAATTGCTTATTGCCACCCAAATTATCAATTTATTCACAAAAGCGGTCTCCTGTCTCAACAGTGGTATGTATTCCTACTTTATGGAATGCCGACATATAATATTTCTTCCATAGAGATGTATTAGGAAACCATAACCATTAAACTATGAAATGTCACATCCACACAAGCTGGAGATGTGTTGAGGGAAGACTAAACACATTGTTTGAGGTTAGCGCTTCCGGAGTCTTGACCTTTGACCTTCAATCGATACCTCACTTCAAAATAACACCGATAGATGATGAAAACAGATGTCTTTCACTTGCATTGTTCCAGAAACAAAAATCTTAGAGACTTTAACATATAGGTGCTTTCCAAGAAGTAGATAACTAAACTTGTTTTGAAGTGCTCTTGGAATGCAAACAGTTTCTTTGCCTCCGCAGCAGGAAAACGTAGGAATCTTAGACCACCGTCAGCCTGGAAGTAGCCGTTCTGCTATTTTCTTGCGGAGGCTTTTCCTTCTCCACACTCAGGAGTGGGTAACAGCAGCTTCTGATGACATGGGCCCATATCTTGAGTTCTTGAAATGGTAAAACACTAGTTTTGAAGTATTCCTGTACCTGATTCCTAAAGGTCTAACTAACACTCACTTAAATGACTCACAGGATGGCGATCCCATTCAAACCACTTTAAGGCATTTCTTCCTCTTGAGAGCAGCAATAAGAATGGTGTGAGATTAAGACTCTTCTCCAACAACCGTGATCGTACCACCTGACACTTACAGAGGGTGACATGTTTTCAAAGTATACCTAAATGTATTGCAGAGAGTGACGGTATAGTCACTAGTCAAAAACACCAGCTTTGGAGTCAAGGCAATATACTTCTTAGCAATTCATATATATTTAAAATATAAATGATAGCACCTAAGTTGTGGCATTATTATAAAGATTAGGAGTATGTAAATAGCTGAGTTTGTGGCTGCAGCCTAGCTAGCATCACATAGCTGGTAGCTATTATTGGTACTATCTTAATGCAGGTGTCTTTTTCACCACTTATGTCTCACAGATTTAGATCTTAAAATAGTCATTATAGATTTCTTGCCATAGCACACAATTTTTTAAAAACCACATCAGGACTGAAGTCCCTAAAATTTTTGCTCCAATCTCTACAAGGGCACATAAAAAAGCAAGACAGGCATTAAGCATCTTCCACGGCAAAATAAACCACGTGGATCGTGGATTCCAACTGACACCTCCTAAATCATAACTTCAAACAGTGTCAACACTGGCTAAAAGCATCTAGGTTATCCATTTCAACCCAGAGTCTGAAACATGGTTGGTGCTGACGGAGCCCCAGAGCAGACTGATGAGGCTTCCTGCCTCCGCTCTCCCTGCCACCAGGAAAACCTTCTTTACATCTTTTTTCTGAGGTGCTAATTCACCAAACAAAGAGCACGCCTTACCCCAGGCACCACATCCTTCAGGAGGCTCCCAGGTTGCCCATATTCTTTGGGAAAGTTTGGGGACAACAGAAAGCCCAACAACTGTTTCAGAGCCTGCCGCCTGGGGTGCCAAAGAATTATGCACAAAGAAAATCCTGCTGGGAAAATGTTAGATGCTAAACTAAGCATCTTGAAGAAGAAATGCAAAGCAATATAAATGCTTTAAACTACCCAACAAAATTCAGCTTAGAAATGGATAGGTAGTCACATAAGAGATGCAAATTAAAATACAAAAATGACCCGCTGGAGTCTGACAGTAGGGTGTAACAGACCCATTCAGTGATTCTGAGATGGACTGCCATTCTGACAAGCTGCATTTTAGCAGAGTCTGAAAATCAGAATTGGAACTTGGATCTTTAGTGTCAAACACTAGGGGGATCCTTTACATAATAGGATCTGCATGAACATTTAAAATATATGACGGAGCTAAGAAATGTATACAAGTGTCTTTAACAGGAATGCATCAACTTTGCTGAGAAATCTAATCCAATGTTGCTCTAAGAAAGGAGAGACCCGAGGCGCTTGGAGCAGGCATCCTCTGTCTGTTTATCACTTGGAGGGACACAGAATGGAATAACGGGAATGAACGTGCCTTTACCTTGACGTCATTGTCGAGTTCTGAACCATTTTGTGTGTTGTTTTTGTTCTCTCCCAGTCCTGGCCGCCAGTACTTTCTTTTCTTTGAAGCTTTTCATTAAGAAAACTTGGGAAAGAAGTGTGGTATCAAGAGTGGCTTGAAGGTTGTTAAGTATGTCCGCCCAGTGTGTTTAAGACGATTCTGCCATTTTGCTATTTCATCACCTTCCTCCTCTCCGACTTATAACTGATGCTTATTACTACGGCATTGAGTCTGCTATTAAAGTGTGTGTGTGTGTGTGTGTGTGTGTGTGTGTGTGTGTTTTAGATGGCTGTATTCAATTGGAGAGTTATGTGTCTGAGGTGGTATCTTGGGTGAGGTCATATTATTTAAGAAGTTCTCCTAAGTTACCTGGGTGTGTTTTGCTTGACTATAAATAAATACATTTACTCCAAGGTTTTTCCTGACAAAACTATATTTTTCACTTTAGGTTTTCTTTCCTCTGACTCTCATACATCTTTTTTCTCCACATCCATAAGCACACACACAGAAATTTATATTTCTGGAATGTTATTTTTTAGGGTCTTCTGAATCCTTTAACTGTTCCCTCTTTTTAGAAAAAAAAGGCTTCTGTTTTTTCCTTCTTTTCCCAGGACCTGTATGAACCCCACCCAGAGTGTCCCTCTAATCCTCTTCTTTACTGCTCTAGCCATGAAATGTAATTTAATTTATTCAGTAAGTTTCCTTTTTTTTTTTCTTTTCTCCTGAGAATCTCAAAAAGGAAGAGTCATGAAAATTGCTCCTATTGGTCAGAATTTCCCCATGTGTCAAAGTAATGATCAGGAAAGGGAGGGAAAAAAAAAAAACCAATACATGGGAACTGAAATATCTATACAAATTAGTTTGAAATCTAGGACTGAAATAAGATTGTTGGAATATATTCAGGGATTTTTTTTTTTTTCCTGAAAAGAACTGATTCTTGACGTCATCATCTGGAACAGAGGGTACATTCTTATTTTAAAATAATTATGAATGTGATTTGAGTAACTCTGTTTCTAGAAAATTCCTGTCAGAGTTACTGTAAATATTGAGCAAAAGTTCATGAAGTCTGGGCATGAGCAAGTTTCACACAAGTCAGTTACAAGGGTCCCAGTGAACAAATTTGATTTCAGGGAGGACGTACCCTAGAGGAATTATGCCTGCTGGGAATTCCAGGGTGTCACCAGGATCTGAAAACACTGCTGCAATGCAGTGCGATGCCGTGGGCATTTTCTGGGTCTGTTTTTCGACAAGGAATCTGCATTTTCGGGCAAGCAGGACGCACGTCAGAGTACACAGGAGGCATGTCTTGGAGACTTCCGCCTGACGGCGCATGCACAGCTTCCTGTTTTGGTCTGATAGCTTCCCCTGGGTGTTCATAGATGCAGAATTACCCACGCGGAGATGGGTTGCCCAGGCAAAAGAGTAGGTGTCTTATTTTTGGAAAGACTTTTTCACACTATCTGTGTCGTTTCATTCTACTAACGCTGTTTCCTCTTACATTTTACACTAAGCCCTGAAATGTCATTTCAGTTGCCTGTGGGAAATCCTGTATTCCCCCTCTTCGGCCTAGTCTTCTCGTGGTCTATTTCTTCCCTCTCGGCACAGCACTAATATGATTGCTTCATTTGCATACAATATTAATAGCCAGCTAAAATGACTTAAGACAGAGTTTGTTAAATCATTTGGTCAACCATTCAAGAATGTTTTTGAACCTATTCTGTCTCCACATGTATAAATATACCTCAGGGTACAAAGACATCTTAAATATTCATCTTACTTTCAAGTGGTTTACAGTTTGGGTTGTGAGTTGTACTTATGCAAACTGTAGTACAAGATACAAAATGACTGACTCCCCAAAAAGTAAAGATGAAGTGTTATTAGAAATTTTCTCATGTGCTTTTTAGCTATTGCATATCTTCCTCTGTGAAGGCCCTGGAAGTCTTTTGCCCATAATTTCTTATTGGATTTAATATTGTCAAGTAATTAGCCTCCAACTAATAAAAATAAATGGAAAAAAAAAAGAAAATGAGTTGAAAGAGTTGTTTATATAGTCTAAGTCCTTTGTATGTATTATTTATTCAAGAATATGGCTTGTTTATCCATTTTTTTTCAAGGTTTTAATTTTGATGAAGTCATATATATATGTGTATATATATATATATATATATATTTTTTTTTCTTCTACAGTTAGTGTTTTCTGGGTTCTGTCAAAGGAATTTTTGCCTACTTTAAAGTCACAAAAATATATTCCTGATAATCCTGTGTTTTCTTTGATCTCCAGGTCTACATTGTAAGTTATTAAGGAAATGTCATCAGGGAAATGCAAATTAAAGCCAATGAGTAATGACCACACTGGATGGCTAAAGTTAAAAAGACTGACAATAGTAAGTGCTGACAATTATGTAGAACAACTAGAATCATCATCTACTGCTAGTCAGAATATAAAATGATGGAATCACTTTGGAAATCAGTCTGACAACTTCTCATGTAGGTAAAAATGCACCCAACCTATGGATTAACTCTCATAATTTTAGGTTTTACCCCAAAGGGAATGAACACGTATGTCCACAGAAAGATTTGTGTAGGACTGTTCATAGTATCCTTAAACATAATAGCCAGTTATTTAGATGTTCATCAATAAAGATGATTAAAGAACATCGGTTTATGCACTTCATGGCTCTGTCACTGTTAGTCGCTCGGTTGTGTCTGACTCTTTGTGACCCCGTGGACTGTAGCCCACCAGGCTCTTCCATCCATGGGGTTTTCCAGGCAAGAGTACTGGAGTGGATTGCCATTTCCTCCTCCAGGGGATATCATGGCGCATCACCTATGGTAACACAAAGGTACTGATATCCATGAATAACATGGATTAATTCTCAAACTGCTGAGCTAAAGATGCCTTCCACACAGTACATACTATATGATTTCATTTATATGAAGTTCTAAAACAGATAAAACATATTTCTGATGAAATAAATCAAAGCAGTGTTTACTCCCTATGGGGAGTAACTGGAATAGGGAAGGAAGAACGCTTCTGGGGTGATAGAAATCGTCTGTGTTTTGATAGAGTGTGAGTTGACACAGGTGTCTATGTATTTGTCAACACAGTGATGGCACATTAAGATCTGTACGTTTCCTTCTGTGTAAATAACACTTCCAGGACTTCTTTGGTGACCCAGTGGTTGAGAGTTCTCCTGCCAATGCAGGGGACACCGGTTTGATCCCTGGTCTGCGAGGACCAAGGAGGATTTCATGTGCTGCAGGACAACTAAGCCTGCTACCTCAATGAGAAGCCTGTGCGCTTCAACTAGAGAGTAGCCCCCAGCTTTTGCAACTAGAGAAAGCTTGTGCACAGAAGGCTCAACACAGTCAAAAATAAATAATAAAGTAAGAAAATGAAAGAGAAACTTCCATAAAAACAACGAAAAGAAGTCCTCAAGGGCTGAATTTAGCAATTGATTGGTTAGAAATATGGTAGATGTGTTTGGAGTGGATTTTGTTCTTAGAGGGCCCTGCATTCAAATCTCAGTTCTGAAACTTACTAGCTGTGAAATTTTTGGTGAATAATGTAACTTCCCTGAACCTCAGGCTTCCCTTTGCAGAACTGCAATATTAGCTTCTTTGAAGAGATGTTGTAAGATTTGTAAAGAGTTTATCACAAAGCTCACATATATGTTAACAAATTAATGCCACTCAAATAATTCTCCCTTTTCCCCTTCTTGTTATTATTGAGCAGAGGGTCCAATACCATTGTGAGGTTTTGAATTTTGACATTAAGATGATAACTTCTTTTTTTTTTCCCAATTATTTTTATTAGTTGGAGGCTAATTACTTTACAGTATTGTAATGGTTTTTGTCATACATTGACATGAATCAGCCACGGATTTACATGTGTTCCCCATCCTGAACCCCTCTCCCACCTCCCTCCCCATCCCATCCATGATAACTTCTTAACAGAAGTAAGGTCATACCTGGGAGACAATATGATGTGTTCTCTTTCAAACCTAACGAATCTGAGTAGCGATGCGCTGAATGTAGTTGGCAATAGTGGGTCTGGATTTGGGAGAGAAATCAGGAAAGAAGCTTTGGGTTTGAGCTATGATGAAGTGGTAAATCAGATTTTCTAGGGGGGTTGGGGGGAAAAGCTGTGATATGTAGCATTTGCTGATTTCCACACTGCAAATACTCCCAACATGGTCAGTTTCAGGTTACCAAACCGGTTTGCGAAATTCCTGATTACTTACTGCTTAGCTTTTCCTCCGGCCGGTGCCTGCCGGCTTCCCTGCGTTACTCGCTCTGAGTCACCGCCTGAGCCAGAGCAGGGGATGGAGAGATCCTGTCTCACCGTGCATGGGGTCCTCTTGCCTGGGATACCCTGAGTTTCCTGTTGCTGCGAATCCCCACTTCTGAGTGCCTCTCCACACTTCTTAGCGCTCTCTGCTGTAAAACGGAAAACCTAACCGCCTTATGCCCACTTCCTGAAAGATGGCCCCGGGGCACTGTGGTTTACCCACCCTCCTGTCGCCCCGACCTGGCTTCTTTATCCTTTGGTGGATTTCGCGGAGGTTGCTCTGTCCAGAGAGGGCGTCCTCGACCTCGGAGGAGCTCAAGCAGACTCCACCCCCTCTTTAGTGCGTCTTCTAGCACCGGGCTCCCGCCCGGCTTAGATTACGTTTCTGTCCTTGCTGGGTTGGAAGGAACGCTTCAGACAGCTCATCGTCGCCTTCCCATCCCATCCTCTGCCCGGTGCATACATCTGTGTTTGCATCAAACGCAGGTATAGACGGTTCATAATCCTCTTCCCACGAGCTCCTGGGATGCTGACAAACCATAGGATGAGGTTCGTTTCACACTGTTCTACAGCTATAGGACTTCCCGGCGGCACTACTGGTAAAGACCCTGACTGCCAGTGCAGGGGATATAAGAGACGTGGCTTCCATCCCTGGGTCGGGAAGATCCCCTGGAGGAAGGCATGGCAACCCACTCCAGTGTCCTTGCCTGGAGAATTCCATGGACAGAGGAGCCTGGCGGGCTACGGTCCATGGGGTCACAAAGAGTCGGACACGACTGAAGTGACTTAGTACACGCAGCAATAAGACACTTTGTCACAAATCCATGAGGGTTATTCTTAACCCATAGGCCAACTAACATGGCCTGTTAAATGTACATTTCCAGAAATTTCTCTGCCCTAAAAACCATTAATATGTAAAGAACTTTTTACTCAGATGTTTTTTCAACATTATTATAGCAAAATAAAATAACATATATACCCACATTTCCATAGTATAATACAATGTGTGCTTAATAAATAAGTATATAAACATATCTATTTTAAATTACATTATGTAGTTTTTAAAATTATTTATGAATTTTTTATTTACATGAAATATATTTACATTATACTAGGATATTATATTTGCCATTCTGACTCTATTAACATGTGGAAAGAAAAATCATTAGAAATAAGTTTCTCAACCTATTAATAGTGATTTTTCTTTTGGTGGGAGGATAGGGCTGTGGGTGGCTTCTTTCTTTTCACTGTGCACTTATGAGCTTTTCCAAATTTTCTGCACAAAAGCAAAAAATGTCTTTAACAAATTCTCAAGTATCCAGAGGCCATATTTATATTCCAATATTCTTGGTCTATTTCTGAAACGCAAAGGTCGTATATCTTGTGTCATGAAACTGGGGACCTTCAATCTTCCTCTGTAGTTAGTGATACTTCTGTGGTTATTTCCTTCTATACCACACTTCAAGAAAGGAGGGTACTTAATAAAATAAGACCCTACGTTTGCCTCACTGCAGGATACTCTGCCTTTAATTTGTAGGTTATTCAGATACTCCAAACTCTTTTAAATATATGCATGCATTGATATATTCTTGAGTTGTATTTCCCCAATATTTTATTAGGAAAAATTTCAAATATCTAGAAAGGTTGAAAGGACATTAAACACTCATAGATCTATAGTTAGATGTTATAATTAACATTTTAATATACTTGCCATATTAAATGATGGAAGGATAGATATGTCACATTATCTATTTATCAATCCATTGGTCCATCTTATTTTTTGATACATTTTAAAGTAGGTAGCAAACATGACATTTCACTTCTGAATATTACAACATGCAGATCTTTAACTAGAATTCAGTATGTTTTAGACTTCTTTTCATGTCTTTCAGGGTAAAATTTATACGCAGTGGAATATATCAATCTTAAGTGACACTAATTAGTTTTGACAGCTGCATGTATCCATGCCACCCAAGCTCCAATCAGAATCCAGACCATCACCGTCACCCAGGAAGTCCCCTCACATTCCTCCCCAGTGCTGCCTGCACTGACCTCCCAGGGCCAACCTTTGTTCTGACCTGAACACCTAAGTTGTTTTTCCAAGTCTAGAACTTCATGTAAATGGAATCAGAGAGCCTGTGGTCTTGTGTCTGGCTACTTTTACAAAGCTTAATGTTTTCAAGATTCAAGTATGTTATTGTGCTTCTTGTACAAGCCTTTTTGTGGACATCGTTATTTCTTTGGGGTAAATACCTAGGGATAGAATTGCTGAGTTATAGAGTAGGTATATGTTGAGTTTTATAGGAAATGGTTCAACCTTTTTGCAAAGAGGTGTAACATTTTCCACCCTCACACCTTCAATCTGTGAGCGTCTCATCTGCCTCTCATTCTTGGCAATGCCTGGTATTGCCGGTACTGACAGGTCTTCTTTTTTTTAAGAGAAAAATTTCACTCCTTCTCATAGATATGTTGTGGCTAAATTATATACTTTGAGTGTGCAAACACTTGGTCAGTTTCCTCACCATCCAAGTGGGAAGAAAGGCAACAGTCGAGTTTTGCTCCCAGAGATCTGGCCTCGCTAAATCAACAGCACACTGAAACTGGCAAAACCCAGCCCTTTGTAAGAACTGATTTTCTCCCACAAGGGACTCTCTTTTCTCAACACTGAGACGGTATTTACTGTGGGCTTCCTCTCATGGTCCCCGGCGCGCCGGCCGGTCCCTCCTCCTAAATCTCCCTCTCATTGCTTCTGCCGTGCCCCTCCCTCTCTCGCTGGACCGCTTGTAGGAATCACGGAGGTGCGTGCTATATTATATTCCTGGTGTCTATTAGCTTGTCACACGTTTCTTTAGGGTGTAGGCATTTGCGTTCATGTCTCATCTCTCTTCTTAATTGTGAAGGAAAAATTTCTTCCTTTTGAAGAAAGGACATTATTTACTTTATTAATACCTTAACACAGTCCCTGTCCCCTCCGAGGTGCTCACTGAACAGTTATTGAATGTGTAATTGAGTAAGAGGTGGATGGTATCATTGCCAGCACAGATCTGGGGCTAGACTCTAGTACCTATGGGCTCTGTGATGTCAAGATGGTTACTTAGCCTCTCTGAGCCTCCGTTCCTACCTGAAAAATGGTGATAATAAGAATACCTACTTTACTGCACATGAAGTGGGGATTCATAATTTAATTTTTAAAAATTGCATAGTGCTGTACTGTGCTTGGTTTCCCTATAGGAGACCTGGGTTTGATCCCTGGGTTGGGAAGATCCCCTGGAGGAGGGCATGGCAACCCACTCCAGTATTCCTGCCTCAAGAATCCCCATGGACAGAGGAGCCTGGCAGGCTGTAGTCCATGGGGTCGCAAAGAGTCTGACATGACTTCCCAACCCAGGGATCGAACTCAGGTCTCCCACATTGCTGGCAGATTCTTCACCATCTGGGCTACGAGGGAAGCCCAAGATTCCTTCTCCAGGGGATCTTCTTGACCCAGGAATTGAACCAGGGTCTCCTGCATTGCAGGCAGATTCTTTACCAGCTGAACTACCAAGGAAACCCCAAAATTGTAGGAAAGTGTCTAAAGCAAAATAAATACAAATAAAATGAACCCAAATCTTCTTTGGATCTTAAACACAACGTTAGAGAAAATACTGCTTACTAAATCTATATTCACCCTGTGATATGGAAAAAATCCCAAGACCCGTCACCAATAATTGTGATAATTCAGCCCCAAACTGCTTCTTTCAAGTACTTTAGTCTTGTTATTTCAGAATACAGTAAACAAGTATAGTTATCTGTGGAGATTTCATAACCTTTGATCACATGACTTTTAGCCTCCAGGCGTTTAGACTGAGCAAATTAGGAGATTTTTTTTTCCTTTATCTTGGGCTTATATTGTCTTCTTGAAGTGCTCATATCAGATCTGCAATATTTGATATATAAACTATATCCCCCCATCTTTTGAGTAGAAAGAGAAGGTCTTCGATATTATTAAACTTATCTTGCATCCACTTGCTTTATATGAGAAAGGCATGCATCTTTAACAACGAGGAAACCAGCAAACACTGACATGACTTACTGATTGCCATTGATAGAACCTCCACACTCTGAAGGGTCCTGTTATACATTCTTCAAAGAAAATTTTGGCATTTTCTACTCAAAAGGTTTGAAAAGGAGGGCACGGAAGGGTCCTGAGAGCATCTCCCAGGAGAGGGAAAGGCCGATTTACACGCCTGCGTCTTTAGTATCCGGAAAAAGTACGGCTCTCTTTCTGGAGTCAGGATGCATCTGTTTGTCTCCATACAACATGGGAGAAATATGTTCATGAAACGAAAGGAGGGTGTTGGCCACTGTGACCTGCACACATGGTTCTCTGCTTCTCTTTGGATGAAAGACTGCATATCTCATGATTAACGTGGTGACAGATACTGACTTGGAAAACACGAATACTCCATGTCGATGCATCCACCATCAGAACCAGAGAGAAGGGCTTCCCTGGTGATCCAGGGGTTAAAAGTCCGCCTGCCAACGCAGGGGATGTGAGTTTGATCCCAGGTCCAGGAAGATCCTGCATGCGGCGGAGCATTGAAGCCCGGGTGCCGCAACTGAGCCCGCGCACCCTAGAGCTTCTGCTCCCAACGAGAGAAGCTGCCCCAGTGAGAAGCCGGTGCACCGCAACGCGGCCATAAACCCCCGCTCCCCGCAGCTGGAGGAAAACCCCGTGCAGCAAGGAAGACCCAGTGCCGCCAAAAACAAACCAACAAAGCGAAGGTCATGCTGGTCTCCTTGGCGGCTTCCTTGTGACTTCCAGATGCCTTGCATTTGAAGTGGAATCCGGATTGGGGTGGTCTGGAGCAGGGAGGGGGACTCCACGGGGTGCAGAATAAAGTAAAGGCTAGAGCTGTCCCCTTGGTATTAAAACGCTTTTGTAAGCAAAAGAAGAGCCCGCGTGGGTGGAAACGTGCTTCCCCCTGCCTGCACCTGCGTGCTCCCACGGAGGCCGCAGTGTCCTCCTTCCCGGGCGGGGGCCTCTCCACGCCCCGACGGGGCGCTGCGTGAAGAAAGGCCCCCTTCTGTCGGAGGGCATTTGCTTTGCCGGCTCTCCGCTGCTCCTCGGGCCTCCCTTTGTTCTAATCACGCACGTGAGAACAGCCAGTGATACGCGCAGCCGTTTTCTTCTCCAGCCACTTTTTTTTGGAGCTAATAATTCAAACGGCTCTTTTACCAACTTTCATTTTATTCTTAGAAATGGCCTTCTTGCTAGCAGCCTGCTCTCTGGTTGTCCTTTATGGAGCAGCAGATCTGTTGTAAAATGTGATGACTGGATTTCATCTGCTTTGCCACCCCCGAAGAATTCATTGCCCACAGTGCTTCCACTGCTGTTACAAGAGACGGTTTAATTTTTGTGGTACATTGATGGATATCTGGACTCCCTGGTAACATGGTCTTCCTTGAATAGGACTGCTGTTTTCTAGGTCTCAGATCCCCTGAAGATGCTACATAACTCCCTGTATGAAACAAATCTTCCACACCCTAATAGTAATATCCCCAACCCCCAAATGAACAGCTAATGCACACGAGTGCCTGTAGGTAACTTCAAGCCTGCAGGTGAGACAATATGGGAAGGGAAGCCCCCCTCGTCTTAGGTAGGATGGAGTCTGAGACACAGGAAGACAAACAAACAAAACCGGAAGACTTACCACAATTCAGAAAAGTTGTCTAAATGGGTCTCCGCTGAGTAATAAAATTGCAGGTACTTTTTCACTCCTTGACTAATTTTCTGTTGCTTTCAGGTGAGCTGTGCAGAATCCCTGCTAGGTACCTTCAGATTTAAAAAATAATAATAAAAGCAAAAGGAAAACAAACATTTTGCAAAGAGGAGAATGGAAAACATCAGGAAAACAAAGGCAGTGGAATCAGGCAGATGGTTTGAATGGCCATACTGGGGGAGCCAACATGTCATCAATTTGAGAAAACTCCATTTTTGAACAAAACTCCACAGACTTCTCTTATATCAAGGTCAAGAAGCTTTATGTTTACATCACCTCAAAGAGGGGCACAGTGATGTAGTCCTATAAAAGTGACACTAAAGGATAGTACATTTGCTACCCTCACCCAGTGGAAAAAAGCTGAGGGCTTGGTAAGCCTGCAGCAAGCCATCTAATACAATGTAAGTATTCAGCATCCCAACGTATTGGACGAATTGGGCGCAGTCCACTTATTCCCAAGCAGGTGCACCCAGTGACTAATGCATATGGCAGCGTGTTAAAGCTGGAAGGTCATAAGTTTTAGTTTGATACCCTGTATTGCTTTAGTCTTCCATGGCTTAGACGGTAAAGCGTCTGCCTACAATGAGGGAGACCCGGGTTTGATCCCTGGGTGGGAAGATCCTCTGGAGAAGGAAATGGCAACCCACCCCAGTACTCTTACCAGGAAAATCCCATGGGAGAAGCCTGATAGGCTACAATCCATGGGGTCACAAAGAGTCGGACACAACTGAGCAACTTCACTTTACTTCACTTCTTTAATGATCGGGTGTGGTCTCTTGTGACTATTCTTGTATCCATTCCCAGAGCATCTTCTTTTGATTTGGATATTTGAGATGGGTTAGATAAAACTGTCTCTGCATTTACTAAGCATTACTCATTCATTGTTTACCAACTGAGCTATCAGGGAAGCCTCAATGAAAGTGAAAGTCGCTCAGTCCTGTCTGACTTTTTGTGAACTAACCCCATGGACTAGTTCTCGAGGCCAGATTACTGGAGAGGGTAGCTTTTTCACTTCTCCAGTGGATCTTCCCAACCCAGGAATCGAACTGGGATCTCCTGCATTGCAGGTGGATTTTGTACCAACTGAGCTATCAGGGAAGCCAGCTGGCTTAAAACTCAGCATTCAGAAAACTAAGATCATGGCATCTGGTCCCATCACTTCATGGCAAATATATGGGGAAACAATGGAAACAGTGAGAGACTTTATTTTCTTGGGCTCGAAAATCACTGCAGATGGTGACACAGCCTTGAAATTAAAAGATGCTTGCTCCTTGGAAGAAAAGTTATGACCAACCTAGACAGCATATTAAAAAGCAGAGACATTACTTTGCCAACAAAGGTCCGTCCAGTCAAGGCTATGGTTTTTCCAGTGGTCATGTACGGATGTGAGAGTTGCACCATAAAGGAAGCTGAGCGCCAACAAATTGATGCTTTTGAACTGTGGTATTGGAGAAGACTCTTGAGAGTCCCTTGAACTGCAAGGAGATCCAGCCAGTCAATCCCAAAGGTAATCAGTCCTGAACATTCATGGGAAGGACTTATGCTGAAGCTGAAACTCCAATACTTTGGCCACCTGATGTGAAGAACTGACTCATTGGAAAGGACACTGATGCTGGGAAAGATTGAAGGTAGGAGGAGAAGGGGATGACAGAGGATGAGATGGTTGGATGGCATCACTGACTCAATGGACATGAGTCTGAGTAAACTCCAGGAGGTGGTGATGGACAGGGAGGCCTGGTGTTCTGCAGTCCATGACGTTGCAAAGAGTTGGACACGACTTAGTGACTGAACTGAACTGAACTGAACTGACTCATTCATTCAACCAATATTCATTAAGTATCTACTTCCAGCAGTGGAAGCTGGGGATTCAGTAAAGAACAAAACAGATATTGAGCTACATGAGCTGTTTGAATACTTTGGAGATTAATCCCTTATTTCATTTGCAACTGTTTTCTCCTATGCTGGGGGTTGTCTGTTCATCTTGTTTAAGGTTTCCTTTGCTGTGCAAAAGCTTTTAAGTTTAATCAGGTCCTATTTGTTTATTTTTGTTTTTATTTTCAGTACTCTAGGAAGTGGGTCACAAAAGAAATTGCTGGGATTTACGTCTCAGAGTATGTTTTCCTCTAAAAGTTTTACAATGTGCAGCCTTACATTTAGGTCTTTAATCCATTTTGACTTTATTTTTATGTATGGTGTTATGTTCTAATTTTATTCTTTTACATGTAGCTGCCCAGTTTTCCTAGAGCCACTTATTGAAGAGACTGTCGTTTCTCTATTCCATATTCCTACCTCCTTTCTCATAGATTAGGTGACCATAGGTTCTTGGATTTATCTCTGGGCTTTCTATTCTGTTCTGTTGATCAATATTTCTGTTTTCGTGCCAGTACCATACTGGCTTGATGACTGTAGCTTCGTAGTATGGTCTGAAGCCAGGGAGCATGATTCCTCCAGTTGCATTAGCTCTGCTTTGCTTTCTCAAGAACAGCAATTGCAAAGGCCATGGGGCTGGGGAAAGCCTGACACTTTTGTGGGGAAAAGCAAAGAGGCTGGGACTACTAGAATGGAGTAAAAGAGGGGGAGTGTTATAGGAGGTGATGAAGATCAGGCCATTGGACCTCGTGGAACCCAGAAAGAACCTTGGCTTCTGCTCTGAGCCCCACGGGAAGCCAAAGTCTGAGATGGTCACAGTTACCTTTTAACAGGATGGCTCTGAATGAGAACTGAGAACAGATGAGTGGAGTGCCAGGACAGAGGGCTGGCAGTGAGGATGATACTGGGCGGCACTGGCCCAGCGTGGTGGTTATCGGGGCAGTAGGCAGTCTGGTTCTGGATGGATTTTGAAGGTGGAGACAATAGGATTTGATGATGGCTCTTGGGGTACGGGTAGAGCTGTTGATTCCCTCAAAATATTGATGCAAACAGGTATTGAATTAACAAGTTGAGTGGAGTTTCAGTTAAGATGGGGAAGATTGGAGAAGGAGGGTGTGTGTGTTTGTGCATGTAAAGATCCTCATTTGAATATGTTAAAAGTGATGTATCTGTTAGATATCCAAGTGAAGTTACCAAGTAAGCACTTGAATAGATGAGTGTGGAGATGAGAGAGAGTTTCAAGTTGGGGGTAGAAATCTGAGGATCAGCAGCAGATAGGTGATTTAAGTCATGAGATGGGATGAGATCACTTTGGCCACTTCTTAGAGAAGTGGTCTATGGATTAAAACTTAGGGCTCAGAGGGATAAGGAGGTATCAGCCTATGAAGCTGAGAAAGAGGGGTCAGAAAGAATGTGATTTTCTGGAAAACAAGTGAAGAATATGTTTTAAGGCAGAAACAGTGATTAGTTATTTCAAATGTTGCTGAAAAGTCTAATAAGATGAGACTCATTTAATGGGATTTAGTCGTTACATTTGATAATAGAGAGTTCATCAGTAACTTAAAGTATAGTTAATTTATAGGCTTCCCAGGTGCCACTATTGATAAAGAACCTGCCTGCCTATATAGGAGAGAGAAGAGACGCATGTCCCATCTCTGAGTCAGGAAGATCCCCTGGAGGAGGGCATGGCAACCCACTTCAGTATCCTTGTCTGGAGAACCCCATGGACAGAGGAGCTTGGCGGGCTACAGTCCACGGGGTCGCAAAGAGTCGGAGATGAGTGAAGCAACTTAGCACACACAGAGTTAACTTGCGATGGTGTGTCAATTTCCCGTGTGTAACAAACTGATTCAGCTTTACATATTCACATATGCATTTACATATTTACATATACATTTACATATACCTATTCTTTCTCAGACTCTTTTTCACTGTAGATTATGACAAGATATTGAATACAGTTCCTTGTGCTACACAGTAGGTCTTTGCTGTTTATCACTTATATATATAGTTGTATGTGTCTGCAAATCTAACTCATTTTCTCATTTGTAACTTTGAGAAGAACTTATTTCTGTTGGGCTCAAGGTCTAAATAATGCAAGACATGTCATCAATCTTTATGAATTAAGTAAGGAAATGGATTTGGATGTAAACCACTTCTTCAAAAGCAGACTAGGGTGAGAGGACAAGGTACTAGGAAGAGAATTTTAAATCCCTTCCCAGTACTAGTCTATGATATAAAGTATGGAGATGATGTGATGCTTAAACAAATAAGCAACCAAACAAAAATGAGAACATCATCCAAATAGGATCACCATAGGTACTAGACTTCAGTGGGAACCATGGCAACGGGAAGAGAGGCCTTGCAGAAACTTTGTGAGTGTGTGTGTGTGCACGCGCATGCTTTGCTTTCTCAGTATATTTACCATGCTGTGGCCTTGTCAAGAGCAAAAGCTAGGGAGAGATAAATAGTAATTTCTTACCTTTGGGAAAAAAACAAACTGGACTAATGTAGCTGGTTACACATCATCTCTATGTTATCAATTTAAATGTAAAAATTCAGTTTCAAAAAATGAATAAGGTTGCAGTCACGTGGGTGGATTTGGTAGGAAGTCTAATTACGTTGCAAGGCTGGAAGGTAATCTTGACCAAAATAAAAATATATCCCTTTGATTTTTAGAATACCTCTAACTCAACCTAAGTAAAATGGAAATTGGTAAAAGGGGCAGAGAGATGGGCAGGATTCATCAGATCAGCTTAATTTAATTGTATTTATTTTTTGCAAGTATATGACTTAATATTAATGTGTTAATATTAATTGGTGAGACTTTATGATTGATACATAATTATATTGTGGCCATATATATATATATATATGTGTGTATACATATATATATATATATGCCTGTATATATACAGACTGTTTATTTATTTGCTTATATACATATATCTATGGTAAAGCATAAAGTATTTTATTCCATGAACACACTATATAGTCACATTCTTAGATTCAAAGT
Source organism: Odocoileus virginianus (assembly GCF_023699985.2). Taxonomy (NCBI): domain Eukaryota; kingdom Metazoa; phylum Chordata; class Mammalia; order Artiodactyla; family Cervidae; genus Odocoileus; species Odocoileus virginianus. Next base: position 92,047,552 of record NC_069677.1, read on the forward strand.
GAGTGGACCAAATATGAACTTGTTAAAACAGAAAGTCACAAGTTGTTTTTTTTTAAATTAATTTTTATTGGAGTGTCGTTGATTTTAGATTAATTTTAAAATTAAAGAAATGTTGACCTTTGCCCTATAAGACTCAGGAAAGCTAAAAGCACATGAAAAATAATGATCACACTGCTTTGCATATTTGGGGTTGCATTCTTTGCAGCCTCAGCTAACTGAAATAGTCTTAAAACTGGCACAAAGCTCATGGTATAGGACAGGCATGGCCCTGCCCAGAGGGCGGAGGTGAACCCTAAACATACCACTTCCTATGGGTTACTGATTTCCACTTAAGTTAGGGACAGAGATTGATTGACTAACTGCTGACCAATCCTGGAGTGGTGTGCAATAGCAAAGGTGAAAACAAAGATCAGAGATGATCCACGGAAGGAGTAAATAAATTTGAGTCTCTCTCTTTTTTTAAAATATAAATTTATTTATTTTAATTGGAGGCTAATTACTTTACAATATTGTAGTGGTTTTTGCCATACATTGACATGAATCCACCACAGGTGCACATGGGTCCCCCATCCCGAACCCCCCTCCCACCTCCCTCCCCACCCCTTCCCTCTGGGTCATCCCAGTGCACCGGCCCCGAGCACCCTGCCTCATGCATCAGACCTGGACTGGTGACCTGTTTCACATACAATAATACATATTTAAGTCTCTTAAATGCCCCCTTTAGGAGTGGTGACTTGACAGTGAGATGCAATAAACTCCCACCCTCTGTAGTCTTCAGCTCTAAAAGCTCTGTGTCTGGATTTTTTATTAATAGAAAAGTATTTATTTATTACTCATTTTTCTTCCCCAGGTCTCACGGGAGACCGGGGACTGAATCTAGGCCTCCTGTGTTGGGAGTGCAGTGTCTTGGTTACTGGGCCGCCAGGAAAGTCCCCACATCTGGACTTCTAAGCCAGCCTGACACGTTCCCACACCTCAGGTGCAACGACCATGGCCCTCGTGGGCCATCACGTGGGGGGCTTCCTGCGTGTTCGTCATCGTTCTTGTCCTGAGCCCATCTGCGTAAGACCTCAGACTCCTCTCCTCCCATACGGCTTCAGGTAGCTATGCTTTGCTCTCAGAGGTTTGATTCTCATGTCTCCTTCTGCAGGGTGACTTAGAGAAGAGGCCTTCTTCCAAATCCTCAAGGCCCTGCCTCCAGCCTCTCCTGCAAAGGAAGGGAGGAGATGAGACACGCAGAAACCACATTTTCTTAATGCTGAGCAGAACGGCACCCCTAGTCTGGGAAGGGTTTCATACACTGTTGCTCAAGGTGAGGACTGGCAAGGCCATTTCTAATGAATGAATTATGGTGAATTATTCTGGAATGTTCATGCCACCCACTTAAAGCCTCCTTTTCTTCTGGCAATTTACCGAATAATTCATGATGCGCCTCAGTTTGGTATAACTCATCATCACAGTTTGATGAGTTAAGGAAGTGGCCCTGTTTGGGAGTTTTCTCAGAATATTGGCTCACCCGAGTGAAAATCAGTATTACGTTTCTTCTACTTTGGTATCTGCACACCGTAAGTGAGAATGATCACTGCATTGATGATTGTCTTAGTCAGGATCCCCAGAGACAGGTCCCGAGATGAGGATTTGCAGGTAACTGATTTATTAAGGAAGTGCTCCCAGGAGACACCGGTGAGAGGCCAGGTATCAGGACAGGGAAAGGGAAGACGGCAAGCTGCAAGGGCACTCCAGGCCAAGTCCCACGTGGGACGTTTAGACTCATCCTTGGGGGGCCCGGGGGGGAGGCGACTGCCCCCCACGAGTCACCTGGGCCTCCAGACACTCTACATCGCCAGTCACTGTGGAGGCCCACCCCAGGCCACGTAAATTCCCAGGGACTTCTCCAGCTCCCTGAGATCATCCTCCCAAAGAGGCTTGTGCGGTGCCCACTGGAAGTAAACAGCGAGGAGCAGGAAGGAAGCACCGCAACGGTCAGGGGAACGCAAGGGCATCCGGGGTGGCGGGGGCAGTCACAGGGCCTGCCCCGTCGGCAGAAACACGTAGTGAGGCTTTCGGTACCTGGACAGCTGGTTCTTCCTGTGTGCCACTCAGTTCTTTCAATAGCCTTATGGATTATCCTTATTTTACATGCTGAGGACTGAAGAGTTAAGTAATTTGTAAGAATATTCCAGAATATTCAATGATAGACTGCAGATAGATGCAACTCCAGTTCTACCTAAAGACCAAGTCCACAGTTAACTTTGTTTCCTCTGATTACACTCCTTTCTGGTCTCCTAGATTTTGGCCTCACTGCTTGGAATGTGGGGTCTTAGTCCCCAGATACCAGCGATCAAATCCTGGTGTCAAACCCCACTGGAAGCACGGAGTCTTAACTGCTGGACCGCCAGGCAGGTCCCGTAGGAAATCTTTTTTTTTCCTGGACACATTATATTCTTTATTCCTCTCCTCTTATTACATTCCTTACTTTTCTCTCCTTTTACTATATTCCAATATTCATTTGGTTATGTTGCATAACCAAAGTGAGAGGTTCTGTTCTGGAAGGCATGGGGAAATTGGGGGTAGGGTAAATAAGAAAAACTGAGATGATAAAATAATTTGTAAGCAAGAGATACTATAGCAAATGAGTAGGGATCATTCTATGACCAGGAGAGAGGAAGAAATATAATAATATCTTTAAGTTCATGAGCGGTTTTAACACAGAATAGATTGGCCAGTTGTGCTCAAATATCAGCAGAGCAGAATAAAGAAGCAGCCTCCTTGCTATTATAGCAGGAGGATTCCGTGTTGAATTAAAGGAAGTGCTCTCTGGCCATAATGGCTATCGAGTACCAGACTGAAGTCCTGTAAACTCAAATGAGAAAGAAAAGAAAAGGAAAAATACACAGATGCAAGCCTGGCCTGCCATCCTGTGCAAATATATGAGATGTTACCTTGGAGCCAGCTGCTTCACACCTGCAACCTTCCACAGAGTGGGAGCTGTGAATTGAAACACAAAACAACAAAACAGTGAACAGCCCCGGAGCTGAAGATGGCCCACCCGAAGCCACCCCATTGTCTGTGCCGGAGAAAGGCTAGTGCTGTCTGGGCTGGCAGTTTGCTTCCCCATGAGAACTCTTGTTTTCACTTTTGTCCTTTCTGCCTTGAAGAAAAGATCACAAACGCTGCGGCATATACGCGAAAGAACATTTTTACAGAGAGATACAGAGAAAGAACATTCGTCGAGGCTGCAGCGTGGTCTGGAGCCGCTGACTGCTTGGCCAGGAGAGGGGATGGGCCCTGGGAGGTGGGACGTGTCTTTGAAGAATCTGCTGTTTGGCTGCTCTCCGTCCATCCGCTGCTCCCTCCCCTGGGGATTTTCTCTGTAATAAGGCTCCGTTTAGATTTCTCAAATGTTAAAAAATGTATACACTCGACGATGATTGTTAAACATTAAAAATGCATGTCCCCAATGATGTGCTTGCTGCCAGACTAAACTACTCACTATTTTCTGATAGGGACTGTGCTGAAAATTAATTGAGGAATCACTTATGAATATATCTTCCCCAAAGAAACTCTGATGTGGATGGACTTGTGTTTTGGGGAAAAATCCATTGCAAACACAGCCAATGTAGCTTTGAAGGCCCTAGGTTTTCAGCTCCACTGTGCCCTTGAGGTTTCCCAGCTGGCAGTAGTGGGAAAGAACCTCTTGCCAATGCAGGAGACACAAGAGACATGGGTTTGATCCCTGGGTTGGGAAGATCCCCAGAGGAGGGCGTGGCAACCCACTCCAGTATTCTTGCCCTGAGAAGCTCATGAACAGAGGAGCCTGGTGGGCTATAGTCCAGAGGGTCACAAAGAGTCAGATATGACTGAAGCGACTAAGCATGCGTGCGTGCATACATGTGGACTTAAATGGATGCGTCTGAGCTAGTGTAGAAATTTGACCACTGTTCAGATTGTTACTTCCCCAGAAAACTGCATTCCTGTTTGGATGTGGGACCCCAGGACTGTCTCCATCCTAAAATACCCTTCAGTGGAGGCTTGCAAGGGGGTTTTCTATGCATTGGGTGAGGCCGGTAGTGAAAAGTAAGTTGCCTCTTGAAGTTCAAGGCTGCTCTTCCTCTGGCCAGAGTGGTAGTGATGTGTGTTTATTTTTTCTGCACTGCTTGGTTTATAGAATCTCAGTTCCATGACCAGGGGTTGAACCTGGGCTGTGACACTGAAAGCCCAGAATCCTAACCTGTAGGCCACCAGGGAACTCCAGAGTGGTGATTTGTTCTCTGCAAAAGAGGATTCCCCTGACTTCCAGTTTAATAGCAGCCATTCATAGGAATGAAGAATTGTCACAAGAGTGACAATTATTATTGAGCATCTACTATGGATCAAACATGCTGTCTTTCACTGTATGTATATTATCTTATGTAACTTTCATAGTAACTTTCAGGGGTATTATTTTCACCATTTTATAGAATAGGTAACTATCTTTAAAAAGTCAACTTGTCTGAAGTCCTATACATAATACATGATGAAATTTAATGGAATTAGAGCTCTAGCTTGCCTGACATCAAAGCCTCATCATTTCATAGATTTTGTAGTGGGCATCTCTTTCTTGGTTGCATCCCCGAGATCTATTCACCCTTTATCATTAACTTCTTCTGGCATATATACCTTCACTGCCTGTCCCCTACAACACATCACAGCCATTTGATTTGTGCAGAAATGACCCCATATCTGTGTTAGATGTGAGTTTAGATTGATATATGACAAACACTTAGATTCTGTTCCCCTTTGCCATTTCCCCTGCCATATTGCCTGGTACAAACATTAATAGGTATATTCATGAATATGAATATAATTCAGAGTCAGTGAAACAGAATGAGATACCTGCTGGTCTTCTGGAAATGAGTAGCTCCTTTCTTTAACTGTGTTATATACGGAAGTCAGTTCTGAAATGGTGGCAGCATTTTCTTACCTGCGGGATACAGCATGGCTCTGCTGGGGTGTGCATTATGTAGAATCAAAGTTTGAAGCCACCAGGACAGAAGACAGAGGTTAGAAGCAGAATTCAGGCTCATACTGTCAATCACTGAGCTCCTGGATCGAGCCTTACCTGAAGTAAGACCTGATCTTGGAATAATTACAAACATTTGCTCAAACAACTGTTTGTAGTTTTAGTCACTCAATAGGTTCTGTGCCACTTTCACCATAAAGAGTTGTAAGTGACACAGATACCCTGGTATGAATCACATTCCTGAAACAATTCAGAAACCTAATTAATCAAATTAAATTATATTCAGGCTAGTCTCCTGAATAGCTGATAGTTGATAGCTAAATTGATAAAGAATCCTCCTGCAATTCAGGAGACCTGGGTTCGATCCCTGGATTGGGAAGATCACCTGGAGAAGGGAAAGGCTACCTACTCCAGTACTCTGGCCTGGAGAATTCCATGGACTGTATAGTCCATGGGGTCACAAAGAGTCAGACAGGATTAAGTGACTTCCACCTTCACTTCACAGGCTTTTCTCACTAAGTGGCAAAAGTTGTCCACTTTTTTACAAAGATTCTGAGCAACAGAGAATGAAAATAAAGAATGCTTTGGTTAAGGAATTTAAGTTAGGCAGAAAAAAATTAAGTACATGATGTCATTCTCTGATAACTCTAATTAATCTGAGTTTTAATTCCATAGGAATAATAAAAACTCGGGTCTGGGTTTAAGTTTGAGGAGAAAAAATCCTGATTTTTTTACATATGCTTAATTTTTTAAAATGTGGGTATACATTGATTTCTGATTTGAGCCAATATATTAACATTTCCTAAGGAAAGTGTATTTCTCTTTATCTTGATAGCTGCTCGTTTTGCTGAAAGTATCATGATGGTAACTTCCCCAACATGTGATAACGATCGGAGCTGCGGTTCTCAAGGTGTTTCACAGACCGCAGGGAAAGCCAAGTGCCTGCCACTGTCCTCTAAACTGAGAAGCTGATAGAGGGTGGGGAACGCTGTGAGGGAGAGGGGGAGCAGTGAAGAGAAAACGGGAAGGTGGAGGGAGAAAGAGAGGCTAATTCCAGAGCTTATTCCACTGGGAAATATCAGTTTTAATTGGCAGGTTCCCATACTTTCTGGGCCCTTCCAAGTCTGCAGGAGGGACTCTACTCACGTATTCTCATAGTCACAGGAGTTTTCAGAATCTTCGAGAGCTAGGTATTTTAGCTGAAGTTCATTAAGACAGTTGTCTTTTCTCTCCTCAAACACTCCCTGCCCCATCATATTTGCTTGGGTTAGGCTGCGTTGGAGAGACTCCAGAAATTCTAGAAGATGCAGTTCAAGAGGGATGCATTTATGTGGGCCACAGACATATATTCAGTTAAGGTATTGCTAGCCATCCATCCTGGGATTCCCCTATGGTTCAGAGGGTAAAGAGTCTGCCCACAATGAGGGAGACCTGAGTTTGATCCCTGGGCCAGGAAGATCCCCTGGAGAAGGAAATGGCAACCCACTCCAGTATTCTTGCCTGGAGAATCCCATGGATGGAGGAGCCTGGTAGGCTGCAGTCCATGGGGTTGCAAAGAGTCAGACATGACCGAGTGACTTCACTTTCACTTTTTCCCAGCCATCCATCCCAGCTAGAACTGCCTTTCAGAAATATTCATTCCATCACCTGGGCCAACGTACTCAGCACTGAGACAAGAACCTACAAGGTCATGTATTTGACCGTGAAATGAGTGGGTGCTAAGGTGTCCAGCACTGGAAGTATGCAGGTAGTGAGGAGACGCTTGGTTGAAATGCACAGAAACAGAAACGAATCTATGGGAATTCTTCCAATTATTAGAAATGTAAAATTGCCGATGGACGATTCAGTTCTTCCAATATGAAATCAAACTAGAAACTGTGCACTGACCAGGAATATAATAAATAATGATGCAGGTACAATGGCTCATGGTATATGCATGTCTCTAGAGGAAATAATGAATTATCTTTTTGTCTTCTTATAGATGATGTTATAAAATTGTCATAAAATAGATGAACAATGATTTTGCACAAAAATGTGTTATAAGTGGTGAATTAATAAATATACACATCATTTTTGAATTTTGTGCAGCTGAGGATTGTGTCAGCTTTTTAAAATTAGGTAGATTTCTTGGTTTCTTATTGTTTATAAAAAACTCCTGATCTCCTTATTTTCTCAGCCGGGTGGTCATGAGTCAGGTAGCTAGTGTGTCTTATTATTCTTATCTGTCAAATGGGTATAGCAATATCTAACTATTTCAAGTAATAATCTAACTTGGAAGAAAAGCTATGACAAACTTAGCATATTAAAAAGCAGAGACATTACTTTGCAGAAAAAGGTTCATATGGTCAAAGCTATGGTTATTCCAGTAGTAATGTACAGATGTGAGAGTTGGACTATAAAGAAAGCTGAGTGCCAAAGAATTGATACTTTTGAACTGTGGTGTCGGAGAATAGTCTGGAGAGTCCCTTGGACTGCAAGGAGATACGACCAGTCCATCCTAAAGGAAATCAGTCCTGGGTGTTCATTGGAAGGACTGATGCTGAAGCTGAAACGCCAATACTTTGGCCACCTCATGTGAAGAGTTGACTCATTGGAAAAGACCCTGATGCTGGGAGAGATTGGGGGCAGGAGGAGAAGGGGACGACAGAGGATGATATGGTTGGACGGCATCACTGACTCAATGGACATGAGTTTGAGCAAGCTCCAGGAGATGATGAAGGACAGGGAAGCGTGGCGTGCTGCAGTCCACGGGGTCGCAAAGAGTAGGACACGCCTGAGTGACTGAAACACAACTGTGTATTAGTGATTTCTGAGCCTAATTTAATTTTTAAACTTTATATTTCTTTTCTTAAATTGACCTTCTTTGGAGCCTAAACACTTGGGCCTGACCTTGGTCTATTCAAGCTCTAGGTGAAAGCAATTGCTTCACCATCTAGGTGAATTCTTATACCTCCCAAGATTACAGCCTGATAACCACTTGTGGGGCCATCACACTTTTCAGTTCAAACTTTCCTGGAAGGGGCTTCTGGATTCTGCATAGAAGGAAAGATCCAGTCTTCTTTTTATATTTTCAACGTTTTATCAGCTTTACTGAGGAACAGCTGCCGTCAAACAAGCAGTGCTTCTCTAAGGTGTGCTGTCTGGTAAGTTTTGACACATGTTTACACCCACGAAACCACAAACATAATCAAACAATGCAAGCACCCATCACACCCAAAGTTTCTTCCTACTTCTCCCTAATTGCTTCCTCTTGCCTCTCCCCTTCCCAGCCCCAGTCAGCCTCTAATCTGTTTTCTGTCACAACAGGTTTGTTTGTGTTTTCTGGATACATAGACAGAGTCCAACCGACTGCACTTCTGTTGGTGGGGGGAGTGCCTGGCTTCTTTTGCTCAGCATAACTATTTTGAGACTCACCCCTGTCATTCCTTGCATCCATAATTCCTGTGTTTTTATCAGTGAGTTCCATTATGTTACTATTGTCATTATTTAGTCACTAAGTCATGTCTGACTCTGGCTACCCTGTCCTTCACTATCTCTGGAGTTGCTCAAACTCATTCCATTGAGTCCTGTGATGCCATCCAACCATCTCATCCTCTGTCGTCACCTTCTCCTCCTGCCTTCAGTCTTCCAGCATCAGAGCTTTCCCAAAGAGTCAGTTCTTCGCATCAAGTGGCCAAAGTATTGGCGTTTCAGCTTCAGCATCAGTCCTTCCAATGAATATTCAGGACTGATTTCCTTTAGGATTGACTGGTTGGATCTCCTTGCAGTCCAAGGGACTCTCAAGAGTCTTCTCCAACACCGCAGTTCAAAAGCATCAATTCTTCAGTGCTCAGCTTTCTTTATGGTCCAACTCTCACACCCATACGTGACTATTGGAAAAATTATAACTTTCACTATATGGGTCTTTGTTGGCAAAGTGATGTCTCTGCTTTTTAATATGCTGTCTAGGTTATTCATAGCTTTTCTTCCCAGGAGCAAGTGACTTTTATAATACCACAGTTTCTTTATATATTTTCTCTGTGCTGTTTCCACTTTGGAACTAATATAAATAAATTTACCATGAACATTTGTGCACTAGTCTTTGTTCTGACATTAACTTTCCTTGGTAAATATCTGGAAGTGGATTGCCTGAATTACACATAGGTACATTTCACTTTTTAAGAAAATTATTAAATGTTTTTTCTTTTTCCAAAGGAGCTGAGCCCTTTTACAATCATTCACACCAGTGTGATGAAAGTTCAGTTGTTCCAAAATCCTTGGTAACACCAGGTATGGAAAATGTTTTAAAGAAAATTCTAGCTATCTTAATAGGTCTTTTCTGCTCATTGAGGTCTTAATTTAATGTTATTGAGGATCATTTCATTTGGTTATCAGCCATCAGTATATCTTCTTTGATGAAGTGTTTTTTTACAAGTCTATTGTCAACTGTTTGTTTTCTTATTATTGAGTTTTGAATGTATACTTTAGGATACAAGTCCTTAATCAGATGTGTAATTTGCAAATGTCTTTCTAAGTCTGTAGAATATTTTTTCATTCTGTTATCAGTGCATTTCAAAAAGCAGAGGTTTTAAATTTTGATTAAAACTTGATGCTCAGTTTGTTAATATTTTCTTTTAAAGACTGTACTTTTGGCATCATATCTTAAAGTAATACACAGTCAAAAAAGTTTTCTTCATGGTATAAGAGATGTATGTATACATATGTATCCATATCTTGTACTATTAAAACTATGTGAAAGTGAAAGCGAAGCCACTCAATTGTATCTGACTCTTTGTGACCCCATAGACTGTAGCTTACCATTGACTGTCACCTACAGTAGGCTTCTCCATCCATGGGATTTTCCAGGCAAGAGTACTGGAGTGGGTTGCCATTTCCTTCTCCAGGGGATCTTCCCAACCCAGGGATCGAACCTGGGTCTCCCTGCATTGCAGGCAGATGCTTTACCCTCTGAGCCACCAGGGAAGCCCTATTTTCAATTATCTCAGCACCATTTGTTGAAAAGAGCAGAGTTTTCTTTACTGAATTGCCTTGAAACTTTGTCAGAATCAGTTGTCTGAACATATTCAGTTGTCTGCAAATGTCTGAATCTATAGACTCTATCCTATTCCATTCATCTATTTGTCTGTCTCTACGCCAACACCTAGCTGTCTTAAATATTGTAGCTTCATTGCTGCTGGGCCTCTAAATTGGTCACCCCTTTCCACACTGTTTTGGCTACTCTAGATCCTTCGGATTTTTGTATCAATTTTAGAATCAGTCAATTAATTTCTACAGAAAAGCCTGCAAGGGTTTTAATTGGTGTTTTAAAATCTGTAGCTTGGGGAGATTTATAGATTTAGGGAGAGTGGATTTCTTAACATTATTGAGTCTTCTGATTGATGTACATGGTATCTCTCACCACTTATTTACACAGTTAATTATTCTGTCATATTTTATAATTTTCAATGTTCAGGTCTCTCAAGTCTTCTGTCATATTTATCCCTAATTATTTCACATTTTTAATGTCACTTTTGACAGCATTTTTTTTTTTTTTTGCTTAAATAGAAGAGATTTATATCTCACTGTTCTGGATATTAGGAAGTCCATGATTTGGGTTCTAGCAGATCTATTCTTCAGTGAGGTCACTTTTCCTGGTTTGCAGACAGGTATCTTATCCTTAAATCAGCTTCTCTTTTTCCTTTCTTGTAAGGACACTAATCCAATTCATGAGGGCTCCACCCTCATGACCTAGTTACCCCCTAAAGGTCCCATATCCTAACATCATCCCACTGGGGGTTAGGATGTCAACATATGAGCTTTGAGAAGATGCAAACATTCAGTGCATTATAGTATCTCTTGTCAGTAATAGTAAAGTCTCCTGTCAGTAATACATGTGGGGCGGATATTTTTCCTCAGTTACGGTTTGTTTTGACTCTTCTGTTATGTTATACTTAGAAAAATAGATGTTCTTCATTTTAATGCAATAGAATTTTGGATTTTTTTTTAGTTTATTATTTTTGTGTCTTGTTGACAAAATCCATATCTCTCTTGATGTTAAAATAGTTTCATATATTCTTCAAAAATATTGCAACTTTGCTGAGAATTTTTTATCATAAATGAATGTTGAATTTTATTAAAAGCTTTTGCTGCATCTACAAAGATAATCATATAATTTTAATCCTTAATTTTGTTAATGTGATATATCATATTGATTGATTTGCAAATTTGAACCATCTTTGTGTATCCCTGGGATAAATCCCACTTGATCATGAATGATCCTTTTAAGGTACTGTTGAATTCAGTTTGCTAATGCATTCTTGAAAATTATTGCATCTGTGTTCATCAGGAATAATTGCCTGTATTCTCTTTATTTATTTATTTATTTTTGGTATTGTTTTGTCTGGCTTTGGAGGAGGTCACCAGTAACCCCACCATAGAGCTGCCAGACCTTACACAGAACTGGGGAAACAGACTCTTGGAGAGCACAAAAAAAACCTTGTGCACACCAGGACCCAGAAGAAAGGAGCAGTGACCCCACAAGAGACTGACCAAAACTGGTCTATTAGGGTCCAGGAGTCTCCAGTGGGGGTGTAGGTCTGTGGTGACCCGCCACAGGGTTGGGCGTATGGGATCTTTTGAAGGAGGTCGCCATTATCTTCATTACCTCCACCATAGTTTGGTCTCAAGTCAAACAACAGGGAGGGAACACAGCCCCGCCCATCAACAGAAAATTGGATTAAAGATTTACTGAGCATTGCCCTGCCCATCAGAACAAGACCCAGTTTCCCCCGCAGTCAATCTTTCCCATCAGGAAGCTTCCATGAGCCTCCTATTCATATCCACCCAGTGGGAAAACAGAATGAAAACCACAACCAGAGAAAAATAATGAAACTGACCACATGGACCACAGCCTTCTCTAACTCAGTGAAACTATGAACCATGCCATGTAGGGCCACCCAAGACGAATGGGTCATGGTGGAGAGGTCTGACAGAATGTGGTCCACTGGAGAAGGGAATGGCAAACCACTTCAGTATTCTTGCCTTGAGAACCCTGTGAGTAGTATGAGAAGGCAAAAATATAGGACACTGAAAGATGAACTCCCCAGTCGGTAGGTGCCCAATATACTACTGGAGAAGAGTGGAGAAATAACTCCAGAAAGAATGAAGACACTGAACCAAAGCAAAAACATCATCCAGTTATGGATGTGACTGGTGATGGAAGCAAGGTCCATGGCTGGAAAGAACAAAATTGCATAGGAACCTGGAATGTTAGGTCCATGAATCAAGGTAAATTGGAAATGCCCAAACAGGAGTTGAGAAGAGTGAACATCAACATTTTAGGAATCAGTGAACCAAAATGGACCAGAATGGGTGAATTTAACTCAGATGACCATCTACTACTGTGGGTGGGAATCCCTTAGAAGAAATGCAGTAGCCATCATAGTCAACAAAAGAGTCTGAAATGCAGTACTTGGATGCAATCTCAAAAATGACAAGATGATCTCTGTTCATTTCCAAGGCAACCATTCAATATCACGGTAATCCAAGTCTATGCCCTGACCATTAATGCTGAAGAAGCTGAAGTTGAATGGTTTTATGAAGACCTACAAGACCCTCTAGAACAAACACCCAAAAAAGATGTCCTTTTCATTATAGGGAACTGGAATACAAAAGTAGGAAGTCAAGAGATACCAGGAGTAACAGGCAAATTTGGCCTTGGAGTACAAAGTGAAACAGGGCAAAGGTTAACAGAGTTTAGCCAATAGAATGCACTGGTCATAGCAAACACCCGCTTCCAACAACACAAGAGAAGACTCTACACATGGACATCACCAGATGGTAAACACCAAAATCAGATTGGTTATACTCTTTGCAGCCAAAGATGGAGAAGCTCTATCAGTTCAGTTCATTCGCTCAGTCATGTCCAACTCTTTGTGACCCCATGAACCACAGCATACCAGACCTCCCTGTCCATCACCAACTCCCGGAGTTTACCCAAATTCATGTCCATTTAGTTGGTGATGTCATCCAACCATCTCATCCTCTGTCTTCTCCTTTTCATCCTGCTCTCAATCTTTCCCAGCATCAGGGTCCTTTTCCAATGAGTCAGCTCTTTGCATCAGAGGGCCAAAGTTTTGGAGTTTCAGCTTCAGCATCCATCCTTCCAATGAACACCCAGGACTGATCTGCTTTAGGATGGACTGGTTGGATCTCCTTGCAGTCCAAGGAACTCTCAAGAGTCTTCTCCAACACCACAATTCAAAAGCACCAATTCTTCGGCACTCAGCTTTCTTCAAAGTCCAACTCTCACATCCAGACATGACCACTGGAAAAACCATAGCCTTGACCAGATGGACCTTTGTTGGCAAAATAATGTCTCTGCTTTTTAATATGCTATCTAGGTTGGTCATAACTTTCCTTCCAAGGAGTAAGCGTCTTTTAATTTCATGGCTGCAGTCACCATCTGCAGTGATTTTGGAGTCCAAAAAAAATAAAGTCTGACACTGTTTCCACTGTTTCCCCATCTATTTCCCATGAAGTGATGGGACCGGATGCCATGATCTTAGTTTTCTGAATGTTGAGCTTTAAGCCAACTTTTTCACTCTCCTCTTTCACTTTCATCAAGAGGCTCTTTAGTTCTTCACTTTCTGCCATAAGCGTGGTGTCATCTGCATATCTGAGGTTATTGATATTTCTCCTGGCAATCTTGATTCCAGCTTGTGCTTCCTCCAGCCCAGTGTTTCTCATGATGTTCTCTGCATATAAGTTAAATAGGAAACTCTGTAGAGTCAGCAAAAAAAAATAAAAAAAGACTGGGAACTAACTGTGGCTGTGATCATGAACTCCTTATTGCAAAATTAATACTTAAATTGAAGAAAATAGGGAAAACCACTAGACCATTCAAGTATGACCTAAATCAAATCCCTTATGATTATACAGTGAAAGTGGCAAACATATTGCAGGGATTCGATCTGATAGACAGAGAGCCTGAAGAACTATGGGTGGAGGTTTGTTACATTGTACAGGAGGCAGTGATCAAGACCATCCCCAAGAAAAAGAAATGCAAAAAGGCAAAATGGTTGTCTAAGAGGCCTTACAAATAGCTGAGAAAAGAAGAGAGGCTAGCAGCAAAGGAGAAAAGTAAAGATATTCCCATTTGAATGCAGAGTTCCAAAGAGTAGCCAGGAGAGATAAGAAAGCCTTCCTCAGTGATCCATGCAAAGAAATAGAGGCAAATAGTAGAATGGGAAGGACTCGAGATTTCTTCAAGAAAATTAGAGTTACCAAGGGAATATTTCATGCAAAGATGGGCTCAATAAAGGACAGAAATGGTATGGACCTAACAGAAGCAGAAGATATTAAGAAGAGGTGGCAAGAATACACAGAAGAGCTGTACAAAAAAGAGCTTCATGATGCAGATAACCACTATGGTGTGATCACTCACCTAGAGCCAGACATCCTGGAATACAAAGTCAAGTGGGCCTTAGGAAAGTGAAGTGAAAGTCACTCAGTCATGTCCGACTCTTTGTGGCCCCATGGACTATGTAGTCCACACAATTGTCCAGGCCAGAATACTAGAGTGGGTAGCCTTTCCCTTCTCCAGGGCATCTTCCCAAACCAGGAATTGAATCCAGGTCTCCTGCATTGCAGGCAAATTCTACCAGCTGAGCCACAAGGGAAGTCCATAGGCCTTAGGAAGCATCACTACAAACAAACCTAGTGGAGGTGATGGAATTCCAGTTGAGCTATTTCAAATCCTAAAAGATGATGCTGTGAAAGTGCTGCACTCAATACACCAGCATATTTGGAAAACTCACCAGCAGCCACAGGACTGGAAAAGGTCAGTTTTCACTCCAATCCCAAAGAAAGACAATGTCAAAGAATGTTCAAACTACCACACAATTGCACTCATTTCAATGCTAGTAATTCTCAAAATTCTACAAGCCAGGCTTCAACAGTATGTGAACCATGAAATTCCAGATGTTCAAGTTGGATTTAGAAAAGGCAGAGGAACCAGAGATCAAATCACCAACATCCGTTGGATCATGGAAAAAGCAGGAGAGTTTCAGAAAAACATTTACTTCTGTTTTATTGACTACACCAAAGCCTTTGACTGTGTGGATCACAACAAACTGTGGAAAAATATTCAAGTGATGACAATAGCAGACTGCCTTACCTGCTTCCTGAGAAACCTGTATGCTGATCAAGAAGCAACAGATAGAATTAGACATGGGACAACACACTGTTTCTGAATTGAGAAAGGAGTCCATCAAAGCTTTATATTGTCACCCTGCTTAATTAACTTATGTGCAGAGTACATCATGCAAAGTTCTGTGCTGGATGAAGCACAAGCTGGAATCAAAATTGCTGGGAGAAATATCAGTAACCTCATATACAAAGATGACACCACCCTTACAGTAAAAAGCAAAGAACTAAAGAGCCTCTTGATGAAAGGGAAAGAAGAGAATGAAAAAGTTGGCCTAAAATTCAACATTCAGAAAACTAAGATCATGGTGTCTGGTCCCATCACTTCATGGCATATAGATGGGGAAACAGTGGAAACAGTGACTGACTTTATTTTCTTGGGCTCCAAAATCACTGCAAATGGTGACTGTAGCCACGAAATTAAAAGACCTTTGCTACTTGGAAGAAAAGTTGTGACCAACATAGACAGCATGTTAAAAAGCAGAGACGTTACTTAGCCAACAAAGATCTGTTTAGTCAAAGCTATGGTCTTTCCAGTACTCATGTATAGATGTGAGAGTTGGACTATAAAGAAAGCTGAGTGCCGAAGAATTGATGCTTTTGAACTGTGGTGTTGGAGAAGACTCTTCAGAGTCCCTTGGACTGCAAGGCGATCCAACCAGTCCATCCTAAAGGAGATCAGTCCTGGGTGTTCATTGGAAGGACTGATGCTGAAGCTGAAACCCCAATACTTTGGCCACCTGATGCAAAGAGCTGGCTCATTGGAAAAGACCCTGATGCTGGGAGGCATGGAAGGCAGGAGGAGAAGGGGACGGCAGAGGACGAGATGGTCGGGTGGCATCACCGACTTGATGCACATGAGTTAGCTGGAGAGGTTGGTGATGGACAGGGAATTCCGCTGTGCTGCAGTCCATTTGGTCATAATGAGTTGAACGCGACTGAATGACTGAGCTGAACTAAACTGTCTGGCTTTGGTGACAAGTTAATGCTGACGGTATAGAAAGATTTAGGAAGAATTCTTTCTTCTGGCATTTTTTTTTTAATTTAAAGATTTGAATTTTTATTGTTAACACAGAAAAAAAAACAGATTTTATATATTGATATTTTATCCTGAAATATTTCTTAAACTCATTTTTAGTAGTTTTTTGAATTTTTAAAAAAATTCCAATGGAGATTATGCATAAAGAACTACATCATCTTTGAATAAAGGCACTTTTATTTATACCTTTCCAATCTGGATGCTTTTATTTCCTTTTCTTGCCTTATTGCTTTGACAAGAAATTCCTTACAATATTGAAGAGAAGTATTAGAGTGGGCTATCTGGTTTGTTCCTGATCTTAGGTAAAGCTATATTTACAGTTTTATAGCTATATTTTTATATATGTCCTCTATAAAATTGAGGAAGGTCTCTTGTATTTCTAGTTTTTGAAGAGTTTTTATCAGGAATTTTTGTTGAATTTTGTTAAGTGCATTCTTCTACATCTATTGAGCTGTTAATATAATTTTTTATTCAATTTGTTTATTTATTTCTTTGTTATTATAATGGCCATTGGAAATTTTGTATTATTAAACTGACTTTGCACAAGCTTTCCACTTGTTCATGATGTGTTATCTTTTTATATAGTGTCAGATTTAATTTTTTTCACATTTCATTAAGAAAAACTTAATTTATGATTAGGAAGGATATTTGTCTGCAAGTTTTTTCTTTTAATATCTCCATTGTTTTTGATATCAGGGCATTTCTGGCCTCATAGCCTGAATTGGGGAGTATTTTCTCCCTTTCAATTGTGGGGAAGTATCTTTGTAGAACTGATATTATTTTTCCTTAAATCTTCAGGGTAATATCCCAGTGAAGCTATCTGTGTCTCAGTATTTCTTTGTGGGATACTAAACCAAAAAGTTAGCTTCTTTAATAGATGGAGGGCTATTTATGATATCTGACTTTTTCTTGTGTGAGTTTTGATGGTCTGTGTGTTTCAAGGAATTTGTCCTTTGCCTTCTAGTTGCAGAGTTTATTGGTATAAATTTGTGTATATAGAATCATTTTGATATTTGTGAAGTCTCTAGTGATATCACCTCTTTTCTGATAGTGACAATTTTTATTTTCCTTTTCCCTGACTAATGTAGAGATTTATCAATTTTACTCACCTTCTCAAGAAGTAGATGAATTCTTTCAGTGTTCATACAACTAAAAATGTCTTCATCTTGCTTTCATTTTTGAAAGACATTGTCACTAAGTACTGCATTCTAGAAAGGCAGATTTTTTTTTCTTTTCAGTACATGAAAAATGTTTCTCTGCTGTTTCTTTTTCTCTTTTTCCTTTTTCCTTGTTTGCAACAAGAAATCTACTATTATTCTTTTCTTTGTCCCTTAGTATACATTTTTTCTCTGATTGCTTTTAGGGTTTTCTGTTTATCACTGGTTTTGATCAGTTTGATTATACTGTGCCTTTGTATCATTTTCTTTATGTTTCTGCAGGTTCTCAGCTTCAGGTGTTTATAGTTTTCAGCAAATCTGCAATATGTTCATCCATTATTTCTTCAAAAATTTTTTTTGCCTCTCTCCCCATTGTGACATTAGGCTGCTTGAAATTGACATTAGACTGCTTGAAATTGTCCCATACCTCACTGACACTCTGTCCAAGTTTTAAGGGTTTTCTGTGTTTCATTTTGGATTGTTTCTATTGCAATGTCTTCAAGTTCACTAATCTTTTCTCTCACAATGTCTAACCTACTGCTAGTCCTAGAAAGTGTATTTTTTACTTCACACACTGCAGTTTTCAGCACTAGAAGTTTGATTTGGATATTTTTTAAATATCTTCCATATTTTTGCTTAACTTTTTGAACATATGGAATACAATGATAATAACCATTTTAATATCCTTCTCTTGTAACTCTAACATCTGTGGTTAGTTCTTAATCAAATTGAATTGATTGATTTATCTCCTTATTATGGATCATATTTCCCTGTTTCTTTGTTTGTCTGGAACTTTTTGATTGAATGCCAGACATTGTAAATTATACCTTGAGGGATGTTGAATATTTGTGTGTTTCTATAAATACTCTTGAGCTTTGTTCCGGGACAGGGTTAAATTACTTGGAAACAGTTTGGTCTTTTCTGGTCTTGCTTTTACTAACTGTTAGACAGAACCAGTGTGGTGTTTACTCACGGGCTAATTATTCCCCATCAACAAAAGATGCCTTTGAATATTGTGCTCAGTGCCCTGTGGATCTTCAGGTTTCCAATCTGCCTGAAGCACACAGACACTCTTCTTAGCCCTGAGTGTTCCCTGAGCACTGGAACTTTTCATCCTTTTGGCTGATTCTTTATCTGGCTTCAGGTAATTCCCGCACATGCATGCACTGACCTGGGTATTCAAGGCGGGCACTCTGCAGAACTTGCTCTGTGCAGCTCTTTCCTCTTTGGTGCACTGTCCTGAAAACTGTGTGGCTTTGCTTTCCCCAACTCAAGGAGTCGGCTGCACTCCTCCTGGCCTCTGCCTCTCTAGACGTGACCTGGAAACTCTAAAGACAGCAAGGTGGAGCAGCTTAAGAGTTCACCCGATTTCTTTCTCATATCTCAGGGACCAGCACCCTTCATCACTTGAAGATCCAGTGTCTTGAAAACTATTGCCTCATATATTTTTGTCTAATTTTTGGTTGTTTTCGGTAGGAGTAAATCAGTTCTTTTTTTCCTCCATCATTGCCAGAGGCAAGAGTTCTCATTGTTTGATTTTTCTTTTTGTCTTCCACTAGAGTCTTTAAGATCAGAATAAAATTAAAAAGCAAAAAGAAAAGGATATTTCAAAAAATTGATGAAAAGACTTCAGGTATGCAGCATTGGTGTGTTTGACAATTAAGTAGAGCAGCAGGCCAGTTTCAAATTCAGTTTCATTTATCTGCTAAAGAAAAAGGAATTTATACAAAATTTGAAACGCAGATTGCCCTGTTGGCCACTGTGTCAGAAGACTTGAGAGCTGCACTCTGGAGAAACAAAATCCCTGACCGTTGTTGATGCTTTCGTAATAGGAGACTTCTGTTATTTTAGCAAACAGAAACACTGCATAAAAATGTCAAAAAGAAACTACTTTTGAAGAAAAAAAATGGAAACTGACTCACTAAAGGGACCTATTGGGGATAATTACCCAGAGCCTGTGGTAGATCGGGAGGGCTGATTTAAAGTTATTGTTTTGGCAAGTTCTGCAAAAAACAAAAAACAAAACAAAGACTTTTTTCCCTTGCTTTGCCGGTAGTAGAAACATTCCTCCCACAGCCGTAATCTCATGTAAACTGCACAAATGAGTCTTTCTCTCTGAGTTCCTTAAACCACCTTTTCTGTAACATAGAGTAATATTGGCTTATGACAAAACAGTAAAAAAAGACTATTGTTTGAAAGAGATTTTTGGTTTTGGGTCTGCTGGTAGGTTAAAGCGGCTTTATTTTGTTGGTTTCCTGTTGCCTTAGGCAAGTAAAGCTTGAACTTTCTCATCTGACACGTGTTCAACTCTGAGGATGCTGGTTAATTCATGGTGGAAAGGTATCAACTTCACGACTCAAACCTCTACATTCTTGAAATGCCCTCTCATGGGAGACATAAGATAAGTTTTTAATTAATTGAGGTAAATACATATCCAATCCTTTGGATAATAACATATTCTCTTTCACTCAGAAAATGTCTTGTCACTTGAACTTTATCAGCAATAAAAATTTATTAAATTTATTTTAATTAATATCATCTCAAGAATGACTGTAAAGCACAGAATGATATCTGTGCTTTCCCGGCCCGTTTACTACGTGTTCTTTTTTGTTTTTCCTGATGTACAGCCTGGTGCCTAGTGAGTGCACGCTCAGTCACATCTGACTCTTTGTGACCCCACGGGCTGTAGCCCACCAGGCTCCTCTGTCCGTAGGGTTCTTCAGGCAAGTATGCTGGAGTGGGTGGTCATGCCCTCCTCCGGGGAATCTTTCTGACCCAGGGATCGAACCTGGGTATCCTGCATTGCAGGCAGATTTTTTACCATCTGGGCTACCGGGGAAGCCTCCCCCCATTTTAAAATATAGATAGCAGTGTGTAATTCCAAACTCCTAATTTATCCCTTCTTCCTTCCTGCCCATCTTTCTCCTTGGTGACCATAAGTTTGTTTTCTATGTCTGTGCGTTTGTTTCTGCTTTGTACATAAGTTCATTTGTCCTATTTGTTTTCTAGGTTCCAAATATGAGTGATAACATATGGTATTT
Source organism: Odocoileus virginianus (assembly GCF_023699985.2). Taxonomy (NCBI): domain Eukaryota; kingdom Metazoa; phylum Chordata; class Mammalia; order Artiodactyla; family Cervidae; genus Odocoileus; species Odocoileus virginianus. The sequence goes on from NC_069677.1 coordinate 92,067,976, forward strand.
GCCTTTCTCTGTCTGACTTACTTCACTTAGTACGATACTCTGTAGGCCCATTTGTGTTGCTGCAAATGGCACCATTCATTCTTTTTTATGGCTGAGTAATATCCCACGGTATACATACGCTTCATCTTCTTTATCCACTCATTCACTGATGGACATTTATTGATATGCCGTGGCTATTGTAAATAGTGCTATGAACACTAGGGTGCATATATATTTTTCAAAGCAGAGTTTTGCCTTTTCCAGATATACACCCAGGAGTGAGATTCCTGGGTCATGTGGTAGCTCTATTGTTAGTTTTTTAAGGAACCTCCATACTGTTCTCCATAGGAGTTTATGTTCTTAATTCAACAAATATGTGAGTTGCTCAGTTGCGTTTGACTCTTTGCGACCCCGTGGACTGTAGTCCACCAAGATACTTGATCTGCAGGATTCTCCAGGCAAGAATACTGAAGTGGCTTGCCAGTCCCTTCTCCAGCGGCTCTTCCCAAGCTAGGAATCAAACCTGGGTCTCCTGCATTGCAGGCAGACTTAAAACTCAACAAATCCAGTTTTAGGCTGAAAAATCTTTGTTAAAAAAAGAGTTTAAGCTAGGATTTCACGTAGATTTAACCAAATCTAAACACTAATCGTGAACACTAATCACTAAATGTGAATCAACATGGAATAATTGACTGGTTTACCACATTTTTGGAAATCAATTCTATCTTCTGAGACTTGAAAGCCCTCAGGTCTCAATTCACGTTACGCTCTAATGGAGGACGTCACGTTGCCTCCGCCATGTCTCCATAGGGGGGTGGACATCCTGAGTTGTTAGGAGAGTGGAGTTACCAAGGTGGGAACCGGATAAGTACTGAGCAGGGTTATGAAGTACAGTCCCACTGGAGAACACGGGAAGGCCCTATGAGTTATTCCACTTTAGAGCGTCTCACCCAAGGGATGAGGGGACTACAGTTTTTATCCTTCAGCATTCCTCAGACGTTGCTCGAGAGTTGCTCCTGGAGGCACGTGTTCCAGAAACTTACAATTTGTTGGAAAGGTGGCAAAGCAGTTCCATCAGTGAGAGGATGCCCCAGCGAAACCTGCTGGGGCTAGGAGCTGGGAGTGGGAGCCCGTGGCAAACAAATGCAGCAGGGAGATGATACGGGAGGGGCAGGGACACCATCTGCTGAGAAACCGCACCCGAGGACAAGGCGGGACACTGGACACAGGAGTTCCTATAAACAAAGGTGCAAGCATAACACAGGTCTCCCGTGTCACCCGGGACAGGGCCGGTTATGCTGCAGTTGAAAAGCATCCGACTCATAGGGGTTCAATGCCCCCCAAACTTATTTTCCACTCATGGTTGCCCAGGGACCTCTGGGTAACTGTATTCACTCAAAGACCCAAGATGGTTGAAGCGCCACTGCCTCAAGCTCAGCAGGTCGCCTATCAGAGGGAAAATGAGGCTTTGCCTTCACAAGCACGTGGTGTGGCCCGCAGTGACTCTGCCACGCTGCGTGGAGGGTGGGATCTCCGCCAGCTGAGCCTCCAGGGAAACCCTCCTTGTGCCACTCTGACTCACGACTGATCACGTAGGATTAGCTTCATAGTTCAATCCACCGTGAGCTGTGTGCAGGCCTCTACCATGTGACCGGAAGGAGAGAGAAAGGAGTGATTAACGACTCCCACATCCCAAGACTAACAACAGCTTCAGATGAATCAATGACCTAAACCCCAAAGTGGCATTAATGGGGCAGAAGAAAACCATGAGTGAGATTTGTTCACATTTAAAGTAATTTCTAACTAACATGCAAAGCATAGAAACCACAAAGGAAAGAGACTGACAAATTTGAACAGAAAAAAAAAAAATTTGAAAAGAATTGATGTGACAAATATACCACAGAAAAATAGAGAGTCAAAAATCTAAAAAAAAGTGTTAACATAGCAGAATGGATGCTAATTTTCTTAATATACTAAGAAGTAAGTAAGAGAAATTCAGTACATAGAAGAAAAAGAAGCATGGAAAAAGGCAGTTCACAGATAATGGCCTTTACATGGCCTGTAAACATATGACATACAAAATAAAATAAAAATACTGCTTTTTTAGTAATTGCTTGGAGCAAAAGTACAAAGGTACAATGAAACTCATGCATTTTCATATACTATGGATAGGTGTACAAAGAAATTCAGCCTCTAGTTTTATTTGTATTTTTGAACATGTCTATTAACATTTTAAATGCATATCTTCTTTGACCTTACTAATTTTATGTCTTGGGCTTTATAGATAAACTTGAGCAAATGTGTTGGATTTATGTACAAATATGTTCAATGGAACATTATTTATTATTACAACACTACCCACCATGTATGGATGCGAGAGTTGGACCATAAAGAAGGCTGATGTTTTTGAACTATGATTTTGGAGAAGACTCCAACACCACAGATTGCAAAGAGATCAAATCAATCAAACTTAAAGGAAATCAAATCCTGAATATTCACTGGAAGGACTGATGCTGAAGCTGAAACTCCAATACTTTGGCCACCTGATGCGAAGAGCTGACTCATTGGAAAAGACTCTGATGCTGGGAAAGATCGAAGGCAGGAGAAAGGGATGACAGAGGATGAGATGGTTGGACGGCATCACTGACTCAATGGACAGGAGTTTGAACAAACTCCGGAGATGGTGAAGGACAGGGAGGCCTGGTGAGCTGCAGTCCATGGGGTTGCAAAGAGTCAGACATGACTGAGCCGCTGAACAATAACAAACTCCCCCAAAACCGATTGTCCATAAATAGGGAATTTATTAAATGAATTATAGTACATACTTTTAATGGAGTTTCATGTAGTCATTGAACAGTGTGAAGTAAACTTCTGGGGCTCATATGGAAGATCCAGGATGGACTGTTAATGAAAAGTAGAATAGCAGAAAAATCTATGGTGTGATCCCATTTGTGTATGTCTTATTTATGCACTCAATGTTTGTAAAAGAATACATGAGTGATTGTTAAGAGTGAAAATATTCGAGCAGGCTAGAGTGGACAGGATCTAGAGTGGACATTATTTATTTTTTGGCTAAGAATATTTATTCTTCCTTCTTTGTGTCAAATTCTATCCTTTCCTCTTCCTCAGATCACACTCTTTGGGTGGGTGCTTCATCATTGTGACTCTAGAGGTGGAGCATAAAACCCAAGCCTAGTCAAATCATCTATCCCATCCCGTGAGCCACAATGATGGGTCACGAATGTTAAGAGTTGCACGCTGGTCCAATCAGGGCCAATCTTGGGACTGGCCCAAGGTTATAAAAAAAGAATATAAATATTTTTTTCTTGATGTGAATCTGGAAAAATCTATGTTCAAACTATTGCAGCATCTGAATATTATGAAAGACGAAATAAAGCATGAGGAAGAAGCAGAGCTCATATTTCCAGGGTCAGATCCATGGACGTTTCAGTTAAGCAAGAAACAAATGAATCTTTGCACACATAAATAATCAAGCTACTTTTTCCCCCTTAAACAAGCTTGAATTAGGATGGAGCTGAGAGGGGTTCTTTTTCTTTCTTTTAATACCCTTCCATTCAGATTGAATAAACATGTCACTTTTGTAGTGAAATCTATTTTATAAATAATAAGTCTCTACTCATTTTATAATTATATTTTAAAAGATAAGCACGATAGGGAGCTTGGTTATATAAAGTGGGATGTTTCTAACTGTAATGCGGAACAACTCTGAAATAATGAGGATATTTCCTACACTGTTGATGGGAATGTAAATTGGTACGGTCACTATAAAGAACAGTATAGAGCTACCATATAATCCAGCAATCCCACTCCTGGGCATATATCCAGAAACGATGAAAACTCTAATTCAAAAAGATACACGCACTCCAATGTTGATTGCAGCACTGTCTGCAATAGCCAAGACATGGAAGCAACCTAAATGTCCATTGACAGATGAATGGAAGAAGATGATGTGGTATGTATGTATAGTGGAATTTTACTCAGTCATGAAAAAGAATGAAATAACATCATTTGCAACAACATGGCTGAACTGAGAAGTTATCATACAAGGTGAAGTAAGTCAGATGGAGAAAGACAAGTACCATACAATATCACTTATATGTGGAATCTAAAAAAATAAATGAACTTATTGGCCAAACAGAATAGACATAGAAAACAAATTTATGGTTCCCAAAAGGGATAACAGGGGTGGGACAGAGGGAGAGAAATCAGGAGTTTGGAATTAACATATGCACACTAATATATGCAAAATTGGTAAAAACAAGGACCTACTATATAGCACAGGGAACTATACTCAATATCTTGTGATAACCTACAGAGGAAAAGAATCTGGAAAAGAATAGGTAGCCATCAAAATGATATGAATCACTTTTCTGTACACTTGAAAGTAAGATAACGTTGCAAATTAACTATGCTTCAGTGAGAAAAAAGAATTAACTTAAAAAAGTAACGAGGCTGGTCTTTGGGTACTCATATGGAAAGATGCTCTGGAAATGTGAATAATTCAGGTTCCAGAAAACCATGAAGCGCATGTATCCTGTTATGGAAAAGAAAAGCTTCTTATGTGCATCAAGATCCTGACAGCTATACAGCAACTTAAATAATTATTTTCAAAGTACTGAGTTATGGGAGGGATGTACACTTCCTATTTTATACCCTAATATTTGGAAATCTTTAATTCTCATCCTCAGGCAAGAAAGTCCTCAAATATAAGGTTCATGTCATCTTCGAAGATGATTTGATTTGTTCATATTAGGTAACAAATAAATGTTTATGGAGTGAGCTAATATGAAAAGGAAAAATTAAAATGAATTAAGAAGGAGATTTTGCCTTATAGAGTAAGAAATACTCAGCAGGTCTTCTGTGTTGGATGGGGCAAATTTCTAATACTGCCAGCTCCATTGGCTTTGAAGAATTAATTCAGCCACAACGCCCCAGTCTCTGCCCCAGTTCTGCTTGGTCCTTTGTAAATGAAGTTCCTCCGAGGAGAAACATTTTGTTTTGTTACTCTAGGTTTTTTTCACAAGGGTGGCCGTCAGGGTAAACTGGGTTTAAGTTACATTAACAAATCAGAACTTCCGGGGGCTTAGAACCGTCCAAATGGACTTACATGTGATGTTTCCAAAGCGAATTAGTGATGGGCCTTCTCATAGCCAGTCAGGAATCCAGGCAGGTGGCGTTGCCTCTCAAGCTGCGAATCCGCGAGCACAGGGTGGAGACCACGGCATCCCGTAGACGGTGCCCTGCAAGCGGCCCGAGGGCATCGCGGCCCGGCTCACGGGCCCCGCGGCCACGTGACTGCATCCCGCACGCGGGGCCGCGGCGTGCGGCGACGCCCTGGCCGGGGGATGGTTCCCCCTGGCAGCTCCGAGAAACGGTGGGTGGCGTTTATCTCCGTGCGAACTCATCCTCACGGGCTTCCTCGTCAGCATCCCAGTTTGGACTCTCCTGCTGAAGATGCTTCTGCCCGTGTCTTGAGCCTTCGGCCACAGACGGTTGCCGAGAACAACGCTGCCTCGCACTGCATCCTCACCGCAGAAGGAGAGAGAGGGCCTACCCACAGCTAAGCGACCACTTAGCGGCTCTCTTACTTCCTGCTCTCGGCATATAAGGTAGCAGGTGATCCCAGCACTATTGGACTGCACTCCTCACGGGCGATCGTGCTTGAGAGTCCGTTGGTTTCTTCGCCTTGGGAATGTGACGAGAGCACATGTTACCTACCAATGAGTTAGCAATTTTCTTTGCAATAAAACTGCTTTGGACATTTGCTTGCTATTTTCAGCAAATACGAAGCAAAGTGGTGTATTGCCACATTCCCTGGGGTGAGTGTGGGGTGATCGGGACACAGCACAATAAACATTAAGTGATGAGAATAGAATGGTTAAAATTATGAAGTAAACGCTTACATTTGAAAAAGGGGATTTTGTTTCACAAGTTCTGAGGAATAAGCGCTCTAATTTCTTTTGTGAAATGGACTGCCTCAAATAGGCCATGTTTTATCTTTATGGCCAAGTTTGAACTGTAGCAGATACAAGCTCAATGCTCATCTTTGGAGTTCTCTAACATTCTTTACTTTTGTTTTTATGATTTTGTTTCTTTGTGGTTTATTTACTTATTTTCCTTTTTAAAAATTGAGATAAAGTTGACATACCCCATTCTATTAGTGTCAGACATACAAGGTAAAGATTTGCTTTTTGTATGCACTGCAAAATAATCACCACCATAAATCTAGTTGCCTTTCGTTATCATACAAAGTTATAGCAAATTTTTTTTCTTGTGATGAAAACTTTAAATTTACTCTCTTGACAACTTTCAGAGTTTTACTGATTATAGTCACCATGCTGTTCATTACATCCTTGTGACTTATTTATTTTAAACCTGTAAGTTCTAACATTTTTTATTTCTAAAATAATATTTTTGTTTTGTGTATAGCCAAGATGTCCTTATAAATGTTTTCTGTTCAAGTGTCACTTATTTATAATAAAGCCACTTAAAGTTCCATTGCTAAATTCACACCTTTAGTAGGGATAAATCTGAAGTGACCTTGGTAAACACAAATGGAAGTCAAAAGCCACAGAGCATTATATTCTACAGGAATAAATTTAACACTGTGTATTCCAATCAGAAATAATGGGCCGTATTTAACCATGTCAAAAATGACTAAGACTTCACTTGGACAGAAAACTAATGTTATTTAATTACAAGGAATCTATTTGTTTAACAGAATGAATTTGACTAATTAAATTATGATATCATTATACAAAAGAATGTTATTATATTTATAAAGAATTTAAACTATGGCAAGTGGAAAAGGCAAGAAAATGCATACATTGTCAATTTAAACTATTTAAAACAATATGCACAGGAAATAAAGACGACAAATTGTGAAGAATATTATCTCTGGATGCTGGGATTAGATGTTTACTATTTTAAACATTTTGGAACAAAAAATCCATTCATTTCATAACTAGAAAAACTTAAGCTTTCTCTGTTTCAAATCCCAGGATTCTTTTTTGCTGTTACTTGTTGATTTTATCTGCACTGTCAGATATTTTTTGGATTCAGTTTTGGTTTTCTCAACCAAAAGAAGCTCTTTAGAACAAGAAGAGATAACAGAAGGTAAGCATGAAGGTGATTGAAGGTTTTGGAAATGTGAATCAAGATTATTAGGCCCAGCAGAGAGCTGGCAGGGTGGCCTTTAATCAGATGATGGAGTCCCCTAGAGAGCATGGTGACGACTTAGGACACAAGAGTCACTCAATCTTCATTCACTTTTAAAAATAAGTGAATGAATGGCCAATAAGGAAAAATACTAAAACTATGGAAGAAGCGATCTACATTGAGTATAATGTGACATGTTTCTTTAAAATATGGAAGGTCTTGTATTGACTCCTTCCAGAAAGGGCTGAAGAGAGTTAGAGAGTGAAAGAGAAGATTAGAGTGCCAATTTAGAATGTTCTCACAAATCTAAATTCTGAGGTTCCATAAGGAATGACCACAAAGACCCAACTTTGAGCAACAAGGGTTCTAAGCCTGGGGAGCTAGGAGTCCAGCAATAAGGTGATTGGTTTTCAAACTCTGGGATATTAGTATTTTTGGATAAAACTGTCATTTCACACATTTAAGCATCAACCAATGCAAATCACTTTAATCCAGAGAATGTTTGAGGTTAAATGATTATAATTTATTAACACCTCTGGAGAGAAATGGAGCTTTGAATAAATTCCTTTGATTTACTAATGTTGGATCAAAAAATAACTGATTATTCAGTATATTTTGAGGATCCACAGAGAGCTAATTTTCTTTCTAAAGTCATATCAGCAATATTCGTGTCTTCACAGAGCATACTATCTACTGTGCATATACACATACACATGCGCTCACTCACACATATGCACAACCTATCCTCATTATCTGCTGACTCAACTGTGCAAATACACCTGCTTTCTAAAATTCACCTGTAACCCCCAAATCAGTACTCTTGGCACTTCCGCGGTCATTTGTGGACATGCAATTTCTTGTCACCAAATGTGCACATTCCAAGTGAAAGTTGAACAAGGCAACAACTGTCTTCTTATTTCAGCTTTCTCAGTGTAAACATACACCCTTTATGTGGTCTATCTAGTATCACATGTTTTGCAAGTTTGCCCCTTTGGTGATTTTGCTGTTTAAAATTGCTCCCCAAACACTGAAGTGCTAAAGCCCTGAAGTGCTGTCTATTGGCCCCAAGATCAAAAAAGCTGTGATGTGCTTTATGAAGGAAATTATGTGGTTTAGGTGAGCTTCATTCGAGTTATCATGTTGTTGGCTGTGAGTTTAATGTTAATGAATCAACAACATATATTAAATAATTGCTTTTAAACAGAAATTATACATAAAAGAAAGTTACTTTTTGACTGGTTGATGAAAATGTGCCTAGAGGCTTCCAGGAAGCTAGCTAGCCCTGTATTTCCCCTTCTAAAGCTGTGGCCCAACCCTGATTTCTGGTTGCATTTTCATATTTTGCATCTTTATCTTCTGAAACCTAAAGTCTTTTCACTTTTGTTGCCAACTTTCAACTCCCAGAGCTCAGAAAATCTTGGCCGCTGTCTTTGTACCAGGCTCCAACATACAGGGTTTCACCAAGTTGCATATGAGAATATATCTGCAGATTGATTCTTGTTCTACAAGAACTATATGTTCTCAAACTTTACCCTAATTACCAAGACATTAGTGTGCCCTGAAATATAAGAAACAGACTGACAAAAATAAAAATGACAATACTAAGTGTTGGCGAGGATACAAAGCAATTACAATTCTAATCCTTTCCTGGGGGGACTGCAAAATGGTGCAGTCATATTGGGAAATAGTTTGGCAGTTTCTCTGTTAAATTAAACATGCACTTACTGTATGACCCAACATTTCCACTTCTAAATATTTTTTCAAGAGAAGTGAAAACAGTTATCTACCAAAGACTTGCATGCAAATGCCATGGCAACTTTGTTCACAATTTTTCCAAATTGGAAATAACCAGTGTCCATCCAATGATGAATGGGTAAACAAATTATGGTATATCAATAAAATGGACTATTAGCAATAAAAGAATAAAATATTGATGTAAGCGACAGTATGGGTGAATCTCAAACACATTAGATTGTGCAGAGGTAATTGGGTCTAAATGATTACATACTGAATGACTCCACTTATGTGAACTACAGGACAAATCTAATTTAAATGGCCAGAAGGCAGATCGGTGGTTTCCTGGAGCTAGAGGTATTGATATGGTTGGATGGGAATGAGCTTTATGGGGTGATGAGAATGTTCTTACATCATCATTGTAATAGTGGTTGCATGGTTTAATAAATTAGTCTAAACTCATCAAAATATATGCTTAAAATGTGTGCATTTTCAGTTCAGTCGCTCAGCCGTGTCTGGCTCTTTGCAACCCCGCGGACTGCAGCCTGTCTATCACCAACTCCCAGAGCTTACTCACACTCATGTCCATTGAGTTGATGACACCATCAACCATCTCATTCTCTGTCATCCCCTTCTCCTCCTGCCTTCAATCTTTCCCAGCATCAGAGTCTTTTCCAGTGAGTCAGTTCTTCGCATCAGTTGGCCAAAGTATTGGAGTTTCAGCTTCAGCATCAGTCCTTCCAATGACTATTCAGGACTGATTTCCTTTAGGATGGACTGGGTGGATCTCCTTGCATTTTAGTGTATGTTTATTGTGCTTCGGTAAAATCGATTTAAAAGTAAACAAATTATAAGCTCAATTTGCTTCTTTATTCTCTTTGGATTCTTTAGGTGCTCCCATTCTTGGGGGAAAATGCATGAATGCATTTGGCTTTTGGAATGGGAGCCAAGTTGCCAACTACAAAGGAAAACCAAACTATTGTCTACAAACTTTGCATCCTTTGTTCTGATGAAAGACAGAATCAATATGAAGAGAGATTACCTTTTTAAATGTAAATGTAAGATAATAGGTCCAAACAGAGACACCCATTAATCATCCAAGATGATTAATATGCCAAATATGCCAAACCACGTGCATCAGAGCGCAAGATGTTTGACTGTAAGCATGTGAGTATGAAGGCTTTCCTGTAAGTTCAATACTGTGTTCCCAGTGCCTAGCGCAGCGTGCTTCATACATACTTATTGAGTATGTAGAATGAAGATAGTTCCTCATGATGGGTATTCATGTTAAGTGCAGGAGGAAGCCACAGGTTTATGGCATTTCCATAGACAAATAAATGCTAAGTGATGAAACCTACAGTGCTGTGGGTGTAGAGAGGAGGAACAAGTAGCCCAAACTGGATTTCTGGAATGGCTTTGTGGAATCCACATTGGGAAAAGCAAACATAAACAAAACAGAAGGGACAATGTGGAAGATACCAGTCGGAAAACATAGCCTCGGCAGACATTGAGATTCACTCATTCAAGGAATCTTTGCACAGCAGTTCCATGGTTTAGATGCCCATACAGATGACGTGGGCTGAAGATGATCAAGGCAGAACATCATCTCCATCATCACAGATTTTCTATTCTAGTGAGGGGGACAGGGGATTAAAGAAACCAATCTCCCTTAAGTATAGAGCAGTATTGATGAAGGAGAAATGAAGATGATAAAGAGGAAATAAAGCCGAGTGTGTGCAATGGAGTGTGATGGGGAACTTGGTGTCCTAGTTTACGCAGCGCTGTCATTTTCTTGTTGGAGTCAGAGAGTAGCCCTATGGATGTAGGGTGGAAGAGCTTTCAAGGCAGGTGGAACAGCATGTGACAAAGCCACAAGCAAGGGCAGAGGGGGTCAGGGAGTGAAGGGACAAGGCAATGAGGTGAAACCTGAGAAGGGAAGAGCTGGGGGTAGCACCTTAGGGCCCATCGTAAAGAATCCGGATTGTGCTTGAGCAAAGTGGGAAAGCGACAGATAAAATATGTGATAGGACTGACACTTTAAAAGTACTGTTCAGGCTTCTTGGGAAAGAATAGGCTACAGAGAACAAGGGTAGAAGCAGGGACACAATTAGGAGATTGTCACAATAATTCAGATGTGAGATGGTGCCTCTCTGGAGTAGACTGCCGCAAAAATTGTGCAAAGTGGTGAGATTCTAGCTAGATTCCACAGATAGAGCTGAAAGGACTTCCTGATGAATTCAATACAGTGGTATGAAAAGAAGAGACATTTCAGGGATAATTCCAAGGAGAGAGCAAACATGTGTGGCATGAGGAAATGCAAGAAAGCTGTTATTTGTAAAACAAGGGGTAAGGCAGAGTGGTGCTGATATTATGCTGGAAAAATGAGTAGAGATACATCACTGAGGGCCTTATGTGCACCAAACATATGTATAAGAATCACTTTGCTCTACATCTGAAATGGGGACTCACTGAAAGGCTTTCAGCAAGGGAATGGTGTTCTGGGCAAAGAGTGATTTTCAGAGCATCTCTTTGGTATTAGTGTGTTGGTGGAATTCAGAAATCAGAAATTAGTAAAATCAGAAGTAAAGAAGCTAGTTAGAAGGCTATCATAGTGGTCTAGTGAAAGGTGATGAGACTTAACTTGAACAAAAGTTATGAATATGTTGAGAAAGGAATGGATTTGGGCAAATAATGGGGAGATATAAAACTGGAAGTACCTGTTAATCAGTTGGATGTGAGGCAAGAGAAGAATCTAAACTGACTCCTAGATTTGGGCCTGGGTGACTGAAAGTATACTATGAATAATCAATCACGTTAGAATAAACAAGAAACCCAGGAGGAGTATGGGGTTAGGCCTGTGGAGGAGAGAGAAAAGTTCAGTTTAGGCTGTAATGTTTACATTTCCCAGCTACTTCAAAGTGGACACACACCACTATATATAAAATGAATAAACAACTAAGACCTACCGTATAGTACAGAGAATTCTACCCAATACTCTGTGATGACCTATGTGGGAAAAGAATCCAAAAAAAGAATGGATGTATGTGTATTTATAATGGATTAGCTTTGGTGTACACCTGAAACTAACACAACATTGTAAATCAACTATACTCCAATAAAAATTATGAAAAGCAAAATTCTCATAGTAACCTATAATGAGAAAGAATCTGAAAAGGAATATATATGTGTATATATGCATATGCATGTCTGTGAGTTACCTTGCTGTACATCTGAAGCACTGTAAATCAACGATGCTTCAATAACAGTAAACACACAAATAAATACTTTTTTAAATTAAAAAAATGGACAAACCAAGAAGGAAGTGAGTATTGATGTACTAAAGTTCAGGGGAGAGCTCTGGGCTGGTGTCAAAGCAATGGGGAAGGAGGAGGGATCTAAGACTTACAGAGAGCACTGCAAGATTTAGTCTGTTGGCTTCCATGTAACAAGTGACAATTACCAGTAATCGCTTTTTGAAGAGTTTATAATTATTACAGGCCGAATGAACATTCCAGAAAGAGTCCAATATAAAAGTATTCCATCTATCTAGAACAACCTAGAGTTGGGTTATAAAGACAGATGACCTTAACCAGTGCATGCATGCATGCTGAGTCATTTCAGTCATGTCTGACTCTTTGCGACCCTATGGACTGTAGCTCACCAGGCTCCTCTGTCTCATGGGATTCTCCAGGCAGCAATACTGGAGTGGGTTGCCATGCCCTCCTCCAGGGGATCTTCTGGACCTGGGGATTGAATCTGTGTCTCTTATGTCTCCTGCGTTGGTAGGCGTGTTCTATACCACTAGCATCACCTGGGAAGTCCAGCCAGGGAAGGAGCACCTCCAGGAGTCCACCAGACATCTTGTAGGGATAAATGTCTCTGTCCCTGGAGCTTGACTTCTAAGCAGGTTAGGAGAGAAGAGGGGCAGAGGACACCCTGCGCTGGGAGAAGCGCTGGAGATGCAATAGCTCTTTCCACGCCTGGCTTCTGTGTCGGTGATGCTATCTGAGCCCTGTTACGGCGTGCTGCATACAACTCTTATATGTTGACCCTAGACGTGATTACCACACACGTCAACTTTGCTCTCAGCCACTCAGACAGCTCTCCCGTGTTGACACTGACAAGCGTCTGTGGCCACCAGTAAGAGTCACAGTGAACATATTCTACAACTGGAAATAGTGATTTTCAAGTTTTCATCAAACGGTGAGTGATAACCTGGGCCGTGTGTAGAAGAGAAAAAATAGAGGTCAAACTGAGATCTGGGGAATCCCACTACTTGAGAGCCTAGGAGAACAGGAAGAACTTACGAAGGAGACTCAGATGGAATGATCAGAAGAAGAAAATGGGGAGAGGAGGACACGGCCCCCAGGGCATGACAGGGCTGCCCCTCCCTGCCCCTCCAGGCCCTTCCAGCACCTTCCCTCAAGTGGCCTCAGCCTAAGACACGTGGTCTTCTTTCTATGAGGCTTGGTTCATTTTGTCTCCCGCCTTTGCACGTGCTATTCACTCTCCTCTCAGATATTTGGAAGTCTGATCCATTCAAATCATTGTCTCCATTCATAAGTCACCTCTTCAGAGAAGTCTTTCCCGATAATCCTAAATAAGCGTGCACACCTTGCAAGCTGATGTTCTGTCATTCGTGTGTTTCTTCCAGGTGTTCTTCTTCCCTGCAATGGAATGTTGAGTTTGTGAGAGCTAGAGCCTTGCCTTGTCCTGCTTTGTTCACGTAAGTATTCCAGGGTGTAGGATGGTACCTGCCGTGGTGGTCAGTAATTATTTACTGAGTGTTCAACGCTTCGAGTCAAGGAGCAAAGTGCAAAGAGAGTTTTAATAAGAGTCAATGGGCAACAATGTCAAATACAGGAGAAAGAGCTAAAATAAAGAGGCATCCATTGGATTTGACTCAATCTCTGTCCTTAGCAGCTTTTGTTACAGCACAAAGCGCAGACCTTGGAAATGTACAAGGCATTTAAAAGCAGCATATTATAATACGATGTAAATGGTACAAGAGTGTGGAGCATCAAATAAGTGACTTTATAAATACTTTTTCATTTACTCCCAGCATAAAAGCTCAGAGGTTTACTCTGCTCCGATCCTAAGCCACCCACTCACTGCTCTGGGAACAGGGCAAGTGGTGCTTTTATTGAGCCTGGTTTGAAGCTATGCCTTTGATGCCTGTTGGCTTGCAAATATTTCAGTCATGTCTGTTTTCAAGGGAGTGAAGTGTGACTGGTTCAGCTTTTATTGCTCTAAGGTTAGGCAGTGACTCTTGATCATACTTGTCGGTTGCAAAATTTCGATCAGCTTCATTTTCAGAGATCACTCACAGAATTTTGTGATCATCCATATGAAAGGGAAGTTTTCACATTAGAAACAGTTACCTGAAGATTATGATTCAGCTAAATAATAGGTTTTGATCGCCTAAATATGTCAGTGTTTTAAAGAGTTTAATGGATATCACATCTGCCTTGATAAATTATTTAATGTTAAAGATCTCACATTATGGGTGACTACTCATGGCAGGGACAGGGGCAGGCAAAATCTGGTCCTTCATGTCATCTGCCCAGGTAGGCACTTTTGAGGACATCCATTGCCTTATCCCTTGTGGATATCCATTGTCTTATGGAGAAGGAAATGGCAACCCACTCCAGTATTCTTGCTTGGAAAATCCCTTGGATGGAGGAGCCTGGTAGGCAGAGTCGGACACGACTGAGCGACTTCACTATTGTCTTATCCCGTCCGCGGTGATCTCTGTCCACAGGGTCTACACTCCTTGCCATATCTGGAGCTCATGTTGGCCCGGTTGCATCACCATGGAGACGTGCCTTCTTCCGCTGTGCACAATCATGGGCCTGCTGGTTCTCCTAATGCCTCTGAGCCCCAGTTGGCCAAAGTCAATCATCTTCCTTCTCCTCCGCCACACGGCAAAGTGGGAAATTCTGACATTGTCTAAAGTTTTACTGGCCTCAGTGGATGCAGCGGTCACTCTCAGCATTTGCTGCCTCCTTTGATTGGGTCAACCTAGATTTCATCAACTTCTCAGGGGTTTTGTCCTCTGCTTTAGACTTACCCCAGGAGCATGCGTGGTGACCCTCCCTTGGGAGGACATCTATTGCCTCCATTGCATTCTCTTTGCTCCTACTTCTGTGACATTCAGGGAATTTTGTTTCCTAAATTGGCCTTAAGTGAAAGTGATATGAAAGTGTTAGTCGCTCAGTCGTGTCTGACTCTTTGTGAGCCCCTGGACGGTAGTCTGCCAGACTCCTCTGTCCATGGGCTTCTCCAGGTGAGAATATTGGAAGGGGCAGCCATTCCCTTCTCCAGGGGATCTTCCCGACCCAGGGATCAAACCTGGGTCTCCTGCGTTGCAGGCAGGCTCTTTGCTGCCTGAGCTACCAGACAAGCCTTAAAGACTTAGGGAAAGCTGTGTGCTTGTCATGATGCTTTATCCTCAGTCTTTGGCTAGACTGTAGCTCCTTACTATTCCTCTCCTTCATTGTTGAGGTGTTTGAACTCAAGAGGTGAGAAGCCACGCCTTCTTCCTTTCTAAAACAGCTAGATGAGAAGAGCATAGCTGACCCAACAGCGGGCAAGCCAGGGACCATGGTGCGAGACCACTCGGGGTGTGTGGGAGCGGTCAGACTGGCTAATATTTTAACGTTATTATTCCATCATTCAGTGAAATGTCAGCCTTTTATTTAGAAACAAGAGTTCTGAGTTGTCAAGTCGTGTAATTTCCCCTTTCACTGCTTCATGCTCTCCGTGACTTAACAGAAAGGTTAGTGAGAATTCAGAGGGAAAATTAAGGTAGTCAAGTAGCAGAATAGATATGAGAGAAAGCTAAATTCTTGGGGTTTTCTCCGATTCTGTTACTGGGCATTCTCTGTGTCCTTGATATGTGAGTAGCTGCCGTACTAATCTAACCTATCACCCACACCCCCCGAAGAAGTGATACAGGAGTACGTAAAGGAAGTAAGAGGCCTTGCTTGGTGATCATTTGTCCCACCCTCTCCTGGCCTACCCTCTCTTCCAAAGCTCTGAAATATCAACCCTTAATACACACACACACGTACACGTGTACACACACACGTCAACCAGGCACACGTATGCTGGAGAGCTGTTTGCATTAACAAAGTACTCTTTTAAAGTACACAGGCAATTCTTTACACAGTAGCAGTTTGTTTCCAGAGGAGTTTGGATTTGGATGTTGAAGGGAAGAAGAAGATCAGAGGGAAAAAAAAATAGAGGTTCAAATTAATGGGGATCTGATATCTCCTCACCTGAGTCCACCTTCCCATCACCTCCTTCTTTGTCTTTAGTGTGAGACCTCGGTTATCGCGTACTTGAAAAGCTCTGGACGCTGAGCTGGAGACAGCTTGGAGAGTTGGAGATGGGAGGGGGTTAAAGAAAGAGAGAAATTTGAGGATGATGAGGAATTGGAGGACAATGAGGACCTGGAGAATGATTGAGAGCTGGGGGCAGTGGAGGCTGTCTTCAGAGGATGACGTGTTCCTCCAGAGAAGTCATAGTAACCACGGAGAAGACCTCAGACCCTAGAGAGTCCGTGTTTAAATGAGTTTAGCCTCTGAATCTGAAGTTGGTGACACTTGCGAGTCACAGGAGAAGCCTCTCAGCTTTTAGAATAAATTAGTCAAGTAATTCCCAGGTTGCTTATGTCTTTAGTTCTGAGGTGTCGTTTTTTTTGTGGTTTAATCATGGCATGTTGCTTTGTCATGCACTCAAATCATCTTTGGAATCTGTGTTTTGTGTTCTTGATAATAAGCTCCTTGAAGTCAGCAGCTGTAGTATTTACAACATGTCCTATGGCATTTGGTTCACAAAAAGCACTTAGGGTGTGTGAATTCATTCTTTCCACTGATGTTTACTTGATTTTATTCTCCGAGTTATTTCTAATGTGTTTGCTTCGTCTCACTGAGTAGATTGTGAGTTTCCTGAAGGCAGGGACCAGATCTTCAACTTTCTTATCGTGCCTAGTAGAGAGACATGCCCAAAGAGGGAGCTCCCTGAATACTTGTTAATGGACTGAGTGATTGACTAGAAATTTCCCTGAGGTCCTGATTCTCGGAAGTGAAATTTTCAGCTTGCCTCATAAAACAAATGAACAAAAACTGTGTGTGAAATGGTAAAGCATCTCCAGATTTCTTAATGGTTCTGATAATTTCATTGACAAGGATCTTGCCTTCATCACACTTGTTTGGCTGCTGGTAACTGAAGCTTTGTTTATATTGGCTTTTACAAACTGAATGAATGAATTTAGTAAAATTAAATTTATTTACTCATGTAACTGACAAACCCAGGATCTTGTTGATTTGATCCATATCTCAGGAACCAATCATGTCAACCATACCAGTTCTGTCTCCGTGGCTGTTCCCTGCTTTCCTCTGCAATACCCTTACATTAACACGGATTTTTCACTCACAGGGGTCCTGGTGGATCCTTCTTATCCCTCTAGGAAAGGCTCAGGGCTGACATCCTATTGTTGTAATAGTCTGACCAGGGTCATTGTCCAGGACCTGAATGTGATATTGGAATTATCCAGCTCTGGGTCATGTGCTCATCCTAAGACCAGTGATGCGCTCAGCTAGACTCAGACTGACTCTAGGGGAGGAATCTTTCCCCTCAAAATTAGAGCACTGTTTTCAAAAGGAGAATGAATGCTGTACATGCAAAAGCTATAGCTCTCTACAAGAGATTCTCTTTTTAGTTTTTCCCAAATGGAGCCTATTTTCTATTCCTCAAATCAATCAACCTATCTTTCATGACACAATATTGAGCCAATATCATTATAGGCAAAACACCAATAAACAAACAAAAAAACAAACAACTCTTCCTTACCTTGGATGTTGGAAGTTGCATGTATGTTTTCTCCTGGACCTTTTGAGAAACTGGAAATAACTCCTTGGACCTTCAGTCCTGTCGCTACGACTCCTGTCATTTTAGGAGACTGGGTTGGACCAGTTGCTAAAGTTCATTTTAATACAGAGTTTTTCAGATCTAACGGTACATCCCCAGGGCTTATTATGGAGTCCTGATTGTTCTCCAGTGCTCATGTTCGGAGGTTCTTACTTACTGAGCTTGGTGAAGGAGCCAGCCGTTGGAGGGATGTTTGCTTGTTTTTGCAAACACCCTAGTGAGTTTACGTGCAGCCAGAACTGGGGGCCTTTGCAAATCTTCCTCTTCCTGCAGTGACTTTAAGAGGCTCTGTAAATCAGAACCCACGAACAGTGAACACAGTTGTA
The DNA here is from genome assembly GCF_023699985.2 of Odocoileus virginianus. Classification (NCBI taxonomy): domain Eukaryota; kingdom Metazoa; phylum Chordata; class Mammalia; order Artiodactyla; family Cervidae; genus Odocoileus; species Odocoileus virginianus. The sequence goes on from NC_069677.1 coordinate 92,086,128, forward strand.
CCTGACACAGTTGTAGCGTGCAACCACAGACAGCTGCGCCACTCACGCCAGGGGTGCGTTTCCCTCGGTCCATCACACCTCTGCAGGAACCAGCAAATGCAACCGTAATCACCACAGAGAAGTTCACAGAAAGGTTGACACCAGAGATGTGTTTTTCCTTTTGCTTATGTGCTAATTTTCTTTTCACATTAATAAACAGTGACTGGTTTACATTTTTGGCAGAGTTCTGCTTCCAAGTTAATGTGCATTGTGAATGCCAGGGAAGCAAAGTTTTCCCCAGAACTTCAGCATTGTTTGTGGTTTAGAGGCCACTCATAATGGCTTAAAGAGTTTAGCTGGAGTTTTGAGCTTGCATTTTCTTCTTCTTCTTCTTTTTTTTTTTTACTTTTTCTGCGGAGCGCTATTAGTTTTTCTTATTTCATTAAATATGCTTCTCTAAGAAGCTACAGGCTGTACCATGAGCAATCTTGCCAGCTGATTTAATCTGTATGTGTCAATATTTTCAAGAAATTTAGGAAGAAATGAATAATGAAGTAAAACTTATCAGCAGTGGTACTGAAAAAGGGCAAGTCACGGACTGCAGAATCCACAGAAAATTTATAAAACCATCAGATACTTGTGATATCTAAACTTGGAAGTCTCACTAGTGTATCATGAGGACAGATTTCTGCCCTGGTGTGATGAGAATGTTTGATGTGGCTATAGCTCCAGTAAATGTAGGATCTGGGGTCTTGGAAAGATTGGATATAAAATATCCATTCCATTATATCCACAAATCATCAAAATACGTGGAAATTCCATTATTTTGGCAAAGAACCAATATATCTCAAATTGTTTGCCTTCCAACTGCCTCTAAGGTATCTGATTTGGGGTTTGGAAAGCCAGAATAACACAAAGAAGACCAACTAGGACTTGCAGAGAAGGTTGATAGTAAAGTTCAAGAGTGATCTACGTTCACTTCAGGAAGACAACAGAACTGTTTTATTATAGACGGTGAAAAGATGATAGGAAATCGAAAGTCTACAGTACATGAAACTATCTTTGAATTTTCTCAGTCTGATGGTTCAAACTCCGTACTTTGGCACAGTTAATGCTCTAATTGACGCCATAAAGCTTGCTGTTCTTCAACCACTAAGTAGTGTCTGATTCTTTGCATCCCCATGGACGGCAGCATGCTAACCTTCCCTGTCCCCATAAAGCTTGACTTCAGTTAAAGTGGAATTTGACTTTTGAAACTGACACACAGACTTAAAGATAACTGAAGAATTTGCTGATTGTTTCTGGCCTGACTTTGTATTCCTTTTGACGAAAGGGGCTTCCCCTGTGCCTCAGCTGGTAAAGAATCTGCCTGCAACGTGGGACACCTGGGTTCGGAAGACCAGGATTCTTCCCTGGGTTGGGAAGATCCCCTGGAGAAGGGAAGGGCTACCCACTCCAGTATTCTTGCCTGGAGAATTCCATGGACTGTGTAGTTCATGGAGTCGCAAAGAGTTGAACACGACTGAGCGACTTTCACTCACTCACTTTCACTTTGACCAAAGACATTACAAGATTTACATGTAAGAAGGAGAGGCAGTATGATCTCTAAAATAATGTATGAGTATTCAAATAGAGTAAAGTATGAATATGATGTTAAATGTAAGAGGTGTGTTTCAGAAGTGATATCCCAAAATAAATTATTAGGCCAATATTAATTATTTCTTTTCTGATGTAAAGAGTATTTGATATTTAGTGACACGTGTACAGTAAGCCCACCATGGAAATTAGCAAAATCTGAGGACATAATGAGATAGAGAACAAATATGAACATTGATTAAATCTCAGGCCTGACTCAAGGGATGGATCTGCCACTTATTTAAGATGCCAATGTGAGATGAATCATACCAGCAGGAAACACAGTGTGTGAGAGTTCCAGGTGCTCCACACCCTGACCAACATTTGGTATTGTCAGTCTTTGTAATTTTAGACGTTCTGGTAGAAGTAGAATGGCATCTTATCATGGCTTTAATTTGCATTTCCCTGATGACTAATGATATCGAACATTTATTCATGTGCTTTTTTTTTTGCCATCTGTTTATCTTCTTTATAGAAATGTCTGTTCAAATCTCTTGCCCATGTTTTCATTGGGTGTTTGAGTTCCTATCATTGCGTTGTGAGTTATTTATACATTCCGATGCAAGTCCCTTCTCACATATATGTATTGTAAACATTGTCTCCCAGTCTGTTGTTTGCCTTTTCATTTCCTTAGTGCCGCCTTTAGAAGAGCAGAAAATTTTAATTTTGATGAAGTCTTACATATAAGCAACTCTATTTTATATTTTGTGCTTTCTGTGTCTTATCTCGTATTTTTTGCACATTCTAAGATTGAAGAGATTGTCTTCTAGAAGATTTACAAGTAAAACCACATGGAAGATTGGTTTAACTTTTATGAAATTACACATACACTTACCAGGAATACCCTTACTACAGCCCAGGAATTCCTGGTGGATATTTACCCAAGAGAAATGAAAACATGTTCATAGAAAGATCTGAACACAAATGTCTACAGTATCCCTAAATTGAAACAACTCAAATGACCACCAAAGGGTGAATGGATAAAAAGTTGTGGTATATACATACATGTGGTTTATGTATACACAGCAATAAAAAGGAGTTACTATTGATACATGCAGCAGGATGGATTAATCTTGAAACATTATGCAGAGCCCAAAGAGACAGAAACAAAAAAATGCAAACATTTATGTGAAATTCTGGAATTAAGCCATAGTGATAGAAAACCAATCAGTGGTTGCTTCTTGGAGTAAGAAAGGATGTGTCTGAGAATATGCATGAGGGAGCTTTTTGGAGTAGTGATGGAAATGATCTATATCTTGACTGTGGTGTGGTTATATGGGTGTATGTGCTTGTCAAAATGCATCAACTGTCCGTACTTTATTGTGCTTTAAGGTATGTAAAATCAAAAGCATTTGCTCAAAGATGGTAAAAAGAATACCATAGAGTTAGCCAATAATAATAATATACTTAGTGGAAACACACATTGACTAATTTTTACGATGTGATAATCATTGGTAGAAATTCCAACTGTTAAACCTCCAGATCATGACATTATCATTTATATTTTAACATATGACATTTTATTTAATAGGAATTTGAAAAATACAGAAAAGTTAAAAGAACCAAAAGAAATGGCTTATTGTCTCAACGCTTAAATCCAACCTTTCTTCTATACTTTGTGCTTTTCGTTGTTGTTTAGTCACTAAGTTATGTCCAACACTTTTGTAACCCTGTGGGCTGTATCCCAACAGTCTCCTCTGTCCATGGAATTTTCTGGGTAAGAATACTGGAGTGGGTTGCCATTTCTTTCTCCAGGAGATCGTCCAGACCCAGGGATCAAACCCAGATCTCCCATATTGCAGGCTGATCCTTTACCTCTGAGCCGCCAGGGAAGCCCTTTAGAATACTAGAGTGAGTTGCCATTTTCTTCTCCAGGGGATCTTTCCGACCCAGGGGTTGAACCTGCACCTCCTGCATTGGCAGGAAGATTTTTCACCCCTGAGCCACCTGGGAAAGCCCTTCTTTTTCATACTTGTAATCATATTTTTTAACACTTAACACATTGAACAGATAACTGCTTTTGTCCTAAAAGAATTTTCCCAAATAGTTTTACAGTTTTTATAAATGTGATTTTAAAAGTTACATACTATTCAGAGAAATTGACATTATGAATTACTTGAAGATGTCTACTTTTGAACAGTTCGGTTTCTTGTTTACTTTTGAATTTTTCCTTATCTAAGGTTATGATGATGAACATATAACATTTTCCCCACTTAGAATTATTTACTTGGTATAGATTCCCAAACATCTTGATCAAAGGGTAGTGCAGTCACCATTATTACTTGAAACCAAAAGATTGAAACTTGCCTGTTCTGTGTGGCTTTTCTCTTAGGTTTCCATTCCAGAAGATCTTTTCTTCTTTCACTTTCTGATGAATTATTGTTTTTCAAAGCAGGGAGCTAAGGAGAAAGAGGATTTTCACCTACTCTTCTGCATCTACTGCGTTGCCTGAATTAGCCTCATCTATCTGTCAAAGTGCCCAGAAACCATGATGATAGGAGCTGTGGAAATAGATATCTAGCATATGGGAACCTGCTTATAATTTCTTGCTCACAGCATTTATCCCACATACAGCATTTATCTTTAAAAGAGCAAGACTAATGAACCCGTATGTATTGTTTTCTACTTATAGCACATCCTCATTTGAAATACATCCCATGGAAAATAAAGCTCTGCTAATGAGTAAGGAATTGCAATGTTTTATAGTGAGTAGAATCATAATGCCTTGGTATAATTCTTGCTTTTGCCACTGACCTTATTGGGTCATTTTTTTTTTTTTAAAATCAGAGAGACCATTTATTGTCTGTAAAATGCTTTGATCATTTCTGATCTAGAATACTATGTAACTACATCATTTAATAAAAATTATCTTGCTTCAAGAAAATTGGGATTGGTCAAACCAATTACCGAGGAGGCATCCATTTGGGGAAGTTATTTTTGCCTTGACAAAGGATTCATAAAGAGTATTCGCAGAAATAGTGCATTACAACTGCGGCTTGAATAACAAAAATTCAAATGATGATCAGCTTCTTCAGGAAGGCATCTGTCACTAAACGTTAGACAGTGTAGAAGAGTGGTTAGGCTCTGTCTTTTAAAAGCCGTGTGTTTGGGGGCAAGTTACATGGCCTATCCAAGTCTTAAAGATCCAAGTCTTACAAAAGATGAGTATTTTGTAAAATGAGCAAAGGGAGAACTTGCTCATAAATTGCTATGAAGTTCCAGTGAGATGATGCATGCAAACTGCACACCTCATCCGTGGCACACCTCCCCCACAGCGCCTACTCAATGATGCTTGTAATTGTGGCGACGCTCATAGAAAAAGCAGAACCTGGGAACTGTCCCCTTCTTCCTTCTTCTTTGAAGTTGCATCACTGGACCTCTGTCTCCACCCTCTATTCTCCTCTCACTTTCAAGTCCTGACACTCCCCACGGGAGGGAAACCACCCAAGAGACACAAACTCTCTGATAAATGTCCTCTTCACCACTTGGACAGACCTTGGACTGTCCTCTGAAGACCTGACTCCTCAGCAGTCCTCTATCTTGGAGGAGTTTCCTCCCCCTTCTCAGGACCAGAAAGAGATGGAATTGTCCTCCATTGCACCTGGCTGCTTTTAGACTAGGGGTCCCCTCCCTCCTCGGCACCGCTGGAGTTTTGAGGCTCAGTTCTTGAAAACAGACCATCATCTCCTTCTTATGACTGATGTTAACAGACTTCCTCCTAGCCACTTCTCTTCTTTCATTAAACTCAATTGTAGCTTCAGGATCTTCATTTCCTTATATACTCTTTTCATCATTCTTGGGAACCTGGCTTTTCAAGTCCTCTCCTTCTTTTTGAAGTGAGCTTGTTCTTTCCACCCACTGTAGAATCTCAGATGCATATCTCCCTTTCTTGGACCACAAGATCACATCATTATGGTATTTTCTACTCCATGACATTCAATCCATTGATCTCATTGCCTAACTCAAAATCCTTGAGCTTATGTCTGCTACCTGCAATTATACAGTGGAAGTGACAAATAGACTCAAGGGATTAGATCTGATAAGCAGAGTTCCTGAAGAACTATGGGCGGAGGTTCTTGACATTCTACAAGAGGCCCAGTGATCAAGATCATCTCCAAGAAAAAGAAATGCAAAAAGGAAAATGGTTGTCTGAGGGAACCTTTCAAATAGCTGAGAAAAAAGAGAAGCTAAAGGGAAAGGAGAAAAGGAAAGAGACACCCATTTGAATGTAGAGTTCCAAAGAATAGCAAGGAGAGACAGGAAAGCCTTCCTCAGTGATCAATGCAAAGAAACAGAGGAAAACAATAGAATGGGAAAGATTAGAGATTTCTTCAAGAAAATTAGAGATATCAGGGGACATTTCATGCAAAGATGGGCACAATAAAAGACAGAAATCGTATGGAGCTAAGAGAAGCAAAAGATATTAAGAAGAGGTGGCAAGAATACACAGAAGAACTGTACATGAAAGATCTTCATAACCGAGATTACCATGATGGTATAATCACTCACCTAGAGCCAGACATTCTGGAGTGTGAAGTCAAGTGGGCCTTAGAAAGCATCACTACAAACAAAGCTAGTGGAGGTGATGGAATTCCAGTTGAGCTATTTCAAATCCTAAAAGATGATGCTGTGAAAGTGTTGCACTCAATATGCCAGCAAATTTGGAAAACTCAGCAGTGGCCACAGGACTGGAAAAGGGCAGTTTTCATTCCAATCCCAAAGAAAGGCAATGCCAAGAAATGTTCAAACTACCACACAATCGCACTCATCTCACACACTAGAAAAATAATGCTCAAAATTCTCCAAGCCAGGCTTCAACAGTACGTGAACTGTGAACTTCCAGATGTTCAAGCTGGATTTAGAAAAGGCAGAGGAACCAGAGATCACATTGCCAACATCTGCTGGATCACCAAAGAAGCAAGAGAATTAAAAAAAAAAATCTACTTCTGCTTTATTGACTATGCCAAAGACTTTGATGTGTCAGTTCAGTTGCTCAGTCATGTCCAATTCTTTGAAACCCATGGACTTCAGCACGCCAGACCTCCCTGTCCATCATCAACTCCTGGAGTTTACTCAAACTCATGTCCATTGAGTCGGTGATACCATCCAACCATCTCATCCTCTGTGGTTCCCTTCTCCTCCTGCCTTCAATCTTTCCCAGCATCAGGGTCTTTTCAAATGAATCAGTTCTTCACATCAGGTGGCCTAAGTATTGGAATATTCGACTGTGTGAATCATAACAAACTGTGGAAATTTCTTCAGGAGAGGAGAATACCAGACCATCTGACCTGCCTCCTGAGAAATCTGCATACAGGTCAAGAAGCAACAGTTAGAACTGGACATGGAACAACAGACTGGTTTCAAATTGGGAAAGGATTACATCAAGGCTGTATATTGTCACCCTGCTTATTTAATTTATATGCAGAGTACATCATGTGAAATGTCAGGCTGGATGAAGCCCAAGCTGGAATCAAGATTGCCAGGAGAAATATCAATATCCTCAGATATGCAGATGATACCACCCTTATGGCAGAAAGTGAAGAAGAACTAAAGAGCCTCTTGATGACAGTGAAAGAGGAGAGTGAAAAAGTTGGCTTAAAGCTCAACATTCAGGAAACTAAGATCATGGCATCTGGTCACATCACTTCATGGCAAATAGATGGGGCAACAATGGAAACAGTGACAGACTTCATAATTCTTGGGCTCCAAAATCACTGCAGATGGTGACTGCAGCCTTGAAATTAAAAGACGCTTGCTCCTTGGAAGAAAAACTATGACCAACCTAGACAGCATATTAAAAAGCAGAGACATTACTTTGCCAATAAACTATCTAGTCAAACTATGGTTTTACCAGTAGTCATGTATGGATGTGAGAGTTGGACTATTAAGAAAGCTGAGTGCTAAAGAATTGATGATTTTGAACTGTGATGTTGGAGAAGACTCTTGAGAGTCCCTTGGACTGCAAGGAGATCCAACCAGTCCATCCTAAAGGAAGTCAATCCTGAATATACATTGGAAGGACTGATACTGAAGCTGAAACTCCAAAACTTTGGCCACCTGATGTGGAGGGCTGACTCACTGGAAAAGACTCTGATGCCGGGAAAGATTGAAGGCAGGAGGAGAAGGGGATGCTGGATGGCATCACCAACTCAATGGACATGAGTTTGAGTAAACTCCAGCAGTCAGTGATGGACAGGGAGACCTGGTGTGCTGTGGTTCATGGGGTGGCAAAGCGTCAGATATGACTGAGCGACTGAACTGACATGTCTGCCATCACTTCCCATTGCTTCTTGGCTAGATTTGTTCTCCCTTGCAAATGTGCCAACACTCTTGTCCTCTCTCTGTCTGTCACGTGAAGTTTGTAAACTACCAGCCCTGTTTCAATTTTTCTTGCCTTTTCCATATCTGCACGTGAAGGAGCATGACATAGCTGCAGGGGAAAAACTCAAGATATCAGACCTCAATGACTTCTTAATACTTACTGTTCAACAATTCTGCAGTAAAAAGAATAATAAGCACTATTTAAGGATCTATCCTACTCTTACTTCCCCTCCTCTCTTTTCAGCTCATAACCTAGTATTTTTATGTAAGTAGAAACCACAAGATACAGATCTCTGGCTTTTTTCCCCCATGATCAAAATGGGTTATCCAATCCATCTGCAGCAGTGCCCATCCTCCCTTTACTTACTGTTAAAATGAAGTGCATACTCGTCCTTTCAAAGGTTGGTGCCTCTGTATATGCTTCTGAGCTCATCTCCTCTCTCTTTGTTGAGATTTTTGCTCACCTGGCCCTTCTCTGTCTCTCTTGTATCATCAGTCTTTCTCTTCCTGAGTGAATTTTCCCATAATACCAACCTGCCATCTTATCTCCCATGGCCTCATTTCCTCCCCCCTCACCTCTTCATCTACTGCCCCACGTCCATACACATTTTCAGAGCTCAGCTTCCCGAGATTGGTCTGCCAAGGCTACTTCCACACTTTCATTGAATTCATCGTTTAAGAAGCTCTAGAATGGCTCCCACCCCTGCCGCTCCAGTACAATTGCTTCGGCTAAAACCAGCAAGAAGCTTCACGGACCAATTTCAAAGACGGCTTTTCTGTCCTTATCTTTAATGATTACCTAACAGCTTTTCATGGTATCTTGAGTAAAATAGCACCCTGGTTCTCTAAAATTGGCCAAGAGGAAGAACTTTCCATTGGGAGATCCTCCATCTCTTCTCTCACTTTTCCTCTGTTCCTAAGAAGCCACTGTCCTTGGGAAGCCGCATCACAGCACAGCCTCTGCTCCGTCTCTTTCCTCACTCCACATCCAGATGCGGACTCAAGGCTTCTCCTATGATATCTCTCAATATTCCTAATTCAGCTATAGGTGGAAGACTCTTAAGATCTCTCAGCACAGCTGGAACATGTTAAAAAAAAAATAGCTGAAGTAAAAACTTAGGAGTCACAAAGCCCAGAAAATGAACCCAGACAGAGTCTATCAAGCCAACCTTTTGGTCCAGAGGCTTGGCTTGTTCATTTGCAGCTTAGGGCTCCTAGAGTTCTGATTCTTAAGGAGTAGTCTGTGGTCCCCTGGTTGCCCATCAGGATCTCCTTTGGACGTCAGTCATTTCTTTGATCCTTAGAAATGAAAGTTGAACAGCATGCCTATTCATAGCCCTTATTGTTGCAAGTGACCAAGAGCTGGTTAAGCAGAACCTACTGAGTTAAGTATTAGTTAACCCAACTTGGCTGGGTTATACAGTTGGTATTGAGTGATACATATTAGAAGTTGGAACTTATGAATTAAAATGGCTAAATAACTAGATTCTGTCAAGGACTTCATTTGGCACAGAAGTCTGGTGGCCACACATTTGGTAACATGATGAAGCTCCCTCTGATGACATGCATGACCAGATACGTACAGTACCACTGTGAGGTATAGTGGAAGGGAAGCTGGCCTTTGGCTTAGCTCTAGATGGGGGCAGTGCAGACGTGGGAGCCCCACTGCCTCGTTTTTGTCTCATATGGGAGATGTCATCTCAGCAACGCCCTTCAGGAAGCATTCTCTCTCCACGCTGGACAGACAGAGGAAGGGCCTCAGAAGAAACATTTTCAGTTGATATTTGGAGGTTGGACTTGAAAGGCAACTCATATGTTTAGGCGGGGGAACTTTGTTGCCTTGGGCTTGTACTTTAAGAATGTTTGGGTGACTCCTTATGTAGTCATGGGGGAAAGTCTGTCATGCTGAGGCAGATGGGGAACAAGGCAAGGACACACCCCTTTGTTTTGGCGGGTTCCAGAATTTTTGCATTTCTGAGACCAGGAAAATTTCAAAAGTGGGAGGGCAACACAGAAAGACAGCTTTTTATTTTACCAAATTAGGACCCCGAAAAAGCAATATGTAACCTGCTATTAAAAGAGAGGACTGACTATTCATGCAATAAGATGAGGCAGGACACAATCTCAGAATAAATAAAACAAGTATAACTTACCATATATATTGTATGGCATGTAATATTATATATCCTGCATGTTTTTTTAATATATCATGTGAAAGCTCCATCACAGTTTGTTATTCTGCATTTTGCCACACTGCGCACCAATGAAAACCCGCCAGAGCTTTCCTCTGGCATACGGGAACCAGTGCTCCATCAGACAGCTTTACAAAGATTACTAAATTGTGTATTCTTGTTACTATTTTCCTGCTTTTGCCCCATCCTTGAATCCATGGGAAAGTTTGATTTACATAGTCTCATCTCATCTCAGTTTAAAAAAAAAACATTGAATCTATCTGCAGGGCCAACGGACTCTCTGAATCCAGGGCAGTGTCGTTACTATGCTAGCAATCTCCAGGAAAATGTGAGCTTCAGGAAAGAGGATTTGGGGTAAAGGCCCAGATGGTCCTCACATTTGAGGTCTCAGCCTGCGTTATCTACTGGACGTTTGAGTTTCAGTTTCCTCTTGGGCACTGGGGGTTTCTCCAAGAGAACTTCCTCATGTTTCTGGAACTGCCTTTTGGAGTTCTTGAAAGAATGAAAGGAGAATGTCAGACATCCTAGTCTGTTCTTACACCCGAAAACACGGAAAGGAGTTCCCGAAACGTCTCAGCGTCTCTGCATTTCCTCCCGGGGAGAGATGCCAGTGTGGGCAAGTAGAACTGGTCCAGCTGGGGAGGGGGGCAGAGGGCCCCTCCTTGGCACCGAGCCCTTGGCACTGCTCAGCCCCCTCCCCGAGTCCCTGGGACCTGCCTGGTGAGGTGACAACAGCTGGCCTGCAATCAACCGGGTGGAAAGTCAGCAGAAGTTGCCCTGGGGAGGATCTGGCTTGTTGGAGGGGAGCGGTTGAGAAGGTGGTCATGGCAAAAGTGGCCCAGGAAAGGACCGAAGCCAGGATCGGGGCTGCAGCTGCTCGGCGGGGCCGCATCAGGCAGCCTGCAGGCTTGTGAGGCAAGCGTGGGGGTCCCCGGTCTCAGAAGGGGCGGCTCTTTGTCTAGTTGTTAGTGAAAGTCGCTCAGTCGTGTCTGACTCTTTGTGACCCCACGGAATTCATGGAACTTCCCAGGCCAGAATACTGGAGTGGGTAGCCTCTCCCTTCTCCAGGGGATCTTCCCAACCCAGGGATCGAACCCAGGTCTCCCGCATTGCAGGCGGATTCTTTACCAGCGGAGGCAGCAGGGAAGCCCTGTTCTAGATCACTGGGCCGTTGAGCAGGGCCTCCCGGGCGTGTGCCCCTGTCGGTCTGAGGGCGCTGGGGGGAGGCTGCTCCTAAAAGTCCTTTGCCCTGGGTTCTTTCCAGACCAGCTCAGGGGGACTCTGTGAAGCAAACCCTTCTCACAGGTCTCTGTCCAGAGGCAGCATGTAAGAGTCTATTGAGATGAATAGTGTGAAATTAGGCAAACCAATGAGTAAAAAGGCGAGAAAAACATAAAAGGAGAGAAGGCCAGTGAGGCGCTGGGGATTAGGAGTAATCTGTGGACTGGGCGTGCTGTTTCTGCCCCGCGGTGCCACGTGGTCTGATCAGCCTGAGTACATGTGGTTTTGGTTTTGCACTGCGGAGGCGTCTAACTGCATCATATGAGGTGGACTGGAACTTCAAGGGCATCCAGTGACATGTTTGTTTCGTCACCAGCCTGCCCACTCCTGCATTTATCAGCAAACCATGTGTGCGTGTGTGTATACATATATATATATGTATATATATATATGTATATTTTTAACTTCACAGTATGGTGTCTGATTTATAATTTCCCAAGGGCAATATTTTTTTACAGCGACTGGCAGGATTTTTTGTTCTTCATTAGGCCTTTTATTAACCCACTGCCAGAGCTCGGTATCTAACCACTCCCAGTGTTTCAGTGATCATATTATCAGTAATAGCATATTTCCTCTGGGAGACATGAATGCAGTCTATTGCAGGTGGAAGGCTGGCAGGAGGCGGGCACAGAGCTGGGGAGTGTTCACATCTCTGTTCCTGCTCTGCCTTCAGACTCTCCCACTGAACTTGCAGATGTTGCTGACGAGAGACTTTGACGCGTCCTTAACTTCATTTTTATGCAGGAGAGCAGCAACTTGATTTGTTCAGAAAGTTTTCTAAAACGGTGACATCCGGCTCTATAAAAAGCAGCCCTGACCACACGTTTGGGGGTGCAGATTCCTGAGGTTTCCTTCAGACGTTTGTCTTTCCCTCCCAGTTAAAGTCTAGCGAGTTAACGGACATGGACCAGCTTGAAAAGAGAGCCATACGGTGCGCAGGGGGTGGTTCCTTCCTGTCTGGCTGAAGAGCTCAGATGAAAGGAAGTACGGAAGCCTAAAACTTAATTATTATCATCACCGCCCTTCCATTTAGAGAGCAAGAAACGGTCGCGATTACAGGGCTAGCAAGATACTTAGGAGAGGTCTTCTGGTCTCTTCCCTAACCTTCCATCAGAACCGCCTGTCAAAATGCCTCATTCAGAAAAGAAAACACTTGGTTTCTAAAAGATTTGCAGGGGAGGAAGTTCTAAAGTTTCCTTGGTATCCCATTTAAGCTCCCAGCAACATCATCTTTTTATCTTCAGTGTGAATATTTACTAGCAGAATGTACCTGAACAAGTCACTTAATCTCTTGGAACCTCATTTGTCAAATTTGAATTCTGATAATAATCTGTGGAATTCATTTCATTGTTGTGAAGATCACACCGAACAATCCACTTAAAAGGAATTTTCAAATGGTGAAGCATTGCACAGTGATAAGCTCCTGTGATATTAAACATAATTCCTGTTCATGTAGCACCTCTCAAAATAAAATACAATCAACAAAGTACATCAGATACCTTGGTAGGGATGGAAAACCATTGGCCTTCTCCTCATTTCTATTACCTTCTCCTGCACAATACAACAGAGAGAGTCAAAAACATACCTTCTGTCATTAAACTTAAAATATTGATGTCCCTACATTTGGACATTCTTTGAATTCCTTGACACTAATTTCCATGTCATCTCAACTGTATCCCAAATTAACAAGGCTATAATAGCCTTACCCCACTACCCTTCCTGTGCTCTGAATCCTTTTTAGGAAGACTTTTATCTCACTGAGCTAGCCTGAAAAGTGGGCTGAGAAGAATCTGACTGAGTATCTGGTGCCTTCCACTAATAATAGATTTCATCCTCTATATACTTTTATTCTATTTAGGTTTTTCTTATTGAGGTACTACCCACACACATAAAAATCAATCAAAATTGAAGTCTATTGGGTTTGGATAGTATTTGTCTACAATTGTTTTCCCCTTAACAGGTTGCCCAATGTATCTGGGCAGAGGCGAAGCATCTGTGGTATGGGCAAGGCTCTCAGATGTATTCAGAAGATCGATACTTAAGAAAGAAGATCGATACTTAAGAAAGAATCTCTTGATGTTAAAATACTCAATAAAAAGAACAAGAAAGCAGACAGACAGGAAACAGGACAGGAAATATCCCCCCTGGTTTTGGGTGAGATGTGGTTTAAGACGGAATTACTCTGCACAGTCACAACCTCATTTGTTTGTTGTAAGGATTCAATGAGATAAATGGAATGGTCATGTAAACATCACCAACTCTCCACTTTCCTCTGAATGGACATTGAAGTAAGCTGCTGGAACTGGCCAATAAATCTGTTTTGTCTGACTAATATCTCCTAAGGCTTCATGACATCTAGTTTGGGCAAATTTGGTGCAATGAAGCCAAAGAGAAAATGGAATCTTCAGAGTCCACCTTGACACCCAGTGGACATCTTCCTCATAAATGGAGAGAAGCTACAAGTCCCTTCTACTGGACTAATTGAAGCTGACCATCATAAAAGGAACACACTGACTTAACAGCGCTTCTGAAAAGATTCTTTCTCTCTTCTGAAAGGCAACTGTGTCATCAGATCTTTGACCTTGTGAGAAAAGCATGGCTCTTGTTTTGAAGGAGAAACAGAGAGCTTCCCAGAGAGGTCTGATAACAGTGCTTGTTATCCATGTATGACCTTTGCAGCACATTCTTTGTGCCAGACGTTCTGTGCATCAGGTATCATCTCATTCAATTCTCAGAGCAAACGTACGTGGTGGGTACCACTATCATTCTCCTTTTCACAGGCTCAGAGGGCTGAATAACTTGTTCCGGGCGATGAGGCCAGCAACCGGTGAGGTGAGGATTGACTCACTTTCTGGGTCTCCAAGTTTCCTTTCTGAATCACTGCATATTACTATGACCAACCCAGGCAACATATTAAAAAGCAGAGACATTACTTTGCTAACAAAGGTCCGTCTAGTCAAGGCTATGGTTTTTCCAGTGGTCATGTATGGATGTGAGAGTTGGACTGTGAAGAAAGCTGAGCGCCGAAGATTGGATGCTTTTGAACTGTGGTGTTGGAGAAGACTCTTGAGAGTCCCTTGGACTGCAAGGAGATCCAATCAGTCAATCCTAAAGGAGATCAGTCCTGGGTGTTCATTGGAAGGACTGACGCTAAAGATGAAACTCAAGTACTTTGCCCAACTCATGCAAAGAGTTGACTCATTGGAAAAGACCCTGATGCTGGGAGAGACTGGGGGCAGGAGGAGAAGGGGACGACAGAGGATGAGATGGCTGGATGGCATCACCGACTTGATGGACATGAGTTTGGGTGGACTCGGGGAGTTGGTGATGGACAGGGAGGCCTGGCGGGCTGTGGTTCATGGGGTCACAGGGAGTCGGACACGACTGAGCGACTGAACTGAACTGAACATTACTGTATTACCCATCTCCCTGAAGAGTGGTTACAGAAGACAGACTGAGTAGCGCAGACAAGCTCTGCTGTCCGGCGCTCCCTCCCTCAGGAGGGATCCTCACACAGGATCACAGCCACGCGCTGCCCGTGAGCGCCCCTCCGGAGGGCCGGTTTGTCCCCACCCCTTCGCCCTCGCCCCCCAAAGGTCTGTCGTGTGACCAGAACCTGAGTCTCTGCCTGTTGTTCCGCACGCAGCCGCCAGGTGGCTCAGCGTGAACCCACGCCCGACCCCACCTCCAGCGTGGGTTCCCAGAAGGTAGAGGAGCGGCGGGAACAGATCTGCTTCCTGTCCTGCTGGGTTCACTGGCGGGAGCGCCCCCGTTCTTAAAGAAGGGCTACAGCTGGCCT
The DNA here is from genome assembly GCF_023699985.2 of Odocoileus virginianus. Classification (NCBI taxonomy): domain Eukaryota; kingdom Metazoa; phylum Chordata; class Mammalia; order Artiodactyla; family Cervidae; genus Odocoileus; species Odocoileus virginianus. The sequence goes on from NC_069677.1 coordinate 92,101,335, forward strand.
GAAAGGGTAAGACTGTGCTCCTCAGACTCAAAGGGAGCCTCATTTGAAGCTGATTCAGATGTCTGATGGGCTACTTGGTGAGTGTCTGTTCTCAAGAGACCAGATGCTTATCAGTAATGCTTCCTTCAAATGCACAAATTAAACCCAGAAAGAGCTTATAAAATTTCAAGCAAGGAAGTTTGGGGCTTGATTAAAACCAACACACACACACACACACACACACACACAGAGGCACGCATGCACATACCCACACCCCAACTAGCAGCCACTAGAGAACACCTGGATGGGTGAAAATGCCCCCAGGCGCCAGATGACAGAGTCTGTAAAGAACGTCAAGGTTTGTGAAGTTGTGATCAAACTCCCCCCAACCCCCCTGCCCCCCCCCCCCCACCTCCACCTTCAACCTCCGGAGGATGAACTTTTTTCAGAAAGAAAATTCTGTTCAAGCTGCCGAGTACCAGGGGGTTTGCCTGTCGCTGAGGCTGAAATGAACTCTTTCACCCTGTTTAAATATTTAAAAACAGAAAATCCTCCTGATACAGGCAAATAGGTCATGAAGTGCCAAAAGATATATCTGAGAATACATCTGCTTTTGAGATCAGGACTCCTGATCATACTCTGTCCGATTTGATTTGCTTTATTGCTCAAATGTGAGAGGCACAAAATCCTAGCACAAGAACTAACTCATACACCCAGTTCTCCAGGAAAGAGACCCCTTCAGGGTAAATAAAATTAATGTTCCATCACTCACATGGGTGTTCTTCAGCTTATCATGGGCATCTTTTCCCAGGAGTAAGGGACAGATCAGCTTAACCCATGCACACTGGGTACAAATAGTTAAATAATACTCCGTGGATTAAAGACGGTGAGTGTACATACTTGGAGTGTAAAGACTTGGACAGAGAAGATAAAGGGAATCAAGTTGTTTTTCCTCCAAAATCAAGTTGTTTTTGACAGTTATGCCTTGAGCTGACCTGCTGCTGAGAATAAATCTGGTCCATGTAATAATATTTTATTTTCCTTCTAAGAAAGATCCATTTGTTTCTTGCTATAAAGGCATGATTAGTTATGAGATATCCCTCTCGGGAGTGTGAGAATTTGAAATAAATGGAAAGCCCAGAAAAAGTATGATTGAAACTTTAAATTCATTACCATTCTTTAGTCAAGATTACCCTCCACCCTTCTTGTGGCACCTGACCTCTAGGTGACCTTGGATTTGTATCAGTAGTGCTGTAGGTAGTAGCACCAAACCCAAGTTAGAGTTGGAATTTAGTCTCAGTTGGAATTTAGCTCTCACATGTTTAACTAGGTTACTTGGGGCATCCATAAATAGAAAAGGAGGGAAGGAATGTTTCGAGAGAGAGAGAGAGAGAGAGAGAGATTAGCAGAAATTAGAGAGGCAGAGGGCTGTGAATTTCTAGTTCCACATCTCAGGTCACCAAACTCCAGGGGACACCATTGTAGCCTCACTGGTTTGCTTTTGCTGTACCATCACCAAGTTTTGTCAGACTCTTTGTGACCCCACGGACTGTAGCAAGCCAGGCCTCCCTGTCCCTCACCATCTTCTGAAGTTTGCCCAAGTTCATGTCCATCAAGTTGGTGATGTCATCCAACCATCTCATCCTCTGATGCCTTCTTCTCCTTCTGCCTTCAATCTTTTCTAGTATCAGGGTCTTTGCTGTGAGTCAGCACTTTGCATCAGGTGGCCAAAGGATTGGAGCTTCAGAGTCAGCATCAGTCCTGGTTTGCTTGAATTGACTGAAATCAGTAAGCCAGTTTCTGTCACTTGGAGTCAAAATTTTCTAGTTAACACCAATCTTTGCATATTTCTTCTACTCACAGGTTAGCCAGGGACTCTCTAGATGAGGATGAATAGCCAAAAATTAAGGGATAATTATCAACCTTGCAAATACTTGAGAGCACTCATTTTACACCAAATAAAGTTTTGTGATAAACTTGTTTATAGAGTTGGAGAAGTTGAATCCAAAGAACCCCTTCACCTAAAAATCTGCTTGTTACGATGCAGGTTTCTAGGCTCTCTGCCTACTGAATCAGACTGGATGAGGGTGTATCCAGGGATCTGCTCTTTAAACTATATTCCAGACAGTTCTCAAACACCATAGAGCTAGGCACTAATGAATTAAGGAATTGGGGGAGTCAGAATTTCTGGGATTGCTCCTGTGAGAGTGAATATGCTCCATCCATACCCCTGATGCTGAGATAAGAATCTTTCAACTTTCATTAGCAGGGCGACCTGAGGAAATTTCTTTCTTCGTAATGTCTTAGCCCAACTGTCCGGGCTCACCACTTAGGTTTTCCTAACCTCCCTGCTCAGTGGAAGTTCTTAATTTGCTAGGCTGAGTAGCTGTTTGGATCCAAATTCTGCAGGTTCTTCTGAAGGAGATTCACCTGCGCAGCTGCACTTGTGACAACAGAGAAAGTTACTTTGTCGGCTCCCTGGAGGCCATTGGCACGATTTGGTGTAAGTCTTGTTTAAGTTCTTTAAAGCATCTCTGGCACAGGACCAAGAAAAGGGTGCTTAAAAATGGGAAAAAAATCAATGGACCAATCAATATGATGAATATATGGCTCCATTAGCCACTTCCCGGTCTCTAGGAGTGGGATGATGTCTTCTGCATTTTCTCTGCTGTAGGGTTTGGATGGAATTAGGGGAAGCTGTCACTGCTTGTTTCAAAGCTGCCTCATCTTCTTTCAATGGCTAGTTTTGAATGTTTCCACACTTCAGACATGAGAGACTTAAAGATCCTCTTGGATCGAGAAGTCTGTTTTCCTTACCCTGCCCTCCTGAGACTTGAAGACTTCTCCAGATAAAAAATTCAATTACCTCCAACTTACTCATCACCTGGTGGCTTTCCTCAGTGAATTGGTTCCTTTGACAGGCTAATGCGAACGTTGACCCTGGATTTCTTCCCTCAAGAACCTTGTTCAGTCACATTTCATGACTCTATTCCTAAGGCATACAGGTCAAATTCTGACTTCACGAAGGGAGAGGTCTGCCCACTGAATAGTTCTCCAGTAATTCTGGAAACTTGAGTGGGAATAATTAGGGGCTACAAAGGGATGTGAGCTGGCTTGTTGAGCTTCCATATTGAAAAAGAGTGGCTTACCAGAGAGCAGAAGCACTCTCCAGAGATGTTCCTGCAAAACATACGTATTCTGGTTTAAGGAGTGCTGCGGAAAGATGGTCTCTGTTGCAGGGGTACAGAAAGAAATTTCGAGACCCTAACCAAACTGAAAGAGAGTTTTCAGAAACATCCCCTTTTCTCAGAAGGAGGTTTGGTACATATAATGGGTCCTGAGTCCACATGTATGTTTTGCTGACCACTTAGGAGACTCTTAGCTGAGACCTCACCCTAAGCTGTAGTGCCAGCAATGAAAACAGATCTGTTTAGCAGTTTATGTTCTATTGTGCAGAATGACTTCCAAGCTTAAGTGACTCTGCCTTTATTAGAGGCTGCTATGATATAAAAGGATTTCAAGGCCTTAAACGTTACAAGGGGCAGTAATGGATTCTTCTCACTTCACTGTATTTCTCGGGGGAATACACAACAGATTCCATAGAGATCACTACATAAACTTGAGCTATAAGATCCTCTCCTCTAAGAATTCCTCCTGGATGAGAACGGAAGAGACACTCTCTGGGGGCCTATGACCCAGTCACCAAATTGGACATAAAAGGCAAATAAAGAATATAGACTCACATGTACGATTCAAATGAGGTGTTGCAATAAGGGAACTGTGCATGTAATGAGGATGCTGAAGACAATGGAAGAGTCATCAAAAAGTGGGACTTCAATTGTCCAGGGCAGAGAGTTTGCTTGCAGCAGTAATAGAAGATGTGATTGGAATGCCACATTGGGACAAGACGGTGGGCAGAATCTTTTGCTCCTGAAAAGTTTGTAGTTGTAGGTTACTGTAGGATATTTACTGAAGGTTTAGGTTTCCTGACTTTCCAGGCAAAAATGGAACTATGGGTTTTTTGTTTTTTTTTTCTAAAGGAGAAAGACAGTTGTATACGAGTGAATCAAGTAAGACAAAGTTTGTTTACCCCTGTAGAAGGGATCAGTACCAGCCTTGGAGACAAAGTTTTCAGCAGTGGTTTTGCCGCCGCAGTTGTGGCCTTGATGGTCCTCAGTGAAAGCCAAGGGCATCCTCCTGACATCTGACTTTGGAAAGGCAATTCTGAGAAGCTGACGTTAATGAGTTTCAAACATGGAGCTTTCTGATGCTTTAATTTGCTAATAGGACTGGCACATACCTTAACTTTATCTCCCCAAACAATAGTTGTTTCATTAAATGCTTCAGGCTTCTAGAGAGAATTCCATAGTAGATTCTAGGAAGCAATTTGACAGTAACTACCAGAAAGAGCCTTGTAAAGGATTATTGCATTGCCATAGTAATCTCATGTCTAAAAGTCTACCTTATTCATGTTAGAAATAATCTGAAAAGACAAAAAAGAAGAAGAAGAAGAAAAAAAAAAAGAAATAATCTGAAACACACAAAGATGTGCATTTCAGAATTATCTGTAATAGTAAAAAAAGAAAAGGAAAACACAAATGTTTAATTGTAAACACATTACACACAATGAAATATCATAAAGCCATTGACTTGGTAATAAATAACAGGCATAAGGCTTCTGAGCTAAAGTAAAATAAATAAGATACATATGAGACTTCATTGGTGTTGTTCAGTACTCAGGTGTGTCTGACTCTTTGTGACCCCATGGACTGCAGCATGCCGGGTCTCCCTGTCCTTCACCATCCCGGGAGTTTGCTCAGACTTGTGTTCACTGAGCTGGTGATGCTGTTCAACCATCTCATCCTCTATTGCCCCCTTCTCCTCCCGCCTTCAATCTTTCGTGGCATCAGAGTCTTTTCCAATGCTTTGGCTCTTCGCATCAGGTGACCAAAGTATTGGAGCTTCAGTTTTAGCATCAGTCTTTCCAATGAATATTCAGGGTTGATTTCCTTTAGGGTGGAAACAAATGAACAATATGAACAGAGAATATGTTAAAGGGCTAATATCCATGGCATTACTATCAGGAGTGGTCAAGAAGAGGGTGTAACTATTCAGAGTGTTGGTTTTGTTTTTAAAACATTTTCTGTAATAAAAGATTATACTTAATAAAAAGAAAAACATGTATGCAATTATAAAGAGAAAATTTTACCGCGAAGGTGTAAGGTTTGGCCTTTGTTTCTGTCACTGATGGAAGGGGCATACGGGACACATTTCAATATCAGACATGCAAGGGGCAAAATTGTCGTAACAGGTAGGAACTGCTGTGAAGCTTCCACTCATAGGAAGACCTATCACATCCTCAGATGGCAACAGGGGTGCCTCAAGTGGGTCCAAAACTCTGTGCCCCAAACACTGACTCGCCTTAAGGGGTCTGATAAAAGTAAGGCAAGAAAACAGTTGCGTGTGGTCTGGAGCCAGGCTGCCTGGATTCAAATCCTGGCTCATCGCTTCCTGGTCGTATGAACCCGAACGAGTCACTTAGCCTGCTGTATCACTGCCTTATCCTTACGGGGTTTTCGTGAGGATTACAGCATGGAGCCGGAAAGTTCTACAACTAGCACCTCGCTTTCAGTAAGAGCTCAATAAACGTGAGCTATTATGAAATCAAGGCTCCATTTCTGAGACGGCATTGTAATTCTTGTGTTCGACCTCCTGACTCCTGGTGCCCTCAGCTGCCTCTGACCCCTGTTACAAGCATCTAGTTGTTTTCGATAAGGACATGATGAAGCGTCTTTTTAAACTCTTTCTAGAAAAATAGGCTCACAATTATTCAGTCATAGGCACAAATCTTTTTTTATAAACTAAGGACATCTTGCTTATACAGATGATTGGTTCATTAATAGGAGAATAACTCTAATGAATTAATTTGCTAATTATCCATCCTGGTTCCATAAAACAACTGATCTTTAGAAGGATATTGGCGCATTATTCATAGTTGCCAAAGGAATAAGAAAAGCTATAGAAGAGGAAGACCCCGAAGGGACAGAAGGTCTAGAAAACAGTACCAACTCTCCCCTCAGAGCTGGGCGTGGCCTCAGCATTGACAGTCACCCAGTACAAAGACAGAAGGATCCCAAACCCTGGGTCCCCTGGGGAACCCAGAAAGCCTCAGTTGAGAAATAGCACAGATCTCTCACAAAAGAGTGTCAGGGCTTTGAGTTTTTGAAGAAAACTGTATTTGTACCACTAACAGAAATGAAATAGAGCTGCAGGACCATATACTTCTCAAGTTGTCATCAGTTGACGTTATGTTTGAGATGCTTTCTTTATTTCAATTGAAATATAGTTAGTTTACAATGCTGTATTAGTTTCAAGTGACTTTTATATATATAGTAAAGCGATTCTTCTATTTATATATATATGTGTATACACACACACACACACACACACACACACACACACACACACACCCATGGGGAGAGCATGGCAACCCACTCCAGTATTCTTGCCTGGAGAATCCCATGGCCAGAGGAGCCTGGTGGGCTACAGTCCATGGGGTTGCAAAGAGTCAGACACGACTGACTATATATCTGTAATATAGGTGTACATTGATCTATTCTTTTTCAGCTTCTTTCCATTACAGGTTGTTACACAATACTGAGTATAGTGCCCTGTGCTATACAGTAGGTCCTTGCTGTTCACCTATTTTTATGTACAGCAGTGTGTGAGATGCCTTCTTAGAAACATCTGGGGCGGGGGTTTAGAAATCAGCTCCCCTCACCCCCCAGCCCCTGGAATGGAGTCTTTTTAAGAAGCTAGTCGTACATTAACTCTATTGAAATATATGCCTCACTTGTTAGTGAAACAAAACAGTTTGAATTCACTAAGGTCACAGTAAACCAGGCCTTTGCTCTGAAGCTAAAGGCTTTAAATAGATCAAAACATTCTTTGTAATGCCCTTGAGTGATCCATTTATTGTACTTAACTGTCTCATTACTTAAATGCAAAAGACTAAAGTTGAAGAGGCCAAAACATACATTTGGAAATTTCAGAAGACATAATAGGCTGAGAGAGATAATGTAATCCTTCTCCATGAAGAGGAGAGCTTGAATGTCCTGATTACAGCTTCCCTACCCATCCCTCACACATTCAGATCCAATATATGTGCTTTTATTAATGCGTGAGTGCAGAGATATGCATAAATGAATATTGATAAGGCAGGATACTGTATATTTATGAGGTTTCATATGTTTTCTCTTTATGTTTTATTTGTATTTGTATCCAGGGCTGCATACTGTATGTATGTGTTTATAAGTGTAGCCGCTACAAAAAGAAATAAGATTTTAATTGATTTCATAATATTTTGCAACCACATATATCCTCCCATCTCTTTCACTGATGTGTATTGTAAGTGGAGGGACACTTCCTGTGGCTCTCAGTGAAGACCCGTAATAAAGATCTTAGTGTTCAGACAAAATTTTATAAACACCCTTGTGTTATAACACTACTGTATCCTTGAAATTTTACATGCCAAAGTCAGAAATTTGGAGTTGTCATAGTAACATCAATTCCGGCCTTTCCAAAAGCGCAGTATTTGGTCATATAGCATAAAATGTTAATGCTCGTGCCTCTGTGACTCGGCGATGAGATGGAGTTACATTTGTCACAGAAATCATGAGTCTGGAGAGCTTTACTGTCGACATTTAGAATCAGACACATAACATGTTGCACTAAATTTCTCTAATTAAAAAAAAATACAGGACAGTCACAAACTGGACAAAAGGGCAAAGAACAATGATTATTATTTTTGAAATGAATTGAACAAATGGGAGAAAGAAACGGGAAGATGTTAAAACATTTGTTGGGAGGAACTTAGTGACCCAGACGTGTTTATTCAAATGTGGTCCACATTGGAACAGGGTTCCAGCATCGAGGTTGGTGCATTGTGCCACAAATGTTCAGGTCTCTGTTCAGGAGAAGCAACATCTGGATGGGATGTGGAAGCAAATGCGCAAGGAAGAATGTCACGTCTTTCTCCCCAGGGTTCTGCAGGAAGAAAATAAAAAAGCAGCTCTTGGGGGCAGGATAAGCAAATACCCGTCTGAAGACAAAAGCGAACTGAGGGTGCTTTAGGATGTCTTTCTTTTAAAAAACAAAAAACTCTTAAAAATTGAAGTATAGTTGATTTACAAGGCTGTGTTAATTTCTGCTGTACAGAGAAGTGATTCAGTTATATGTGTGTATGCATTCTTTTTCATATTCTTTTCCATTGTGGTTTATCACGGATATTGACTAGAGTTCCCTGTGCTAACAGAAGGGCCCTGCTGTTTATCATCCTGTAAATAATAGTTTGCAACTGCTGACCCCAAACCCCCACCAGTTCATTCTTAAGCCCACTGCAATCTGAGTGTGCCCAGATCACACTCCCTGCAGGTAGCAGCAGTCCCTAGTGATCAGCTAACATCCACTTTCTGTGAAAACGTCTTTGTCTTGCCTCATGTTTGTTACGCCTCTGCTGAAACTGGTGACCGGTCTTCCCTCCTAACTCTCCTTTGCTCCTTAGCCTGGGCAGTTTGGGGGAGTTTTTCCAAGGACTTCATTTTGTGCCCCTCTTTATGGCTCTTCTGCCTCCTGCCAGCCCCAGATACCTAACCCCACCCTGGGATTCTGGGCATGTTCTGCACGTCACTCCCGGGACTGCAGCACTCACTCCCCAGCTGCGGCTATCACCCACACCTGCCCTGTCCTACAAGGTAACCACTTAACCACAAAGGGTGACTCAGAATAAAGTGAACTGACACCTCAGCTCCTCGGAAACACTAGGCACATTCCAAGTACTCACTAACCACATGGCTCGTGGCTCCCACACTGGACAGCACACATCGAACAATGTCCTCCTTGCGGAGTGTTCTGTCGGACAGCATTACTCGCAGGCTGAGCATTCTCAAATCACACGTGACGTCCCAGCATCTCTGTGAGCTCCAGGCTTACGGTTTGCACGAAGATAAATAAATAAGGCAGAGGCAAAGGAGAGCATTCAGTTTTGCAGAGCTTTTGACTAACAGAGGACATGAAACTTTTGAGTTTGGGAGCCATTGGTAGCTGTGGTTCTTAACTGGTTTTCTACCAAGACACAGAGGATGAGTGACAGCTATCTGAGCCCGGATTTTCACAGGACCAAAAAGGTATGGCTGGGAGGTAATCCTCCGTACCGATTTGAAGTCATCTCAGCTATTCATGGTAGGATATGGATGATCTGCAGATAGAGGAGATGGGCTGTGTGTGGAAACTGTTTTAGAACGAGGGAACCGTCAACTCCTTTGGGTGCTTGCCTTCATGTGCCCTGAGATGATCATTGTCCTTCCAATAATCTCCCTAAAAAATGAAGCTTTTTTACCTTTTGTCTCTGTCCATGATGGCACATTTGCAGTTCCCCGGATGAGAACCGCAGAGTCAGTTTGGCTTCCATCCCTTTCCTCACGTGCCGTAGTCCTTCTGCCATCAGGTCCCTCCATGGCTTCATCACTGTCACCTGAATCCTTCCTCCCGTTCTCAGTCCCACGGACCCTTTGGAAGGTCAAGTCTCTCATGATAATTCTCATGAGAACTCAGGAAGGTTGCAAACCTCAATAAACCTGCCTGCTTCTACTTTCTGGGTAGCAGCTGGGATAATTTATCCCTGATCGAAAATATTTCCTTGACTCCTTAAAGCCTGTCCCTTGGCCGTGAATTCCTCTATGCCACCACCAAGCTCTTCAGCCTGGCATTCTTCACCCTAGTGACTTTTCCTCTCCCGTGACTCCTTACCTTTTCCACCCTGCTGCTGAAACCGAGCAGAACCTGTGGGGCTTCTGGGCATGAAGCCTTTCTGCGCTCGCCGTTTCCTGTTAGCAAGGAGCAGCCTCGGCCTCCCTGAGTTCCCAGCAGCAGATTCAAGCAGCTGCTGATCTGTGAGGGGAGGACATGCGGACATAAGGGGGGAGCAGCCGATAAACCACAGCGTGGCCTTGGGGCAGGCTCCTCGCTCGGTTCCTGGTTGATGGAGCTCTTCTGTGGGACTAATCCCCGGCCCCACTCCATCCGAAATGGAAGATGCTAACCACTTGACATCACTTTACCAACAAAGGTCCATCTGGTCAAGGCTATGGTTTTTCCAGTGGTCATGTATGGATGTGAAAGTTGGAGTATAAAGAAAGCTGAGCACCGAAGAATTGATGATTTTGAACTGTGGTGTTGGAGAAGACTCTTGAGAGTCCCTTGGACTGCAAGGAGATCCAACCAGTCCATCTTAAAGGAGATCAGTCCTGGGTATTCATTGGAGGAACTGATGCTGAAGCTGAAACTCCAATACTTTGACCACCTGATGCAAAGAACTGATTCATTGGGAAAGACCCTGATGCTGGGAAAGATTGAAGGCAGGAGGAGAAGGGGACAACAGAGGATGAGATGGTTGGATGGCATCACCAACTCAATGGACATGAGTTTGAGTAAACTCTGGGAGTTGGTGATGGACAGGGAGGCCTGGCGTGCTGCAGTCCATGGGGTCGCAAAGAGTTGGACACGACTGAGCGACTGAACTGAACTGAACTGAACTACTGGACAAAGCATTCTTCATTTGAGAGAGGAGGTCATGGTTTGATAACCTCCAGAACACCATCACAACAATATCTGTCCTTCCAATGAACACCCAAGACTGATCTCCTTTAGAATGGACTGGTCGGATCTCCTTGCAGTCCAAGAGACTCTCAAGAGTCTTCTTCAACACCACAGTTCAAAAGTATCAGAAGGATTGATGCTGAAGTTAAAACTCCAGTACTTTGGCCACCTCATGCAAAGAACTGACTCACTGGAAAAGACCCTGGAAAAGACCAACTCATGTCCATTGAGTTGGTGATGCCATCCAACCATCTCATCCTCTGTTGTCCCCTTCTCCTCCCACCTTCAATCTTTCCCAGCATCAGGGTCTTTCCCAATGAATCAGTTCTTCGCATCAGGTGGTCAAAGTATTGGAGTTTCAGCTTCAGCATCAGTTCCTCCAATGAATACCCAGGACTGATCTCCTTTAAGATGGACTGGTTGGATCTCCTTGCAGTCCAAGGGACTCTCAAGAGTCTTCTCCCTGATGCAGGGAAAGATTGAAGGTGGGAGGAGAAGGGGATGACAGAGGATGAGATGGTTGGATGGCATCACTGACTCAATGGACATGAGTTTGAGTTAACTCCAGGAGTTGGTGACAGACAGGAAGGCCTAGCATGCTGCAGTCCATGGGGTCACAAGGAGTTGGACATGACTGAGTGACTGAACAGAACTGAACTGTTGGACACTTTTGGCTACAGTGGCAGAGTCAAGTAGTGACAACATTGATTATGAAATACAAAGCTTAATTTACTTACTCTCTGGCTCTTTATGGAAAATGTTTGACAACTCCTAATCTAAGCCTGGACAGCATATTAAAAAGCAGAGACATTATTTTGTCAATAAAGGTCAGTCTAGTCAAGGCTATGGTTTTTCCAGTGGTCAGGTATGGATGTGAGAGTTGGACTGTGAAGAAAGCTGAGCGCCAAAGAATTGATACATATGAACTGTGGTGTTGGAGAAGACTCTTGAGAGTCCCTTGGACTGCAAGGAGATCCAACCAGTCCATTCTAAAGGAGATCAGTCCTGGGTGTTCATTGGCAGGACTGATGTTGGAGCTGAAACTCCAATACTTTGGCCACCTCATGCGAAGAGTTGATTCATTGGAAAAGACCTTGATGCTGGCAGGGATTGGGGGCAGGAGGAGAAGGGGACGACAGAGGATCAGATGGCCGGATGGCATCACCGACTCAATGGACATGGGTTTGGGTAGACTCTGGGAGTTGGTGATGGACAGGGAGGCCTGGTGTGCTGTGATTCATGGGGTTGCAAAGAGTCGGACAGGACTGAACTGAACTGAACTGAATCTATACCCATCTTTATGTGTTTATTTATATATAATTTTTGAAATACCAATAATACTTTCTTTACATCTCTATGGTCACTTGGTTAGGTTTACCTAATAGTTATTTGTTTACTTGTCTTTCTAACTGATACATGGTAAGAATCCTGACAACATATTGAATTTATTATTCATTTTTGAATCCCTTGCTAGCCCTTAGCAGATTTTGCACATACAATATGCTCACTAAATATTTTTATCAAAGTGATTAAAATATGGCTTGCTGTGCAAAATAACTTCAGTGTGAATTATAGCACATTATGGTATGTATCTGGATGGACACTCAAATACACACACAGTTCACATATGCACATATAGTTATTTGTACCCAAATGAGTGTAAATATATCTGTCTGGTGTTTAAAAACAGAATCCTGTGATTTCTATAGAGATAGAATTGATATAAAACCAAGCAAATAGATGGAGATGTTTATCAGATAGAGAAACATGCTCCAAATGCTTTATATTTGAACTGTCACCCCTGCTCCCATTGAATGGCAGCATTTGCCTTATCTGATAAATGCTTAATCCTATTGTAAGTGGTGGAAACAATTACTCACTTGGGCTCTCATATTGTCAGCATATTCAGTCTTGTCAAAGAGTGTGCCTTTGACTATCAGTTAGCACATTTGTTGGATGAAGCAATAAACAAACGGCAAAAGAGTGTGGGTTGGGGGATGGTTTACAGCCACTTGTTTTTGCATTCAACACAGCGTCCGCAGCCTACCTTTTATTGAGCATGTGCTTTCATCTTTGGCTACACTGGCAAAAAATTCAGCTGACTCATTTTTTCTGGGGGTAGGTTGGGGGGGGTGCCATCTGGCCAAGTGACGTTTTTTTACAGAAAAGTGCGGAGCCTGAAGTGTAAGAAGAGCCAGGCTGGTTGACACTCTGAATGTGCAGACCTGCGTCCCTGGGCCCAGGAGCTCTGTGTTCTGACCTGGGAGAGCCTTGAAAGAGTGGCTGAAGAAAGAGGCAAAAGGCAGGCCGGAGGCACGGTAAGACCCTCTCATTTGTGAGTATGGTGTGAAATGGGAAGAGCTGAAGAGGTTCGACTTGAATCACGGAGCATTCTGAGCAGTGCTGGACTTTCAGCATTGCAGTTTGGAGATAAGCTGAGTCGTGCATGCCTGTGCCTCTGACTTGTCTTCTCTGCAGAGACCACAGGACCCTAACCCACGTCCGCACATGGACGTTAGCCAGGCTGTGACCACCGCCCTTGCCGAGGTCAGAGGTCGTCGGTTTGTCCGGTGGAAATGCCCGCTGCTTGGATCTCATCGGCTGGGGCTGTCATGCCTGTCCCCAGGGTAACGGGAGCTCGTCCTCTCCACTCTAGAGCAGTTTGAAACCCAAGGGAGTAAAAGGGTCATTATTAAAGGGGTAACTTTGAATTCACAAGGCATTCGCTACTTTTAGTTCTGTCTTACCTGTAATAAGAAAATGTGGATATTTCATAATTGATTTTACATCTTTATCTGCCTAAACAATACAATTGAGATTTTTCGGTCTATATACTATATAGACTAATGTACTAATTAATGTACTAATGTAATCTTATAATCGGTGGTATCTGAGTTCCCTGAAGGGATCAAACCCATGCCCCCTGCAGTAGATGCAGAGAGTCCTAACCACTGGACTCTCAGAGGAGTCCCCTAAAAATTTTTGATTACCAAAAAAAATTATTAATCCAGAGAAAATAAAAAAAAATATGTGCATGCAATTCTGCAAGCCAAAGATACACACTTAGTCATTTTGTCATGTCTGAATCTTGGAGACTTCATGAACTATATAGCCTGCCAGATTCCTCTATCCATGGGATTTCCCAGGCAAACATACTGGAATGGGAAGCCATTCTAATCAGAGTTAAAATAACAGGGATAAGAGATGCTTTTCATTAAAGCTCCCAGTATATGTATAAATTAAAAAAAAATGGACTTAGTTATATTATGTGTACAGCTTTGTATCTATTTAACATGTACCTCCAACATATTTCCTCATCACCTAATACATATCTTCCCTTGTGGCTCAGCTGGTAAAGAATCTGCCTGCAATGAAAGAGACCTGGGTTCAACTCCTGGCTTGGGAAGATCCCCTAGAGAAGGAAAAGGCTACCCACTCCAGTATTCTGGCCTGGAGAATTCCATGGCCTGTATAGTCCATGGGGTCACAAACAGTCGGACAGGACTGAATGACTTTCACTTTTTTAATTGATATTGAAATCACAGTTTTGAGTAGCTGCAAGTGTTCCAATATATGGACATACCACAGTCTGTTTAGCCAGTTCCTATTACTGAGCACTGTGGTTATTTCTCATTCCATTGCAAAGGATGCAGTGATGAAATCACCGTGTAGTCATCTTTTCCCACTTCTCTTGATTTCTGCCTTAAGATAAATCCTTGGAAATATATTTGCTGATTTGGAGTAGTAGGTGAAATCCCCAAGCATTTGATATTATTGCCATTTGCCTTTCAGAAAATTTGTTCCTATATATACCCTCAGCAGCAGTGAGAGATCAACCCCATCCCCCAGCTCTGCCGAGACAGTATGGCAAATATTTCAGTCTGAGAAAGAAAAGATTCTCATACTCTCTCACTGTTATTCCCCTTTACATTGCTAATACTATTCAGCAGGTTAAACAGGATTTTTAATGTATGTGTGTGTATGTGTGTGTTTGAGTGAATCATGTAGTAATTAAAAGAGTGAAGTCTTTGGAGTTGGACTGTGTGGAACCACCTCTGGCTCTAGTATTTACTAGTTCTGTGGCCTTAGGAGAGTTACCTACACACCCTATATTTCAGCTTCTTCATTTATAAAATGGGAAAACCAAGAGTATCTTCTGACCCAGCTTGCTGTGAGGAATAATAAGATATTTTATATAAAAGTGCCTTAGCATAGTTCTTGGAACACATGAGCCCTGGTGAAAGGTTAGAGGTTGCTTGAGAGCAGATTCCCAACACGTTAGTGGCATCCACTTGTGTGTTTCTAGATTGCGCTGGTGTAGCGATGAGTCAGGGGCTGCACTGATGGGTCCCATGTGGCTTGGTCAGGTTTGATCCTAAGTCTAGGAGTGCTCAGGAATTTCAAGTGTGGGTGCAGCTATGGCTGGTCTCGGAACCCTCCCCAAGTCCTGGCAGAGAGAGCCCTGGGGTGAGGTTGGTCCAGGGCTCTTCAAGGCTTCAGGAAATTTCAGAAATTAAACAAGAACTGAATTTCCTTAGAACCTGGAGTGTTTCCTCCATCAGTTCCTGAATAACATTCCCATGCCTGAATTGAGCCCTACTGCTTAGGAAAGAGACCCTGGCTGAAGAAGAAATTGCATTTGAAGGAGTCAAACACACTTCCAGCCAGACCTCTGCTAGGACAGTAGGAGTCTGTGAGCTTGTGGGCACAGTGGCTGAAGTCCTAGCCTCACTGATGGCCCATGTGGCCGTGGATCTTTGAGAGACATTTCCTAATCCCGGGAGAACTATTCATCCATCTGTGTGATTTTCGATTTAAGTGACCAGATGCTTTAAAATAAACTAAGCATATGACACAGGCACTCAGCACATCTTGAAAAGCAGGAGGGAGTTGATTCACTTAAAACTGCATTTCTGTCATTCCTGCATGGTTCCTCCCTGAATTATCTTTTCCCCAAAGCATCTGATGTTAGGAAGACATTCTCTTTCCATTCAGCTCTCAATCCAAATAAACAGTACCTTCTCATCCTCGGGCTGGCTTCCTCGGGCTGCCTACGGTTGCCTTTTTAGTGCCATTTAAATCTGGGTTGGTTTTCACTAGCATTGCAGGAGAAGAAGAGTTTCAAAGCAGATGTGTCATGCCTTGCAACGCAGGTGAGAAAAAGCTCCAAGACGTTCCGAACCTGCTTTTCCTCCGTGTTCTCCTGCTGACGGAGAGGCGCAATCAGTAAGGCCTCCTCGTTAAGAAATGAGTCATTTCAGAGATCCAGGACCACTTTATCCTGGAGGAGGTTGTTTAGCACAGGTGTTTTAATAATTATAAGAGGTTAAGAAACCTCACACGGCTGGGCCCTCAGACTCAGTGGAGGCTCCCGCCGGGGGCCAATCCTGCCCTTGAAGACAAGGGGATCGGGGAGCCTGCCGTCACTTCCAAGGCGTGCCTCGGACTGAAATCTGAGTGTTGGCGTCCTGGTAGCTGCTGCACCTTTGTCTGGGTTGAGTTTCAAGCCCGTGCTTTCTGGAAGCATTTCTTTTTATCTGCATTTACAATGAGCACGTTGAAAGGCAGGGAGGGAAGGGAGGATTTGTCACCGCCCAGGAATCAGAGAGCCTCCTGAATGCCACTCGCTGCATTTGTTTCCCAAGGAATCTCAGGAACACGCCAAGCACAGGTGTCGCCGTGACGGAGGGGAGGCTGGCGAGGCGGGTGATCAGTGACGGGCCCGGCGTCCAGGCCGCAGCCGTCCCCAGGTGCTCCCGGCCGCATCTGCTCTTCCACGAGGTCCTCCGACGCGGCAGCGCCTTTCTGAAGATCTAAGCAGGGGAAAGCAAATCCGGAAAGTTAACGAAGCTCCTGGAGGAGGAAGGTGAGGAGGTGTGACTGCCACATCCATCGAGGAGGGAAGCGTTCAGGAAGGCAGCAAATTGGATCGAGGTGGCAGTATCCCACCCAGTATCAGGGACCCCTCCTTGGGCATCACCTGGGAGCTTCCTGGTGCTGAAAGAGGTGTGCAGGTAGACGGCTCCTTGGCTTCACACCGTCCGCCTCGTTTAAGTGTTGGGTTTTTATCATCCAGTGAATTTGTGTGAAATGTGGAGGGGAATTCTAAAACAGACCACGCTGCATTCCTTCTGTCTTCTTGTTTCTTTCTTCCTATTTTTTTTTTTTTTATCTTTATTGGGACTACAGGAAGGAAATGAAAATATCTGCAGTTACCAGGAATGCTCTTCCACGCCAGTGTTCCCCCCAAGTCTCCCTGATGCAATGATATTGGTAAAGGAAATAAATTCATTTACTGGACGTGATACTTAATGCAGGCCTGAGTCTGGAGTCCCACTGTCTGTCCTGAGTCAGGGAGGGGGAAGGGCAAATTGACAACATTGGAATGATGGGAAACACAGGGCATTTGTCATCTGCAATTCAGATCGTGTGATTTATTTCAAGATTTCTCCTGACATAGTTTATATGGGAAAAGTCTTGAAAGGTCTTCACAAGATAACAGTGAAATATGACAGTGAGAGAAATTGGCTCTTTTCTCTTTTTTTTAAAACATACCTTTCCAAGGAGGTTTTAAGCGCGCCCCTGTTTTTATTTATGGGAATGTAGAGACACTGTAAAAGAAGTTTGGTCGGGGTACAGTTGAAGTTTGCCTACTGCCTTGTGGCGCTTCCTACATTAAGTGACCCTGGCAGATTCTTTTTTTTCCCCATGGAGGAAGTCGCTGGTGGGGCAACCCTGTTGAAGGAGAGGCGTGGCAGACACATGGAAAGGGAGTTCTCTGCACCTTAAGAGTGTGTGATGAAGGTTGATCTGCCATGTGGTAAATAAGTTACTACAAAGGACAGGTCCCCATGGAGAATGCTAATTGCTGTCTACTGAAATATTTGGGCTTGCATTACTTTTATTTTTCTGCATTATTAAAAATAAATCAATCAGCACATTTAGCCTGTCCAATCTACACTTTTTTAGCCCAGTGGAGAAAACTATAAGGCTTGTATTTCAAGAGGAATGAGAATAAAGCAGGTAAAACCAGTCTATGGAATACTTTGACACACACAGATTTACTTTGAGTCAAGAAACAACGTTGCTGCTTTCACTGATACAAGCCCTGGCAGTTTTAAACATTTGGTACCAATGTTTGAAAGATGACTGACTCTTTGGTAAACTCACTGAGTCCACCAGATAATGTGCTTTTGGCTGCAAGTAACAGAATATGCCATTAAAAGTGGATTAAGCCATAGGAGAATTTATATGCTCAAAAACAGGAGCAACTCCAGGATTTACTAAATCAGTGGCTCAAAGATGATGCTAATGACCCAGGTTCTTCCTGTCTGTCCATGTTCCAGCCACGGTGGTTGGCATTTCCTCTCAGTTTGTTTCCTCATAAATAAGGTGGTCTCTGCTGTCCTGGACCCCATGTTCTCATACAATCCCGTGGAGACACAGAAAAGAGGCTGTTTCTCCTTGTCTTTTTGTCAAGGAGGAAACTTATTTATCAGAAGCTCCTTAGCAAACTCCCCTTTGAGTTACTATGGCCAGGGTTGTGTCACATGCCATCACAAAGAATGCAACTACCAAGAATAGCTTAGACTAATGAAGACCTTGGCATATTAAATTTTGACACAAAAATTTTCATCTTTGGACATTTCTGTAGGTAAAATCTGTATTTCATGGTCCTAAGATGATAATGTTAAAAGATAATTACTGATAATCAATAAAGATGCTTTTAAAAAGGAGAAAAAGTTGTCTAGTAACATGCACATGTAGTGCTCAGTTCAGTTCAGTCACTCAGGCGTGTCTCTTTTTGACCCAGTGGACCACAGCACACCAGACCTCCGTGTCCATCACCAGCTCCCAGAACTTGCTCAAACTCATGTCCATCAAGTCAGTGATGCCATCCAATCATTGCATCCTCTGTCGTCCCCTTCTCCTCCTGCCTTCAATCTTTCCCAGCATCAGGGTCTTTTCCAATGAGTCAGTTCTTTGCATCAGGTGGCCAGAGTATTAGAGCTTCAGCTTCAGCATCAGTCCTTCCAGTGAATATTCAGGACTGATCTCCTTTAGGATGGACTGGTTGGATGTCCTTGCAGTCCAAGGGACTCTCAAGAGTCTTTTCCAACACCACAGTTCAAAAGCATCAGTTCTTCGGTGCTCAGCTTTCCTTATACTCCAACTCTCACATCCATACATGACCACTGAAAAAACCATAACCTTGACTAGATGGACCTTTGTCGGCAAAGTAATGTCTCTGCTTTTTAATATGCTGTCTAGGTTGGTCATAGCTTTTCTTCCAAGGAGGAAGTGTCTTTTAATTTCATGGCTGAAGTTACCATCTACAGTGATTTGGGAGCCCCAAAAACAAAGTCTGTCAGTGTTTCCATTGTTTCCCCATATATTTGCCATGAAGTGATGGGACCAGATACCATGATCTTAGTTTTCCGAATGTTAAGCTTTAAGCCAACTTTTCCACTCTCATCAAGAGGATCTTTAGTTCTTCTTCACTTTCTGCCATAGGGTGGTGTCATCTGTATATCTGAGGTTATTGATATTTCACCCAGCAATCTTGATTCCAGCTTGTGCTTCTCCCAGCCCAGCGTTTCTCATGATGTACTCTGCATAGAAGTTATTTAGGCATGGTGACAATATACAGCCTTGACGTACTCCTTTCTGGATTTGGAACCAGTCTGTTGTTCCATGTCTGGTTCTAACTGTTGCTTCTTGATCTGCATACAGATTTCTCAGGAGGCAGGTCAGGTGGTCTGGTATTCCCATCTCTTGAAGAATTTTCCACAGTTGATTGTGATCCACACAGTCAAAGGCTTTGGCATAGTCAGTAAAGCAGAAGTAAATATTTCTCTGGAACCCTCTTGCTTTTTTGATGATCCAGCAGATGTTCACAATTTGATCTCTGGTTCCTCTGCCTTTTCTAAATCCAGCCTAAACATCTGGAAGTTCACAGTTAGTACTGTTGAAGCCTGGCTTGGAAAATTTTGAGCGTTACTTTACCAGCGTGTGAGATGGGTACAATTGTGCGGTGGTTTGAGCATTCTTTGGCACTGCCTTTCTTTGGGATTGGAATGAAAACTGAGCTTTTCCAGTCCTGTGGCCACTGCTGAGTTTTTCAAATCTGCTGGCATATTGAGTGCAGCACTTTCACAGCATCATCTTTCAGGATTTGAAATAGCTCAACTGGAATTCCATCACCTCCACTAGCTTTGTTGGTCCTGATGCTTCCTAAGGCCCACTTGACTTCACATTCCAGGATGTCTGGCTCTAGGTGAGTGATCACCATCGTAATTATCTGGGTCGTGAAGATCTTTTTTCTATAGTTCTGTGTATTCTTGCCACTTCTTCTTAATATCTTCTGCTTCTGTTAGGTCCGTACCATTTTTGTCCTTTATTGAGCCCATCTTTGCATGAAATGTTCCCCTGGTATCTCTAATTTTCTTGAAGAGATCTCTAGTCTTTCTCATTCTATTGTTTTCCTCTATTTCTTTGCATTTGCTGCCTTAAACTCTAAGCTCCATAAGAATAAGGACATTCTTTTGCAGTGCATCTTGAATGTGTATAATAATGCCTGACAAGTATTAAAAGCTTGATTAACATCTTTGAAGGAACCCATCTTTGCCCATATCCATTCCACTGGGCTTCTCACTCATGTCCTGATTCTCCCACCCATGAACTTCTCTCCAAACCCAATTCATCTGACATCCCCACACAATCCACAACGGCCTGCCCCCCAGCCCTCGGGTGTCCCGCCAAAGCCCTGGCCTCCAGGGGCCCTCCCGGCCTCGGGGCCACACAGTGCTCCTGCCAGAAAGACCGCCCTTCTCGGGGGGAAGTTTCTCCTATAACCACCAAGCAGGCCGTGAGTCCTCGGGGCCAGGCTGGGGAGCAGACACCCCAAATGGGCTTTTTCTGCCCCTCCCCACTTCTGTCGCCCTTGCTATCAGGAGTCAGTGCCATTCCACACTCTCCTTCCCTCATTTTGTGAGACACGGCTGCATGCGTTCTGCACGAGTTCAGCTGGGAGCACTTATAATTCTTCTTTTTCTCCCTTCCTAAAAGAATATAAGGCGCTTACTACAAAAGCGCAGCATCCTATACGAGACTGATGGTCTCTGCCACCTTAGAAAGGACTTGACTTCTTATTTCGACATCCCTTTCATTCCACAGTTCCCGAATCAGTGATGAGCGATGCCCCAGTGACGTCAAGCGTGCCGTGGCGGCCCTTCACACATCCTCCCAGGATTTACCTCTGCAAGCGCCCAAAGCCTCCCAGCAAGCACTGTCAACTCTCCCGAAAGGGCCCTTCTGCTCCCTGGAGGAGGGCTGGCTCAGGCCTGGGGCAGTTGGCAGTCAGTGTCCCTGGTGGGCTTTCTCAGCAGGCGCAGGAGGAGTCGGCGTGAGCCCCCGGCCCCTCGGCTGGGATAACCGAGAGGTGCGCTCCACGCTGTGCCCAGGGCTCTCAGCCGTGTGGAGTCTCTCTGTCCACGCTGACTGCCTCCTTGCAATGCACCCTTCAGGGCCCTTTCTTCCTTTCTGTCTGTCTTCTCCTTTCCTTCAGCAGAGTTTTCTGGGTTATGTTCCAAGTATTTCACTTGCACTCAAATCCTCAGGTCAGGGTCTGCTTCTGGGGGAACCAAATCAACATAGATACTAAAGAAATGAAGTTTGTTAGGATTAATTTAAAAAAGGCTCACTTTCCAACATATTCAAATTGATACTGGTGCTGCATCCTTATTACATACCAGATTCAAGGAAATTCAGGGAATATCATTCTCCACGTTAGTCTCAGTAAAGGGCACGAGGTATTTTGGAGGAAAAAAACCCGAAAAAACAAGACAATGTGAACGTGCATATTTCCAAGAATAATGCCTTAAGTTTTTAGTGGCATTTTCTCCCTTGTTTATAAGACATATTCCTGCAATATAAATGTACAGGAGGCTTTCTTTTAAATCTCTGACTTTCTTATGCACTGCTTCTGTTGTTGACAGTAACTCCAACTGCCTCTTGTTTGGTACTGAAGTTCATACAACAGACTATGAGCCAAAGTTAGTGATTAACTGTTTTGAAAGAATCTCCCAAAATACACTTGTTTGTAATATGTCTTGCTTTTGTGTCTCAGGTGCAAAATAATTGGCATTTTATGCCCAGTTTGCCTTTTGTAAGTGATACGTGCGGTGGGACTTCAGTGTCTGTTGTAAGGCTCTTCGTGGGAGCAGTGGTTCCAAGTGCTGTGGCCCCAGTCTCCCTGGACATGCCCACTTCTCATCTCTGCTTTCATCCAATTCCCGTGAAAACGTCCAGTTTTCCTGCTGGAGGAGACTGATGCCATTTCAAACATAATTCTTAATTATATATCATGTTTTTCCACAGTAACATTCTCTGACAGTAACCTCAGCTGTATTTTCACTTTTGTAGACATGCAATGATGTTCTTAGAGAATTCCAAGTGGTTTGACTGTGTTGGTCTAACTCCGTTGCTTTCTCTTAGTGGTAGAAGTTGGAGACAAAAACAGCTTATTGTGACACACTCCGCTTGCTGTGCCTTTATTAAAGTATATATGTAAAATATGTATATTAACATTACATTAAATTAGATGCTGTATACAGCAGATGCATCGTCCCTGCTCAACAACGGAGTGTCGCCCTGCTCCTGGCCATGGGAATGCAGTTCTGACTATGCGCCGAAGGGCTAGCTGAGATCACTCTGTCTCAAATACCCAAATCTCTGATGTGTGTGAAGTCTAGTGCTTGCCTTTGGGAGCTTCAGTTGTTGCGCTTGTATCAGGAGTGGGATGCTTACTTTCCCAGAATCTGTTCAGTTTAGGGCCTTCTCTGACCCTTCTTCTGAGACCACAGGCACTTGATGGAAGCAACCTCTCTCGGAGATTCCCTCATACCCCCTACCCCAATCACCACTCCCTTAAACACTCCCTTTGTCGTTTACTGGCTAATTTCATTGAAAATTCGGGGCCATAGGGGGCGATTTCATCACAGAAACCAATCACCTTCCATGAGCATTTTAGAAATCCTTATCCCCGAGGATCGATCGTTCGGACAATACCCAACCCCCACCCCACCGCCGGGTATTCCATCCTCCCCAGTTCCCACCAGCTGCTCCAATACCTGTGTGGATCCGTGTTCCTGTCTGTCATTCCATTCTCATCCATTCCAGCAAGACAGGTTCACATGTGCTCCTCTGATTCCATGGAGAAATCCAGCATTTTATTTTATTTTTCTGTTCTCCTCTTTCCTAAGGGTCTATCTTTTCACTACTAGATGGCTTGTCAAGGGATTTTTCTGAACAAAGTCCCCTCCCTAAGAGAAAGTCTGATACCAGCTCTACAGATAATTAATTTTCCTTTCACCCTGCTATCTTGTACGGCTTCAGGAGCTTTCCACATCCTACCTCACTCCAAACCAGCCTCCGTGTGTTTCTAAAATGATCACTTGCTTTTGTCACTGATCATCTGTTGAAAAGCTCCCCGACGCTCCCAGCTCCCTGCTCTTCGAAGCTTCCTACATGAGATTGTCTGGGAAAGGGGAGCAGGAGGCACAGCAGAAACTTGCCCCAGAACCATCTCCTTGAAGAACAAAGTCTTCATCTGGTGCATGACAGCCACAAGCCGTGTCTTAACGCACTCGTGACAACGAAGGGGAGAGAAGAGAGAACCCAGAGGAAGGGCGTACATGAGCTCTGGGCCAAGAGCACAGCTGGGGTTGGGCCAGGGCCCTGTGTGAAGCCTCTCTTCTCCCCACCCCAGCCCAGACCGAGGGACCCTGGGCCTGCACGGAATGAGGATTAATCAGAGCATCAGGAAATGTGTTCGGCCCTGCCCTCTTCAACACCAGGCTAAACCTGAGGGAGCTGCAAGAGTCAGATCTTCTCTGAGGGCAGCGCAGAAGGCAGCCCCAAGTCCAAGAGGAAAGTGAACACCAAGGAAACAGCCGGTCCAGCCAGAAGAGAAGGTCTTACAGCGGGCAGGTCTCTAGACAGGAGCAAAGAAACAGGGGCAGGGGCCAGGTGACAGGAGACCACACATCCTGGAAACAGTTGGGGCCACGGGCAGACAAAGAAGAGTAGGGACCTCCGGGCTGACCAGAAACCACGCCTTTTGGGTGACAAGTGTCCTGGAGACAGGCAAAGACAGCTGGAGAAACACAGAAATCTCCTACATCCAAACGCAACCTGTGGCTCTGTTTGCCATGATTACAATAAAACTAGCCTTACAGACAAGAAGTGAGCTTCCATGAAGAAGCTTCCATAACCTCTTAGCCTTATCCCTCACAGGGCAGACAGAATAAAAACCACAATCACAGAAAACTAATCAAACTGATCACAAGGACCACAGCCTTGTCTAACTCAATGAAACTAAGCCACGCCATGTGGGGCCACCCAAGATGGACGGGTCATGGTGGAGAGGTCTGACAGAATGTGGTCCACTGGAGAAGGGAATGGCAAATCACTTCAGTATTCTTGCCTTGAGAACCCCATGAACAGTATGAGAAGGCAAAATGATAGGACACTGAAAGATGAACTCCCCAGGTCAGTAGCTGTCCAATATGTTACTGGAGATCAGTGGAGAAATAACTCCAGAAGAATGAAGGGATGGAGCCAAAGCAAAAACAACACCCAGTTGTGGATGTGACTGGTGATAGAAGCAAGGTCTGATGCTGTAAGGAGCAATATTGCATAGGAACCTGAATGTTAGGTCCATGAATCAAGGCAAATGGAAAGTGGTCAAACAGGAGATGGCAAGAGTGAATGTCGACATTTTAGGAATCAGTGAACTAAGATGGACTGGAATGAATGAATTTAACTCAGATGACCATTATATCTAGTATTGTGGGCAAGAATCCCTTAGTGGAAATGGAGTAGCCATCATAGTCAGCAAAAGAGTCGAAAATGGATGCAATCTCAAAGATGACAGAATGATCTCTGTTCATTTCCAAGGCAAACCATTCAATATCACAGTAATCCAAGTCTATGCCCTGACCAGTAATGCTGAAGAAGCTAAAGTTAAATGGTTCTATGGAGACCTACAAAACCTTCTAGAACTAACACCAAAAAAAAAGATTTCCTTTTCATTATAGGGGACTGGAATGCAAAAGTAGGAAGTCAGGAGATACCTGGAGTAACAGACAAGTTTGGCCTTGGACTACAAAGTGAAGCAGGGCAAAGGCTACTGGAGTTTTGCCAAAAGAATGCACTGGTCATAGCAAACACCCTCTTCCAACAACACAAGAGAAGGCTCTACACATGAACATCACCAGGTGGTCAGTACCTAATCAGATAGATCATATTCTTTGCAGCCAAAAATGGAGAAGCTCTATACAGTCAGCAAAAGCAAGACCAGGAGCTGATCATGGCTCAGATCATGAATTCCTTATCAAAAAATTCAGACTGAAATTGAAGAAAGTAGGGAAAACCACTAGACCATTCAGGTATGACCTAATCAAAACCCTTACAATTATACAGTGGAAGTGACAAATAGATTCAAGGGATTAGATCTGATAGACAGAGTGCCTGAAGAACTATGGATGGAGGTTTGTGACATTGTACAGGAGGCAGTGATCAAGACCATCCCCAAGAAAAAGAAATGCCAAAAGGTAAACTGGTTGTCTGAGGAGGCCTTAGAAATAGCCAAGAAAAGGAGAGAAGCTAAAGGCAAAGGAGAAAAGGAAAGAGACACTCATTTGAATGCAGAGTTCCAAAGAATAGCAGAGAGATAAGAAAGCAGTCCTCAGTGATCAATGCAAAGAAACAGAGGAAATAATTAGAATGGGAAAGACTAGAGATCTCTTCAAGATACCAAGGGAATATTTCATGCAAAGATGGGCTCAATAAAGGACAGAAATGGTATGGACCTAACAGAAGAAGAAGAAGATATTAAGAAGAGGTGGCAAGAATACTCAAACTACAGAAAAAAGATCTTCATGACCCAGATAACCACGATGGTGTGATCACTCATGTAGAGCCAGACATCCTGGAATGTGAAGTCAGGTGGGCCTTAGGAAGCATCACTACGAGCAAAGCTAGTGGAGGTGATGGAATTCCAGCTGAGCTCTTTCAAATCCTCAAAGCTGATGCTGTGAAAGTGCTGCACTCAATATGCCAGCAAATTTGGAAAACTCAGCAGTGGCCACAGGACTGGAAAAGCTCAGTTTTCATTCCAATCCCAAAGAAAGACAATGACAAAGACTGTTCAAATGACCACACAATTGTACTCATCTCACATGCTATTAAAGTAATGCTCAAAATTTTCCAAGCCAGGCTTCGACAGTACGAACTGTGAACTTCCAGATGTTCAAGCTAGATTTAGAAAAGGCAGAGAAACCAGAGATCAAATTGCCAACATCTATTGGATCATTGAAAAAGCAGGAAATTTCCAGAAAAACATCTATTTCTGCTTTATTGACTATGCCAAAGCCTTTGACTGTGTGGATCACACAAATTGTGGAAAATTCTTCAAGAGGTGGGAATACCAGACCACCTGACCTGCCTCCTGAGAAATCTGTATGCAGATCAAGAAGCAACAGTTAGAACTAGACATGGAATAACAGACTGGTTCCAAATCCAGAAAGGAGTATGTCAAGGCTGTATATTGTCACCCTGCTTATTTAACTTATATGGAGAGTACATCATGCAAAATGCTGAGCTAGAAGAAGCACAAGCTGAAATCAAGATTGCCGGGAGAAATATCAATAACCTCAGGTATGCAGATGACACCACTCTTATGGCAGAAAGTGAAGAAGAACTAAAGATCCTCTTGATGAAAGTGAAACAGGAGAGTAGAAAAGTTGGCTTAAAGCTTAACATTCAGAAAACTAAAATCATGGCATCTGTTCCCATCACTTCATGGCTAATAGATGGGGAAACAATGGAAACAGTGACAGAGTTTATTTTTGGGGGCTCAATGCAGATGGCAACCGCAGCCATGAAATTGAAAGCCACTTGCTCCTTGGAAGAAAAGCTATGACAATCCTAGGCAGCATATTAAAAAGCAGAGACATTACTTTGCCAACAAAGGTCCATCTAGTTAAAGGTATGGTTTTTCCAGTGGTCATGTATGAATATGAGGGTTGGACTACAAAGAAAACTCAGTGCCAAAGCATTGATACTTTTGAACTGTGGTGTTGGAGGAGACCCTTGAGAGTCCCCTGGACCACAAGGAGAGCCAACCAGTCCATCGTAAAGGAAATCAGTCCTGAATATACATTGTGAGGACTGATGCTGAAGCTGAAACTCCAGTACTTTGGCCACCTGATGTGAAGAACTGTCTCATTGGAAAAGACCCTGATGCTGGGAAAGATTGAAGGCGGGAGGAGAAGGGGACAACAGAGGATGAGATGGTTGGATGACATCACCGACTTGATGGACATGAGTTTGAGCAAGCTCTGGGTGTTGGTGATGGACAGGGAGGCCTCGTGTGCTGCAGAGCTGGGATTGCAAAGAGTCAGACACGACTGAGAGACTGAACTGAAGTGAACCGATAAGACGCATCCATGATGCCCTGATGCCACTGATCTCAGGTGGTCTTGGCCTCCAGTGGCTTGGAGTCAGGCTTGGATTTCAAACTGGAGACTGAGGCTGGGTCTGGGAGGTGAAAGCACCAGATCGTAGCCACTAGGCCAGTGATCAGTGACAAGGGCCCTGACCCTTTGGCTTTGCAGAGAAGAATTTCCAGTAAGACAGAAAGTAGTGAAGCAAGTCATATATTTATTAAGAGGAAAATGTACAGCATGTGTGGCAAGACATGGGCAGACTAGGAGGGGGAGTCGCCATGTTGCTGCGTTGCATCACTCAGATTGACTCACTTTTGTGGGGCATTTCTTCCCGTTTTCCTTTGGCCAGTCATTTTGGTTTGCCCGGCTCACAGTCCATATTTGGTATATCTCAGAATCCTTCCATGTGTATGCGTACATCTTTTAGACAAGATGCATTCTACTGCAAAGGTGTATGGATAGAGCATCCCTTGACATTGTTCCCCCTTTGACCTCCAAGGACCCTTTGTGTGCGTGTGCACCTGGGGAGGTCTCCTGATTTTGGGAATGAGAAATACGTAGTCTGGGCAGAGCCCAGCCTCCTCTCTTAATTGTCCTGCTATTCTCACCTTGGAGTTTCAGTCTATAGGGACTAAATCTCCAGTTGCTTTATTCTAGGGAGGCCCCATCTACCTCTTGACTCATCACCAGCATCATGACTGTTCTGAGGCTGACCATCAAAGGCCTACAAGTGGGTGGTGGCACAATTCCTGGAATAGTTGCAATAATTCTCCTGCTCATCAACCTATGAAACTGTTTTTGTTCAGTCACCAAGTCATGTCTGACTCTTTGGGACCCCATGGACTGCACCAGGCTTCCCTGTTCTTCACCATCCCCTATAGTTGGCCCAAGTTCATGTCCACTGAGTCAATGATGCCATCCAACCATCTCATCCTCTGTCATCCCCTTCTCCTCCTGCCTTCACTCTTACCCAGCATCAGGCTCTTTTCCAATGAGTCAGTTCTTCAAATCAGGTGGCCAAAGTATTGGAGCTTCAGCTTCAGCATCAGTCCTTCCAAAGAGTATTCAGGGTTGATTTCCTTTAAGATTGACTGTTTTGATCTCCTTGCTTTCCAAGGGACTCTCAAGAGTCTCCAGCCCCATGGTTTGAAAGCATCAATTCTTCAATGCTCTGCTTTCTGCTGTTTTTCATTAGCCTATGAAATTACCCAGCCCATAAAAACTAACCATTCTGAAATGGGCCTACTGTGTGGAGTGTGTTTCCCCCTGAATAAATTCATTTCTTACGTATCACTTTTTCTTTTACTGAATTCTTTCTACAAGGAGACATCAAAAACCTGAACTTCACTAGAAGTTCTGAATCTTGACAGCAGATGTGATTTCAGGTAAAAGACCATGGGTTCAGGTCCCAATGTGAGCTACATGGTTTCAAATTCACTGGGAACAAGTGTTTGAAGACTGAGGTGGGATGAGAGTAACCACAGTGATAACAAAACTCCTGAATAGGTGACACAAATCTCTGATGCTGAAAGCCTCCCAGGATGAAATCTGTGCTCATCTCCAAACACAAAGGATATTTATCTCAGTTTTACTATTTTACACTAAATGAACAACTTTCAACAAAAATTATGAGACATATACAAAAGCAAGTAAAAGACACTCCAGAGACACAAGGTAGTCATCAGGAGCAGGCGCATCACACAGCGTGGTACTGGCAAAAAAGACACACAGCAGACCAGGAAACTTAAATAGGAAACTCAGAGACAGGCTCACATAAATATAGTCAACACATTTTTGCACAAATATGCAAAGGCAATTTCATGTAGAGAAGATAGTCTTTTCAACAAATGGTGAGGAAAAACTTGATAGCCCCATGCAAGAATAAAAAAAAAGGAAGATTGATACATGCTTCCAACATTATATGAAAATAAATAAAAAATGGATCATTGACTTAAAGGCCAGATTTAAAATTATGAAACTCCCAGAAGAAAATTGATGTGACCCTGGGTTTGGAGGAGAGTTTTTTAGTTATGAAACCAAAAGCACATGATTTCCTAAAGGAAATCTGTCCTGAATATTCATTGGAAGGACTGATGCTGAAGCTGAAACTCCAATACTTTGGCAACCTCATGCTAAGAGCTGACTCACTGGAAAAGACCCTGATGCTGGGAAAGATTGAAGGCGGGAGGAGAAAGGGATGACAGAGGATGAAATGGTTGGATGGCATCACCAACTTGATGGACATAAGTTTGAGCAAACTCTGGGAGTTGGTGATGGACAGGGAAGCCTGGTGTGCTGCAGTCCATGGGGTTGCAAAGAGTCAGACACACCTGAGTGACTGAATCAAAAAGAGAAAAAGAAATTGTTAAATTGAACTTTATGAGAATTATAAACTTGCAAAGAGTTGTACACGACTGAGCGACTGAACTGAACTGAACTTTGTGAATAAAACTGTTGATGAAACTGGGTAAGAGACCCTCTTTTGCCTTTCTGGGTCCAAAGACCCCAGTTTCATATTTGTAGGATAATGATTTCAGACTCCCAGACTTTTCTGCATACCAAAGAGCAGATTTAAACGGGTACTCATCAGGGAAGTGAGGGCACTGCAGAAACAAGAGAGGAGCAGTCAAGAAACAATAGTGCAGAGACGGGGCAAGGTCCCGGTTTCTCCTCAAAGAATATACAAACAATTCCTTCGCGTTATTCTGCAAATCACCTCCTTCCTCACTAGGAGGAGGATGGTTAACTTTAGACTGAGCACAAGATTCTCGGAACATGGCCCTGTTAACTCACCACCAACCAATCAGAAGAAAATCATGCATCGTGAGGCCCTCACCAAAAGTTTGCCTATAAAAGCTTCTCCCTGAAAACCTTTGAGGAATTCTGGGTTTTTTGAGCACAAGTCACTTGTTCTTCTTACTTGGCCTTTCAATAAGTATTTCTCGGCTCCAAATCCCATTCTTTCAGTTCATTTGACCTCAGTGTGCACCAACTTGCATGTGGTGACCTTAAAAGGATGGAAAGATAGGCCATAGTGTGGGGTAAACCATTTGTAAAATGCACATCTTACAAGACACTTAAAGCAAGAAAATGTCAAAAAATCTTAAACCTCAACAATACAAAATCAAATAATCCCCTTAAGAAACGGATAAGATCTGAACTGGCACTTTACCAAAGCAGACACATAGAGGACAAGAAAGCATATGACATTTTCAAATGCAAAGTTAGTTTTTAGGGAAATGAAAACTAAGATCACAGTGAGATACCGTTACATTCGAACAGCTAAGACAAAACAAAACCAACAATTTCAAATGCTTATAAGGATGCACAGCAGTGAGCCCTCTAGCTTTAGTGGAATGCAAGATGGTACAGCCACTTTGGAAAGCAGTTGGGCAGTTTCTTATGAAGTTAAACATGAGTTTATTAAATGATTAACCAGCTTTTGTTTATCAAGTATTTTATCAGGTATTTAATCAAGTGACTCTAAAGCTTATAGTCATACAAAAACATGTATGTGAACATTTATAAAAACTTCAAATATAATTGCTAAAAAATGGAAATAGCCCAGTTATCTTTCAACAGGAGGATGAAGAAACAAACTGTACTATATCCATAGAATGGAGTACTACTTAGTGATAAAAAGGAACCAACTATTGTTTCATGCAACAGCATGAATGAATTTTGAATGAATTTTCTTAGACGAAAGAAAACAGATACAGAAGTCTGTATGTTGCATGATTCTATTTATATGACATTCTAGAAAAAGAAAATTATAGAAATGGAAAGCACATCTTTGGTGGGTGAGTGTGGGAGGGGTTGACTCAAAGGATCAGCCGGAGGGAATTTGGTGGGCGGTGTTTTGGGTGGTATCGTGATAGGAGATGTATGATTTTATTCATTTGTCAAAATGCATGGAAATGGACATCAAAAAGATGAGTTTTACTTATGCAAATTGAATAAAATAGCCAGGATGTCAGTAACGTCAAGAAGGAATACAGACTGTGATAAATACGTGATATAATTCCTAAAAGTGATGAGGGAAGAAAGGAGTTGACCTATGTACCTTTGGAAAACAATATTTAAACTAGATGCTTTAGGCCTGAAGATCCAAAACTGTACATGAATTATATATTTACTGTAGTTGAGTTTCTCATGGGGGCATGGGTTAGCAAGTCTGAAACTAACAAATAAATTGTATCAATAGAAATCAAATGCTAGATTTCTCACTGCCAGAGAAAGAAGCTTAGAAACAAATAGGGGGAAGGCCAATGAATCCTATTTCTCTAGAGAAGATCCAGAGATAACAGTTTGAACTGATGATTTTGAGGGTTTCTTCCCCTTTCGTTTTTTTATTTTGTATTGTGGTGTAGTCAGTTAACAATGTTGTGATAGTTCCAAGTGTACAGTGAAGAGACTCAGCCATACATGTACGTGTGTCTCTTCTACCCCAAACTTTAGTAGGCATATAGTTAGATATGAAAATAAAAGTCGGATGCATATATAAGTGTAGGTATATTCATTAATTAGTATACATACATATTCCCATCTTTTTCACCTGACCTGCCTCTTGAGAAACCTGTATGCAGGTCAGGAAGCAACAGTTAGAACTGGACATGGAACAACAGACTGGTTCCAAATAGGAAAAGGAGTATGTCAAGGCTGTATATTGTCACCCTGCTTAATTAACTTATATGCAGAGTACATCATGAAAAACACTGGGCTGGAAGAAGCACAAGCTGGAATCAAGATTGCTGGGAGAAATATCAACAACCTCAGATATGCAGATGACACCACCCTTATGGCAGAAAGTGAAGAGGAACTAAAGAGCCTCTTGATGAAAGTGAAAGAGGAGAGTGAAAAAGTTGACTTAAAGCTCAACATTCAAAAAACTAAGATCATGGCATCCAGTCCAATCACTTCATGACAAATAGATGGGGAAACAGTGGAAACAGTGGCTGACTTTATTTTGGGGGGTCCAAAATCAGTGCAGATGATGACTGCAGCCATGAAATTAAAAGACACTTCTCCTTAGAAGAAAAGTTATGACCAACCTAGACAGCATATTAAAAAGCAGAGACATTACTTTACCAATGAAAGTCTG
This sequence comes from Odocoileus virginianus, assembly GCF_023699985.2. Classification (NCBI taxonomy): domain Eukaryota; kingdom Metazoa; phylum Chordata; class Mammalia; order Artiodactyla; family Cervidae; genus Odocoileus; species Odocoileus virginianus. The sequence continues at coordinate 92,133,582 of NC_069677.1, forward strand.
TCTAGTAAAGGCTATGGTTTTTCCAGTGGTCACGTATGGATGTGACAGTTGGACTATAAAGAAAGCTGAGCACTGAAGAATTGATGCTTTTGAACTGTGGTGTTGGAAAAGACTCTTGAGAGTCCCTTGGACTGCAAGGAGATCCAACCAGTCCATCCTAGAGGAAATCAGTCCTGAGTGTTCATTGGGAGGTCTGATGCTGAAGCTGAAACTCCAACAACTTGGCCACCTGATGTGAAGAGCTGACTCATTGGGAAATATCCTGATGCTGGGAAAGATTGAAGGTGGGAGGAGGGGACGACAGAAGATGAGATGGTTGGATGGCATCACTGACTCAATGGACTTGAGTTTGAGTAAACTCTGGGAGTTGGTGATGGACAGGGAGGCCTGGTGTGCTGTAGTCCATGGGGTCACAAAGAGTTGGACATGACTGAGCGACTGAACTGAGCTGACCTGACTGATAGATCCACATATTCCCTGAGAGGGCCTTGTAGCAGTGACTTCCTATTTAGCACCCAGAACTTGGTCTCTAAATACCATTCTCCAATAAAATGAATACTATATATATAGTATAGGGTTATAGCCCCCAAATAACACACTGATGAATTCATGCTTATATAAATAAATAAGATAGATTATTTCTTCCTTTCAGAGAAATTTCAGTTAACATATGTGGACAGAAGGGGGGACAGAGGGACATGGATTATTACCACTAGAACATTGCAGTAGAAGTTGCTGATCAGTTCAGTTCAGTCGCTCAGTCATGTCCGACTCTTTGCAACCCCATCGACTGCAGCACACCAGGTCTCTCTGTCCATCACCAACTCCCGGAGTCCACTCAAACCCATGTCCATTGAGTCGGCGATGCCATCCAACCATCTCATCCTCTGCCGTCCCCTTTTCTTCCTGCCCCCAATCTTTCCCACCATCAGGGTCTTTTCCAATGAGTCTCTTCACATCAGGTGGCCAAAGTATTGGAGCTTCAGCTTCAGCATCAGTCCTTCCAATGAACACCCAGGACTGATCTCCTTTAGGATGGACTGGTTGGATCTCCTTGCAGCCCAAGTGACTCTCAAGAGTCTTCTCCAACACCACATTTCAAAAGCATCAATTTTTCAGTGCTCAGCTTTCTTTATAGTCCAACTCTCACATCCATACATGACCACTGGGAAAACCATAGTCTTGACTAGATGAACTTTTGTTGGCAAAGTAATGTCTCTGCTTTTCAATATGATATCTAGGTTTGTCATAACTTTCCTTCCAAGGAGTAAGCGTATGCTGATGAAAGCTAAAAATTAATGAGCAAAGGTTTAAAAAGGAATTTTAGCATCGCCACAAATGATTTCTCCTCAAAATATGTACTAATTACTGTGCTGGTTGTTATGCCCATGAATTCTTTGATAAATCTCCTCCCACAAAGTGGAGATTATTTCTTCTCCGCTTGGGTGAGGGCTGGACCTAGCTATCGTATTACCAGTAACAAAGCACATTGATCCCAGGGTCCTTCTTACCTGATGCACTGAAGAGGTATCCCACCTCTGTGGTGTTCTTCCTCAGATTTCATCATCCCACTCAAGCATGAGAAAACTTCAGACAAATCCGAATCTGGGGACAATCGTCAAGGTATCTGAGCAATAGTTTACAATTCATCAAGTCATGAAAGACAAGAATAACCTGAGGGCATGTCACAGATTGTAGACACATAGTCCAGTGCAATGTGGATACTGGATTGGACCCTGGAATGGAAGAAAGCGTGTCATTGAAAAACTGGTGACACTGGAATAAAATCCGCAATGCAGTTAATGGCATTGTACCAGTGTCAATTTCTTTAGATCACTGTATCATTGTTATGTAAATGTTAGTTGAACTTTGTGAAAGGTATGTATGGCAACTCTCTATTATCTTTGCCAATAAGCTGTAAATATAAAATTGTTTTAAAATAAAGTTTTTTTTTTTTTAAGGAATATGACAAATTTTGAAGTTTTATACCTTTGGTATCATCTAATTGTCAATTCTTTGCTTTTTGGTTCTCAAAAAAATCTTCAGAATGGCTGCAATGGGCTATTTCCTTTTTCCCAGAGAACACTGGTCCTGCCTTTCGAGTACTCTTAGCAGCAACAGCAATGATAACAACAGTAGTTTACATTTATTGAGTGCTTACTGCATACCAGGCACCCTGCCAAATACTTTACATAGATCCCTACTCATTTCATGCTCAGCAGTTCTAAAAAGACTTCCTATCCAATTGGATAGAGGTGGAAACTAAGGCAAAGATATGCTATGTTCAAGGATATATGATTAATAGATGTTGAGCAAAATAGGATTCAAACCACTTAAGATGCCAGACTCCATCAGTTCAGTTCAGTTCAGTCACTCAGTCGTGTCCGACTCTTTGCAACCCCTTGAATCACAGCACGCCAGGCCTCCTTGTCCGTCACCAACTCCTGGAGTTTATTCAAACTCATGTCCATCGAATCTGTGATGCCATCCAGCCATCTCATCCTCTGTTGTCCCCTTCTCCTCCTGCCCCCAATCCCTCCTAGCATCAGGGTCTTTTCCAACGAGTCAACTCTTGTGGCCAAAGTATTGGACTTTCAGCTTCAGCATCAGTCCTTCCAATGAACACCCAGGACTGATCTCCTTTAGGATGGACTGGTTGGATCTCCTTGCAGTCCAAGGGACTCTCAAGAGTCTTCTCCAACACCACATTTCAAAAGCATCAATTCTTCGGCGCTCAGCTTTCTTTATAGTTCAACTCTCACATCCATACATTATCACTGGAAAAACCATAGCCTTGACCAGATGGACCTTTGTTGGCAAAGCAATGTCTCTGCTTTTTAATATGCTATCTAGGTTGGTCATAACTTTCCTTCCAAGGAGTAAGCATCTTTTAATCTCATGGCTGCAGTCACCATCTGCAGTGAGTTTTGAGCTGAAAAAAATAAAGTCTGACACTGTTTCCCCATCTATTTCCCATGAAGTGATGGGACCAGATGCCATGATCTTAGTTTTCTGAATGTTAAGCCAGACTCCATAACCAAGGCTAATTATGACAATAATCTGAGGAGTTAATATGTGCTTGAAAGTGAAATCACTCAGTTGTGTCTGATTGTTAGTGACACCATGGATTGTAGCCCACCAGGCTCCTTCATCCATGGATTTTCCAGGCAATAGTACTGGAGTGGGTTGCCATTTCCTTCTCCAGGGGATCTTCCCGACCCAGGGATTGAACCCTGGTCTCCCGAATTATAGACCGAGGCTTTACCATCTGAGCCGCCAGGGACGTCTATGTGCTCAGCACCAAGTCATTTAACAGCGCTGTTTTATTGGTCTGCCCGTGGTAGCCATCTAGACTGTCTTGTTCCACCGATGAGGGTGCTGAACCCCGGGAAGGAAGCACCTCACCAAGCCCCGTGTCCAATGAGCCTGACTTCCCTCTCCACTCTGAGTCTGCCTCACTCTCTTTACCAAGATGTGGCTTTTCCTCCCTTGATTGCCAGACTCAGGGGGGACCCCAGACGCATTTTTCAAAATGATAAAACTGTGTTCTGATGTTCACCCTGCTTTCCAATCGCTTTAGAGTCAAAGTGATTTAAACTGTTCCTTGTTAAGTCGATGCAGTGTGGGAACACCACAGGGTCCCTGGATGTTACGGCGAGTGTCTCACATCACGACACCGGCGAAACACTCTGCCTACCAGCCTGTGTTGCAGGCAGTTTTTATCAAGACAGACAGCACTCTTTATGTCACAGAGCCCTCCGTTCAAAAACCAAACAACAAAGCCATCCAGCAGGAGAATTTTCTCCCTACTTCCACATCTGAAATGAGCCCTGAGCTAAAAGTGCCATCAGATGCTCTTTCAGAAAAAACAAATCTACAAAGACATCCCGAGCCAGGCAGGATGGCAGGATGACGACTGCAATGACGTTTTGGAGTTACCCAGCAGAGGGCACAGAGCGGAGCCACTCCTGAGCCGGAAGGGTAAGGTCAGCCTGCCCGTGTTGCGTATCACCTCGCAGCTTGCTGCTTCCCAAGGTCAAGTCTTGAAGTGAACGTCAAGGGGTCATTTTGTACAGGAAGCAGATACTATGCTCAAGGAAGCCTGTCCTCAACCCAGCTCAACATGCCTGGAGTCCCTCATCTTCAGCGCCATAGGGGTGATGCCCGTTGCCAAGTGTAGGGAAGCAAGGATGCCGTGGCCCTCAGCAACCATGTAGCCTGAGACTAAGGGCACGGAAGGACAATGAAACCGGGCCAAAAGGCAGAGCCGCAGGGGTCAGGCAAGCAGAATGGACCTACAGTAAAACACTTAGCTATCGTTCACAGGTAGAGCTGGATGAGGGTCTTTTCATCCCAATTTCACACTCAGTACCGGTCACTGATGAGCAGATAGAAGGGGATTGCATAGATGGAGGCGACTGCATACAGCAGCAATCTCTGCTTAGTCATTTAACAAATATTTGCTAAACACTCACCATGTACTAGGCTTTTTGCCAGATGTGGGAGCAGAAAGGATTGCAAGACATAGTCTAGGAATTTGAGGAACACACAGTCTGGTAGAGAAGATGGACTTATAAACAAGTAATTGCAACCAAGTATGATATGTTCTGATACAAAGGTGGCTATCAGCTTATCAGAAGAACCCGAAAAGATGGTGGGATTTCCTCTGTTTTGGGAGGACCCAAGATTTTTTTCCCCCATGAGAATAAAATAGTTCCTAGTGTTCAACAATATTTGGTAGGATAGATGTACATACATCTGCTAGGATAGTGCCATCTATTGTCGGGCATAAACTAATCTGCAGTTTAATTTATCAGCTTCCTTGTACCGTTAGCCTCCTCTCCAGGATGAGGCTTCCTGATCTACTCCTACTCTGTTTTTCTGGATTTACTTCCAAGTGGCTCCATAATGTTTCCACCCACACTGAAATGCTCTTATTCCTCAAACGCATTTCTTTGTGCCCCATCTCTGTGCTTTTGTATATACTAGTTCTTCTACCTGCATTGTCTTCATAAATGCCAAACAAAAGTCAATCCATTCTTTTAAGTATTTATTTATTTTTTCACATTTATTTTTATTAGTTGGAGGCTAATTACTTTACAATATTGTAGTGGTTTTTGTCATACATTGACATGAATCAGCCATGGATTTACATGTGTTCCCCAATCCATTCTTTTAAGGGTCCATTCCATATTGCCTCTTCTGAGTCAACCTATCCAGAAGTGAAGCCTTCCTCTTTTCACATTTTTTGGTGTTTTGTTTTTTTTGTTTAATTGGTGTTTTTTTTTTGGTTTGGCTGCACTGCACAGCATGTGGGATCTTTCTTCCCTGACCAAGGATCAAACCTGTGCTGCTTGCAGAGGAAGTTCAGAGTCTTAACCACAGGACCACTTCCTCAACCAGGGAAGTTCCTAGACTCTTCCTCTTTGAACATCTAGAGTGCAATCGTCTGTCTCCTTTATCTTACTAATCACACACTTCCTTACACTGCTGTTATTTCTGCCTCTAAATTATACATGATTTCAGACTAGGTCCCATGTGACTTTTTTAGAAGCTAGCAGAGTAACTAGAACTTCGAAAGGATTCAGCACATTTGGCAAATAAATGCGCTTGTGGAAAGAGATGATAATTTGCTAGAAATCTTGGACTTGACCAACCACAAACAAGTCAAAAATGCTCTACGAAGAGGCAAGATACATTCCACAATTACCCAGCAAAGAAAGTAGAGTGGAGATTCTAAGACTTTCTCAGACACTGGTGGGCCCCCAGTAGGGTCCTGAGTGTGCGATCTGTGTTATCACATTGTGCTCCACGTACGGGTTAGTTCTTTACTATCACCATCTTGAAATTCTTAATACTTTGCTAACAAGAGGACCTGCATTTTCAGTTTGCTCTGGATTCTGCTTATTAGGTAGCTGGCCTTGGATTCAGCTTAAGAAGCAGTTTCAGGATTCAGAAGAATTAGGGAGAAGCATGACATAGCAGCCCTGTTCGTCACCTGGAGACTAACAGCTGGTGGGCTTCGGGTGTTAAAAGGTGGGCTGCATTCTGTTCCTGCTGAGATTACAAGGATGCTACTTCCTTTCTGACCTGGGTCTTCCCCTCCCTCTGCCCCCATTCCCCAGACAACTATGTCTCTTGTTGATGTTATTTAGTCCCTGAGTCGTGTCTGACTCTTGCAACCCCATAGACTGTAACCTGCCAGGCTCCTCTGTCCATGGTGTTTGCCAGGCAATAATACTGCAGTGGGTTGCCAGTGACTCTTGTGAGAGCATGGACGTGAGAGTTGGACCATAAAGAAGGCTGAGCACTGAAGAATTGATGCTTTTGGATTGTTGTGCTGGAGAAGACTCTTGAGAGTCCCTTGGATTGCAAAGAGATCAAACCAGTCAATTCTAAAGAAAATCAACACTCAATACTTATGGGAAGGACTGATACTGAAGCTGAAGCTCCAATGCTTTGGCCACCTGATGCAAAAAAGACCTTGATGCTGGAAGGACTGAAGGCAAAAGGAGAAGGAGGCAGCAGAAGATGAGATGGTTGGATGGCATCACTGACACATTGGACGTGAATTTGAGCAAACTCTCGGCGGTAGTGGAGGACAGGGGAGCCTGGCGTGCTACAGTCCAGGGGTCATAAAGAGCTGGACATGACTTAGTGATCGAGATACACAACAACAAAATGGATGGAAGGTGATGTATTATATTAGTTTGTTAGGGCTCCTATAACAAAGTACAGGCATTCCTCTTTTCATTGGACTTCACTTTATTGCTCTTTGCAGGTATTGCATTTCTTATAAAGTGAAGGTTTGTGATTACCCTGTATTGAGCAAGTCTACTAGTGTCAGTTTTCCAACAGTATTTTATCACTTTGTATGTTTGTGTCATTGTTTCATAATATTTCAAACAGGTTCCTTATTATAAATGTGATGGTGATCTGTGATCTTTGATGTTATATTACAAAAAGATTATGCCTCACTGGAGGCTCAGATGGAGGTTAGCATTTTTTATCAATCAAATTTTTAAAATTAAGTTATGTAAATTTTGTTAGATACCATGCTATTTCAAACTTAATAGACTGCAGTAGTGGAAACAGGACTTCCCTGGTAGCTCAGCTGGTAAAGAATCTGCCTGCAATGCAGGAGACCTGGGTTCCGTCCCTGGGTCAGGAAGATCCCCTGGAGGAGGTCATGGCAACCCACTCGAGTATTCTTGTCTGGAGAATCCCTGTAAACACAGGAGCCTGGTGGCCTACAGTCCACGAAGCAGCAAAGAGTCAGACACGACTGAGTGACTAAGCGCCGCCCAAACACATGGTAGCAGCATCACTTTTATATGCACTAGGAAACCAAAAAAGAAGTCTGTGGCTTGTTTTATTGCAATGGTCTAGAGCTGAGCCTCAGCATCTCTGAGGTCTGCCTGTTCTGCAAACTTACGTGGAAATGTATTGTCTCATAGTTCTGGAGACTGAAAGTTCAGGCTCAAGGCAGGGCTGGTTCCCTCTGAGGACTCTGAGACAGAATTTTCTCCAGGTCTCTCTCCTGAGTTCTAACAGCCTTGGACATTCCTTGGCATGTAGGTGGTGTTCTCCACGTTTCTCTATATTTCCATGTGTGTTTGTCTGTGTCCAAATGTCCCCTTTTCATAAGGATGCCAGTCATATTGGATCCTTGTAAAAAGGTCTGGTTTGGGAAGATCCTCTGGAGGAGGGCACGGCACCCCTCTCCAGTATTCTTGCCTGGGGAAATCCCATGGACAGAGGAGCCCGGAGGACTATAGTCCATGGAATCACAAAGAGCCGGACACAACTGAGTGACTAACACTTTCATTGTACCACTCGACCTCACTTTAACTTAATTATCTCCATAAAGACGCGATTTCCAAATTAGATCATTCTGAGACACTGGGGGTTGGACTTACATCTTTTTATTGGGAGCGGTGGGGACGATTCAACCCATGGTAGGTGGATCTCTGTCATACAGAATTGTTATTATCTGTATATTCAGCTGTCTTTTGAATAAGATTGGATAGGATTGAATTCAGGCTCTCATTTTTCAGTGGTATTCTAAAGGAACTGTGACTTCTGTACTCTTTTCCCTTAGAATTTTACTCTTCAGGGGAAGTTAAAATCATTTCTCCCTGAGCATGTAAATATGTCATTAGGATATGGGTAGATGACAGACCTCAGGTTGACCAGTGGTTCTTACTGTTTAGCCATATGTGAGGCACAGTCTTCTAGACCTATAAGGGACCCTAAAGGTAACACAATACCTTTGTTCTGCTAATGAAGAAATCCGTGTCCAAAAGGTTAAAGAATTTGCTACAGAGCACTCAGCTACTTAAGGGCAGACGTAGAATTAAAGCCATGCCATTTAACTCTGAACATGGAGACCCACTACAGTGTTCTTTCGGGGAAATCCCATGGACAGAGGAGCTTGGTGGGCTATGATCTATGGGGTTGCAAAGAGATGGACTTGATTTGGCAGCTGACCCATGGGAGCTTTCTGATCTATTGTATATTTATATATACAAATAACTATCCTAAAATCTTTACGTAGAAGAGCTCTCAGATATACACCACTTGTATTCCCTCACTAACGTGCGCAACAAAGGCTGTAAATGCTTGAAAGTGAAAGTGAAGTCGCTCAGTCGTGTCCGACTCTTTGTGACCCCATGGACTGTAGTCCACCAAGCTCCTCCATCCATGGGATTCTCCAGGCAAGAATACTGGAGTAGGTTGCCATAGCCTTCTCCAGGGGGTCTTCCTGACCCAGGGATCGAACCCAGGTCTCGGCATTGTAGGCAGAGGCTTTACCGTCTGAGCCACCGGGTAAGTCCTTGTAAGTGCTTAAATGTTCACAGAAGCCAGGCTGATCATGCACATCAATCAACCAGGTTGGGTGCTGGTACCAGGGGGTCGTAAAAAGCTGAAGAGCAGGAGCCTTTTCTATGCAAGGGTGACGGGGAGAGGAGCCTGTTAGCTCAGCTGCTTACTGCCTGTGGGGCCGTGTGCTCATTCTCCAGATATTCTTTTATCTAAAGGCAGTCTAATCTGGATTTCATGTAGAATTTTCCAATTTTTAAAAATTTTAATTTCATTATTTAAAAAATTTCATTGGAAGATAGTTGCTTTAAAATGTTGTATTAGTTTCCATGGTACAGCAAAGTGAATCAGCTATACATGTACGTATGTCCCCCCTTGTGTGGATTTCCTTACCATTTAGGTCATCACAGAGGGCTCAGTGGGGTTCCCGGTGCTATTCACTTGATTCTCATTAGATAATCTGTTTTACATGTAGCATCAATAGTGTATATACATCAATCCCAATCTCTCAATTCATCCTACCCTGTATCTTTCACCCTTAGTATCCATAAATTTGTTACATCTGTGTCTCTACTTCTGCTTTGCAAATAAGTTCATCTGTACCATTTTCCTAGATTCCATATATACTCATTAATATTCAATAGTTGTTTTTCTCTTTCTGACCACTGTATGACAGTCTCTAGGTCTAACCGTGTCTCTGCAAATGGCACAGTTTCATTCCTTTTTGTGGCCATAAGTTGAGGGAAAACATTTAAATGTTAAGAAGCACCATATAAGCCAAATAAAATCTGTTAGAGAACCTGGCCAGTGGTAAGCCTCTGATTCATATATTTTGCTTCTTTCTTATTCATCTAATAATCCCTTTACTTCTTGGATATTGCTAGGTTTAAGAACTCAAAGGCATCTTCAGAAACAAATGGAATCATCTTTGACAATACATATTCAAGGCTTTCTGCTGGATTTCTGCAAGCTTTCTTTTAAGCCTTTTCATACCCTGAGTACCTATGTCATTGCAAACAGCAGCAAAGTTTGTATAATTAGTAGCCATTGGGTCTAAATTGTTTGCCATTTTTTGGGGGGCTTGGCTGGAAGGCTTGAGGGGTCTTAGCTCTCCAACCAGAAATTGAACCCAGGCTCACGGCAGATGGAGGGCAAAGTCCTAACCACTGGACTGCAAGGGAGCTCCCTGTCATCTTCACGTGAATTTCCCGAAATGTCAGAAAGGTTTTGTGAGAAGGAAATACAGTTCTCTTTGGGTGGTGGTTGACGAATCCACCTTCAGGGGAATGGACAAATTTGGAATTTGAGATGAACAGATACATACTATTGTCTACAAACTAAATAAACAACAAGGGCCTTCTGTATAGCCAAGGGGGCAATACTCAATACTTGCAATAATCTATAAAGCAAAAGTATCTGAAAAAGAATAGATATATGGGTACACGTGTAACTGAATCACTTTGATACATACCAGAACTGCCGTAAATCCACTATACTTCAATAAAAAAAAAAAAGAATTCCGCTTCCCACAGGTGAACATCCGGTTCAAATGTTTTCTGGAAGGGGCCCGTCTCATATTGTTGTGATTGTGTTTGTACAGATGGATTATCATATACATGTAGCTGATTCACTTTGTCGGACAGCAGAAACCATCACAACATTGTAAAGCAATGAAACTCCAGCAAGATTAAGTGAGTAAATAAACCGGTTGCAACACCAGGTTTGCACTTCATGTATGTACCTTCCTCGTAACTCTCCAGGGCAAGGTGAAATTTTTGTTTTGTGATCTTGTATTTTACTGCTGGAGATTGAGTGAAGACATCTGTTTATTCCTTTAAAGAGCAAGTCACTCACTCACCCCTGCAGGAAAGACTGCCGGTTTTATGTCATTCAGTAACTCTTCGTCCCTGGGTTTTCACCCTTGGTCTTACTCTTAGTGTGATTCAGGGGGCTCGGGGTGCCAGTGGGAATATTTTCCCTGATGGAAAGAACGACTTTCAACCTCTGAAGCGCTGGATCCAAGGTGACGCTCTTTAGACAACTTAACACGGACGCGTTCCCCTTCTTTCTTTTTCCCTCTTAGGCAGGCAGGCACTCTGGTTGCATTTTTCATTCTTCCCAGTGTGGAAATTGTGTGGAAGACAATAGGCTTGTTTCTAATTTGGTGTTTTCGAAAGCTTGGCAAAATAGAAATAAGTCTGTATTCAAAAGTTGAAAAAGAGCATGTAAATAGCAATAACTGAAATTTGTGATTAAACAATTAACAAAAAAGAACCTTATGAAGTCATTAAAAAATATAAAGAGGGAGGCACTTCCTGCTTGATCATTACTGGGTTTGAACAGTTATTATTTAACGTTGACTGGGCACCAGCCACGTGGGAGGCAGCCTGGGAACGGCGGAATTGGAAACAGTCATTTCCCAGTGGTATTCTCATTGGTGTTCCTTCTCAGCCGGAAAACCTGAAAAAGTTTCAGGTAGCACTCTATACAAATATGGAAATAAAGAAAGGGGCTCTAGACAATGTGGGTTTTGGGGACCAAGGTAAAGGGAACATCAGCTTTGGAGCAAAACAGACAGACAGACGGACAAACGAAACTGAGTTTGAATCTTGTCTTCCTTCTATTTCTGGGATTGTGGGCAAATCATTTTACTTCTCTCAGCCTGTTTATTCGCCTATAAAATGGGAGTAATACTGCATATCCTACAAAGTTTTCGGGAGAATGGATGATGATCCACATAAAGTCAAAGAGCATCCTAAATACTTAGGAAAAGGTCCGCCATATTATGATTATTGATGCTAAGCGTCTTCATTCATAACCATCTCATTGTTTTATAACATTGATTAATTCTAAGGATATTTAAATGTCATAAAGAATTTGAGAAAGAGGAATTTAAAGGGATCAGGGAAAAGTGTACCAGTCAGTCAGGATTATGTTATTTCATTTGGCTTTAAGCCAAGCAAATGTTGAGCTGCCAGTTAAAAACGTACCACCTGCCTTCGCCTTCTCTTTAATATATTCTTTAAAGTAACATGGTGGAAGGTATCCAGCTAGACTCAGAGCATGCTTTTTAATTTGCAATTTTGAGCATCCAGATTCTAGAAGCAATCCTCCTTTTGGACCTGTAAACAATGAAGGTATTTGAAGACTTGCACACTCTCCCCCACATGTTCAAAGGAACACTGCTCCAGACAAACACAGTTATAATATACTTTTGCTTGGGATTTATCTCTGTTCATATAGAATTATATTATTTTCCCCTATGAATAGTAACAGATGCAAGGAGAAGATTACGTAAAAATGGCTTAGTAGAGATAAGGATATTTTCACTTGTGAGAGATGAAACGTGTTAAGCGAAGGCAGAGAACAGTAGGGAATGTATTTGATGACCCAATGCAAATATTATACACTTTGGGAAGTGCTTGATGTTACAAGTGTCGTTTTGTAGTGCGTACTCCTCTCAGTGTATTTGCTATTTTATTTTAATACACATGATTGGCACTAGAAGTGGAGAGTGTTTCAGATAAGGAATCATGTAAACATGGCAGACTTATGGCGGTAGTCAGGACGAAACAGGGGCAGGCCCCCCGAGGGCCACAGATGGGCTTGCTGCCCCACTCTGGTCAAAGGACGGCAGCAGGCCTGCAGTGAGGCTCATCAGGCGGGAACATTCAGTGAGGCCACGTCTTGCAGATAAATTGGATTTTTAAAAGAATTAAAAATGTCCAGTACAGTGTTTGGAACATGCGTGCGTGTGTGCTAATCACTCAGTCGTGTCCAACTCTTTGCGACCCCATGGACTGTAGCCCACCAGGCCCCTCTGTCCATGAGATTCTCCAGGCAAGACTACTGGAGTGGGTTGCCATGTCTTCTTCCAGGGGATCTTCCCAACTCAGGGATCAAACTTGAGTCTCCTGCATCTCCTGCATTGACAAGTGAATTCTTTACTACTGTGCCACCCGGGAAGCCCCTTTGGAACACAGCAGACACTCAGCACTGGGAATTTATTATTTTGTAGCCTCTTTTCTTTCAGGAAGTATGATATTATTCTGGCAGGTGGAATATTGGAGACTTGAGCACCTATTATGCAGCATGAATCGTCTAATGAAAATCCTTTTTCCTTGCATCATAGCACTTAAATTTTTTGTTGCTGTTGTTCCTGGGAATTCACCTTCCTTGAACTCCTGTGACAGGCTTCTCTGAGGCTGGCCACACTAAGGTTTTCAGATTTCTCCTGTGGCCTTCATCATTCTCCTAGGGGCACAAGTCTGGCTGGGGCAGGCTGTATGTGCAGAGTTGCTCAGTCATGTCTGACTCTTTGCAACCCCATGGACTGTAGCCTGCCATGCTCCTCTGTCCATGGGATTTCCCAGGCGAGAACACTGGGTTCCCATTTCCTTTTGCACGGGATCTTCCCAACCCAGGTCAAGTTGTCTGAATAAACATTATTATTATCATTGAGGGGGCCCATCATGCATCTTGTGGGGTTTAGTTCCACCACTTGGGATTTCAGCAGTGAAAGCGTGGAGTCCTAACCTCTAAACCACTAGGGAAGTCCACACAAGAACCTTCTGCATAGCACAGGGCACTCTGTGCAATGTTACACAACAGCAGAAGTGGGGAAAGAATTTGGAAAAGACTAGATGCATGTGTGTGCATAACTGAAGCGCTTTGCTGGGCACCTGACTAACACAACCTCGTTAATCAAGCACTCAGTTCAGGTCAGTCACTCAGTTGTGTCCGACTCTTTGTGACCCCATGAACCACAGCACGCTAGGCTTCCCTGTCCATCACCAGCTCCTGGAGTCCACCCAAACCCATGTCCATTGAGTCGGTGATGCCATCCAACCATCTCATCCTCTGTCGTCCCCTTCTCCTCCCGCCTTCAATCTTTCCCAGCATCAGGGTCTTTTCCAATGAGTTAACTCTTCACATGAGGTGACCAAAGTATTGGAGTTTCAGCTTCAACATCAGTCCTTCCAATGAACACCCAGGACTGATTTCCTTTAGGATGGACTGGTTGGATCTCCTTGCAGTCCAAGGGACTCTCAAGAGTCTTCTCCAACTCCACAGTTCAAAGCCATCATTTCTTCTGCACTCAGCTTTCTTTATAATCCAACTCTCACATGCATACCTGACCACTGGAAAAACCATAGCCTTGACTAGATGAACCTTTGTTGGCAAAGTAATGTCTCTGCTTTTTAATATGCTGTCTAGGTTGGTCATAACTTTCCTATTACCCCAATACAAACAAAGAGTTAAAAGACAGAACAAGCAACCAAACCAAGCAGAAGAAGACAAGATCCTACCTCAGAACTCAACATTAGTAAAGCGAGAGGCTCTGAAGGGCTTCAGAGTTGAGCAATTTCCATGGACTTTGCAAGTTCTTTCCCCTGACAGCTGTTCCTTTCTACCCCCTTTTGGGCAAAACTCTGATCTCCAGGTGTTCTGCTGCAGATTTAGATTGACAGACAGAGGGGTGTGGCCCAGGGAATCTGCATTGGTATCGAGCTTCCTCTATCGTGCAGAGGCTGCTGGCTCCGAGACCACACTTGGAAGAGACGAAATCGGGAGACTGTCTTAGGAGGGTATCTATCAGTCAGGAGTTATTAAGACTGCACTGCTTGGTGGAATAATCAGTGGTTCTGGCAGATATTGAGCCCCTGCTATTTGTAGCATGAACTATAACATAGTCATTTACAATACATGGACATAAAACCGGAAAGTCTTTTTGAGTAGGTGAAAGCTTTCAGTTACTCTTTGCTTTGTTGACTTTCCTCAATCGTTGTCCGAAATAGAAGTTTAAGAGGATGACAACAAAAATCAAATTTTGTGACTCAGTTGTTAGTAGTTACAAATAGATTTTCTATCCCAGATGTATGAACCATATTGTTCACTGACAATCTATTGGGCTTGTTTTAATTAATTCTTTTCCTTGACTGAGCAGTAAGTTTCAGGAGTGGGCACAAATTTTGATTTTGGAGGCTGAAGAATTATAGGTCTGATGAAGAATTAGAAGGTCTTTATACCCAAAGGACACTTGAACCCATTCTGGGGAGACTTGTAAAGGAGTATATTATTGTGGGATGGATAATGGTGGTTTTCTTCTACACTTAGCAATTTCATAGCAATGATACAGCTGAGTACTATGGGAAGCCACCCAAATACTTGGCAGAAGTAGAATACCAATGGTTCATTTCTAATTAAACTTGCTTATTTTATTTATTTTTTCTTGGTATCTGCATGGCCTTATTTCAGGTTTGAATTCATTCTGTGATATGAAGACTTACTGCAGGTGAAATACAGTTTGGACTCATTTTTTTTCTGAAGCTTTTCTTTCCTTCTTTTCATCCATCCCTCATGAGTGAGTGAGCGAGTGAAGTCGCTCAGTCGTGTCTGACCCTTTGTGACCCCATGGACTGTAGCCTATCAGGCTCCTCCCTCCATGGGATTCTCCAGGCAAGGCTACTGGAATGGGTTGCCATTTCCTTCTCCAAACCAGGCACCTATTGCTTTATTTTCTCTCCCTTTCATCTTTTATGCAAGATTCTTAGGGAACAATCTAATATCAGCTATTGGAAGTATAACCATAAATCCATATGCTTTTCCAAAGCATATTTACACTTCAAAATCTCATCTTTATAGGAATTTAAAAATGATGTCTCAGGTATTTGAAAATTAGCATTGATGAGCCGATAGCACCCAAGGAAGATTACGAGCTTCTGGTTGGAGCTCAAGGTGATAGTTGGGTAGGGATTTATTTGAAGACTAAAATAGCCCTTCCAGTTCACTATGGAGTTCTTTGGGACTCAACTAAATTTGTAATTGGCCCACAGCTGATCAATACCATGTGCTTCATGTGCCAAGGGCTCTTCTTCCCCTCCACTCTCTGCCCAAAAGATGTTCAATTGAGAGAGAATTCAGATTTCAAAGTGAAGAAGAGTCCAACCACTTTGCATCTTTCAAAAGTGCCTTCTAATTTTATTACCTTCTCTCACTGCATTTTATGTTCAGGTGCTTTGTCAGAAAGTGATTGCAGGAGTAGGAAAAAAGGCTGAAAAAAGTGAAACCAAAGATACGGTAGCTTTTTGTTCAATCATTTATTCTTTCAACAAATCTTTATAGAATACCTAGAACTAGATAGTATGGGGTCTGTAAAGAAGTTTTTCCCCTTTAGGGGGACTTAATTTTTGACTCATCTTAAAATAATAAAGCCTTCATGAAAAATAATTTTTTTAAAAACCTAAGCCTCATTTGGACAAATATGTGGGTGCCATGTTCTACAATGCCACAGGCTGACTTGTGTGTAGACCTCTGTGGATGGTTCCCACTGGACTTGTGTAGAGTTCACCTGTCCAGCCTTCAGAGGCATCCCTGTGATACTTTAGGGCCAATGAAACAGAATGCCTTGTTATCTCTAAAATACTTCTCAAAATATCCTTCCTCCTTTGTTTATATGATAACCACATTCTTTTTTGATAATCACTCAAAAAATTGCAAATTGACCCAAATGTTCTAAAATGTTTCCTCTTTGAGGTTCACTTTGCATGGAAGACAGCCTTCAGAATGGGAGGATATAGTAGCACATGAAGCAACTGACAAAGAATTAATCTCAAAAATATACAAGCAGCTCCTGCAGCTCAATTCCAGGAAAATAAATGACCCAATCAAAAAGTGGGCCAAAGAACTAAACAGACGTTTCTCCAAAGAAGACATACAGATGGCTAATAAACACATGAAAAGATGCTCAATGTCACTCATTATCAGAGAAATGCAAATCAAAACCACAATGAGGTACCATTACACACCAGTCAGGATGGCTGCTATCCAAAAGTCTACAAGCAATAAATGCTGGAGAGGGTGTGGAGAAAAGGGAACCCTCTTACACTGTTGGTGGGAATGCAAACTAGTACAGCCGCTATGGAGAACAGTGTGGAGATTCCTTAAAAAACTGGAAACAGAACTGCCATACAACCCAGCAATCCCACTGCTGGGCATACACACCGAGGAAACCAGATCTGAAAGAGACATGTGCACCCCAATGTTCATCGCAGCACTGTTTACAATAGCCAGGACATGGAAGCAACCCAGATGCCCATCAGCAGATGAATGGATAAGGAAGCTGTGGTACATATACACAATGGAATATTACTCAGCCATTAAAAATAACACATTTGAGTCAGTTCTAATGAGGTGGATGAATCTGGAGCCTATTTTTACAGAGTGAAGTAAGTCAGAAAGAGAAACACCAATACAGTATATTAACACATATATATGGACTTTAGAAAGAAGGTAACGATGACCCTATATGCGAGACAGCAAAAGAGACACAGATAAAAAGGACAGAGTTTTGGACTCTGTGGGAGACGGTGAGGGTGGGATGCTTTGAGAGAATAGCATTAAAACATGTATATTATCATATGTGAAACGAATCACCAGTCCAGGTTGGATGCATGAGGCAGGGTGCTCAGGGCTGGTGCACTGGATGACCCAGAGGGATGGGGTGGGGGGGGAGGTGGGAGGGGGTTCGGGATGGGGGACACATGTGCACCCAGGGTGGATTCATGTCAATGTCTGGCAGAACCACTATAATATTGTAAAGTAATTAGTCTCCAATTAAAATAAATAAATTAATTTTTAAAAGTTCACGTTTCATGGATTTTTTGCTTCACATGGGGGGGAAAAGTGAAACAAGGAAGAGAGGCTTTTGGAGTAATTTCTAGTGAGTCTAGATTCTGCTTATTATAGATGTCAGGTCTATTGAAAGGTAGGTCTTACCTTCCTTCCTGATTGGATGGAAACTGTTCAGCTCTCCCTTCCAGATAACAATTGCTCTCTAGAGTCAAATGTTTGGCTTCTCTTTACAAAAAGTAGAGCTTTTTTTAGTTAGTTTTTTTTTTTCCAAACACAAATTTGAGTCAGTAAGGCAAAAGGCTGAGTAGAGTCTGTTCAGTCACAGAAAACCCAAATTATCGATGCCTTTCTATTGTGCTTTTTCCCCCACTTTAAACAAAACAACCACCAACTAAAGGAGGCTCTTTCACTTGGGCCGGTGCAGACACACAGCCATCACATGGTTTCATGAGTAATTAGTAATATGAATGCAGTCATCATACTCTGAGATGTGTATATATCTATCCAAGCTGAGGGGAAATTGTGTAATTAATTTTGAGGCTGTTATGATGTTTCAATTGATTTGGATCAGAAAAAAGAGAACAATTAAGAAGAATCAGAAAACAATACTCTGTTTAGTATTCTAAAGGGAAGAGAAAAATTAAATAGGAGTTTAATTGAAAAATTCTGATCTATATGAGGGAAACAGAAAGTTATGTAAAAAACAATCCTGACTTCTTATAGGGGCACTATTGGACCAGCATCTTGGTCAAAAAAATCTAGATTCTAATGAATAGTCTTCAAGAGGGTCAAAAGGTCAGAAGTCAAAATATTGAAACTGTTTCAGGTACCCACTTAACCCCAAACGTTTGCTTAAATTGCATCCTTCTGGAATTATTCTAGTGGAAAATGATTACTCCATATTAATTCTTAATACAAAGTATAAAATCCTGTCATTTAGTCATTCCGTAGCCTTTTATGGGTCATTCTACCTTCTTCATGTGGCCCTTTACCTATAGACATACACATGGCTGTTTTCACAGCCTCAATCTTTCTGAAAATGTCATTAGGAACTTATTTATCTCACACACAAAAAAAATATTGGTAAGTTTTCAGGCTAAGGATACAGGATAAAATTCTTTTAAAAAATACATTAAAATACATTACAAAAAATACATTAAAAAATTTTTTCAAAAAAACCTTGCAAAATAATAGCTGAAATCATGCTGTGGAAAAACTGTATTGTTTTATACATATATATATTTATCAATTAATTATTTATTAAGTATCTGCTATGTATTTAATCTTATTTCCTACTGCCACTTCTTAATTTTTGCTAGAAAAAAAAAACACAAGGATTCCCTTGTGTTTACTGTACTCATGAGCACAAATTTTCAGGAAAACAAACTGTAGGCATAGAGCCCCCAAACCCATGTCTTTTGGAATTCTAATCAAATAAATAACTATGATAGGCAGGAAAATATATATTATATCAACCACAGGTTCCACTGCTTAAGAATTTGATTTAAAATCGGTGGCATGCCTATAAATTGTGGCTGGGTTTTTATCCAAAAAGGGACTAAAATTGGTATTCAGTAAGTTTTGTTCAAATTGCATAGTTCATTTTCCTCTTCTAAGTGTAGTTGCGTGACCTCAGATCTCGTGAGCCAGTTTATTAGAATGATGCTTTGCTGATCATCTAAGAAAGCTGGAGTCAAAAGGAAAGAAATGGACAAAGGCTATATATTACAAAGACAACCATTTCCAGCTTTCAGTTAGATGCACTTATGGCTGGGAGGTAGAATTCTCCTTCCCTGGGAGTTGAGCATTTTGGTTTTCTTGAGTTTAAAATATTCACTATGTCAGGAGAGAGCATTTCAGGCAGGCCGGGTAAGATGAGAAATCTTTTCTGCCCTCAAACTTGATGTGCTAATTTCAGTTGCCCAGGGTAAAATGGTAAGGCCCTGTTAATGGTGGCTTTGGAAAACAGCCTGCTAGAATATACAACATTCTCTCTGCTTCATTGCCCCATTCTAAAATTCATTAGATAAATGACCCAGTCTTGCTCACCCCATCTTAAAGTATGCATAAACTTTGAGCTAATCAAGAAGCTGATTCACAGGGAATCTTTTCTCAGCTCCTTTGCTACCCTCTTTTCCTCTCTGACCAAAAAGAAGTCCGCTGGGAATAGTAGGGGGTGTTTTGCGGGGGTGTGGGGGGGACGGCGGGTGGATTTCATGCACCTTCACCTCCTCTAACCAACTCTTTGAAGAGTGAAAGGAACATGAGCAAGCAGAAGCCGCTGAGCATGGACAAGCAAGATTGGATGGAGGTACTTGAAAAAACTTGAACCGCCTTGTATTTTTGTTCCATCCACTCCCCAACCTCCTTTTCTTTCTTTCTCGGAATTGCACTCTCTTCACATCTGCCCAGCTCCTCACTTTGTTCTGAGCTCCACTACAGAAAGATGGTCCTGACATCCTTCCTCGAGAGTAGAGAGTCTTGTCGGGCAGCTGTCACTTATCGCATCCTCATATGAAAGGGACCCCTCTCAGATTTCTTTTTCTCTCCTAAGTAGCTGTTCTGAGGACAATGTTTGCATTTCAACTCGAAATAACAGCGAGCCAAGGTGGTACGGAACCTCAATTGCAATCCTTTCAAAAAAGAGGACCATTTTTGAAGCTTAGGTTTCCTCTGATTACATAAAAAAAGAGCCTCAAGGTATAAGATGCTGGGAAACCCTGCTTCTCCCTTCCAATCACCCCTTGCATCCCTGCCCATTTATGAATAACCAGTGAATATACTGCAGAAGCCTTCTTACCTGGTCGCTGAGGTCTCTGTCTCCTTGGCAACTAAACTTTTCAGAGATTACAGGCAAAATGTTTCCTTCAGTCTTGGAGCTGTTTTAATGCTTTCAAATGTCAGAAGGAAAGATTCTACAGTCCCACGGGTGCGGGTGTGTGTGGGGCAGGAGACAATATTTTAAACCAAGCTTAGTCAATTCTTCACTAGGCAGTGACCTTCAAAAGGTGTGCAAATTATACAAATGAAAGCTAATGTAAATAAATTGTAAGAGGTTTGGAAGTGAAGCAGAGAGAGGCTCCCCTATTTGACTGACCCCAAAGCACTGGGTCTGGAGCATGCTGCTTCCCTGGACCCATCCATTTTCAAGGCGATAGAAATTTGCTTTTACAACTGCTGGGCTACAAATGGCAAAGTGAGTTGGGCCACAAAATACCCCAGACTGACTTTCATCTTGAGTGCAAAGAAATGCAGCCTTTTACATTTCCCTGTTACTTAGTAGACTTTTCTCATGAGTCCCCACCTACCAAATTTCAGTTTTGGGGGGGTTATTTTTAATGAATTCCTAAATTTGGACATCATTGCTAAGCAACGTGGTCCAATGGTGATGATGCTGTTTTCAAACTCTTCTCCAGGCCTCAGACCCCAAACCCTCAACAGAAACAGCCAGCCGTGGGAGAGGGGTTCCCTTCTCGAGCTGGAGGAGACAGATTCCTGGGCCTTTGTTTGGTCATCAGTGCTTGCTCTGGGATGATGGCCTGAGGTGTGGCGGGTCCATTCTGGGGGTATCTACTGCTGAAGGCTGCCTCTGGTGGGCCTTGGGGTCCTCTGTCTTGGCACAGTCAGAGCACAGTGGGCCCCCCTTGCTGGCCTGGTCGTGTGTGGGCATCCTTGTTGCAGCAGGTCCTCCTGAGGGCCAGCAACAGTTCCCGCACTTCAGGGTCAAACCTGCCTGGTGGACCTCAGCTGGACGTGCCCGGCCACTCCTCTCTTACCAGGGTGACCTAGCCAGACCCTCAGCTGCCTAGTGCATCCACTGAAAATGAGCTTTTAATGCCATTATTATTTTTTAGTCTTAGACCGGGTTCCATGCAAGTGGGCCCATATCTGTCACTTCAACTTCGAAGCTTCCCTTCAGCAGACAAACCATCTTACTCATGATTCATAACATCCGAGTCCTATGACTGATGCTTATGAGGCCCTTAGTATTTTTCTGCTGAATTACTGAATGACTTTGAGTTCCTAAAAAATAGAAGTCTTTAGCCCAATTACATTTATCCTCAAATATTTTTCAAGTGTTCTCTCCAATTCATTCTTATTTAAGCAAGGAGTTGATAAGTAGCAAGCCATTTAGGTAAATTTGTCACAGAAAAAAATTCAAAAGGCAGAAAGTATTCTAGAAGTGACTTCTTAAGACACCCCAGTGAGATTCTCTATTACCTTGCCAGGAAAACAACAGCCCATCATCAGTATAGGTAATTGCTAAAGCACATTGATAGGACAAGCATCTTAATTAAAGATTCTATTGGAAACATATGTGAACCAAACCAATTTTTAGGCCGCAGGGCAATAATAACCTTCCCTGTTTCTTACTTTATGAGAAACTTATTTATTTATTGTCTGGAGCAATGCTGTCCGATTGGACCAAGGACGGGGAAAAAGAGCATTAGTGGTCCTTTCTCTGTGCTTGATGCAGTGTTGGAACGGAACTTGACTTCTGGGGCGTCAGAGACCGGGAGCAGCCCTCACTGGGTCCACGGGGGACGATGCAGCTGCTGCTGATCTATTTGCGCTGGGGCGTCAGTGCCGACTCAGAGGCCCCTTGTTACTCAAAGTCCTTGTCAGACCGAGTCAGTTCTTCCTCGGTTACCGAATCCCGCAAGAAGGTGGAAAGTACTGAAATGCCACCCACAGATGAGTGGATGAGGAGACTGTGGTAGATGTAAATAATGAAACACCACTCAGCCACGGAGAAGGGAATCCTGCCTTTTACAACAGCGTGGATGGAACTTGATATTATACTCAGTGAAGTAAGCCAGACAGAGGGAAAGAAACCCTGTATGCCCTCACCAAATGCGGAGTCTTCAGGGCCGACTTTGTGAAACAGGGAGGGGAGTGGCGGTTGCCGGGGCAGAGGGTTCGGGGGACAGGGAGATGTCAGTCGAAGCGCACACGCTCCTGGCTCCCATGACTAGGCCCTGGGGATCTCACGGACAGCTTGGCGACTGTAATTAGCGACGCTGTGTTGTGTGCCGGGGGCTTCCCTGGCGGCTCAGTGGTGAAGTATCCACCTGCCAACGCAGGGGACGCGGGAAGATCTCCCGGGGGAGGAAGTGGCAACCCACTCCGGTCCCCCTGCCTGGGAAATCCCCTGGACGGAGGAGCCTGGCGGGCTACCGTCCGCGGGGTCGCGGAAGAGGTGGACACTGCTTACTGATTAAACAGCAAGAGCAAACTGTATACTTGAAAGTTAAGGGTGGATTTTGTGAACCTTGTTGTTGGAGAATAGCTGCCTTACGATGCGCTGTTCGTTTCTGCCGCAGGGCGAAGGGGATCAGCTGGACCTGTGCGTCCTTCCCCTCTGCTCTGGATCTCCTCCCCGTTTGGGTCGCCGCGGAGCGGAGTGGATTTCGGGGAGCTCTTCTACAGGTTCTCATCCATTACCTGCTTTATCCATCGTGTCACCAGCGCCCATGCGCCGACTCCAGCCCCCAGGTCACCCTACCGGCTCTCTCCCTGATCCGTGTGCTTGTTCTCTTCATCTGTGTCTCTGCTTCTGTTTTGTAAATGAGATCATCTACACCATTTTTTTCACATTCCCCTTTAACGCATTAATATATGGTATTTGTTTTTCTCTTTCTGACTTTCACATGTATGATAAACTCCAAGTCCATCCTTGTCTCTACAAAGGACCCAGTTTTGTTCCTTTTTATGGTTGAGTAATATCCCACTGTATATATATATCCCATCTTCTTTATCCTTTCCTCTGTGGGTGGACATTTAGGTTTCTTTCCTGTCCTGGCTATTTTACACAGTGCTGCAATGAACACTGGGGTGCATGTGTCTTTTTGAATTATGGTTACCACACACACACAAATTGGTAATTATGTGAGAGAATGAATGGGGCTGTTAATTAACCTTATTGTAGTAATCATTTTGCAATATACAGGTGGATCAAAATCACCACACTGTATACCTTACACATATATGTTATATATCAATAAAATCTCAGTACAGCTGGAAATAGGGCTTATATGAGTTGTGGAAGAAAAGTGAAAAGTAAAACTTTAAATGTAAGATAAAAAAAAAGAGAAAGTTGAAATTGCCGTTAGAAATCGTAACATCCGAATCCTGAACAATGTACAACTTCGTTCTATTTGCACTAAAAGATGAAATCTTAAAATAAAAATGGCTGGGTATAAGATGCTCTAAATTTTGCTTCAAATCAATTTGTCCATGAATTAAGATTTTTGATTCTTTATGGAGCTTATACCTTTGAGGTGGAGCAAAAAGACTTCTTAATTCAAAACCGTGATTGGTTGCACAAAATAGCAGCTGGATGTTCAATAAATAGCTCTGACTTAGTTCATTGTATTCTTAGGGGTTCCCATGGGTCAGGACAGTAGCTGCTGTGTGGTTTATCTTTTTATACTGGTTATTGATAGATTAAAAAAGTTCTCGTCTGCACTACTGCTTGCACTATATTTGTAACATTACACAAAACACATGTTGCTATTAAATGATTTGATAAACCATGGGCTTATACTGATAAATGTGCACCCGTTGCTTGAGCTATTCTCCAGCCGCACCAGAATCATACCATTGGGGCATCTTATTAAGAAATATCTTTAGCAAAACAATCCAAGCTGACCATTGTACAACAGGTATATATCAGAGTTGACACAGATTCTTTCCAACCACTCGCTTTTATAAATGCAGATTTATTCACTAATAGCACATTGTTACTTTACTTATTTGAATGATTTCTTGAAATTTCATTTTTCAAATTTATTTTATGAACACTCATTAATGAATGTTCACAGTTATGAACATGGAAGAGCTTCCTGTTGAGTTCTGTTGGCCATCATGGGCTGGTTTTTCTTGCAGGGTTCTTTTCCATCTGGCTGCATTTTTCCTGTCCTTATCTTTTTTTGTTTTTTGTCACCTTTATTGATATCTGGAGCACTCTTTACATTTTGCTAGCCTGCTTTGGCTCGGCTGTCCCGAGGGCAGGACTGGAGCGGCAGACTGAGGCTAGCAGGATTAATAGCTGCACTTTTCCACGAGTGGCATGATGTTGGGACCAAGACTTGAAGACTTGGGAGGACAGAACCAGAGGCCCACGTCGTCTATGTGGGCGGCCTTCCGAACAGAGCCTTGCTGAGGCCCCGCTGTCACGTGTGAGCTGTGAGACGGCAGCTCTGACCGCACCACAGCATCGCCCGTGAGGAGGGACTCGGGACCCTGTCTTCACTGACAGGAGCTGGCAGTGATTCCTCTGATACTAGTTAATCAAGAGACATTATTTGTGGGGACCTTTAACACTATCCATCATGAAATATCCTGATGTCAAATTCCTTTTCACTTTTTCTGATAACCCTTTAATTATTTACTAGACTTAGAGATGTTCTGGGGCCTGGAAGGGTTGGGGGAAGAAAGCTGACATCTGAAGAAGTGAGTAATTTATAACAGAACTAAAATATTCATAAAATGACAACTCAGATACTTCAATTAACAACACCCATTCTATTTCTGTTCCAGATAGTATATTTAAACTTCTGAATGTTTGTTTTACAGTAGGCGATGCATTTCTGAACTGAGCAGGCACATTGAATCTCTAGATTTGGGATAGAAAATGGATTCTCTCAGTATACATTTACTATAAGAGTAGACATGGGATCTCTGCTTAGTGAATGTACTTTCTGAATCAAGGATTCTTCAGCATTCCCAAGAAGACTGGTCACTTACTAAACTTGGTTACCTGACAACATTTTGCATTGGTTTGTTATACAGGGAGGGCTCGGGTATGCAGAACTGGATACATCAAAATCCTTAGTTCATTATACATTCTTATAATTGGTCCTTGTATGGCTCAGTTTGATTTAGTTATGCAGTGGGTTAATTAATTATTTAAAATATGTAAACAGTGCTTGCAAAAGCTTCAAACAAAACAAAGTGGAATCTTGATAATAACCTGCATCTAACTATGTACCCTCCCTGTGAACTTGTCCTATATCTTCTCTCGATTGGAGAGGAAATTAGGAGTCAGAATAGATAAGTGACTTGCCCAAGGTCACAGACTGGGTAGAGATGGATTCCAAATACAGCTGTGAAACTCCAAACCATTACCTCTTAGAAAAATATCGAGTGTGTCAGTGATGTTTTAAGCAAGAAAAAAAAAAAAAAAAAAAACCGGATAGGAAAGGAAAGAATGAATGAAGACGTCTTCATGGAAGAGATGACACTTTATCTCAATGTCAGCAGATGAATTATTTATTATGCAACAGCTAAAAAAATAAAAAAACATTGAGGAATATTCTGTAAGTGATATGTACTTCTTGTAGACCTGTGGCTTTAGTTACCTGTAAAGGCAATATATATATAATACAGTAAGCTCCCTACATACAAATCTTCAAGTTGCAAGCTTTCGAAGATGTGAGCATGTGTTCACATGTCCAGTCACGTAAGTTAGTCCAGGTGTCTGACGCACATTGTCCCACGCATGCATCTTCTACCAGTGTTGTGCTTTTGTGTACTTTATGCTACTGCATACAGTACAAAAATACAGTATCTTTATTTCAAGCCCAGGAGGTCCTGAAGCAAGCGTAAAAGCAGCAGTGACGTGGCTCATCCTACTGTTCAAGGTACTATACTGTCAGATGTAAAATGTTTTCTTTATTTTTGTGCATGCTTTTCATGTATTGCTAGCATGAAAAGTATTATAAACCTATTGCAGTACAGTACTGTAGTTGTGTTAGCTGGGTACCTAGGCTAACTTTGTTGGGCTTACAAACAAATTGGACTTACAGACTCGCTCTTGGAGCGGAACTCGTTTGTAGGTAGGAGACTTACTATATAGGAAAAGGGAATAATACATAAACCTGAACACTTGTAAAGCCATGTGTATGTACACTGTTTACATTTACTGAGCACGCTTAAATAATCTATCTAATATGCTTCATTGTGCAGGCTAGACTTTCCATCATTACGTGTCACATATGATTTAACAAGTTATCACCACATGCCCTCTTTTAGATATCTATCCAAGCAACACCACCTCCCTCAACGTAATCACCTTGGAACGCTTGGCATTTGCTCCAATGATGGCTGCCAACTTCTTGAAATGTTTTTGGAGCTTCTTTTAATTGGATTTTCACTTGTTGCCATCTTGAGAGATGTCTAATAAAACCAATATCAATATTTTAATGCTCCATCTCCCCACAGTGTTCCCCCCAGAGTAGCATCGTTCACATTATGTCAGTTAGGATTTTGAACTGCAAGCAACAGAAACTGACTCTTATTGATGTAAGCAGAAAAGAAGGTTCTTGGTGGCAAATTGAGTAGCTCATAGACTTTTGGAGAATATTGGAGAATCAAGTTTTCCAAACAGGCAGATAGTAAGGGCATTTGTGCAGCCAGAGGCACAGCCCAGTTAACTCCTGTGACCCAGCATCATGAACGCGTAACTGAGTGAGGCCTCTCACACCGTCAGCAGGGAAGCTGCCTGCGGCTGCTGCCCCCGGAACCAGAATTCTTCCGTTTCTTCTTCCTCGGTAAGCCAGCTCCAGACGCAGCATCCTGGTGCGGTCCCTCTGATTTATTTAAATTTCTTCACGATGCTCTGATCTTCAGAAGAGCTGAGCAAAGTAGTGTCTGGCTTTTTCCCCTTTGTCACTGCTCCTGGACGTCCCTTCCAATGTGGCAGAGATGGAGACAGGCTCCCAAACGCGTGCGCCCTCCCTCGACAGCACAGAGTTGTTTCTGCCCATCTCCTGGACAGAGTCCATATTTCCTAGACCACTTTGCATTTAAATGTGTACGTGTGACTTGTTCATACGGATGAAATAAAAATGGAGACGATAGTGTCACTTCTGGCTGATGTAGTTAAAGACACGTATGCCTTTTTCCACTTTCTCTTTCCCCTTCCGTGGGACCTTGTATTGAAGATACTGGGGGCGGAAGATGGAAGAAACCTAGAATTATGAACACAGAGAGGAAGGCCAGCTGAATTCCAACCTTGGGCTGCTGTGTGAATGAAAAGTCAGCTTTTGAGATCTGTGGCGTTTATCTATCACAGGTACAGTCATTATTAACATTTCTCTATGCTTCACACTCAGTCCTTCTTGGTATGAATTATTGGACTGGCTTTTGAGATAGAGACACCTCTAGGACTGTTGAAGGTGTGACTGAATGTACCTCTCGAGTTGTGAGAGAATTGGTTTATGTTAAGGATAAATTAAAGATAGGGACCTTCAAGAAAGGACATAGCATCTCTTAGAAGTAGGCACAGAGCTGCTAACCTTCGCTGATGTGACCCGGAGAGTGAGTGGTCCAGCCTGGAGTCATGCCCAGGGGCTATGCCCTGTGCTGTCTTTAATCCCAAGCCTCAGAAGTAATTGTATCTAGATCTAATTCTTATAAGGACTGTCAATCTGCTCCAATGTATGTGTATTGAACCAATCTCATAATTCTGTACTCTGTGTCATTAATAACAAATTACTTGCAACACACCCTACAAGCATGGAGCACACCGTTAAGTCAGGACCCCTAGATTAGCATTTACCTGCCAATTTAGGCTTGAACAGAAAGCCACTGGGGGAAAGGAATAGGGTTCTCTTAGTTCTAGGAAAAGAAACTTCCTACTCTTGAGCATGAATTCAGCCTATAGAAAGCTCCACTCTCTAACGCATACTTACTCCCCTCTATCACCTTGGAAAAACCCTTCTGTGATGTCAAAGTCTTTGATAAATCTCTTCTGGTTTTCGCTTTGGCTGTAGAATCTCCCGCTTATGATTGTGGCATGGAAGAGCCTTGTCAGGCTGCCCTGCTGGCTCCAGGCCAGGCATTTTTCCCCAAGAATAATCTTATCTACCCAAAGTGACCCAGCCTGCAGAGAATTCTCCTTCTGAGTTTTACTTTCTAATATCACTTGGTCCACTTAATGGTTCTTGTTGACAGGGGAAATGAGATTTTTCTCGGAGTTAATTCTGATTAAACCCAAGAGGTGCATCTCATACTCCCTTGGGACTACACGGAGAACACATTTTGGGGACGTTCTCCTCCAGCGCCATCTTCCAGGTAAGTAACTGTGTTGGGAAAGATTAGCCACAGGCTGGAGAAGTATTAGTGCCCTACAGAACAGTCTCCAGAGTAAGTAGACCCTTCCAATAGACGATGATGGTACGTTAAGGATCATCAGAAGCCAACAGTATGTGTTTTACAAGGCATTTTCTAAAGGGGGACTGAACTGTATATCCTACCAAGTCAGGGATGGGATTATGGGGTAGACAGATCAGGGAATCCAGCCATCTCTCCAAATGTTTTTGGAAAAAAAAAAATATATATATATATATAAAAAGCTTGTTTATATTTTGTCCTAAACTTCTTGGAAAAACAACTCCCCAGCTTCCCAGTGTTCTGTTACCTGAGTTGTTCTGGGTTTACACCACCCCCCAAGGCATTAGGAATAGAGAACAAAGGGAGTATGTTTCTTTTCTGTACAAGTAGTGTAAATTCCCTGGGACTGAGTCAGTGCCCTCAAAGGTAAAATTATTTGTTGAGAAACCTAGGATTTATCATGGAGAATCAAGACGAAGGGCTCCTTCAAGTTACAGTTCTCTTCTGGAAGATTCATGTCATGAGAATGAGAAGAGAAAAATTCGGTGCCAGGGGCAGGTACCGAGGTGGGACCCCCAGATTCATTGCTTGGAGCTCCCACATGCTTCCTGCTGTCACACACAGCTTCTTCTCTTCCTTTGCAGGCCTGTTTTCTCCTTCATCCTTTTCACAGGCTAGGATAGGGGATACCAAGTCAGCAAGGGACACAAAAGATTGGAGAAAGAAGGAAGAAGCCGAGCCAAATTTTTACCAACTATGGGACTCATGGAATTATGTGGTAGACACATCATGGATGGAAAAGGAAATGGTAACCCACTCCAGTATTCTTGTCTGGAGAATCCCCACGGACACTGGGGCGTGGGGTCGCAGAGTTGGACACAACTGAAGTGACTTAGCAGCAGATCAACTTTGGTTTTGGTTTCTCAACTCTACACTTCTCTAGATGCTTTTAGAAAAAATCCTTTTTTTCAGTTTTACTGAAGCATAGTTGACAAATAAAAATTGTAACATATGTGACATGTACAAGGATATAATTTGACATATGTAGAAATGGTATGGACCTAACAGAAGCAAAAGATATTAAGTAGAGGAGGCAACAATGCACAGAAAAACTATACAAAAAAGATCTTCATGACCCAGATAGCCAGGACTGTGTGACTACTCTCCTAGAGCCAGACATCCTGGAATGGGAAGTCAAGTGGGCCTTAGGAAGCATTACTATGAACAAAGCTAGTGGAGGTGATGGAATTCCAGTTGAGCTATTTAAAATCCTAAAAGATGGTGCTGTGAAAGTGTTGCATTCAATATGCCAGCACATTTGGAAAACTCAGCAGTAGCCACAGGACTGGAAAAGGTCAGTTTTCATTCCAATCCCCAAAAAGGCAATGCCAGAGAATGTACAGTTGCACTCATCTCACATGCTAGCAAAGTAACACTCAGAATTTTCAAGCCAGGATTCAATAGTACGTGAACTATGAAATTCCAGATGTTCAAGCTAGATTTAGAAAAGGCAGAGGAACCAGAGATCAAACTGTGAACATCTGTTGTATCATCGAGAAAACAAGAGAGTTCCAGAAAAACATCTACTTCTGCTTTGTGGACTATGCCAAAGCCTTTGACTGTGTGGATCACAACAAACTGTGGAAAATTCTTTAAGAGAAAGGAATACGAGACCACCTTACCTTCTTTCTGAGAAATCTGTATGCAGATCAAGAAGCAACAGTAAGAACTGGATATGGAAAAACATATTTGGACTGGCTCCAAATTGGGAAAGGAGTATGTCAAGGCTGTATATTCTCACCCTACTTATTTAACTTATATGCAGAATACATCATGTGAAATGCCAGGCTGGATGAACCACATGCTGGAATCACGATTGCCAGGAGAAATATCAATAACCTCAGATACACAGATGACACCAGCTTTATGGCAGAAACTGAAGAGGAACTAGAGAGCCTCTCGATGAAAGTGAAAGAGGAGAGTAAAAAAGGTTGCTTAAAACTCAACACTCCAAAAACTAAGATCATTTCATCTGGTCCCATCACTTCATGGCAAATAGGTGG
Organism: Odocoileus virginianus; assembly: GCF_023699985.2. Lineage (NCBI taxonomy): Eukaryota > Metazoa > Chordata > Mammalia > Artiodactyla > Cervidae > Odocoileus > Odocoileus virginianus. The sequence continues at coordinate 92,164,220 of NC_069677.1, forward strand.
GGAAACAATAGAAACAGTGATAGACTTTATTGTCTTGGGCTCCAAAATCACTGCAGATGGTGGCTGCAGACATGAAATTAAAAGACACTTGCTCCTAGGAATAAAAGTTATGACCAACCTAGACAGCATATTAAAAAGCAGAGACATTACTTTGCCAACAAAGGTCCATTTAGTCAAATGGCTCTGCGCATCAGGTGGCCAAAGTATTGGAGTTTCAGCTTCCGCATCAGTCCTTCCAATGAACACCCAGGACTGATTTCTTTTAGGATGGACTGGTTGGATCTCCTTGCAGTCCAAGGGACTCTCAAGAGTCTTCTCCAACACCGCGATTCAAAAGCATCTATTCTTTGGTGCTCAGCTTGCTTTATAGTCCAACTCTCACATCCATACATGCCTACTGGAAAAACCATAGCTTTGACTAGATGGACCTTTTTTGGCAAAGTAATATGTATGCTGTCTAGGTTGGTCATAACTTTCCTTCCAAGGAGTAAGCATCTTTTAATTTCATGGCTGCAATCACCACCTGCAGTGATTTTGGAGCCCCCCCAAAACAAAGTCAGGCACTGTTTCCACTGTTTCTTCATCTATTTGCCGTGAAGTGATGGGATCGGATGCCATGATCTTAGTTTTCTGAATGTTGAGCTTTAAGCCAACTTTTTCACTCTCCTCTTTCACTTTCATCAAGAGGCTCTTTAGTTCTTCTTCACTTTCTGCCATAAGGGTGGTATTAGTTCTTCTTTAAGTGTTTGAATTCAACTGTGAAGCCGTCTGATTCTAAATTCTTTTTGTTTAGAAATTTATGATTACTGATTTAATCTCCTTACCAGGTATTAGTTTGCTGAGATTTTCTATTTCTTCATAATTCAGTCTTGCTAGCTTTATGTTTCTACCAGTTTATCCATTTCTTATAAGTTATCAAATGTATTGATATTTAGTTGTCCCTAGTAGTTTGTTATGATTATTAGCATCAAATTCTGTGTTATCAGTTATAATGTCTTTCATTTTTTATTTTATTTATTTGAATTTTCTTTTTTTCATAGTTAAAGTAAAAAATTGTGAATTTTGTTAGCTTTTAAAAAACATCTCTTAGTTTTGTTGAGCTTTACTATTAATTTTCTAGTCACTAATTTATTTCCTTCCTTCTACTAATTTTGGGCTTAGTCTGTTCTTCTTTTTCTAGTTCATTGAGGTGTATAGCTAGGTTGTTTATTTCATATCTTTCTTTTTTCTTAATGAGGCATTTATTGCTATAAAATTCCCTCTTAGAACTGCTTTTACTGCATCTCAGATTGTATCTCCATTTTCATTTATATCAAGATATTTTTAAATTTTCCTTTGAATTTTTCTTCGACTTATTGGTTGTTTAGAAGCATGTTGTTAAATTATCACATATTTATAAATCTCCCAGTTTTCCTTTTTATTTCAATTTTCATACCATTGAAATTGTTATAATTTCAATCATTTTTAATGCATTTAGAATTGTTTTGAGGCCTACCATTTGAACTTCCAGAGAATGTTCTATGTATACTTGAGAGAAATATGCATTCTGCTGCTGTTGGATGGGGTATTCTGTATGTCTGTTAGTTCCATCTGGTCTACAGTGTAATTTAAATCCTGGTTTTCCCTCATTGATTTTTGTTTAGATGATTTATCCATTGTTGAAAGTAGAACATTGAAATGCCCCTGTATTATTATATTGCTGTCTATTTTTTCCCTTTAAAACTGTTAACATTTTGCCCTAGAGATTTTCATTCCCAGCCTTGAAGAAGCGATTTCATGTAGGAGATGAAACTTATCCTTCAACCCTGTTCTAGTTCTCAGCTGCCTCTCAAACCTTGGAGTTTGTCTAAGATGCAGTCTTTGTTCTCAGTGGCTCCTAGCAGTTGAATGTGTGCCAAGACCCAACCATCTCAAAGAGGGCCTTGGAGTTAGCGCAGGCTACTTAGAAGCTGCAGGTGGAAGCGTGTAGTGCAACCACTCCCAGGGACAGTCTGAGACGGGTGTTTGCAGCTGCTGCTTCTGCACTGAGCCCCGAGGGAATCGCTACAAGCGTGTTCGTGTGTCTGTTAAGAGCCGCTTCTCTATTTGCTGTACCCCTGTGAGACTCACGAATGCAAGCCCTGCTGGCTTTCTGAGCTACGTGACTCGGGGGCCATCCCTTGAGAGGCAGCCGTAGAGGATGGGGCATTAGGCTGGGAGCCTCACTACTCAAGGGGACACTGCGGCTTGAGGATTCCCCCTGACTGCAGGGTGCTGCGACGTTACTCAGCAGTGACAGTCGGCACTGTACTGAGGTGGGGTTTACGGCAAGAACGTCTTTCATCCTTTCCTAACCAATTGAAAAGATTCATGCACCCCAGTGGTCATAGAGTGTTGGTCTTTCTTTGACTTATTTCACTCAACACAATACCCTCCGAGTCCATCCATGTTGCAGCAAAATTCCATTCTTTTTTGTGTCTGAGTAGTATTCCATTGTGTGTATATTACTACATCTTCTTTGCCCATTCATCTGCTGATGGACATGTTTGCTGCTTCCCTATCTTGCATGCATGTGTGCGCTCTATGTCCCTATCTTGGGAATTGTAAATAATGCTGCTATGAACATTGGGGTGCCTGAATCTTTTCAAATTAGTATTTTTCTTTTCTTTTCTTTTTTTGGGGGGATGTACACCCAGGGGTGGAATTGCTGGGTCATATTGTAGTTCTATTTTTAATTTTTGAGGAACCTCCATGCTGTTTTCCACAGTATCTGCACCGATTATATTACCTCCAACTGTGTATGTGGGTTCCCTTCTCTCCACATTCTTACCAACATCTGTTATTTCTATTCTTTTTGATAATGGCCGTTCTGACAGGTGTGAGGTGATAACTCATGGTAGTTTTGATTTGCATTTCCCTGATGATTAGTGATGTTGAGCATCTTTCTTGTGCCTGTTGGTCATCAGCATTTCTTCTTTGGAAAAATATCTATGCAGGTCTTCTGCCCATTTTTAAATCAGGTTGCTTGCTTTTTTGATGTTGAGTTATATGAACTGTTTATTAGTCCCTTATTGGTCATGTCACTTGCAAATATTTTCTCCTTTCAGTAGGCTGTCTTTTTGTTTTGCTGACGGTTTGCTGTGCAAATGCTTTTAAGTTTAATTAGGTCCCATTTGTTTTGCTATTATTTCCATTACTTGAGGAGACAAACTCAAAAAAACACTGCTACAATTATGTCAAAGAGTATCTTGCCTGTGTTTTCCTCTAGGAGTTGTATGGTTTCTACTCATATTTAGAGCTTTAACCCATTTTGAGTTTACTTTTGCACATGGTATTAGAGAATCTTCTAATTTCCTTTTTTTACAAAGAGCTGTCCCGTTTCCCCAGCACCAGTTAAGAGACTGTCCTTTCTCCACTGTATATTCTTGTCTCCTTTGTCATAGATTAATTGACTATAAGTGCATGGGTTTACTTCTGGGCCTTCTATTCTGTTCTGTTGATCTATATGTCTGTTTTTGTACCAGTACCATATTGTTTTATTACTGTAGCATTTTTATATAGTCTGAAATCAGGGGGAATGGTTCCTCCAGCTTTGTTCTTCTTTCTAAAGACTGTGTAGGCTACTTGGGGTATTTTGTGTTTCCATACAAATTTTAAAATTATTTTTTCTACTTATGTGAAAAATGCTATTAATATTTTCATAGGGATTGCATTGAATCTGTAGATTGCCTTGGGTAGTGCAGATATTTTAACAATATTAATTCTCCCAATCCACAAACATGGTGTATCTTTCCATCTGTTTGTGCTGTTTTCAATTTCTTTGCTCAGTCTCTTATAGTTTTCCGAGTGAAGATCTTTTGCCTCCTCAGGTAGGTTTATTCCCAGGCACTTTATTCTTTTCGGTGCAATGGTAAATGCAATTGCTTCCTTAATTTCTGTTTCTCAATGTTTGTTGTTAGTGTACAGAAATGCAACAGCAAGGAGATCCAACCAGTCAATCCTAAAGGAAATCAACCCTGAATATTCATTGGAAGGACTGATGCTGAAGCTGAACCTTCAATACTTTGGCCACCTGATGTGAAGAACTGGCTCAATGGAAAAAAAAACCCTGATGCTGAGAAAGACTGAGGGCAGGAGAAGGGGCCAACAGAGTTTGGATGGCATCACCGACTCAATGGGCCTGAGTTTGAGCAAACTCTGGGAGACGGTGAAGGACAGGGAGGCCTGGCTGCTGCAGTCCACAAGGTTGCCAAGAGTAGGGCACAGCTTAGCAACTGAACCACAGAGCAACATTCCTGCAGCTTTCCTGAGCTCACTGCTGAGCTCCAGGGATTTTTCGGTTTACCTTGTCTTTTAGAATCAAGGAGTAATTTTAGGAGAGGTCCTTCTCATTGTCAGGTTTGTCCTGGAGAAGAGACTGTCTCTCTTGGGGATAATAGGTAGAACAGAGTTTTGCTACTCAAAGTGGGGTCCAGGGACCAGGAGCATCAGCAGCACCTGAGAGATGTCTAGCAACACGGAAGCTCAGGCCCCATGCCAGACGCACAGAGTTAGGACCTGCATATTCACAAGACCCCAGGCCATTCCTATTTACTTCAAAAGTTTGGAAGCATTGGATTAGAGTATATTCTTGAGAGCTACTAAAGCAATGACTCTTAAGAGGCAGACTCAAAAGCAACCCTGCTTTCCTAACTAGGAGAGATGTTATTTCTCAATGAATTGTCACTGAATTTCCAGGGTGACTAGAGTTTAATCTTCTCTGATTTTACTTAGCATAAATAAAAGCAAAGCAAATGACTCTGTGCCTTTTGTGGAAGTTTCTCGGTGGGTCCCTGATGTGGTATTTGTTACTGAAATATTGTCATAATGTTTGAGCTATTTTTGGCTTATACAGTACTTTTAAGTACTTAAATAGTAACCAAAGAATAATGTGTGTGCAGTGTAGGCGAAAACTTGCATTTCCTAGAATTTGTGTTGTTACGTTTCTAATCTTTCAATTGCATATTGAAGTGTTTTTCACTTTGACTTCATTTTTAATTTTTTTCTTTTTTGTTAAAAAAATTAAGAATGAGGCAGGAGAGTGTGTTATTCATAGTAACTGGAGAAGAAAAACATAAAGCCGCAGCTATGTGAAAGTGTGGAAAGAGATACAAACAAACTTATCTAAATATGAGCAGGATTTTATTAAGTATTAAAAGTAAATGATCATTTTCCATGTGACACACAAAATTCAGACCAAGAGTTTCATGTCGTGATCCATCAGGTTGGACATATTTGTTATTTGTTTCATGTAAATAGAAGAACAGTATAGTAGAATTTCTGCTCTAACTAGGAACGTGTGCGTGTGTGGTTGCATGCATGTCTGTGTTTGTATGATGAGCCTCCTTGGGACCCAATCTTTGTGAATAATCTCTCCAGGAACTTTTTCAGCCTCACTAAGACTTGGGTTTTCCAAGGTAGAGCGGTCCTATCCCTTACTGGGAAATTCCCCGGACTGGGGACAGTCCCTTACCTGCTTAAAGGCTTTGCTGTTTCAACAAGGAATATTGAAAGTGTCATCAAAGCATGCTCAACCCCGCTATTTGCATATCTTTCTCAGTGGCATCCTGCCGATGTTTTTGTGGGAGTTACTCACAAGTTGAGCAGCCCAGTTACTCAGCTCATTAAGGGTTAAATGATTGACTCAGGTAGTTAGCATCTAGTTGAGGAAGAGTCAAAGTCAGGATAAAAATACAAGGCTCATGTTGCGTGTTTTCCTTTTCTATCACTGGCCAAGTAGCCCTTGACATGCAGGGCATCAGGAGCAGTGATTTTCAAGGTTGAGCCTGTCTCAGAGTTCTCTGGATAGTTTATCAAGAATTGCTCGGTCCCACTCTCCAAGGTTTTGAGGCAATGGGTCTGGGATGAGCTTGGAAACTTGCATTTCTTTTATTTTATTTCTATTTTTTAATGGAGATATATCTGATTTACAATGCTGTGTTCATTTTTGCTGTGCAGCAAAATAATTCGTACTCTGTTAGGAACTTGCATTTTTAAAAACTGCACGATGTGGGTGCTGCTGATCTGAAGTCTACACTTTGAGACTAGAGTTTAGTTTGTCAAAATGCCCCCAAAGTTAAGAAAGATCACTCTGAGATTGTTACTGGAACAACTCCAAGGTCTGATTGATTGATTTTTCTGGTAAGCAAGATGATGTAACGTCAATCTTTGGAATCTTTGGCAAGATTGTAATCTTTGGAATCTTTGCTCTGGTTTCCAACTCCCAATCTCACTATTTGTTAATCTCACTAAATGTTAAGCTATTTGTTCAACAATCTCACTATTTGTTCAACTATTTGTTAATGGTAAGGTAGCTAATTAGTCTTAATTTTCTTGTCTGTCAAGTGGGCACAGTAATAGCTAACTAACAGGGATTTTGTGAAGATGATATGAGATTAATAAATTTAAAGCATTAGGCTTTGCATTTAGGAACTGCTTAAAAGAAGCTTAGCTATTATTAGGTACTAATATCTACTCCTACGTGAGTGGATTGTCCCTGAGAGCTCATGCAGGGCCTTTCGGGTCAGGAAAGTACCTGCTCTCCTAAGAGGCGTTTTCGTGTCTAAACTGAGCGCTCAACTGTAGAGCATAAATCACCTCAACTCAGTCCAACCCAACAAATATTACTATTTATAGCAGACCCACTCTGCTTCCGACCATGCTCGGTGCTGGGCAGATATCTGAACAATTCCAGCCATCGTTATATTAGCTATCTATTGCTGCTTAACAAGTCATCCCCAAACTCAATGGCTTAAGTAAACAATGATTATCTTACAGGCTCTGTAGGCCAGATATTCAGGAGCAGCTTTGCTGACGGTACTTCTGAATCAAGATCTCTCACAAGTTTGCTGTCAGACTCTCTTCTGTGGCCCCAGCCATCTGAAGGCATAAGTGAAGCTAGATCTGCCTCCACGGTGGCTCACGATACCCCTGACATCTTACAGCTAACTACTGGCAGGAAGCCTCATTTCTACCCCACATGGACCTCTTCGGAGGGATGCTTGACTGTCCTCATGACATGGCACCTGGCTTTTCCCAGGGCCAGGGATCCACAGAGAGCAGGAAGAAAACCTCTGTGCCTTTCGTGACCAAGTCTAGGGAGTCACAGTCGGCTGTTTCTGCGCTGTCTCACTGGTCACACATCAGCCGCGTGTGGCGTGTGTCTGGTGAGGAAGGACTATACAGAAGGCGGGAACACAGGCGCCACTGAAGCCTGGCCGCCATGCGGTGGAGACTGCAGTTGAAGGGGAGTGATAAACCCATGCGTACATGACTGTATTCAAGGATGCAATGGGGAAGACGACCGGGAGGACGGGCAGATTCAGCACTGCAGGGGGAAAGCTGTTCCAGCCAACAAGAAGACGCTTGGTGCAAGAGGAGCGTCTGATGGGGGCCTTGATAAAAATGTCCAGGAGAGGCGTAACTGGAAGAAGGACAATGTGTGGGGGCGGGGGGGAACAAAATACGGAGAAGGGCAAAAGCAGTTTGTGTGTTTCAGATTAAACCTGTGTACCTGACCTCACGTGATGCCCACACAAAGACGAAGTAAGTAACCTCACTTGCAATCCAGGTTTGTTGAACTGAGGACTCCATCTCAGTTCAGCAGTTCTCAGCAGTTATCCTTAAGAAAGATATCAAGATTGGAAAAGGGATTCCAACCAGACAGTGGGAATGTCTGGGTCCTCTAAATCTCTTCAGCTTTTCTGGTCTGTATACCTGTAAATAGGGTGACTGATCGTATAAGACATTCCTAGTGTAAACCTATTTTTTCCTTGTATAACTAATAGTATATGCTTTCACATTTTAAAAAGTCCTGGTTTGGACAATAAATTGTATGGTTACTTGATCTACCAAGAAATTGGGTGGGATGAGTTTTTTAAATCATAGACTCATGGCTTTAAGTATCCTGAAGACATAAACTGAGAATTAATCTTCTTGTACTTGCTAAAACCTAGACCAACACGTTGGTTAGTTCAGTTCAGTTCAGTTGCTCAGTCGTGTCCCACTCTTTGTGACCCCATGGACTGCAGCACGCCAGGCCTCCCTGTCCATCACCAACTCTGGAAGTTTATTCAAACTCATGTCCATCGAGTTGGTGATGCCATCCAGCCATCTCATCCTCTGTTGTCCCCTTCTCCTCCTGCCCTCAATCCCTCCCAGCATCAGGGTCTTTTCCAAAGAGTCAACTCTTCACATGAGGTGGCCAAAGTATTGGAGCTTCAGCTTCAGCATCAGTCCTTCCAATGAACATCCAGGACTGATCTTTAGGATGGACTGGTTGGATCTCCTCAATCCAAGGGACTCTCAAGAGGCTTCTCCAACACCACAGTTCAAAAGCATCAATTCTTTGATGTTCAGCTTTCTTCACAGTCCAACTCTCACATCCATACATGACCACTGGAAAAACCATAGCCTTAACTAGACCATAGCCTTTGTTGGCAAAGTAATGTCTCTGCTTTTCAATATGCTATCTAGGTTGGCCATAACTTTCCTTCCAAGGAGTAAGTGTCTTTTAATTTCATGGCTGCAATCACCATCTGCAGTGATTTTGGAGGCTAGAAAAATAAAGTCAGACAGTGTTTCCACTGTTTCCCCATCTATCTCCCATGAAGTGATGGGACCAGATGCCATGATCTTAGTTTTCTGAATGTTGAGCTTTAAGCCAACTTTTTCCACTCTCTTCTTTCACTTTCATCAAGAGGCTCTTTAGTTCCTCTTCACTTTCTGCCATAAGGGTGGTGTCATCTGCATATCTGAGGTTATTGATATTTCTCCTGGCAATCTTGATTCCAGCTTGTGCTTCCTCTAGCCCAGCATTTCCCATGAAGTACTCTGCATATAAGTTAAATAAGCAGGGTGACAATATACAGCCTTGACGCACTCCTTTTCCTATTTGGAACCAGTCTGTTGTTCCATGTCCAGTTCTAACTGTTGCTTCCTGACCTGCATATAGGTTTCTCAAGAGGCACGTTGGTTAGAGAGGGTGCTAAAATAAAGATATGTTACGGATTGGAATTGTGTATCACATAGGGGAGATGACAAGCAAGTCTCATATATAGTGTTAAGATACAGTCCAGAAGTCAGGCAGATGTTATAAGTTTCCATGGGTGAAAGTGAGCAGAAAGAGAAAAAGCAGAAGACCAGTGGTGGAGAGTTGGTGCACTGGGCATTTAAAGGGTTAAAGCAGCTTTTCGAGCTCAGGGTGTGAACTATATAGGGTCTTAATAATACCTCTGATACCTGCGCATTTATATGAGCAGAACAAGTGAAAACCTGCCTTGCAGAAATTAGATTAAGCAGTTGAAGGAGACAGTCATTTTAATAAGGAGCTTCTATATAAAAACCCTTGATACTTCATTATCTATTTATTCTGCTCAGTCACTCAATTTTATTTTATCCTTCATAATTAAAAAGGAGACAAAACCACGTCTTTAAAACGTGATCCGATGCCCCTGTGTTTTGTGTAAGCAGTGTTGGTTGAATGCAGTTCCGCGAGCTCCACTCATGGTCTGTGGCTGTTCTCTCTCTCTGCTCCATCTTGACGCTTTCCTCCAGGGAGAGCTTCTGCAGCTTTACGGGGGGTAGGAAGATCTTGTGATACAGAGGCTACTACTAGAATTATGGTCACACCTGGTAATCATACCATCGCAGCATTTCACAGATGAGGCAGGCAGCCTTAACGTGTCTTTCTTTTCAATCTGGATGGCCGTTGTCACCTCTGCACTCCCGTGGTACACTGTCTTTACTGGCATCAGGAAGTTTTAGCTACTCATTCATCCCCTCCTTCTCTCATGGGTCCCTTGAGCCAAACTTATGTTGGGGGGCTGTGCTATAAATTTGATTCAGTGTGAAGGTTCTTGGAAAGCTGTGGTTCATGTCGTACAAGGGTGTCAATGGTAAGCCAACACTGCCTCCTTCCACTCCCTGCCCCGTTGTATACAGTGCATGCACATTTTTCTTATGCATATCAATTCATTTAATGAAACCTACACAATCTCTAATGACATGTCCTGAACAACCGAGGCTCAACACTGAACTTTCTGGCATGTGCTTTTTTCTTAATGAGTAATCTAAAACTCAAGGCAGTTAAGGAACGCTTATACAGTTTTTGTTAGAAAAAAATTATGAGAGTTAAGGCATTTATGAAGTTCAAAGCACTAAGATCACTATCATTTAACTATGGAGTTTGCCAAAAGTTCAACATGCAGTTAGCTAGAGAGACAGTTCATCCCTTCAGACTAGTGTCAAGGTCATGACCTCATTTATCTCTATATATTACGGTGTCATGATTGATACATGTTGTTGAGTAAGTTTCCTGGGTACTTTCTTGGGTACTGAACATTCACTATGCCCATAAAGGGGAAAATTCAGTAATTTAATCCTTAAATAGAATTGATATGTAAAGGGAGAATAAATTGGAAATAATTCAATGATGAGTAAAACTGTCTTTGCTTTTCACTGATCTTATTTATGATTAACATGTAAATTCAACCATTTCTTAAACCTTCTTCTCTGAGGCTCTAGGGAATTAGGAGTGAATAGATGTGAAAAAAACACCAAAGGTAGGATGACAGACACTGCGATTAGAGGACTGGTAGACAGAATTCTCTCGGGTAGATTCCTAGGAGTGGAATTGCTGGGTCATACGGTAAGTTCCAACAAATTGCCAAACTGTTTTCCAAAGTGGCTGAACCGTTTTACATTCCCTCCAGAAATGCATGAGGTTTCCAGTTTCTCTACATCCTCACTGACACATGGATTTCTTTCTTTTGGATTACAGCTATTTAAGGTACAGTATGGGTATAAGAAAAACTCACTGTGGTTTTAATTGAACTTCCCTGGCGGCTCAGATGGTAAAGAATCTGCCTACAATGTGGGAGACCAGGGTTCAATCCCTGGGTTGGGAAGATGGGAGGATGTGGCAACCCACTCCAGCATTCTTGCTGGAGAATCCCGTGGACAGAGGAGCCTGTAGCCAGAAGGTTATAGTCCATGGGGTTGCAAAGAGCCAGACACGACAAAGTGGTCTTAATTAGCATTCTCGTAATTACTAATGCTGCTGTGTGTTTTCACATGCATTTTGGCCATTTGTGTGTCTTCTTAGTTGAAATGTCTATTCAAACATTGGCCTACTATTTAACTGAAATTTTGTCTCCTTATTGAGTTGTGGAAGTTCTTGATATATTCTGAAAACAGTCCTTTATCAGAAATATGATGTACAAATATTTTCTTCCAGTCTGTGGCTTGTCTTTTAATTTTCCTGTGGTATGTTTTGTAGAATAAAGTTCTCACTCATTTTTAATGCATGTTCTTTGAAAAGAACTGTGTTATTGGACATACAAAATTACTTTGTTCTTTCTCCCGCCAAGCTGAGTCAGAACCCACACTAACATCTCTTTTCCATCATTTCAAGCACTCAAGCATCAGATTATTATTTTTTCCTTATTCAGCATCTCCTCTGAGTCAGGTGCTATATATTTACTCTTTCTTATTCTTACAGCTACTCTGTAAAAAAAAAAAAAAAAGGTGTTATGATTCTCATTTTGTAGATCAGGAAACTGAGGCTCCGGGGGTTTAGCAACTTGCAGCAAAATAAAAGAGAAGTATCAGAAGCTGAATCTGAATCTAGCTCAGTGCCACTCTGAGCTCTGAGCTTCTAAGATGAGGCTAAGACTGGCTTTCCCAGGCAATGCAAAGCCGTGGTCCTGGATACTGAGAAGCAGGAGTTGAAACGTTTAGGCCTTTCTGATGGCACTCTGCCCTCGGCCCAGGAGAGCTGGGGAAACAACTCCCCCATTTCCCTATAGGCTCTAGCTTCTAGCTGTGAAGTAGCCACCATTAGTCATCATAGCTAAAGAAAAAAAATCTTTTTTATTTCAAACCATTAATATTCATCAAACGTTAATGAAAATACATAACAAATAATTACAACAAGCACAGTGTCTGATTAAGATGAAAGAGATGACAATCCTGTGAATTTTTAAGCCAAAAAATAAAGAATGCTACATTAATAAGACTTAATTATATCATTAAATATTTAAAATTACCTTCTTTAATAGATTTTATTTTTATTTAGTATATTTCTTTTTTAAATCTTTATAACACTTTCGAGAGATTGGTCCATAAAATCCTATCAACCGTTAGGTCGAAAGAGAATTTTAACTTAATATATTCATTATATTGATCTCAAAACTTCCACTTTATTTATTGTTCAAAAATGCTAATAACCCTTTTACGTTTTATTATAATTGATATTTTCTCTACATAGAGTGATAAATAATTAATACCATTATAGGGACATCATGTGTGGTATACTTATTTGGGAAAAAAACCCAACAAACCGTCTGAGTAGCATATTATCCATTCCATTTTAATACTCCACACTTACAATTAATGCTAGATTTTACAGGAAAACATAATTAACTTTGGGAATCTGTCTTGAAATGACCACGTTTATACAGCTGAAGCCAAGGCAGGAGTTCTATTCTAAGCCAGCTCTCTGGTTTTCCACGTTTCAGATGCTTCTGAAGGATCAGTAAAATTATACACCTATTACCAAGTCTTTGCACAGCCTCTGAAAGTTGTTTATAAAAGGGAGAGGATGGTCCCTTTTAGCCTGGTGCTCTTGACACAAAAGTTGGTTTAAAATTTTTGCTCAGGTTTTAGAACGGTTTTTTAAATGAAAAAGTGACACCTCCCTCAAAATTGCTAATAAGATAATTAAATTCATTTGACTTTTCTCTCCCACCATCCCAAGAAAGCTTTTAAGGGAGGAAGAAAAAGGTTGTTGCTTTGGGTGACTTGATTGTTTACATCTCCTAGAGAGACAGTTGGATTAAAAGTACCTGGGGTGGGATCTAGTCACCTGGGTTGAGCTGCTGCTCGGCCTCTCTCTAGCTGTGTGGCTTAAGGCAAGCTCTTTTACCTCTCTAAACTTCTGTTTCTTTGTACTAAACCGTAAGCTCCACGAGGGCAGAGATGACGTCAGCCTCACTCATTCCATCCTTCAGGCCGTATCTGATCTGTGGTGACAGGCAAAGATATTTGAGAAGGAAGGAAGGGAGCAAGGAAGGAAAAAGGGAGGGAGGGTGTGGTTATAAGGAGGAAGGAAAACTTGTAAAAATTTCATGCAGAAGAATTACTCAGGAAATTTAAGTAACGTAGTCCATCAGAGCAAATCATCCAATAGTCTATTCTGACTCTGTACCTGCAGACAGACCAACTCAGACATGCTCAGGGGCATCACCCAGTATAAAGACCGAGAGCTGGACCACAAAGAAGGCTGAGCACCGAAGAATGGATGCTTCTGAACTGTGGTGTTGGAGAAGACTCTTGAGAGCCCCTTGGACTGCAAGGAGATCCAACCAGTCCATCCTAAAGGAGATCAGTCCTGGGTGTTCATTGGAAGGACTGATGCTGAAGCTAAAACTCCAATACTTTGGCCACCTGCTGTGAAGAGCTGACTCATTAGAAAAGCCCCTGAAGCTGGAAAATATTGAGGGCAGGAGGAGAAGGGGATGACAGAGGATGAGATGGTTGGATGGCATCACTGACTCAATGGACATGAGCTTGAGTAAACTCCGGGAGTTGGTGATGGACAGGGAGGCCTGGCACGCTGCAGTCCCATGGGGTCGCAGAGTCGGACTTGACTCAGTGACTGAAATGAGCTGAACTGACTCCCTCACGGACTATTTCTGAATTACTGACCTCTGGCTTTGCTCCGCACCATCATGCTTGTCCTGTGCCTTAAAGCTAACATGCAGACACTAGAGGTGCTCCTCTTGGGCCCCGTGGGTCGTTTTATGGTTTCTGGGTGCCCGTTTCTCCGCTTTTCTGTGTCTGTGTTTTTAATGACCTGTACCTGTGGGTAACTCACCTTGGAGGTTGACTGCAGTCTACTGAAGCCTTTTCGGCCTCGTGGCCAGGCTGCTGGCGGTGCCTGTGAGTTCTGTTCTGCGCCAGCCTCCTGCCGCCTCTCTCCATCACCACCTGCAGCTTTCAGCCCTGACTGACACTCGGGCAGGCGCACAGAAGCCCAGCCCGCTTGCCGGGAACCGGGCAACTCACACTCCAGGCATCCTCCATGGGATCAGACCGAGGCTGGGACTTTTCTGGAAACTGTTCTGGTAGTTGGTGGCTTCTCCTTCCCTCAACTATTTGTTACACTTCCTAGGGCCGTTTCTTTAATAAATCTCTTGCACACAGATCCGTACTTCAGGGGTTACTGCTGGAGAACTCGATCTAGGAGGCTGGAAGGTGAGGTTAGGTTTCCATATTTGACTGACCGCCCTTCTCCTTTGCCTTGCTTTTGTGATCCATCTGCCAGCGTCGACCTCAAGTAATTATTCCATCCCAAGGCACCCGTAGAACTCTGCTCCAGCGCTGGCCCAAGTGGGCAGCTTCTGCCCTCCTGATGCCTCTGATCCTTCCTCCTCTGGGGAAATGGGACTTCTCTTTCCATACAGATTTATGTTTTAAATACTGCCTATGGCTCAGAGGGTAAAGAGTCTGCCTGAAATGCAGGAGACCTGGGTTCGATCCCTGAGTCAGGAAAATCCCCTGGAGAAGGGAATGACCTACTGACTCCAGTATTCTTGCCTGGAAAATCCCACGGACAGAGGAGCCTGATGGTCTAAGTCCGTGGGGTCTCAAAGAATTGGACATGACTGAGCCACTAACACTTTCACTTTGAAGTCTTTAGTTCATGCAAGTTTCTGATTAAAGAGGTATCTACAAGAGCCAGGTCTTGGAATTGTTCTTCAACCTATAAATTCTATGGGAAGCATTAATGTGTCTGTAATGCTCAGGTCATATTCTCTGGAACCAATCATGTTAAGAGGTGTAGGATAGTATTCTTATGAGACCTGGTGAGTAAGAGTTAGATGTTGGTGAAGAGCAGTTTAAACATAGGAGGTACTCAAGAAAGAATACCTTATCCTTCATGAGTGTTTGTGTTTCTGTGTGAATATATGCACCCCTTGTTTCAAAGCTCCAAGGAAGGGAGGGAGGTCTACACATGGAGTTCCAAGGCATCAAACTTTAGCTGGTGAAAAGGAAGAAAAGGTAGGGCATGAATTAGAAGTTCGAAACCAGAAGAAATCACACACCAAAACCAAAGGTTAGGAAAGGGTGGAAGGTGGAGACCTGTAGATTCTATTATTAGAATTCTTATTTATTAGACGTGACACTGTAGATTCTGTTTATTAAGGTAAGCAACACTAGCTGCTAAAAAAAACACACCAAAATCTCAGTAGTGTAAAACAATGAAAGTGTATTTTTTCCCCAGGTAGAATTTCATGTGAATAATCCTGATTCCCAAGTATCCTATCAGTGGACCCAATAAAAGATTTAATGGACCAACCTCCAATTATACAAAAAGGAGTTAGTTCCAGGTGAATTATGGAGAGCTATGTGAACGTTAAGACAACAGAACCTCTAGATCAGTGCTGTCCAATAGGACTTTCTGTGAAGATTGAAAAGTCATTGTGCACAAGCCACGTACTGCCATTGGCCACTTGAAATACAGCATTGCAGGAAATTAGCTTTGAATTTTGTTTAGCTTCCATTCATCTAAATCCAAATACTTGCATCTGGCTAGTGGCAACCCTAACGGATAGCACAGCTCTAGAAGATAACATAAGACAATGTCTTCATGAGCCTGGGATAGGCAAAGTTGTCTTAAACAGGACACAAGAGGACTCATGCAAAAGAAGAAGACTGATTAAAATTAAAATGAAGAATTTATGGTCTTAGAGGACATCATTAGGAAAGTCAAAGGCAATGCAAAGTTGTAGTGCAAAAGTATGACAAAGGACTCACATCCCAAATACATAAATAAAATTCATGCATTAACAGAAAAGAGCAATAACCCAATTTTAAAAATAGAAAAAGATTTCAAGACACGTTATAAAAGAAATTGTCAATCTAAATGGCACACCATGAATATGAAAAGATGTTCAATACAGTTTATTACCAGGAAAAGCAAATCAAAAGCATGGTGACATGCCATGTATCCACCAGAATGGCTAAAAACAACTAAACAAAAACCGACAGTACTGAGTGATGAGCAAAAGCTGGCACTCACATTCATTGTTCACAGAATGTAAGTTAGTGAAAATGCTTTGGAAGACAGGAAGCTGTTAATAAAGTTTAAAATACACGTGGACATCACCAGATGGTCAATACCGAAATCAGAATGATTCTATTCTTTGCAACCAAAGATGGAGAAGCTCTATACAGTCAGCAAAAACAAGACCAGGAGCTGACTGTGGCTCAGATCATGAACTCCTTATTGCCTAATTTAGACTTAAATTGAAGAAAGTGGGGAAAACTACTAGACCATTCAGGGATGACCTAAATCAAATCCCTTATGATTATATGGTGGAAGTGAGAATTAGATTTCAGGGATTAGATCTGATAGACACAGTGCCTGAAGAACTATGGACAGATGTTCATGACATTGTACAGGAGGCAGTGGTCAATCCATCCACAAGAAAAAGAAATGCAAAAAGGCAAAGTGATTCGGGGCCTTACCAACAGCTGAGAAAAGAAGAGAAGCTAAAATAAGAGGAGAAAAGGAAAGATATCCCCATCTGAATGCAGAGTTCCAAAAAATAGCAAGGAGAGATAAGAAAGCCTTCCTCAGTGATCAGTGCAAAGAAACAGAGGAAAACAATAGAATGGGAAAGACTAGAGATCTCTTCAAGAAAATTAGAGATACCAAGGGAACATTTCATGCAAAGATGGGCTCAGTAAAGGACAGAAATGGTATGGACCTAACAGAAGATATTAAGAAGAGGTGGCAACAATGCACAGAAAAACTGTACAAAAAAGACCTTCATGACCCAGATAACCACAACTGTGTGATCACTCACCTAGAGCCAGACATCCTGGAATGCGAAGTCAAGTGGGCCTTAGGAAGCATCACTACGAGCAAAGCTAGTGGAGGTGATGGAATTCCAGTTGAGCTCTTTCAAATCCTGAAAGATGATGCTGTGAAAGTGCTGCACTCAACATGCCAGCAAATTTGGAAAACTCAGCAGTGGCCACAGGACTGGAAAAGGTCAGTTTTCTTTTTTTTTTTTTTATTCTCTATACCTTATATCTTTATTGATTTTATTATTTTTTTTCTTTTTCCATTTATTTTGATTAGTTGGAGGCTAATTACTTTTCATTCCAATCCCAAAGAATGACAATGCCAAAGAATGCTCAAACTACCACACAATTGCACTCATCTCACATGCTAGTAAAGTAATACTCAAAATTCTCCAAGCCAGTATTCAACAATATGTGAACTGTGAACTTCCAGATCTTCAAGCTGAGCTTAGAAAAGGCAGAGAAACCAGAGATCAAATTGCCAATATCCGTTGGATCATTGAAAAAGCAAGAGAGTTCCAGAAAAACATCTACTTCTACTTTATTGACTATGCCAAAGCCTTCGACTGTGTGGATCACAACAACTGTGGAAAATTCTGAAAGAGATGGGAATACCAGACCACTTGACCTGCCTCCTGAGAAATCTGTATACAGATCAGGATGCAACAGTTAGAACTGGACATGGAACAACAGACTGGTTTCAAATCGTGAAAGGAGTACATCAAGTTTGTATATTGTCATCCTGCTTATTTAACTTATATGCAGAGTACATCATGAGAAACGCTGGGCTGGAGGAAGCACAGGCTGGAGTCAAGATTGCTGGGAGAAATATCAATAACCTCAGATATGCAGATGACACCACCCTTATGGCAGAAAGTGAAGAACTAAAGAGCCTCTTGATGAAAGTGAAAGAGGAGAGTGGAAAAGCTGGCTTAGAAGTCAACATTCAAAAAACAAAGATCATGGAATCTGGTCCCATCACTTCATGGCAAATAGATGGGGAAACAATGACAGACTTTATTGTCTTGGGCTCCAAAATCACTGCAGATGGTGACTGCAGCCATGAAATTAAAAGACGCTTGCTCCTTGGAAGAAAAGCTATGACCAACCTAGACAGCATACTAAAAAGTAGAGACATTACTTTGTCAATAAAGGTCTGTGTGGTCAAAGCTATGGTTTTTCCAGTGGTCATGTATGGATGTGAGAGTTGGACTATAAAGAAAGTTAAGCACAAAAGAATTGATGCTTTGAACTGTGGTGTTGGAGAAGACTCTTGAGATTTCCTTGGACAGCAAGGAGATCAAACAGTCAATCCTAAAGGAAATCAGTCCTGAATACTCATTGGAAGGACTGATGCTGAAGCTGAAATTCCAATACTTTGACCACCTGATGCAATGAACTGACTCATTGGAAAAGACCCTGATGCTGAGAAAGACTGAAGGTGGGATGAGAAGGGGATGACAGAGGATGAGATGATTGGATGGCCTCACTGACTCAATGGACATGAGTTTGAGTAAACTCTGGCAGTTGGTGATGGACAGGGAAGCCTGGCTTGCTGCAGTCCATAGGGTCGCAAAGAGTAGGACATGACTGAGTGAGTAAACTGAAAATACACTTATGTTAAAACTCTCATTTTCACTTCTTAGTATCTATTGAAAAGAAACAGGCACAAATATGTACCAATAAATATGAACTAGAAGTCTTTTGCAGCTACATTCTTAAGAGCTCATAATGAGAGAAACTTAACTGTCTCAATGGTAGAAACATGAATATACTGTTTATGTGGGCACGTGAATGTACGTGTATATACCTAGGGGAATTCTAGGCGGTAATAAATGCACACTACTCTGGGGAAGAGACTCACAAATCAAATATTGAGTGGAAAAAAGAAAAAAAGCTAGTTTCAAAAAGATGTGTGTGTTAGTCCCTCAGTCATGTCTGACTCTTGGCCATCCCATGGACTGCAGCCTGCCAGGCTCCTCTGCCCATGGAATTTTCCAGGCAAGGATACTGAAGTGGTTTGCCATTTCCTTCTCCAGGGGATCTCCCTGGTCTAGGGATTGAACCCAGTCTCCTGCATTGCAGGCGTGAGCTATAAACCATCTGAGCTACTAGGGAAGCCCAGTTTCAAAAAGATACTCAGTTATAATTAGTTGCACAAAATCTAAAACAAACAGAAAACTATAATGATATAAATCAGAATAGCAGTTACCTTGTACGTGTGTATGATGTGTTGGCGGGGGTAGGGGTGGGGTGCAGATTAAGGCAGAGGCAAGGGGAAGGAAACTGGGTGTTAGTAATACTTGTTTCTTAACCCAGATGCCGGTTAACCAGGTGTGATTAAGTGGTAAAAATGCTTAGAGCTGCACCCTTACAATCTGTGCAGTCTTCTGCTTGTATGTTACATATTAATAAAATATTTACTTAAAATCTCTATTAAAATTTATGAAGCAGGTCAAAGAATGATGACAAGCGCCTCAAGGGTGAATGACAAAGAAAGGTCTAGATCCGTGATAAAAGGTTTATTTGACGTGTATGCAGTTACATCCGGCAAAGTCATGAGTTAGAGACTGGGAGACTTCACCATCTGAACTCTCACCTCTCAGAGATGGAGTTATACACATTTGTACACATTTGTATGCAGAGAGGGCTCATTTATCCCTTTAATACATGTTATCGAGCACTTCTACTAGATGATGGCCTCCAGTTTGGAGGGGTAAGTTTGGAACAGCCAGGTCCTTAATTACTCAGAGAAGGTTAAGGCAGATGATGGCCACTAGGACTTCTCATTACCCCACTTCTCTCCTTCATGGACAGCTCTAAGATTTCTTTGGCCGCCGTGTTCTATGGAATTCTATGTGCTTTTTATTAAGGCAAGTGGTGATGCTGAGATATAAATAATTCAGGACTTCTAGGTGAGTAACTTTGTCCCCAAAGCTGTAAACTCTTGTGGACAGAGGCTCTGCTTGATCTATGGGTCCCTGAGCCCAGCAGAGAGGTGACACTTAGCAAAAGATTGAAGGTGTGGCAACGGAAAGGATAGATGTTAAAGTATTTCATTCCATTAGAGTTTCCTTTGTCTCTCAAGGGAAAAACATCTCAGGGTTGAGTTTTTTATGAACCTGACACAGAATGACAGAGATTTTCCTCTTCAAACTGTTGATTCCCAATCTCAACAAATTAAAAAAAAAATTCACTTATATAGCTGCCCCATCTCAGCTGCCTAGGGACATTCTATGGATCAAACCACTTTCTTTCTAAAGTATAGACTTCCAATATCAAAGACAGACAGCACATCAATAACAGATAATATTGGTGTTTACCCATCCTTCCATGTCAGGTTAACGAAGAAGTACAGTCCTGTTTTCCTTTTTATGACCTGAGATCTTTATTCTATGAGTCCACAGAGGACTGAGAAATACATACTTTTGTTCTTAAAAAAGAAGGAAGATCTAGTATCAGGATTTTTAATAAATGTGTTGTTTTCATGTGTTTTTTCTTAACCATGAAGACCTTCTTCCTGGGAACACTGGGGACTTGATTCTGATGACCTCGTTTCCTTTGAATCCTCTGATGTTTTGTTTCCTCTGTCTGTAGTATTTCACTGGCATGCCAGTGAAACCGTGGAGAAGAATATATAATGGAATGACTGTCCCTTCCAAGCCCTGTGGATGTGGAGGTGGCATGGCAATTCTTGGCTTTGCCCTGAAGTCCTGGAGCTCTCTGGAAGAAGTGAGAATGCTCGCTGCCCGAAGGCTTCTTTCCGTTTGCTTAGAGGTACAGGCAGGACGGTAGGGTCAGATTAGTCAGTTTATGAATTATTCAGAGATGGATTAGGCAGCTGATGGATTATTCAGGCCTCTTTCCCTTTCCATTTCTCTTCTACCCTGCCAGGCTCCTGCTTATTCCACTCCAACATGGTTGCTCTCAAGAGTGTAGAAAGAAGCAGGAAGAGAAGATGTCCTGGTAAAATGATGACAACAGCGTGCCGAGGAGTCAAGTCGGCCTGATGAGCAAGGTCCAGCCCTGTGGAAGGGTCGGGGCAGGAGCCTGCTGGAACTCAGCACCCTGGCCTGTTTCGAGGCCTGCATCCGACCACTTGAAGAGCAAATCTAAACACAAAAGCTGACACCCTGGTGTGGGTCATGAGAAAGCCGGTGTTACATGAAGGATGCAGGACCATGGGACCTGGGTCCCTATTCCAGACACGCTCCTCAGTTAGACTAAATCCAGTCTCCACAATGTGCCTCTGAGTCTAGTGAGCTTTGAATTGCTTACCAATGTAATTTAAGCTAAAACCTATTGAGTGCCTCCTCTATGCCAGTGCTTTATAAACAGTTACAGGACTACTCTCCACTGCAAGTTATAGCTGACAATAGCTTCAAATATAAAGTCAATTAATGGTTAAGCGTAACAGAAAGAGTGAAAAGGCTGGCTTAAAGCTCAACATTCGAAAAACTAAAACCATGGCATCTGGTTCCATCACTTCATGGCAAATAGGTGGGGAGACAATGGAAACAGTGAATGACTATTTTCTTGGGCTCCAAAATCACTGCAGATGGTGACTGCAGCCATGAAATTAAAAGACACTTGCTCCTTGGAAGAAAAGCTATGACCAACCTAGACAGCATATTAAAGAGCAAAGACATTTCTTTGCCAACAAAGTTCCATCTCATCAAAGCTATGGTTTTTCCAGTGGTCATGTATGGATGTAAGAGTTGGACTATAAAGAAAGCTGAGCACCAAATAATTGACACTTTTGAACTGTGGTGTTGGAGAAGACTCTTGAGAATCCCTTGGACTGCAAGGAGATCCAACCAGTCCATCCTAAAGGAGATCAGTCCTGGGTGTTCATTGGAGGGACTGATGCTGAAGCTGAAACCCCAATACTTTGGCCACCTGATGCAATGAACTGACTCATTGGGAAAGACCCTGATGCTGGGAAAGATTGAAGGCAGGAGGAGAAGGGGACGACAGAGGATGAGATGGTTGGATGGCATCACTGACTCAATGGACATGGGTTTGAGTGACCTCCGGGAGTTGGTGATGGACAGGGAGACCTGGCGTGGTGCAGTCCATGGGGTCACAAAGAGTTGGACATGACTGAGCGACTGAACTGAACTGAAGTGAACAGAAAGCTCGGAGGTAGAAATTCCAGGGTTGGTATCTCACTCTAGCTGTGTCATAAAAGATCCACGATTTTCTGATTTTTGTTGTACAGCTATCCTCAGCAAACCTCAGCATATTTCTGATTTTTTTTCATATGGTTGAAAATGACTGTTGATGCTCGAAATAATCATGTCCCTGGGGCACTGGGAGAGGTGGTGGGCGAACGTTCTTTCTACTCTCAATGCTCTTTCATTAAGGAGGCAAGTGCTTCAGAGCCCAGAGGCAGAATCCCTCTGACATCTCTCCAGCCAAAACTGTGTCACATGCCTGCGCCTACACCAATGGCTAGCAAAGCGAAGTGAATTATCACCACTGGTTTAGACCAATCAGAAGGAACCTACCAGAACTGAGGTCCTGGTCTACCAGGAAAAAAACGGGAAGCTGATAGCAAGGAACACGGGGAAATGAAACCTGGGTAGATAACCAACAGTATCTGCTGCTGCTGCTGCTAAATCACTTCAGTCGTGTCCGACTCTGTGCGACCCCAAAGACGGCGGCCCACCAGGCTCCCCGGTCCCTGGGATTCTCCAGGCAAGAGCACTGGAGTGGGTTGTCATTTCCTTCTCCAATGCATGAAAGTGAAGTCGCTCAGTCATGTCCAACCCTTAGCAGCCCCGTGGACTGTAGCCCACCAGGCTCCTCCGTCCATGGCATTTTCCAGCTAAGAGTACTGGAGTGGGGTGCCATTTCCTACTACTTGCTTATTTACATAGAATCCTAGTAGACTGAATCGGCAGAAAGAAAATCCTTTAGGGCCTGCAAAAAACAAAAAGTGAGAATGTATATGAATCCATCATTCCTATTTAGACTGGTAGCCACAGTGATCAAGGAAGCAATATTTATGGGGGGGGGGGCGGTGTTTAAGGCTCTAGGCTTCTAAATGACAGTGCTGGCGAGGTGACTTATTTTCACTGGTAAGATCTTTCAGTTCTTGGTGATATTTTTGTCTCATTTGTAGGACAGAGCAAAGCTCATGATCTTGGAGTTTTAATAGATCGATATTTTCATAGGTGTCTGAGATTGGAAATTATGGGTAAACATTTGTGAAATGTTTTATTTATGAATGAATAGTATTCATGGCATATCTCTCTTTTGAAAAATGTGGGTTTATTTGGCTGCCTTGGGTCTTAGTTGTCATCTGGGGGGTCGGTTGATCCAGGGCATGTGGGATCTTTGTTTCCTGACGAGGGATCAAACCTGCATCCCTTGCATTGCACGGTGGATCCTCTAACTCCTGGACCACCAGGGAAGTCTCTGCGTGTCTCTTTATGACCTTATACCAAAGATAATTGTTGGTGCACTTTACGTGTGCGACTCTTTGCGTCCCCATGGCCTGCGGCCCTCCAGACTCCTCTGCCCATGGGGATTCTCCAGGCAAGGATATGGAGTGGGCTGCCATACCCTCCTCCAGGGGATCTTCCCAATCGAGGGATAGAACCCAGGTCTCCCACATCACAGGTGGATTCTTTACCATCTGAGGCACCAGGAAATGTTTTTATCAGGGAAACCCTTTACCAGGGGGCACTTTACTAAGCGTAAAATGCATAAACCTGAGCCAATAATCAGGATCAAAATATAGTTTCAGCTTCTTTAAATCTCAGTGCAATTCAGAGCCTGTGATGTACAGTTTAACGTGATCTTTAAAAATAAATTTCGAGGTCAACTTCAATACAGAAACCTTAAACACATTCCTGGCCGTGTTCAGTCCCCAGAGCTAATCCCCTGTTAGGATTTCCACCTGCCTGAGCTGCAGTCACCTCCAGTTCAAGTAGTGAAACTGACACCCCTCCTTTCCTGGAAGCCTCCCACTCCGTATCTGGTTCCTTCCATCACTTCACACTAAGTGGCTTAGTTTTGAAAATTATGGTTTTTTTTTTTTTGACGACTCCCTTCTTACCACATTCAATCAGCTGTCAAATCTTATCAGTTCTGCTTTTAACACAGTTCTCAAGCTCAGCCGTCCTTGTTCATTTCCCTTTCAGGTTAGCAGACAACATTTACATCAAAACCCTGATGAGGGCACTGTCTCTGGGGAGGGTGGGGGAGGCAAGGGAAGATATCTTGTGGTTGGACGACTTTGCTGAATTTTCCCAGTTTTCTAGAATCACTCGTCACTGGAAACAAATGAACATAAGCCATAGTAGGATCTGTTCTTCAGAGATGTGAATTTGGTTATTCTCAGTGTCCATCTATTAATATTTAACTCATGTATAGAAATGATCACTAAATTTATGATGCCCGTTCCTGTCTCTGTCAGAATCTAATCTTCTGGAAGGCATAACCCAGGCTTGTAAACATCCCACAGAGCCTAGGCATCCCAGGAGTGTTTGTTCAGTTAAACTGAGTTGAAGACTGGCCACAGCAGGCAGGCTCCGCTGGTCCCTCAGCCACGACCAGCTGCTGACACATCTGCCCATCACTGGGGAGGAAGAAATCTCTGTCCTCCTCATCGGTGATCGCTCTGGCACTTGCCAAGCTGGCTTCGCTGGGGATGACGCTTCCCTGGCGTCATCAGCCTGTTCCCATCCATAGTTGGTCCCTCCCAACAGCAGGGTGTCATGGCCAGCTTGGAACAGTCACATGGGCAAAGAGCCCTGATCGAAGCTCAGCACCCTGACCCTGGAGTATGCTGGGATCAGGGCATCAGCACAGACGTGGACAGCATGGTGTGAAGAAGAGGCACCCATCATAGCATCGACAGTGAGTGCGGTAGGCCCCCAGGCACACCCACTGTGGCTTCCCAGGCCCCTGGAGCTCCCACCCCAGCCCTGAGAAGGTGATCAGATCACATTCGTGATGCTTTTGAGCTGTGGTGTTGGAGAAGACTCTTGAGAGTCCCTTGGACTCATAGGAGATCCAACCAGCCCATCCTAAAGGCGATCAGTCCTGGGTGTTCATTGGAAAGACTGATGCTGAAGCTGAAACTCCAATACTTTGGCCACCTGATGGGAAGAGCTGACTCATTTGAAAAGACCCTGATGCTGGGAGAGATTGAGGGCAGGAGGAGAAGGGGACGACAGAGGATGAGATGGCTGGATGGCATCACTGATTCAATGGACGTGAGTTTGAGTAAATTCCAGGAGTTAGTGATGGACAGGGAGCCCTGCTGTGCTGAGGTTCATGGGGTCACAAAGAGTCGGACACGCCTGAGCGACTGAGCTGAACTGAACTGAACTGAACTGCAGCCTCTGGTGCGTGTGTGACTGCAGCCCCGTGCGTCCCTGAAGCCTCTGGCCGTGCCACGGGTACTGTCCTAGACTCTGAGGAGGGGGTCGCCCACACCGTGCCCATCCACCAGGAGTTATGCCCCCCTCCCTGCCACCCATCGTCCATCTGGACCTCGCTGGCTGGGACCTGACTGACCACCTCGTGAAGATGTTCCCGAAGTGAGGCCCCAGCTTCACCATCACTGCCCAGTGGGGAATCCTGTGTGGATCAAGGAGCAACTCTGCCAGGCCCCCCGGAACTGGAGCAGGAGGCGGCCACTGCTGTGTCCTTCCCCTCCCTGGAGAAGAGCTGCGAGCTGGCAGACCGTCGGGTGACCAGCATCCTCAGCTTGTGGTTCTGGGGTCCAGAGGCGGTTTTCCAGCCCTCCTCCTGGGTATGAAGTCCTGTGGCAGCCACACGCCCACTTTCAACTCCATCCCAGAGGGTGACGTCCACATCCAGAAGGACTGTTTGCCCGCAGGGTGCTGCCTGGGGGAATGGCACGTACCCCATGTCGCCGGCAGGATGTGGAGAGAGGTCAGGAGCTCTGGTGGCCCACAGGACCGGGATCGAGCTCAAGATCAGAGCTCCTCCTGGACGCACGTACTCAGCACAGGTCGGGGCTCCATCCTGGTCTCCCTGCTCACCGTCAGCCTGCGTGGATCAGCACGCAGGAGGGTGACTCTTCAGGTAGCTCCACCGTCCACTGCAAATACTTCTAAATGGACTAGGAGGAAACTTGCAGAATTTGCTGCATGAGTTGGTTGAAAAGTATAAATTTAGACTTCCCTGGTGGTCCAGTGGTTAAGGAGTTGAAAAAATTTGTCCCTGAAGTTTGTCTCTGACATCAGCCCTGGACTGCAAAACTTGTTGCTGATTTTGACCTTCTGTTTAAGTTAACTGTTCCTTTTGGTTCGGTTCAGTTGCTCAGTCGTGTCCGACTCTTTGCGACCCCGTGGACCGCAGCACGCCAGGCCTCCCTTGTCCATCACCAACTCCTGGAGTCCAACCAAACCCATGTCCATTGAGTCGGTGATGCCATCCAACCATCTCATCCTCTGTCGTCCCCTTCTCCTCCTGCCTTCAATCTTTCCCAGCATCAGGGTCTTTTCAAATGAGTCAGATCTTCGCATCAGGTGGCCAAAGTATTGGAGCTTCAGCTTCAACATCAGTCCTTTGGTCTATGTTTAATACCTTGTACACACCTGTGTTTCAAACCCCTAAGATATGCAGCTCTGTTACTTCCTGACGGAGGTGAGACCATGTTTGTGGAAGAGACACCCATTGGCTTGATGAGAATTTGTGAGCCCATGAGCTTCTTGACCTGTGCAGGTTATTTGTGTGCAAGAGCTGCTTATTTCAGGATTTCTCTAGAGCCTGGCAACAGTCATGAGCCAGTTGCCATTTGTCTTTGGTGTCTGCCCGGTTTGGGAAACTCCTTAGCTTCCACTTGCCTTTCTTAGCCCGTAATTTCCTGCCAGAGCCCCCAGTGGCTGTTACTTACCTTGAGTTGGGACATGGCTTGCATTTACGCCTGTAAATGTATCCATCCCTTCAATTTATGTAAGGTTTATGTATGAACATCTCAATTCTTTAAGAGATGACCGTAAACATTGGTTTTCTACTGTCCTGTGAGAACTTTTGGACCCAGAAACATTTGGCCATTGTGAGAGAAAGACAAGTACTGTGGTGCACAACCACGAGTTCATTATTGTACTGGTGGAGATGGGAACCACACAAAACTGTGTCACTTCTAAGATCAAAAACAACAAACACAAACTCTTAAAATTTCAGTCTTCAAAAATTCCCCCCAAATGGCTCAAAGCTTCAAAAGTCAGAGAAGAGATCATGAGAAAGAGGAGGGTGAAAACCCCAGCCTGCTTCTTTAGAAGTTACCGTTAATTTTCTCATCAATGAAAAAATTTATTTCATTCTCTGTAGTTTTATCCAACTTTTAGTTTAAATCTTTTTAGTATATTTTTCACTAACTTTTTCCTCCTTCTTTTGGAGTCTGAGTTGAAGCATATCATTAAGATTCTGGGCAGAAACTTTCAGAATTGGACATTGGGATATTACAGCATTTGGAATAATTTATTCTACATCTTTAGTATATACAGCACATCTGTTTAGCCTAAAATTTTGACAAAATGTTTGACAAAGGCTGAGGGAAAGCAGTTCCCCAGGATGGGAAAAAAGAAATTTCATTCTAGTTGGCTAGACTAGATGGCATCTTGATTTCCTACCAAGGTCCCCAAATATTGGCAAGTAATGATTTTGGTGTAAATTATACACGTTGATGTATACAGAGGCTATGGAGCATTTTATATAAAGTAATAATATTAAGCAAATGGATTGAACTAATGACTGCTTAATCTGACATCTAAGGAAATAAACAACACTAAATGTGACACACTCGCCCTTCATGGACTTAAATTCTGGGACAGTCAAAGTTGCCATTTTTGCTGATCTCTGTGAATATAAGATTGAGTTACTTTATAAACAACCACAAGACGTTCAATCTTCAGTTGACAAATTGCATGGTCACTGCTAGAAAGATTGCTCCAGTCCTCTTATTATTAATCTATCATAACTCTATTTAAATTTTAAAATTAAGCTTATTTTTTGTTGAACTTTTATTGAAACAAACATGCCCAATATCAGTTGTGATCAGGGACTCGCATCTTGAGAGAAGACTCTCTCTCCTATCCCTGGATCCTCTCTCCCCTTCTAAACTCTCTTTATATAAGAATCATCCCATAAATGAAGGGCTTTGAATGGCAATATTTATATATTTTAGTGGGTTGATAAAATCAACCTATAAAAATCCCATAACAAAAGTAAATGAGACACAGACACCCATGAGAGAGTCAATTCCTAGGAAGGTTGATAAGAAGTCCAGGGTCCCCAAGGAGGATAGGAAAAACATTTTTGTCTACATTGCTTTGTCTTAGTCAACGTAACAATGACTTTTGCTCAAGGATATGTTTCTCCTTAACAAGAATTTTCTGACTAATCCTGTTACCTTAAGATGTATGTCGTGGGAGTGGGTCTGATAAAAGTTTGTATAAGGCCTTGCTAAGACTGGGGCTTCCCTGGTGGCTCAGAGGGTAAAGTGTCTGCCTGCAATGCGGGAGACCCGGGTTCAATCCCTGGGTTGGGAAGATCTCCTGGAGAAGGAAATGGCAACCCTCTCCAGTATTCTTGCCTGGAGAATCCCACGGATGGAGGAGCTTGGTAGGCTACAGTCCATCGGACACGATGAGTCGGACACGACTGAGCGACTTCACTTTGCTAAGACTAGCAGGGGGCACTCTCCACCCCCCTTCTGATGTCTGTGTCAGAATCTTTCTCTGTCCTTCCTCACTTTTATAAAACTCTGCTACTAGCTTTTGTCCCTGGTCCTGAAGCTAAACCTTCTTTGGAGATCATGAATCTGACATCGTTCACCATAAGCTATCAGTGATTAGTGTCTTTAAGGAGATGATAAGGTTTTAACATTTTTAAATATTCAACATATCTGCTTTCAAAAAATACTGAAAAATGGACTGATGTGCGTGGTCAGGCCAGTGGACACAGAGAAGGCACAGGCTTGAGTTCCTCCAGCTGGGTGGGAGTTTTGGTGTGTCTATGCTTGAATGTGGCAATGGAAATTGGACACAATATAAATTAAATTTGAATAAGGCTGGATAAAGCAAATCTCTCTTCTACCACTTCAATGGAAAACTCATAGTCAAATCAGTTGGTCCCCGGAAGTTTTGAAAAATTGCAAAAGCTTTTAATATAATTCAACAAAATGGATGGGAATGAGAGAAAGAATTCTCTCTCAAACACACTCAAAATATTGTTTTTCTCTTTCAGGTGTGAACACTTGTACAAATACAAATGTTCATTTTCTGTGTTTACTGTTTTTATAGTAATAACAAGCCTTTATACAGTTCTTACCAAGTGATAGGCAATGTTTTATATAAAGGAATATATAAGGCATAAATTTACACTATATTTATAAATATTATATAAATATGTGCTATATTTATAAACATATGTATATTATAAATACATGCTATCTTTCTGACTCTTTGTGACCCCATGGAGTTTTCCAGGCAGGAATACTGGAGTGGGTAGCTGTTCCCTTTGCCAGGGGATCTTCCCCACCCAGGGATCAAACCCATATCTCCCGTGCCTCCTGCACCGGCAGGCTGGTTCTTTACCATCTGAGCCGTCACAGAAGCCCCATAAATTTATATATATATATATATATATATATATATATATATATATATATACACACACACACACACGAAGTATAAATATACAGTAATTTATATGCTACAGTGTATATAGTGTATATATTAAAGACTAATACTCATACAACCGTGTGAGATGACTGTTATTATCCTGTTTAATAGGGAAGGAAATTGAGTTCCAGTGGTATGAACTTTGCTCCCCCAAGGTCACATAGCTCGTCAGCAACAGCTAGAATTCAAATCCGGGTGTCTGCACCAGAGTCTGGCTCCTGAGGTTGACACGCACCCCTTCTTGTCGCTGGCTTCCTGAACATGGAGACTTCCTTGTTCACCTACAGAGTAGAAATGGCCCTGGTTGCAAAGGCACTCAGGCCTACATTCTGGATTCAGATTCTCAGAATTCATAAACTGTTGTAAATTCCCTCTCAAAAAAAAAAAAAAGTCCTGATTTCTGGTTTTGCTCGCTTTCCATTGTGCGAATATGCCTGATGAGACTAATTTTAAGTTACCTGTCGTTTAACAACTGACTTGCAAAATTCCTGAAATTCTAAGAATCAGCTCTTGCAAGCGGATACAAAAAGGCTCCAGACTGCCGAATTGGTAACAGCACGGTGGTGTTCAAAGTCGAGCCGCATCATCTACAGTGGCGGTGTGGGCGGCTGCTCACTCAACTTTGTTAAATGAAGGCTGCCCCAGCTTCTCACACTGTCAGTTCGCTGTATCAGTAAAACACTCATACTAGTAGTACTAGATGCGCTGCTGAAAAGTTAGCTGCAAAAAAGTCTGCAAAACGCCCAGCCAAATGCCTGGCCTTTAGTAGAAGCTACGTGTTCATTTCTGTCCTTTTGGGTTACTCCTCCTTAGGAAGTGTCTTCTTCCTAGCAGGACTGCAGTAAGTGAAAGAACAAGTGAAGAACTGAGTGCTTTGGTAAAGAGCATCAGTTTAAATGAGATGGATGACTAGTCTTTACCAATCAATGCGTTCCGGGGGGAGTATGGGGCAACATTCACGTTTTTGTGACTTCACCGTAATTTTAAAGGTCTCTCCTGCCTCAGCCCAGGAATGCGAATTCAAATGACAACAGGCCAAGCTGCTAAGTGATTAAAATGTGCTCAGGGTGAATGGAGCTGGAAGTGGATGGGATTAAGACATGCAGGAGATCTCACACCCACCATACAGGCACGCTTGAGCATTTTTAGACTTCTGTGTGAGCCAAATAAAATGTCTTGGATGAGCATGGCTCATGTGTGTGTGTGTGCTGGCTAAGTTGCTCCAGGCATGTCCGACTCTTTGCAGTCTTCTGGACTGCACCTGCCAGGCTCCAGGGACACATGGGACTCCCCAGGCAAGAATACCGGAGTGGGTTGCCATGCCTTCCTCCAGGGGATCTTCCTGACCCAGGGATCGAACCCCCGTCTCCTGTGGTCCCTACGCTGCAGATGGCCTCTTTACCTCTGAGCCACGTGGGGAGCCCTGATATGGCTCACGGGCCCCCAGTATTCCACCTCTGGTTTTGGAATAAACTCTGGGGCTAACACTGGCTTAACTTGAAATCTGGTTGTGCTACTTACTGGCTAGTGGTCTTGAGACCAGTTAATTAAGCTCTCTGCAGTCATATCCAAGGGGTGAGAGTGACCCCCCAGAGGAAGGGGGTCTCCAGTGATCAGGAGCGAGGCCAGGCATGCAAACAATGAACTGTTAGCCCCAGATGACTCCCGGACAAGACGCATGGAGGTAGCGACAGTTTTGCTTGATTCTTTTTGTCTTCTGTCTATTGCCCAGAAGAAAAAATTTCTCTGTGCTATTATTGGAGACTCTCTAGCACAGAAACTGTTCTCAAACTTGGATGTCCATTATAATCACATGGAGAGTTAAAAAAAAAAAAAAAAGAGTGATTTCTGATTCCAAGCCTTCCGCCTTCATGTATTTGATCTGGGGGAATGGGCTAGAAATCAGGTGATTCTAACACCTTGATTAAGAAACAGTCCTGAAAGATGGAAGGAGGGAAAAAACTCTGATTTTCAGGGCCGTTATGTGAATTACTTTTATGTACATTTGCAGCATGCTATTTTCCTAACGAATGCACAAAGGCTTTCCACTGGACTTCAAATATATAAAAACACAACAGCCATTTAGGAAAAAAAAACAAAAACAGTTTTCAGGTCTCATGCACACTTGCATTCATTCAAACTGTTTTCTGTTTAAAAAAGTGAATTCTGCCATCATGAGACATAGAGGATGACATGTGATTGTTGCTTTAAAACATGAACATCCTGTCTGTCATCTCTCTCTGTTTGAATTCTGCTGTGCCCTCTGGACGAACTCCCACCAAGATAAAGCTTAAGTGTCTCACCTAATTTGCCAGGAGGCCGCTTACCTATTTAGGTTAGGGTACCAGAGTTGGTGAGGAATGCTTGGGAAGCCAAGCGCAAGTTTTTGCTTTCAACTATTTATAGCAATCAGCTGGCTTTCCCAGCCCCTCATTAGATCAATCATGGCCATTGTCTTACAGTTGAGTGGGAAGTCGTTACAGGTGGGAGAAGGCGCGATGCCTCTAATTCAGCGGAGGCCCCCTAACAGGAAATCTGCGAGGAATCACAATCAAATGGGAGGCTTGTCAGGAGAACGGGGTTGCTTCCAAGACGGGATCTCTGAAGCCGTCCTGGATTCTGGGTTGAACATAAAATAAAATGTAGAGAGATTCTACCACAAACCCACTTGGACAAAGAGAAGACAGCATTTTCCTCATATTGCAAGTCTGGTGGTGGGTTTTCAGCTTTCGCTGAAATGCCACTTGGTACTGACAGACTTAGATTTGGCGGGGGCTTATCTTTTTTACAGGCCATTTATTTGGGAATGTGTTTTACAGGTGGCCCTGCTGCTGAGTCCAAACCCTGGGCTTATGCAGCATCGTAGGCTGCACATCTCTGCGGCTGAATCAAGTGTCACGTATTATGAGCTGCTGGTAGCCAATTTGGGGGGGAAGTTCTTTTTTTTCTCACTTTGCTTCTCCCTGGCCTATTGAGCCATGACAGTCAAAAGCCAGCTGAATCCATCGCGAGGGGACAGGCAAGAGGGAACTTGCTGGGCTCCAGATTTCTGGTTGGTCTCAGTATGTGGGCTCTGGGGTGACCCCAGGAGCATGAGGGTCTGGTATAGCATCGCTCCCATTAAAATGCGCCTCAGAAATCAGTTTATTTGAAGGAGTTAATGAAAGTGCTAGATATTTTCTACCCACTGGCAGAGGGGAGAAGTAGTGCACACGTCTGAATAAATAACTGAAAATGGCTTCTCACTGTTCAGGAAGTACAATCAATTTGAAATTAGGATTATGGAAACATCTGCGAAAATTCAAGTGTCATCTCAATTTGGGCTCATTCAGATCCTGTATTTTTCAACTTCCCAAGCAGTGCATTTAAAATCTAATCCTAATTAACACACATAGTTTAATTATAGCCAACAAAATATTCTACAAAAATTGTGTGTGCTGGTTGGGGGGATGGGTGGGGAGGAAGGAGGCGAGGGGGAAACCAGACAAATGTTCCCTGATTGTAAAAACTCTTGTTTGGTTAATAATATAAATCCTCAAGATTTTAAACACACACTGAAGTTTGCTCGTCAGGAATCAAAGTCACATGAGAAAAGCGTGGGGCTTCCTTGCGTCCTAAATCTACTTCTTTCTTTCTATTTCTCCTTAACCTGGAAAGAACAAAGGCCTTGTTAATTTGGCTCATACACTCTCTTTTGTGAAGACCTTTGTTGCTTTGTTTGTTTTTTCCCTCTGATCAGAAGATAAACCTTTATGGTTGTGTTTGAGTACAAATAAAGACATAAATCTGCTTGCATAAAGCAGACTTTATGGTCTGCTGTTTTAGTGATGAGGAACACCTCTAAGGGCTTGAAAGTTTCACTGAGAGGCGCCTAACATTTTTGGATGCTTTATTGGGAACTCATTCTGATCTACCAAACACAGCAATCTACCATCTTGCAGAATTATCCATGCTTTCCCCTCCCAAGCCTGGCATAAATGGGATATACAAAGGAAACATAAACTTAAAGAAACCAAAACAAAAATCAAGCAAACAAGGGAGAAAAGACCCCATCTAGAAGCTTAAAAATAATTTTAACTAAAATGGACTCTGCGAGAGAGCCTAAAAATTCTAGTCCATTTTAGACTTGGTCATTTTACCTCACTATTTTGATCAATTATAAATATAAGAGAAAAAAGGACAATTAAAAAATTTCCTTCAGTATTAAGGGGATATTAAATACTTTGCTGTTCTGTTATTCATGTTAAAATTCAGAGGGCTAACTTCTACCCAAGATTCTGTTCATGGAATTTAATTATATCCCTATTTTTGAAAAAAGAAAAACATTCAAATTCTTGGTGTTTCTCTGAAAATTTTGCTGTGATATTGGTTGTAATGAAATTTGACTCTCTGTTACTGTTAAGCAAATCTAGGTTTCTAAGTATAAAGTAGTGGTATTCCTTCTTATATTAATACTACTGTAATTTCCCACACTAACCCCAATCTTGAAGGCAAAATGCATTTTCTTTTTCATTCATTTTATTATTTCTTTCAAAACCCATTTTCTTTAACATTTAATAGTCTGTACACTTGCTCTATTTGTAAGTTAATTCCATTTCTTTCCATCAAAATTTGTAAAATTTTATAACAATGGGATGCTTTTTAATTGGTTAATAGTGATGAATGGATTAAAGACATTTTGTTGAAAAGACTCCTACAGTTCTTTGCAGAAACCAGTGGCAGAAAGGCAGTAGGAATGTAAGGTATTTATATACTCACAGGACAACACTTAAAGACTAGAATCAACCTTGAAAAGTTGTCTGTAGAGTAAGCTTTGGTTAAAATCTGTTGAATAGTAGAACTAACAATTTTTTCTTTTTACCAATTCTTATTCTCTTTAATTTTTTCCCTCTCTCTTCTCCTCTCCCTTTTTTAGTGCCTTACCCTCCAAAATGAAGAAAGAGATGGTTCATTCCTATCTTTGTTTTAGAGTCTAGCATAGGACCTGGCACATAATAAGAAAGCAATAAATAAGAAGTTAAATAAAAGAATTAATCCTACTTATTCATTGACTTCCATGATGAAATTTTGCCTGGATAAAGCATAAGAATCAAGCATAAGAATCTCATGGTGGAAAAGGGAGAAAATTATTATAAGTCATTTTTTGAAATGGTATTTTATAATGGTAATGGTTAAAGCAAGTCACAAAATAAGAATGAAGTAGCTGCAAAAGATTTGGAACCCAGGAACCCAGGCGTTGGGGTCCAAGCATTTGGATCCAAATCTCATGTCTCCTTATTAGCTGTATGATACAGCACGTTGCCTAACCTCTATAAGCTTTGGTTTCCTCACTTATGGCCCAAGCCTAGGACTTTTAGTAAGAATCAAATGAGATAATGTTTATCAGCGCCTAGTTTAAGATCGTACACTGAAGTGATCACTATTAGAAATATTTTCACTTTTGGCATAATAATTTAAATATCTGAGGGAAACAAATACCAACAGCTGACCTGTACAGAACACCAAGGATTGAAATGTCCCCCGACTCTTAAAACTCCTTCCAGATATTCTGTGGTGCAAAGCTCTAGGCTCTATCTGGATTCCAGGCCGTTTCCTGCTGGAATGTGGAAGCTGCTGGCTTGTGGAAAGGAACAGGTTGCTCTGGGCTGAGGAGTGAAGTACAGAGGGGCAGAGACGCAACTACCAATTCAGGCAAAGCGGCAGTTATAATAAGACAGATTTTCCAACCTTCCTCTAGTTCACATCTCAACACTTCCCCAAAGACTCAGACTCCCAGTGTGGTGGAGACAAAATCACCCTTTACCCAAAAAGGGCAGTCATCTAACAGACATTCTGTTACTGTGTGGACTGGAAATGTGTGCTCGAGACCTAACGATTATAGCGGAAATAAGTTAAGAATTCATTTGCAACACAAAAACAAATAAGAATAATGATCCCATTTTGATTTCAAATACATAGTCATGACACTAAGACTATATTTTTAGCCATAGAAATTGTAAAACACAGATTTATAGAAAAAAAGTTGGAGTCAGAAATCAATTTTATTGCTGTGGCCAGTCTACAAAGAATCAAGAATGATAGCTTTGCTATCAACAAATGCATGTGTGATAATGTGAGAGGTGAGCAGGGATGGTCAAAGATTACTGGTATCAGTAAACAGGACATGTGAGCAAAAGATTAGTGATGGTGGCAAAAGGCAGTGTGTGGAGGAGATAGGCAGAAGCAGCAGATCTGAAATCATGCAATACAGACTGAGACTTAACCCTACAGTCTTTTAACTGAGATCATACCTTGTATCAAGACTTAATGAAGCTCACACTCTTGATGTCTTGATGGCAGAAAGAATTCATGAGAGACGAAGTAACAGGGAAGAAGCGGATTTATTTAGAGAGAAACACACTCCACAGACAGAGTGTAGGCCATCTGAGAAGGCCTGGCCCCACGGTAGAGGGCTGCCAGTTTTTACGTTGTTGTTCAGTTGCTAACTCGTGTGTGACTCATTGTGACACCATAGATTGACAGGCTCCTGCATCCTCCACTGTCTCCTGGAGTTTGCTCAAATTCATGTCCATTGAGTTGGTGATGCTATCTAGCCATCTCATCCCCTGCCACCCGCTTCTCCTTTTGGCCCACAATCTTTCCCAGAATCAGGGTCTTTTCCAATGAGTTGGCTCTTTGCATCAGGTCAAAGCATTGAAGTTTCAGCTTCAGCGATAGTCCTTTTAATGAACATTCAGGGTTAATTTCCTTTAGGATGGACTGGTTTAATCTTCTTACAACTCAAGGGACTCTCAAGAGTCTTCTCCGACACCACAGTTCAAAAGCATCAATTCTTTGATGCTCAGCCTTCTTTATTTTCACCTCTCACATCCATACATGACTAATGGAAAAGTCATAACTTTGACTAGACAGACCTTTGTCAGCAGAGTAATGTCTGCTTTTTAATACGCTGTGTAGGTTTGTCATAGCTTTCCTTCCAAGGAGAAAACATTTTAATTTCATCGCTACAGTCACCATCCGCAGTGATTTTGGAGCCCAACTCAATAAAGTCTGCCACTGCTTTCACTTTTCCCCCTTCTATTTGCCATGAAGTGATGGGACCAGATGCCATGATCTTGGTTTTCTGAATGTTGAGTTTTAAACCAGCCTTTTGACTCTCCTCTTTCACCCTCATCAAGAGGCTCATCAGTACCTCTTCACTTTCTGCCATTAGAGTGATATCTTCTGCACATTTGAGGTTGTTGATATTTCTCCTGGCAATCTTGATTCCAACTTGTGATCCATCCAGCCTGGAATTTTATGTGAGTTAGTCTGCATATAAGTTAAATAAGCACGGTGATAACAACTTTGTGGCATTCCTTGCCCAATTTTGAACCAGTCAATTATTCCATATCTGATTCTGTTGCTTTGTGACCCACATAGGGGTTTCTCAGGAGACAGAAAAGGTGGTCTGGTACTCCGTCCTCTTTAAGAATTTTCCACAATTTGTTGGGATCCACACAGTCAAAGGCTTTAGCATAGTGAATGAAACCGAAGGAGATGTTTTTCTGGAACTCCCTTGCTTTCTCCAAGATCCAACAAATGTTGGCAGTTTGACCTCTGGTTCCTCTGCTTTTCCTAAATCCAGCTTGAACATCTGGAAGTTCTGGTTCCATGTACTGCTGAATCCTAGCTTGAAGGATTTTGAGCGTAATCTTGCTGGCATGTGAAGTGAGGGCAATTGTGTGGCAGCTTGAATATTCTTTGGCATTGCCTTTCTTTGGGATTGAAATGAAAATGGATATTTTCCAGTTATGTGGCCACTGCTGAGTTTTCCAAATTTGCTGACATATTGAGTGCAGCACTTTAACAGCATCATCTTTTAGGATCTGAAATAGCTGAGGTAGAATTCCATCACCTCCACTAGCTTTGTTCATAGTAATGCTTCTTAAGGCCCACTTGACTTCACACTGCAGAACGTCTGGCTCTAGATGAGTGACCACACCATCAGGGTTAACCAGGTCATTAAGACCTTTTTAGTACAGTTCTTCTGTGTATTCTTGCCGCCTCTTCTTAATCTCTTCTACTTCTGTTAGGTCCACACCATTTCGGTCCTTTATTGTGACCATCCTGCATGAAATGTTCCTCAAGTCTCCAGTTTTTTTTTTGAAGAGATCTCTAGTCTTTCCCATTCTATCATTTTCCTCTACTTCTTTGCATTGTTCGTTTAAGAAGACTTTTAAGAAAATCTCTCCTTGCTTTCTCTGGACTCTGCATTCAGTTGACTATATCTTTCCCTTTCTCCCTTTGCCTTTCACTTCTTTTATTTCCTGTGCTAGTTGTAAAATCTCCTCATACAACCACTTTGCTTTCTTGCATTTCTTTTTCTTTGGGATTGTTTTCATCACTGCTTCACGTACAATGTTATGAACCCCATCCATAGTTCTTCCGGCACTCTGTCTACCGGATCTAATCCCTTGAGTCTATCATCACCTCCACTGTATAATCATAAGAGAGGTGATTTAGGTCATACTTGAATGACCTAGTGGTTTTCCCTACTTTTTTCAATTTAAGCTTGAGTTTTGCAATAAGGAACTCATGATCCAAGCTGCAGTCAGCTGTAGATATTGTTTTTGATGACAGTGTAGAGTTTCTCTGTCTGCAGTGCAAAGAACACAATCAATCTGATTTTGATATTGAGCATCTGGTGATGTCCATGCATAGAGTTGTCTCTTGTATTGTTGGAAAAGGGTGTTTGCTATGACCAGCATGTTCTCTTGACAAAGCTCTATTAGCCTTTGCCCAGGTTCATTTTTTACCCCAAGGCCAAACTTGCCTATTTGTTCCTTGGCCAGAGTCAATTAATACAAGGAGGAAATGCTTGATGTAGTTGGACAGACAGAATCTATTTCCTAGGAATCTGAAACATGAGCTGAGATACACAGGGACAGGAGGGGGTCTGGAGCTATTGTTTTGTTTTCATCATCCCCAGGTTCTTGTTGCATGGTTCTTTTCCACCCAAGGCCTTGTTCATCTCTCCCTCCATTACATGAGCTATCCAGTATTTTTCTAATAAATCTCTCCCAGCCACCAGCCTTTTGCATTAGTTCAGCAGCATTTGCTTGCCACCAAAAAAGACCTTCTGTGATTTATTCCCTATTCCCTTCTCTCCCTTGGTGATGGCAGCTGAACAATCATATGAATTTGAGAGGATTAAACAGCTAAGTATAAAAGTTTGTTGGTCCTGTAGATCAAGCCTGTTCCACAATTGACAAAATAGAAAACAAAAACCAATTCTTTGTATAGCTCATTTTCATTCCTAAGCTTAGGGAAAATAAATCAATGGGAAGTGATGAGCTAGGCAGGCTCTGGAGACTGAGACTCTGTCCTATCATTTACTGTTGCTGTTGTTCAGTTATCCAATCGTGTCTGACTCTGTGACCCCATGGACCACAGCACACCAGGCCTCGCTGTCCCTCACCATCTCCCAATGTCTGCCCAAGTTCGTGTCTGTTGCATCAGTGATGCCATCCAGCCATCTCATCCTCTGATGCCCTTTTCTCCTTCTGCCCTCAATCTTTCCCAGCATCAGGGACTTTCCCAATGAGTCAGCTGTTCGCATCAGGTGACTAAAATATTAGAATTTCAACTTCAGCATCAGTCCTTCCAAAGAGTATTCAGGGTTGATTTCCCTTAGGATTGACTGGTTTGATCTCCTTGCTGTCTACAGGACTCTCAGGAGTCTTCTCGAGCACCATAGTTTCAAGGCATCAATTCTTTGGCGCTCTGCTTTCTTTAGGCCCAGCTCTCACAACCATACGTGACCACTTGGAAGACCATAACCTTGACTACATGGACCTTTGTTGGCAGAATAGTGTCTCTGATTTTCAACTCACTGTCTATGTTTGTCATAAGTTTTCTGCCAAAAAGTAAATGCCTTCTGATTTCATGGCTGCAGTCACCATCTGCAGTGATTTTTGAGCCCAAGAAGAGGAAATGTCACCACTTCTACCTTTGCCCCTCTATTTGCCATGAAGTAATGGGGCCAGATGCCATGATCTTAGTTTATTTAATATTTAGTTTTAAGCCAGCTCTTTCACTCTCCTCCTTCACCCTCATCAAGAGGCTCTTTAGTTCCTCTTCTCTTTCTGCAGGTAGAGTGGTATCATCCACATATCAGTGGTTGTTGATGCTTCTCCCACCTATCCTGATTTCAGCCTGTAACTCATCCATTTCTCATGATGTACTCAGCGTATAGATTAAACAAATGGGGTTACAGAAGACAGTCCCACTGTACTCCTTTCTCTATCTTGAACCAATCAGTTGTTCCATATAGAGCTCTGTTTCTTCATTTACTATGTGACCTTAAATGATTTAAACTCTCTGTGTCCTTATGGTTTCTTTATCTGTCACAATGGAGATGATGTAGATTTGTTGGGGAGATAAATGAGGAAAAACATATAAAATACAACTTCATATGGTACTTTTTAAGAGTTCAATAAATG
Organism: Odocoileus virginianus; assembly: GCF_023699985.2. NCBI lineage: Eukaryota > Metazoa > Chordata > Mammalia > Artiodactyla > Cervidae > Odocoileus > Odocoileus virginianus. Next base: position 92,204,268 of record NC_069677.1, read on the forward strand.
TTGGAGATTTTTGTTGCTATAAACAGGTAGGATCAACATTATTTTTTCTGTTTTATATTTTCAAATACTAAGGTTCTAGAAGATGAAATGACTTGGTCAAAGTTACACAATGGTAGAACAAGGACCATAATTCCAATTTTTTAGAATGTCATTCACAGATATTTATTGACTGCCTACAGTGTACCAGGCCTTGGGAATACAGATCCTTGCCTTCATAAAACTTGTAATCTGGGGCAGGGCTCAGCTGATTACTATTTGCTGGACAAGTCCATCTCTTTGTTTGCTGTTATTAATAAAATTTTATTGGAACACAGCCCCCTGTCTTTGTTAGGCATAGTGTCTGTTGTTTTTACCTGCTGCAATGAGAGAGTTTAACAGAGACTGTACAGCCCAAAAGTCTAAACCATTTACTATCTGATTCTTTGGAAAAAAACTTTTCCAAATCCTGATCCAGTGGATTTATGATTTATTGACCTAGAAATGTTTTCTTTAATTGTAAAATGCTAGTTAAAACAAGAAAAAAAAAACTTCTTCAAAATGTAGACAACTTTTAGTCTTTACAACCTCCATTATACCCAACTTTTTTTTTTTTTTTTACCACTTTCTGAGAGAAAGATTCTCTTTTTGCCACTGCAAGAAGTTGTAAAATGGCTTCTGATGGATCCATATTTCTTCCTCATTGTTCTCAATGTTTAATCCTGGATTATCTTTCATACCTATAGCCAAATACCTTGTCCTTACTTTTCTAACTAGGAAGAAGAAATAATGTGTTATGTCATCCAATTTGACTAAATTGCAAAACTTCTTCACAGACACACCCTTTAGCCATGCAGTCTAAAAACTGCTCCTTGAATCAACTCCTTTCCTTAGTAATAATAGACTTAATCACACACACTGTCTTGCAACATTTAAAAAAATTAAATTATTTCATCTTCCCAGTTTCAGGGTTTTGATCATGTTTGTCCACATATTTAAACAAATTTTGATTAGCTGCTTTAACACGTCTCATTTAAAATGTATGTGATATGAGATGCGGTAGAACTGTTTCTACAAGAGACAGAGATTCTTCCATAAAGGATGACTGAATGAGTACAGCAGTGTAATTTTTTGGATGAAGTCCTCCTAGCCTTGCTGGTGGGAGGCAGTGAGTGACCCTTGGACCATGATGTACAGATCCAGGCATCTGGTTTCCTGAATAGACTCTGTGACAGCTTTGCTTCTGAAGGGAACACAGCACAGAAACCACCACAGATGGGCTGTCTTGTAGGGCTGCGTGGGGCACTGGGATCTGGCTTTGAAGTTGTCATTTGGACTGATGAGCAGTTTTCTTGGGCAAACAGTGTTTAGAAGAGCTCTAAGCCTCACTGCTTAGAAAGGGCCAGGCTGGAAAAACCATAGTTACTCCTGGTAGGAATGTTTGCAGTCTGAGGAGGACACAGCCCATGCTTGGAAACATCATCTACTCACCCATGTTGGGTTCCAACTAACTAACTCGTGTAACCATTGACAAAGTAAGAGTGATAATTCAGAAAAAAAAAAAATGCTCAGAAAAGGATGAATATGAGTATTGGGCTGTAGCAAAGTTGTATTCAAGGAAGTTGAGTATCAGTGGAGAAGAGGAACTTGGCTCTGCCCACTACAGGAGAACAAAGCCCACACTATCAACAGAAAATGGAGTTAAATGCTCCTAGTTTTGTGGGCCATGACCAGGAGGCAACCAGTTAAAACTGCCACCCTGAGTTAACTAGGTTTGTTTGAAAACAAAATTCAGAAGAAAGAAAGGGAGTGATTTAAGCAATTCTAGAGCTACTTGGAATTAAAATTTACACCAGAACAAACATGCTACATTGTGAGGTGTCAGGCCAATTTAGAAGGTTGTTACATGGACTCCTTAGAATTTTAGTGTATTTTTTGTTTCTAAAATTGAAGTATGATTGATGTACAATATTATGTAACTTATAGGTGTACAATGCAGTGATTCACAATTTGTAAAGGTTCTATTTCATTTATAGTTATTGTAAAATACTGACTATATTCCTTGTGTTGTACAATACATCCTTGTAGCTTATGTTATACATAACTGTTTGTACCTCTTAAACACCTACTCATATATCACCCATCTTCATTCCCTCTCCCCAAGGGGAACCACTAGCTTGTTTTCTGTATCTGTGACTCTGGTTTGTTATTATTTTTATTATATTCACTAGTTATATTTTAAAAATTCTATATATACCTGATATCATACAGTATTTGTCTGCCTCTGTCTGACTCATTTCACTTAGCATAATACCAAGTCTGTCCATGTTGCTGAAAATGGCAAAATTTAAGTCTTTTTAATGGCTGAATAGTATTCCTCTGTGTGTGTGTGTGTGTGTGTGTGTGTGTGTGTGTGTGTGACATACTCTTTATTCATTCATTTATTGATGGACACAGATTGTCTTTACTATCTTGGCAATTGTAAGTAATAATGCTATGGACATTGGGTGCACATAACTTTTCAAACTAGTATTTTTGTGTTTTTTTTGGACATATAACTTTAAGTGTAACTGCTAGGTCATATAGTAGTTATATTTAGTTTTTAAGAGGTCCCTATACTGTTTTCCATGTGGCTACACCACAGTGTACAAGGGTTCCATTCTATCTATATTCTTGCCAACACTTGTTACTTGTATTTGTATTTTTTTTGATGATTGTCATTCTAACAGTTGTGAGGTGATAAATCACTGTAGTTTCGATTTACATTTTCCAGATGATTAATGATGTTGAGCACCTTCTCACGTGCCTACTGGCCATCTTCATGTCTTCTATGGAAATATCTCTGTTCAGTTCTTCTGCTCATTTATTAATCTGATTGGTTGTTTTGATGTTCTGTTATATGAGACATTTATATAGTTTTGACATTAACCCCTTATTGGTCATATCATTTGCAAATATTTTCTCCCATTTAGTAGGCTGTGTTTTTGCTTTGTCAATGGTTCCCTCTGCTATGCAAAAGCTTCAGGTTTAATTAGATCCCATTGGTTTATTTTTGCTTTTATTTGTATAACTCTAGGTGGTGAATCAAAAAAATACTGCTACAATTTATGTCAAAGAGTATTCTCCCTGTGCTTTTCTCTAGGAGTCTTACGGCTTCCAGTCTTACATTTACATCTTTAATCCATTTTGGGTATAGTATTAGAGAATATCCAAATTTGATTCTTTTTACATGCAGGTGTTCAGTTTTTTCAGCATCAGTTAGTGAAGATGCCTTTTCTCTATTGTATAGTCTTGCCTTCTTTACTGTAGTTTAGTTGACCATGCTCTGTGGGTTTATTTGAAATTGAAGAAAGTGAAAGTTGCTCAGTCGTGTCCAACTCTTTGTGACCCCATGGACTATACAGTCCATGGAATTCTCCAGGCCAGAATACCGGAGTGGGTAGCCTTTCCCTTCTCCAGGGGATCTTCCCAACTCAGGAACTGAACCCAGGTCTCCTCCACTGAAGGAGGATTCTTACCAGCTGAGCCACCAGGGAAGCCCTGAGTTTATTTGGGGGCTCTCTATTCTGTTTCATTGATCTATGTGTCTGTTTTGTGCTGGTACCATACTATTTTGATTACTGTAGTTTTGTAGTATAGTCTGAAGTCAAGAAGCATGATTCCTCCAGTTCCGTTCTTCTTTCTTAAGACTATTTTGAGTATTCAGGGTCTTGTATGTTTCCATACAAATTTTAAAATATTTGTTGTAGTCCTGTGAAAAATGCCATTGGCATTTGATAGGGATTGCATTGGATATGTTGATTGCCTTGGTGTAGTGTGGTCATTTTAACAATATTGATTCTTTTGATTCAAGAATATGTATCTATTTCCATCCGTTTGTGTCATCTTCAGTTTTACCCATTGGTATCTTGCAGTTTTCCCAGTACTGGTCTTTTACCTCCTTGAAGTGAAGTACAGTGAAGTGTTAGTCACTCAGTCATGTCTGACTGTTTGCCGTTCCATGGACTGTAGCCCTCCAGACTCCTCTATCCATGGAATTTTCCAGACAAGAATAATAAAGTGGGTTGCCCTTTCCTACTCCAGGGGATCTTTCCAACCCAGGTATAGAACCTGTGTCTCCTACGTCTCCTGCATTTGCAGGTGGATTCTTTACCGCTGAGCCCCCTAGTGTTTCTTTGTTGATTTTTCCATTAGGATGGCTGTCCGCTGATGTAAGTGGGTATTAAAATCCCCAGCTATTATTGTGTTGTTGTCAATTTATCTCTTTGTGTCTGTTAATATTTGCTTTGTATATGTATAGATGCTTCTATTGGGTGTATATACATTTACAATTGTTGTATATTCTTCTTGAATTGATCCCTTGATCATTTTAGAGTATCCTTTGTTTCTTGTGATAGCCTTTATCTTACAGTCTGTCTGACACAAATGTTGTCACACTGGCTTTATTTTGATTTTCATTTGCATGAAATAACTTTTTCCATTTCCTCACTTTCAGTCTGTAGGTGTCTCTAGATCTGAATTAGACAGTAGTAGTGTATCTATAGACAGCATCTACAGATCTCTTGTAGACAGTGTATTGTTGTTCAGTTGCCTTGTTGTGTCCGACACTTTGTGACTCCATGACTGCAGCATGCCAGGCTTCCCTGTCCTTCACCATCTCTCAGAGTTCGCTCAAACTCATGTCCATTGAGTCGGTGATGCCATCCAGCCATCTCATCCTCTGTTGTTGCCTTCTCCTCCTGCCTCTAGTCTTTCCCAGCATCAGGGTCTTTTCCAGTGAGTCAGCTCTTAGCATCAGGTGGTCAAAGTATTGGAACTTCAGCTTCAGCATCAGCCCTTCCAATGAATATTCAGGATTGACTTCCTTTAGAATTGACTGGTTTTGCTCTCAAGGGGAGATCCAGTAGTCCAGGGGAAAGAGTATAGACAGGTCTTATTTCTGTATCCATTCAGCTGCTCTTTGTCTTTTGGTCAGAGTATTTAGTCCATTTACATTTAAGGTAATTATGGATATAAATATTCTCGTTGCCATTTTGTTAATTGTTTTGGGGTTGTTTTTGTAGATCATTTTTCCCTTTTGTCTTCATTTGTTCTCTTATGAGTTGATAACTACCTTTAGTGTTGTGTTTGGATTCCCTTTTTCTTTTTCTTTTGTATGTGATCTCTCTACATATATGTGATTATTTTAGACTCCTTAGTGTTTTAAAAACTTTTAATTTTGACTTCTCCTTAGCATTTTAATCTTGAAATGGAATGTGCTCACTTTCTTAATCTTCTCTGGGCCATTTCCCACTGGTCTTGCTCTTCAGTCCTAAGGGTATCTCATCAGGGAGCAGGAAGGACAGGTCCATTCTGTGGTATGTACTGATCTTGCAGTCCATTACTCTGGTTGGTGAAGGGGACTGGGTCCACAAAGGGCCCCACACAGCACAGTCAGGAAGCTTGGAGTCCTGTGACTAGGTGGTGATGGAAAGCCAGCTGTGATCAATTCAGTTGGAAAAGTGAGATATATTGAGTGATTTCCTTCACACAGTATTCCTTGTGCCATCTCATTGTGTAGCTTAAATGCCCCATTTGGCTTTTTGGTTCACTTTTTACCTAAGTAGCCAAATAAATTAATTGAGGCTCTACCGTGTATTGGATAGAGAAGTTCAGTCCCTTCTCTAATACACTTGAAGACTTCTGGGTAGGGGCAGAGGTTTACCGAGGGGTTTGCTTTCTGCCCTCTCACAATTCTGACTCTGGGCTCCCTTTCGGCTTCTCCGGCTTCCCAGCACCACCTCCCTGAGCGTCCCAACCTTTTCTGTTGTGCTCTGAATTTTGAAAGGCAGACCCAGCCCCTGCTTCACTCACCAAAGCAGGCTGCTCCAAGGCTGGTATTTCTTTCCGCCCTTCACGAAAGGGCCCTGGGAGGGAAGGTGGGGTGCAGAGTGGTGAGGGTGACACAGAAGGGCAGCCCAGCACGGAACAGGAGGCTCTTTCACGTCAGGAAGCCAGAGTTCCTTCAGAAGAGGCCGTCACACAGAGCTCTCTCGTGTGGCCTCTCCCCCTGGAGCCTGCTCTGTACCCACGTTGCTGGAGTCCTACTCTCATCCCCCCAAAATTCTTCCTTCCTCTGCTCCTGTGTCCGCCTCCAGGTCAATCAGCTAGCTTCCCAGAGGAAATCTCAACACCCCTCAAGCGGCCCGCACAGACTTCAACGGCCTAGGTAGATAATCTTCCACATTAAGCTGAATATAATTAGGTCCTCTTTGGCTCCATCTCCCTATGTCAGAGCAGGGTTGGAAGTACTCTATGAATAAAAAAATAAATCCTGTGCAACTCTATAAGAAATCTTATAATAACCCTGAAAATAAGGAAAAAATGGAAAAAGCTTTCTACTTAAGGTGGGTCCCATAGCCATTTCTTAGATCAACTCTCAACCCATAAATCATTTATTAAATAGCAAATTTGACTCTCTCCTGTGAGTTGGATTGGAAAGAGAATACGGGTTGGAAGTCTGTGGAGCTGGGGATCTTGCTCTGAGTCTTCCTCTAAAAAAGGTGACGTCCTTGGGAAGGTCCTCTTTCCTTTCTTGTCCTCAAACTGCTTGTCTGTGAATACAACAGGTAGAGTCAGACCAAGATTTTCCTAACTGTGCTCTTCATGTACTAGTTTGGCTGTATGTTAATGGGTATTCCAAGGAACGTGTATTTCGGGGTTCACTCTTGAGGACTGCCTGCTTCAACCAGCTCAAGAAGGTTTCTTGGCTGCAGAACTTCTCAGATCTCTCAATAAGCTACTATGACTATGTGGGAGAGAGATACAATATGCGTTTCCCAAAAACATTTGAAAGAGCTCCCCATCCCCCTTCGTAAGTGAGAAACCTATAAATATCTTGCAGAAATGCTGCTTATTGAACACTGTCATTCTTAAGAATAATTAAGATTCATTTCATTGAGTCATTTCATCCTCTTCATGTTCACACTCCTTTGCGATTGTTTTTACTTGCTCAGCCTGAGTGAAGCAATACCAGGTCAGCATAGAGCGAGGACTGGCTATTTCTTAATGGCTTTATTTCTCTCTTTTTGGTCATTTTAAAAAAATTCTGAAAATCTTCTCTCCTCTGAAAAATTGCAAAGCAGAGTTCTGGGAGTGTTGGTAATTGCAGTGCTGTTTGTTCAGATGGCTCTGGGTTCCATTACGGCCACTGTAAGCCTGCCTCTACTTATTGAGCTGCTTCTGCTGCCTCTTACCTGGCGTTCAGGGTTTCCATTTGAGGCATGGCTCTAATTAAGAGATTAAGGAACCAGAGTCTTAGAAAGGTCAAGTTACTCTTCCTGGCTCAGTGCCTCTCTCCCACCTGGTAACACGAAGTATAAAGTTCTATTTTTCAAAATGATTCAACACTTTTGTTCACGTTGCAATAAAGACAGTTTCTTTCTAGATTTTCTGATTGTAAAATTCTGGGTAAGTTCGCAAAGTGAACTTTTTCTGGTGGGTGGGAGGGTGGTTTCTCCTGTGGGGCTGGTTTTCTAAGAACACACTTCAGTCTGCTAGTTGGGTGATTCAGTCCTCATAAGAATCGAGGATCACGGTGGGTTCTGGAAAGTATTTTGAAGCTGTAAAGAAATTTGGTGCATTGCATAATCTTAACTTAATAACCATGACCCAGCAAAGGCTCTATTCCCAACTGTCTCCATATCAGGTTGCTTTCAGGGCCAATTTGCTTCTCTCACTCTTTTATTAGCATACCCAAGCCTAATGTTCTTTGGTCATTAGGTCTCCCCAGGCTCAAGAAGACATCAGATATCCTCAGTCTGTCTAAGGTGTGGGGGACTTTGGCGGATATTGTGATATGCCACCCAGAACTCCCTTCAGGGATGAGAACGTATATCCCCAGATACTGGAAGGCCTGCCCGCAAAGATCGCCTATATGTCAGTCTCCTAAAGAAACGGCCTTGGCTGAAGACAGCCGTCTTGCCCCAGGTCAACTACATTCAATACTGGTGGATGATGGGATAAAAGCCTCTGTGCTGCGGCTGAGAATGACTTAGAAGCCCATCCCAGCTTCGAAAGCCTGTGACCCTGGCTGAGTTCTCCCCCGAGACTGCACCACAGCTTACCTTCTCCCCATGCTAACCCCACTTCTTCCTCTTCCCCCTGCAGTTGTGGATATTAAGAACCCTCCTTAATATAATTTCTGCATGCTAATTTTTGTCTTAGTCTGAGTCCCCACATATAGCAGAGGCTTAATATATTACCAATCTCTGAAACATACTTGTGTTTTAAAGGAATTCCACAGTGTTAGGGTTATGCTTAACTCAAAAAGAAGAATCACTGATGCTTCAAATGCTTGGCAGTGTGACACCTGGAAAGGAGTGAAAGAAAGGTGGTTTTACATATACAGGGAAGGAATCTTTTTCCCTTTTAATCACGCATGCTTTTAAAGGTATTGCTCAGTATTTTCTTCTAAAAGTTTGGATATTTTGCCATTGGCAATTCCATTTGAAATTGATTTTGCACTTGTTGATTTTCCATTTTTATAAGGGATAAAAAGTCAGGTAAAATTAAATATATGTTGTTTGGGGATATAAGCTTCTGTGACAAAACCATGTGCAAAGGAAAGTAAATGATAACCAAAAAAATTCGGTAATTATTGCCTCAGTTCATGGAGGTGGTGGGTGGAATGGAAAATAATAACACAAATCTCTTCAATGGAATTGATAAAGTTCTAATAGTTCTAATAATAGTTGAGTTGAGTGGAACACTCATGGGGTATCCACTTTAATCATTAAGCTGTACGATCTATGTATACATTATATATATTCTTTATTGTATTAATAGTATTTCTGACTTTTTTTAAGAGAGGAAAATGAGAAAACAGGAAGTGAATATAGCAAGAACTGATAGCTCAATGTTTTGCTATAAACGGTACTAGAGACATGGGCAGTAAAAACAAAAGATATTACAGCAAATGTGTATGTAGATAGAAAAAATCAGCAGTTCCAGAAAAATTTTAACTGCAGGAGAGAGAAGGGGCATCTGGAGGAGCCATACCCTGCATTCTCTGGCAAGGTCCTTTTCCGGGGCTGTAACTTTCACATCTACTCTATCCTCAGTTCCTCTGCTGTGCACGTCTCATCCATTCATGCACGTGTGCTTCACCGCAAACATCACTGGAGCCTTCCTCAGTGCCTGGAGCTCACGCGCGAATGGTTCGTAGTGAGATGTGCTCTAGTCACCTCTGTCTGTGGGCTTATTCAGTGGCATCTTGTCTTGCCCCCACCCCACTAAATTATACGACAATCAATGGCCAGGGATCCCAGATCTGGCTCCACACACCCCTGCCCTCCCAGCATCCACAGGAACCCGCCGGCTGCCCGACTGGGGCTCATCCCCATGCCCTTTCTGCCGCAGGCCTGTCGCATTTACCAATGCTTGTGCCTGGGTTCTTTCTCCCTTGATCGACTTCTGTTCCTCCTTTCCAAGGCTCTGCTTGCATGTCATTCTTTCCAAGAGGCCATCTCTGCAGTTTTTGCGCCCTTAACTGCGCTTTCACCATCTCTAGGATTTGATTATCTTTCTATTCCTGCTCTTCCAGTCCTATTCACAACACTTCACGAGACTGATCACAACGCCCATTGCGATGATAACTCTATCTGCTGCCCTCCCTGGTTCAATAAGCAGACTCCCCAAGGACAGGGCCATGCCGGCTGCCTTGCCTTGTGTTCACGTCTGAACTTTTCCCGTGGAAAACGCTGAGGGGATGCGCTCTGGTCTCTGCTCTCTGCTGCTTCAGTTTCACACTGGAGACAAAATTCAACCCAGTAAGGAATAAAAGTTGGACCCTGATGAGGAGCCAACTCTTAATCCACTCTTGTTCCTATTACAGTTACGGAGCTAGGTTTAGTGGCTCCTCAGAAACTTTAAGAAAAATGAACTAACTGTCAAACTGGAGCGAGTTAAAGCTGGAAGGGACCCAGAAAGTCCTCATGGAAATATCTCTAGGGTAGAGAATGACAGACTAGAGGTATAGACGTGAACAGCGAAAGCTAAAAACAAGTATTCAGTAAGTGTTTAACATTCATTAGCCTTGTGCAAAGAGCTCTGTTGACAGTGGCCTCATTTAACCCCTCTGGATTTCCTGAGGGAAGGACCTCTTAGCCTAAGTTTAGTGTTGAAGAAACTGAAACTCCAAGAGTTAGTTACGTACTTGGTCTAAAATCAAACACCTTGTAAGTGGTGATGCCAAGAAGGAAACCCAGGCATGCCCGGCCCTGAGCAGTACTTTCCCACTTTTCCTGAGGTTTCACTAAGACAGAAATTTGGATGTGGTAGAACTGAGACTCTGCACTTATGATAAATTGCTGGTGATTCTGATGTTACTGGTCCTGGAGACACCAGTACTTTGGCCACCTGATGCGAAGAGCTGACTCATTGAAAAGCCCCTGATGCTGGGAAAGACTGAAGGAGGGAGAAGAAGGGGACGACAGAGGATGAGCTGGTTGGATGGCATCACCGACTCGATGGACATGAGTTTGGGTAAACTCTGGGAGTTGGTGACGGACAGGGAGGCCTGGTGGGCTGCAGTCCATGGGGTCGCACAGAGTCAGATACGACTGAGCGACTGAACTGAACTGAACTGGAGACACCACTGGAAAACCGCTGTTCTATTTGGTTTTGGCACTTTCACATTTTAACGGTACAAATCATCTGGAGATCTTGCTTAAAAAAAAAAAAGCAGTATTTGATCCACTAGGTCTAGGAGAGGACTGGTGATTCTATAGTTTTTTTTTTTTTTTTTTAATTGCTATTCTTTTTATTTACTTATTTAATTTTGGCTCCCCTATGCACAGCATGTGGGATCTTAGTTCCCACACCAGGGATCAAACCCAGGCTCCCTGCAGTGGAAGCATCAAATCTTAACTACTGAACTGCTAGGGAGGTCCCAGGAGTCTGCAGTTCTTGCAAGCTCCCCGCTGAGGCCTGTTCTCCTCATCTGTGGGCCATACTTTGAGCAGAAAGGCTCCTACAGATCCCAAACACAAAGGGCCCATGGTGGGTGGAGGCTGGGACCGACCTCAGAGCTGACTTTCGGATTGCCGGCAGCTTCTGGCTGACATTCTCTGCCGATAACTGTGCTCTCAGGCAGGATCTAAGGCTGCCTTTGAAAATGACACGAATCCAGCGTGGTAGCGAACCACTCTGGGAGGGGGAGAGGGCCAGGGACGGCTCCTGGAGTGAAAGGGCTCCGGGAGGTCTTGTGTGATGTCAATGGGAGGTCTGCTAACTCACCAAGATCCTGATTACATCAAATCAAGACGCCAGCCCCTCTTCCTTCCCCGTGTTTCAGAGACGTGATGTCACGAGCTCTAAAAAACCCGAGGTTCATAATGAAACCCGTAATCAGGTGAGCCTTGTTTTGTTTTGAGTCCGTTGACACTGTTTCTCACAGTCCTGCGCTCGCTGCGTTCATGGGCAGACTCTGGGGGTGAGTTCTGGGAACTCTAACTGATCTTTCGGGTTTACTTCCCTCGGAGAACAGCGCTCGCTTTCTTGTAAACCTGCTCCCTTGCTCAGGGGGGGAGCCTGGCTTTCATCCCTGGTGAACACCGTCTGGGGACGGCAGGTGTTACGAGGCCCCACCTCGCCGGCGCTGCTCTACCTACTCAGGCGCTAAGGTGCGTGCATCTGTGACCCCGTGGACTGCAGCCCACCAGCTTCCCCTGTCCATGGGGGTCTCCAGGCAAGGAGCCTGGAGTGGGTAGCAATTTCCTCCTCCAGGGGGTCCTCCCAGCCCAGGGGCTGAACCCGCATCGCCTGCATTGGTGGGCAGATTCTTTGCCACTGAGCCCCCAGGGAAGCCCTCCACATAGCCTGGCCCCTCATCTAACGTGGGTGGAAAGCACCCACCTTGGGAGGCTAGCAAGGCTCCTGAACTTCCTATCCCAGTATTCCAGCCCCAGGTTCACAAAAGCTGCTTAGAAAAATGAGCCGCTGCTTCACCATCTAGTTAAACCCAGCCCGGCTTTTCACGGGAGTGTGTGCTTTGGGTAAGGTGGATTCTCCTCTCGGGAGAGGAGGTGGACAGGTGGAGGGCACTCGCGAGGACAGCTCCGCTCTCGTCCTCAGAAACCGTCAGATAAGGAGGGCATCCGGGCCGCGACGGAAGGACACGCAGACCCGGGATTTCTTCTGCAGCCCGGAAACACAGCCAGTGGGAGGTTCTCGGCTTCACAGACCTGGCTGTAGATTTCCGTTCTGGCTCTGTCGCTTATTAGCTGTGTGGCCTTGAGCAGGTTATTTTACTTCTGGAGACGTAGTTTTCCCATCGGTAACAGGCATAATCCACCCTACGTCATATGGTGAGCCCGAGGGTCAGATCCCACGATGTATGCAGAGCTCTTTGTGCCTGGAGCCTAGGGTGCACCCCCCACGGACTGACCTTTCTCCCCTTCGGTTCTTCCGTCCTTTTGTCTTTCCAACGAGCAACAAGCAAAAATGATCAGGCTCGGCAAAATGGCAGTTTCAAAGTGGTTTGTGCCAAGGTCCATTTAGGTTCCAAAATATTCCCATTCCACGGCTTATTTCTGGGTTCCTGCTGTCTGATGTGTGTCTGCGTCGCCTCTTTGATTGCACACTGCCGTCACTCAGACACCAACAGATTCTGTTACAACAGCTTGGTGGGACAGGCCCGCCTCGGCATTTGATCAGCCAAGATGCCTCTCAGACCTCGAAGGAGCCGCCCCTCCGGGCCAACTTTATTCTAAGAGATTGGCTGCTTGATTTACAAAGAGACCCTTCCCAAAGGTTTCTCAGCAGAACCTAAATTGGTGATTTTGTGCAAAAGAATTAGAAACTAGGCTCCAACTGTGTCGTTAATGGAGGTCTGTCGCATGTGCAGTACAGACGATGCAAGGCCTTAATGTTTGATTAGATTGGAATCATTTCTGGCACTTAAAACATTTTGATGAAATTTGCTCAATTTTCTAGGTGTGTTTTATATGAAAAAATTAAATGTTTTTTGGCACTTCTATTAAATAGACACCAGCAACATCTCTGGATAGTTTAGTGCTCAGAAATCAATGATACAGCATTTTATTTAATCCACCAATTAAGTAAAGAGCTGTACTGAAGTGATTCTCTTTTCTTCTGGGCCACACCTGATTGTCACAACTGCTTGTGAACAGTGAATCAGAAGCATGGATATTTTCTTCCCAGCTAGGTGAATAAGGCCACATCAAAATACACCACCTTTGCGTGAATTAGTAAAAGGCATCACCTCTGGACAGACATGGGCCCCTGGCTCTCATTGCGGCAAGCAAGGGGTGCCAGCTTCCGGACCTCCTTGGCCTTCGCAGTCCTTTTGTTCAGTGCACAGAATGAGCAGCTGTACACAGTATCCTGAGAAAAGCCTGGGCTGCACTCTCCTCGCCCGAATGAGAAACTTGCCTCTGCCTTGGGCTTCCTCTTCTTGAAAGATTTAGCGTGGGAATCATGTTCCCTTTTCCCCATCCTGTGTACATTTCACCAGTGTCTAGGAGGGTAGATTATTTGTTTCATCATCTAAGACGCCAAGGTACAAGCTCTCTGTTGTGAATAGAGATACAATTGGTATATACACGCAAGGATGAATTCTCTACTAATTCAGTGAAGGGCTATTAATAGTTACATGGTGTGGATTTGAAAAGCCTTCAAAGCCCTTTGTCTGTCAGGGTCTCTCATTTCCTTAAATTCCATCATGAGAAGTGACTTTGGCCTGCTCTATTGCTGAGTTGACCCTGAAAAGGATTTGCCCTTATGTTTTCACACTCATTCTTTCAAATTAGAAAAAGAGGAAAAGGGAAAATCAGACACCACAAAGAAAAGGAGGGAAAACAATACAGAGAGGCCTGCAACTTTCTGAAAGCTTTTATGAGGAATATTGCAGCTTTGGGAGTTCATCTAAGCCCAAATGTCCAAGGACTGAGTGACCCTCCCTTCGTTTTCCTGGTGGGAGCTGTACCAAGGGTCAGAGGCCTGGACAAACAGGGCCCCAGACTGCACATTAACTTGACCTCCAACATCAGTCCTTCCAATGAAGGATGCTGAAGCTGAAACTCCAATACTTTGGCCACCTGATGCGAAGAGCTGACTCATTTGAAAAGACCCTATTGCTGGGAAAGATTGAAGGCTGGAGGAGAAGGGGACGACAGAGGATGAGATGGTTGGATGGCATCACCGACTCAATGCACATGAGTTTGGGTGGACTCTGGGAGTTGGTGATGGACAGGGAGGCCGGCATGCTGCAGTTCATGGAGTCGCAAAGAGTTGGACAAGACTGAGTGACTGAACTGAACTAACTTGACCTCTGGAACACACTTATCAAATGTTAATACTGGATTTCCTTCTTTGGGATGGGGTGATGTTGGTTGGGAGAAAACCCTGTTGCATTTTCGAGTGTCTGGGGAAAGGAAGGATTATCTGAACATCTTCTTCCAGTGGTTCCTGGTCACGTGAGTTCTAGAATCACGATGCTGTTCTCCTGGTCCTATTTTATACTGCTTTCGACTTGCTCTCAGCCACTGTCTCCATTTTCCCTCCACCCTACATCTTGCCCCATCTTCTTTTCATGAGTCATCTCTGTAGAAAGAGGAACCAGGGGGAAGAAAAAAAAGAACAGAAGGGCTCTTTCAGTGCTGGATCAGAGCCTACTTTTTCTTTGGCCATGTGGCATGTTCCCTGACCAGGGATGGAACATGTTTTGGTCAGTTCCCCAACCAGGGATGGAACACATGCCCCCTGCAGTGGAAACACAGAGTCTTAGCCACTGGATGGCCAGGGAAGTCTCAGAAATTACTTTAAGCAAGAATTAACCCTCACAGCTTCCCATGGGGTTCAGAAGCACATTACCAGCTTTGACATTGTGGGGATGTCTGCAGAGGGAAAGTGCCTTTCTGCCAGGCATCCTGGCACGGACTGAGCACGGGATTCCTGCTCCTCTTATCATCGGGGGTCCTCTCTACTTTGCTTTCTCACCCTTCCCCTCCAACGGAGCTCTTTTGAGGAGGGAAACTGAGCCCTGTGTCCAGCAGTTGGCACTAGCCGGGGCCAAATGGGAGAAGAAACCCCATCTTCTCCATTTCCACTGGAAATAGATCCAACTTGCAACCAGAGATCCTGCCACCGTCCCTCATCAAGACCAGGCGATCATGCTCTCTGAGCCTCATTTTCCTAATCTGTAAAGTGGAAATTGTAGATGCCGTTGGGATACACAGAAGAGGAAGAATTTTTAACAGCTTTAGTCAAGGTCTACCTAGAGATACAGTGTGTGGATTTGTCTCAAGAGACCACCCTTGTCCCCAAGTGTCTTTCTAACGTTTACTTCCTTGGCTTGTTGTGAGGATGACAAGAAACTACATGCCTGTAAGGGCCAGGCAGAGGCTTTGCGTATGGTAGATGCCCCATTAAAAGTCATTGAAAAGAAAATGTCTTGTGAACAAGATCTCAGAAGTGAGACCAGGGAAACCCTTTTCTATACACATAGAGAAGATGACTTGCCAAAAAGATTGTTATGGGAAGGGGGCATCCTTATAATGACCAGATATCTTCTTCTTTTTATCCCCTGTGAGTAGAATCACTCTAGCAGGGCTTAGCTTCTCTCCATCCCCCAATTTTAAGAAGGTACCACAAAAGTAATGAATTATAGCAGAAGCACTGCTGAAGAGAGACAGGAAAGATAGAATGGATTAGATAAGGACAGGAACACAGAGAAACAGAACACAGGGAAGAGAAGTGGAGGGAGGGGGCGGGACATCTGATGAAATCTATTTTTTCATCTCTGTGGGATGGCCCCAAAGAGAAGAGTGAGGATGGACATGGGCAACAGATAGCTGCGCTATTGCAGCTGGACTTTACATCAGTTCTGTCGACATCAAGATATTCATTATGTGGCAATCCTTTATAATGGTATCTAGCTACATGTGTTAGCATTAATGAGTTTGGCTCCAAGCATAGAAAATCAGGCAGTTCAGTTCAGTTCAGTTGCTCAGTCGTGTCTGACTCTTTGCAACCCCATGAACTGTAGCATGCCAGGCCTCCCTGTCCATCACCAACTCCTAGAGTTTACTCAAACTCACGTCCATTGAGTCGGTGATGCCATCCAACCATCTTATCCTCTGCTGTCCCCTTCTCCTCCCTCCTTCAATCTTTCCTCACATCAGGGTCTTTGCAGATAAGTCAGTTCTTTGCATCAGGTGGCCAAAGTATTGGAGCATCACCTTCAGCATCAGTCCTTCCAATGAACACCCAGGACTGATCTCCTTTAGGATGGACTGGTTGGATCTCCTTGCAGTCCAAGGGACTCTCAACAGTCTTCTCCAACACCACAGTTCAAAAGCATCAATTATTTAGTGCTCAGCTTTCTTTATGGTCCAACAGAAGCAAGGGCTTTATTTGTCACATGTCACAGAAATCCACAGGTTGGTGCTCTAGGACTAGAGAGAAGTTTTCAAAGTCCCACCCGCTTTCCAACTTCCTGCTATGCCAAACTTGATGTTGGGCCATTTACACTTAAAATAATTGCTACTCTATCTGGACTAAACTATAATTCAAAAAGATATCTGCACCCCAGTGTTCACTGCAGCACCATTTACAACAGCCAAGACATAGAAGCAACTTAAATGTCCATTGGCAGATGAATAAAGAGTATATACATATATACACATATACATACATATACATATATATACATATATATATATATATACATATACATATATATACATATACATATATATATATACATATACATATATATACATATACATATACATATATAGTTACATCAGCTTAAAAATGAATGAACTAATGCATTTTCAGCAACATGGATGGACCCAAAGGTGATCATACTAAGTGAATTAAATCAGACAGAGAAAGACAAATACTGTATTTATATGTGGAATCTAAAATACGACACAGATGAACTTATCTGTGAAACAAACAGGCTCACAGACCTAGAGAACAGCCTGGTGCTTGCCAAGGTGGGAGATGGGAGAGGGATGGATTGGGAGTTTGGGATTAGCAGATGCAAACTACTATATACATGTATAACAATCACTTTGCCATATACGAGAAGCTAACACACACTATAACTATACTTCAATAAAAATATGCTTTTTAAAAAGATATTTGCTACACATGCAGGTATTATGTACATACCTGAGGCAGAAAAAAAACAAAAAATGGCCAATAGGAGATTGAATTTTATATAGAAAAGGAAAGCATGTTGTCCCTCAGCCCTTTTTTTATTTGCTTGAATTGTGTCAGACGGTCATCCCTAGCTGCAAGGGAGTCTGGGAAAGAGAATTTTGTGGCATGTGCAATGTAAACTCCTCCATCTGTGTTAGTGTATCTTCAGTAAAATCCTCATTGCCCTCTATAGAGCTGCACTGCTCGTTATGGCTGTCAGTAGGCATATGTGGCTCTATAAATTCAAATTGATTAATATTAAATAAAATTACAAATCCATTTCTTCAGTAGCACTAGCCTCATGTGGCTTATGGCTACCATATTGGACAGCATAGATACAGAACATTTCCATTAGCTCAGAAAGTTTTACTGCATGACCACAGATAATCATAGAGAGCTGCAGAATGTTGCATAAGAGTTGGCAAAAGGAGAAAACAGACTGCATGAAAAACAGCTAAAGTTCTCTGAGATGACCAAAGGTCTAAGCATGGAAGTTGTTGAGGGAGGGAACTTGTGGGAACTGCACGGGCACAAGATGCCAGAATATTTATCATCAGTTGGCAGCAGCAGCATTGCTTCTAGAATCTGTATGAGATAATGCTTTGGTTCTCACTTTCCCCCAAAGTATCTGAGGTTGCTTAGAGTTAAGTTTCATCCCTTTTCTCACATTACAGATGGAGGGAGAGCATCTCCCTTCTCTAAAACAATCATGACAAACACATTTGGGAATCAATTTTCCCTACCACTTGCTCAGTCCAGGCTACAGAAGCTCCTGGAAGCGGAGGGGTGGAGACATGGTGTGATTCCCAAGAACTCAGCAGCATTATTTGTCTAAGCATTAAGAAGAATTATTCAGCTAAATCCTGATGACTTGAAAGCACGTTTACCTCTGAGAGTGTATTTCCCTTTCCTTAAACACTTCAACCTCATTACTTGTACTATATCTTGTGTTGAATCACACAAGATGCCCATCTGTTCAAGGGCTTATTCTGTTGGCTCACTCTGAATGGCTTGAATTTTAACTTTACTTTGAACTTACTAGCTTATCTCATCCTGTTTTTCCTGGACCACGTGCACAGTTAAATTGCATGCCTATTTCTCTCACAGACACTTTGAACCAAAATAATGCCATGAGACCCATGTGACATGTATTGCCTCTCCTGGTTCTTTATGAAATGGCATCTTCTTTCCTGTCTGTGAACCAGTGTGTCTGGCTCTCCTAGGAGAGAAGCTGTCCTGATAAATGCTATGTGTGGTACCACAGCTGAAAGTCTTCCTCTTCCAGTTCTTGTTGAAGTTAATTACACTTCTTGCCTCCTTTCCCATTTGTCTTCGTGTCCAGAAAAATGATCGAAAGTTCTGATCTTCCTTTTGTGGTTCCACGGCAGTCGCAGTTACCAGTAATTAAAGTCGCGATATCCACGGTGGCCATGCAATGGAAACTGGAGTGTGAACCCAGGGAACAGGGACTGTCTGCCTCCGCGTGATGCTTCTGTAACTCCCTCTCTGCGGTGGGGGCTCAGTTGGCACCCAAAGAGTAATAAATAATCATGATGAGTAGTCTCAGCTTCTGCTTTCCAGAATCGTGTCTTGCTTTTTTTCTAATCTTGTAAAATGGCTTCCTGATGAAGTGGAATGTCCATGTCACCATCACAGAAAATATGGATTGGTTTTCAATGAAATATTAATGATTATCAACTCACTGGGCTTTTCTTTTGTGAGAACTGAAATGAAAAGAGGAACTGAGTTTCTTGATAATGAGTTAAAATATGATTGCTTCAGTATTAACCCAGGCTGATCCAAGCTTCCTTTTTTTTAACCCTCTTCCTCCACTTAATCCCATCTCTCTTCTGACTGCCCTGCCCCCTGCATTTTGGGTATTTTCATTCTTCAGTAGAAACTTCAGACAAACAGAAGCCTGATTTTGACAGCTGGGGATTGTGGGGTTCTAGAATAAACCAGAAATAATGCCATCACATGCCAGTTTTCTTGTATTAACTCTGAGAGCACTGCTTATCTGTAGAATGGGAGTAATAACACTAGTAATGCATACTTCATACATTTGTGGTGAGGACTAATGAGAGTGTGTGGGGAAGAGCACAGACTGCAAGAAACATTAATTTCCATTATTTGGTTGAAGGTAGGGGGAGCCAGAAAGGAGGTAAAATCCAAATTTGTCCAAATGAGCCTCTCCGGCGAGCGACGCAGTGGAGAAACCTGTCATGGTTGTAACGAGATTTGGGGATTATCTGTGGGTTTCTGCTTCCTGCCCTCTCCAGTTTCCTGATACCTTTTGAGAGTGAGTTCTGCTGACTCTGGACAGGCTCTGGAGGTTTCTGCTCCACCTTTGCTGACTCTGTCAGGATTAGCATGACAACAAAAGAGTAACTCAGGCCCCGGTGGCTGAATGCAGGCAGGACGGACCCGTGGGAAGAGTCCTGGCTGCCGAGTTTTGCAGGGAGTGGGTGTCAGCGGTCAGGGGTGGAGACTCTGGGGATTCCGTGTGCTGTGCTTTCTTTCCTGGGCAACTGCCTGCTGCTGCCACGGGCAATGCCGTCTCTGGCCCCTGGGTCCCCTTCCTTAGGCGTCTGTAGCCTTATCTGGAGACCCGCAGAGGGCTGAGCAGAGATGGAGCGATAAGCAGGAAGTGCAGTGGAATTTTATTCCTGGAAAAAAAAAAAAGAGAGACCTTGGCATGAGCAGCAGAATAGAGGGTTCAGGATGTTAATCACTGCTCCTTTTATCAGACAGCTTTATTAAGATCAATGTTTTTTGTTGCCAAATTAGAGTGGACCTAGAGCGAACTTCCCAGCAGTTATTAACACAAGTTCACATTTGCTGGAAGGATTGGGCACCTCCACGTGCTCAGCCATAGCTGGAAGTTACACAATATCTGTATCATTTTTCACAGCTTTGTCATTAGCTGGTAATGATTTGATTATTTTGCAGATGAATCACAGTATAAATCTCTTTCACAAACACTACCTCCAAGTATTAATCAAAACCATTAAGGCAAAGCAGTCGGTGCAAATTAAAAAATTTGCATGTCTAAATTAAAAATTACAGTAATACATCATAAATAAATCTTTTAAATTCTCTATGGCCTCTGTGCACATCTTTTCTTTGGTGTGTGTATTCTCTAATGAGACCATGATACCAAGCTTCTCTCTCTCTCTGTAGACATATATATATACACACACATATATATGCATTTAAAAATCATATATACATAAAGCATGACCTAATTTGAAAGGAGAATTCAGGTCCTTATGTGGGACCTGGTATTAGAACATGAAAGGGAAAGAAGAAGGTTTTTTTTTCTTTTTTCCATTTACTTCAATTTTCCCCCCAAAAGAATATTCAAAGATGGCTCTTTTTAGAACAGAATGGAAGCTATTGCAGATCATTTCCAGCGTCTTCTGTTGTTGCAAAGTAAATATTTGTAAAAGGTGATGCTTCTTTTTCAAATAACTTTGAACTGTGAGGAAAATTACCAAGTTGTGTTTTAGGTAATATTTCATTTTGGAACTATTAACACATTACTTGCAGTATGGGAGGAAATTAGAGGGCTTTGAGTGATGAAAGCCACCTTTGGCATTAAAAAACTATTATTATTCCCTTGAAACGCTGAAGCAAATTAAAACAGGAAAATGAAACTTTCAAGTGCCCTGGATTTGAAAAGGCATTTTTCCCCCCTTTCATTTGTCAAGAAAAAAAAAAAAATTTTTTTTTAAATGACTTGTTTCACTGGAAACCTGGAAGAGATCATTTATAAGGCAGAAAGTAGTTTTTTCAAAATGCCTTTGCCTAATAGTTTAGGGGATGATAGTACCACATGTCAGCAGATCTCTGGTGAGCAGGTTGCAGCCAGTGTGTATGAAAGATCCATCTTACCTTCAATAAGGCCGTAACAGCAGCAATTAGAAACCGCTTTCATTTTGCCCAGGATTTAACCCAATTAACCTATCTGTAACCTATTAACCTAATTAAACAGAAGAGCTTCTCTGAGAGGAAGATATATGTATAGGGCTCTCCCCATTTGGGGGTAGAGGTTGGGAAGGAGGGCATAGTTTAGGGAATATTGTAATTTGAAGTCAGCTTTTTTTTTTTAAACAGAACTGGAACATCAAAGCACAATTCCAAGGTGTTCGGTGTTTTCCTAACAAGAAGCCGTGGATTTAACTAGCATACTTACTTATGTCCCTGCCTGGTGGAAATTTTGCCCTAAATGATTTCTTACTGATCTAAAGAGAACTGGTAAGAGGACAGGAGAACCATCCTGCCCAGGACTGCTTGTTGCTTTCTTTTGCCTTATACAGATTTCAAAAAGAGGGCAAAGAAAATTCTTTTACCACTTTCCTTCATTTAGCTCAGTTCTGTGCAATTCACACCATGGCTAGGCTTCACGTTCATGGAAAGGTGAGGTTTCTCTCCAGTCCGTTGTTAATTTGTGTGACCTTAGAGGTTTGCCTCTCTCTCTGAGTGTTACCTCACTCATCTGTCTAAAATGAGTGTGTTGAATGAGATGGTCCCATAAAGATTCTTCCTAGATCTAAATATTTTGTGATTTTGTTTGTCCTTCCACATCCTCTCCTTTTGATTCTTTTTACCAATAAATGTTTCTCAAAAGACTTTGGCTAGAACTGTGCTGTCCAATATAGTAGCCATGTGTCTGTTTAAATTTAAGTTAGTAAAATAGATGCAATTAAAAAAACAATGCTGTTCCTGGGGGGAATAAGGCGGGGAGGAATAGCGTGAGGGTTTGGGGTCAGCAGGTGCGAAGTATTTATACAGGATGGGTAAACAGAAGGTCCTGTTGTACAGCACAGAGAACTATATTCATTGCCCATGGTAAACCATAATGGAAAAGAACATGAAAAAAAAGTATATACAGGTATAACTGAATCAGGTTTCTATACACCAGAAATTAACAGAGCATTTTAAGTCAACTATACTTCAATAAAAAATACATTTTAAAAAGTTGCAGTTCCCCATTCACACTAAGCCACATAGAACTGCTCAGTAGACACAGGTGGCTGACGGCTGCTGGATTAGACAGCACAGTGTAAAGTGCTTCCATCACTGCAGAAAGTTCTACATGCAAGGACCTGCAGCTGAGTTCTTTTCTTTAGCTTTTGATTGTGTAGAATCCAGTCTTTTACTTACGTATGATGATTAGAGAAGCCAAATGTTTCTGGAAAATTCAACTTTATTCAGTTTATTACCGAATTCATAGCATCTATGGGCTTCCCAAGTGGTGCTAGTGGTAAAGATCCTGCCTGCCAATGTAGGAGACAAAAAAGATGGTTCCATCCCTCAGTCAGGAAAATCACCTGGAGGAGGACATGGAAACCCACTCCAGTATTCTTGCGTGGAGAATCCCATGGACAGAGGAGCCTGCTGGACTACAGTCCCTGGGTTCAGAAAGAGTGGTACACAGTGACTAAACATGCATGCATGAAATGTTGCACGGGAACCTGGAATCTTAGGTCCATGAATCAGGACAAATTCGAAGTGGTCAAACAGGAGATGGCAAGAGTGAACATCGACATTTTAGGAATCAGGAAACTAAAATGGACTGGAATGGGTGAATTTAACTCAAATGACCATTATATCTACTACTGTGGGCAAGAATCACTTAGAAGAAATGGAGTAGCCATCATAGTCAACAAGAGTCCGAAATGCACTACTTGGGTGCAAACTCAAAAATGACACAATGATCTCTGTTCATTTCTAAGGCAAACCATTCAATACCAAGGTAATCCAAGTCTATGCCCCGAGCAGTATTGCTGAAGAAGCCGAAGGTGAATGGTTATATAAAGACCTACAACACCTTCTAGAACTAACACCCAAAAAAGATGTCCTTTTCATTATGCTGCTGCTGCTGCTGCCAAGTCACTTCAGTCATGTCCGACTCCGTGTGATCCTATAGACGGCAGCCCACCAGGCTCCCCCATCTCTGGAATTCTCCAGGCAAGAACACTGGAGTGGGTTGCCATTTCCTTCTCCAATGTGTGAAAGTGAAAAATGAAAGTGAAGTTGTTCAGTTGTATCTGACTCTTAGCGACCCCATGGACCACATACCATGCTTCTCCATCCATGGGATTTTCCAGGCAACAGTACTGGAGTGGGGTGCCATTGCCTTCTCCACCTTTTCATGATAGGGGACTGGAATGCAAAAGTAGGAAGTCAAGAAATACCTGGAGTAACAGAAGTATTTGGTCTTGGAGTACAGAATGAAGCAGGGCAAAGGCTAATAGAGTTTTGCCAAGAGAATGAACTGGTCATAGCAAACACCTTCTTCCAAAATTACAAGAGAACACTCTATACATGGACATCACCAGATGGTCGACACTGAAATCAGATTGATTGTATTCTTTGCAGCCAAAGATGGAGAAGCTCTATATAGTCAGCAAAAACAAGACCGGGAGCTGACTGTGGCTCAGATCATGAACTCCTTAATGCAAAATTCAGACTTAAATTGAAGAAAGTGGGGAAAACCAGTAGACCATTCAGTTGTGACCTAAATCAAATCCCTTACAATTACATAGTAGAAGTGAGAAATAGATTCAAGGGATTAGATCTGATAGACAGAGTGCATGAAGAATTATGGACAGAGGTTTGTGACATTGTATAGAAGGCGGAGCTCAAGACCATCCCCCAAGAAAAAAAGTGAAAAAAGGCAAAATGGCTATCTGAGGAGGCCTTACAAATAGCTGGGAAAAGAAGAGAAGAGAAAGGCAAAGGAGAAAGGAAAGCTATACCCATTTGAATGCAGAGTTCCAAAGAATAGCAAGGAGAGATAAGAATGCCTTCCTCAGTGATCAATGCAAAGAAATAGAGGAAAACAACAGAATGGGAAAGACTAGAGATCTCTTCAAGAAAATTAGAGATATTAAGGGAACTTTTCACGCAAAGATGGGCTCTATAAAGGACTGAAATGGTATGGACCTAATAGAAGGAGAGGATATTAAGAAGAGGTGGCAAGAATACACAGGAGAATTATACAAAAAAGATCTTCATGACCTAGATAACCATGATGGTGTGATCACTCACCTAGAGCCAGACATCCTGGAATGTGAAGACTCTTGAGAATCACTTGGACTGCAAGGAGATCCAACCAGTCCATCCTAAAGGAAATCAGTCCTGAATATTCATTGGAAGGACTGATGCTGAACTTGAAACTCCAATACTTTGGCCACCTGATGCGAAGAACTGACCCATTTGAAAAGACCCTGATGCTGGGAAAGATTGAGGGTGGGAGGAGAAGGGGACGACAGAGGATGAGATGGTTGGATGGCATCACTGACTCGATGTACAAGAGTTTGAGCAAGCTCCACAAGTTGGTGATGGACAGGGAAGACTGGCGTGCTGCAGTCCATGGGGTCACAAATAGTCAGACACGACTGAGCGACTGAACTGAATGTTAGTTAACATTCTTTTTGTGAAATAACAAAGCCCATCATCGGATTGCTAAGGGGTTTTTATTTGTTACAAAATATTGAGTGAGAATGAGACTTTGTAGAGGCTACCATAAATACAAGTATTTTGCTTCTGAAAAAAATGTTCAGTTGGAAAATTAAACATAAGAATGGAAAAAAAACCCTATGTATAGTAAGTCATATATCTACTAGAGGAACCTGGGTATATAAATCAAGAGGTGTGGCCCCTATAGATTTACTCTTCAGTGCTTGGGGTATGTCTTCCCCTCTACCCACACTTGACCTGAATAAGGGCTGCTGTGGTCTATTCTGACGTGTTATGCAGGTAGCTTTCTAGAAGATCCATGCTGTGTAAGTAGAGAAGGTCTCAACTTCCCAGCTCTATTAATAGCTTCAACCTTCCCCAGCCACACACCTCCTCTGAAGGCTGTGGCAGGTCAAAGCACTGATACAGCAGTCTCATGCCCAACTGTAGCTTTTCTGCTTCGAGAGAATGAAATCAGTAAAGACTCCAGATAAGCAGTGACCTCACTCATTTATTGAGGCTCAGGAATAAAGACGGGGTGGTATGGATGATCTAGGTTCTTTTTTGAATATGTTGACATCCATCATGGATACATTCTCTGCTCCCACAACCCCTTATGTATGTAACCTTATATGTATATATGTATGTTTGCAAGGGGTTATATGTAACCCCTTATATATCTTGCTAGAGGGCAAGGAATGACATCCTTCATAATTTCAATATCATAACAAACACTTAGGTAAATGGATGGCTCAAATGCTAAGCCTTCTGCAAAGTAAGAGATTTATGTCTTAAACTCTTTCATTGTTATTGATGGTGGCATGATTTCCTAAGTGTAGAATACCTCTTGACTTGGGTTTCCTGTTTTGTTTTCTGCAAATATAGCTTTCTCCACCTTTTATAATATTTATCACAACAACAGGAGCACACAGACACATTTAGAAAATTCAAACAAAGCAAAGAGTAAATACAGCCCCCTCCCCCCACCCCATCTCCACTCCTCTGCCCAATCCCTCTAGCAAAAACAACCACTGGTCATGGTTTCTGATGTTATCTTAAAAACTCATATGATACCTATAAATCACCAAGGTACAGAGTAAAGACTGTAATGAACACAGTGTTCTGACCCTGCTTCTGTTTCTTTTGGCCTTTAATGATATATCTTTGAGGTTTTTCCGTATCAGAACATAAAAAACTACCACAGTTTTTATTTTATGGGCTGCACAGAATTCCACCATAATGATATTCCATTCCGTAAAGTATTTAATCCTCTATAATTGATAGACGTTTAGGTGTTTCCAGGCTTCTTTCTGCTATGGCAGGCTATTGTTTATGGTATGCAGGGTTGCTTTGGCAAAATCAATTTGATTTCTAGCTGTGTAATTGTCAGGTCAAAAACAGCGCATGTTTTCATTTGAATAGCTATTGAATAATGTCCATCTAAAAAGTTTTAACCTGTTAATATGTTTATGGTCAGTGTTAAGAATGACACTGCTTTCCTGTAGGCTAATTAATGTCAGCCATTCTCACACTTTAACATTTGCTTGTTGCTGGATCAAAAAAAAATCATTTTTGATGAATATTGCTTCCATTATAAGTGAGATTAGCATTTGGGGATTATTATTTTCCCCTATAAGCTGCCTACACGGCTATCTTTTCTCATTTTGGGGAGGGTCATTCTTTCCTCATTGTTTGTTTAAGCACATTCTGAATTGACCAAATTGGCCCACTGTCTGTGTTTTGCAAGTATATTTTTTGTCCAATTTCTTGTTTGGCTCGACTTCAGTTAGGCATCCCCCAATACTGGAGTTTCCATTTTATGTAGCCAATTTCCAGTTATTTTTTTTACTGCTCCTGGGCAGTTTAAACATAATTTTCCTGAAGCCGAAAAGAATTATTTGTAAAATATGTTGCCCCAGTGCAATTATTAAGAGTGCCTCCTTTCACTCCCGAGAATGTCCCAGACTGTGTGATAAATTATATGGTCATTCTCAGCTTGGGTCCTTCCCCACCTCCACTTTAATCAGACCAGCTCCTCTTTGATTTAGTTAATATCTGGGGTCCAGCATAAGATTTATTTAAGCAATGCTTTTTGAGGCAAAAAGATTGAAATTCACTGATATATATACACAAGTTTTCATTTGTATGTTCATCAGGTTTTATTGAAACAGGTCAACTCAAAATCTCGTTCTAGATAGTATGAACTCATAATCTATTGGAAAAGGCATGACAACCACTACAACAGAAGGAAAAGGGTGTTTATTAGTTTTGTGATTATTCCTCCATTGTTTCTGTATTCCCTTACTTCTCTAATTAGCACCTATTTGAATCTGCTCTTTGGTATTCAAGAAGGTCTAGGAAGCTGAAGCCTTTCTCCTGCAAATAAGAAACAGGTAGAGCTGGTGCACTGGGAAGACCCAGAGGGATGGGATGGGGAGGGAGGCGGGAGGGGGGATCGGGATGGGGACACATGTAAATCCATGGCTGATTCATGTCAATCTATGGCAAAAACCACTACAGTGTTGTAAAGTAATTAGCCTCCAACTAATAAAAAAAAAAAAAAAGAAAGAGAAACAGGGCATACAAAAAAGCTTGTACCGGGGAAGGCCCCACAAGGTCTTGCTCAGTTTAATTCCCTTTTTCCTTTGATATTTCTCAACCTTGAGGAGAACAGGTATTGGACAAAAAAGGAATAATGCTTTGGATACAAAGGTCAGCCATACATCTGGCAGAGGGACTAAGTTTTAGGGGGTTGTTGTTTAGTTGCTAAGTCATGTCTGACTCTGTGATTTCATAGACTGTAGCCTCCAGGCTCCTCCTGATAGCTCAGTTGGTAAAGAATCCGCCTGCAATGCAGGAGACCCCAGTTTGATTCCTGGGTCAGGAAGACCCTCTGGAGAAGGGATAGGCTACCCACTCCATTTTTCTTGGGCTTCCTTTGTGGCTCAGCTGGTAAAGAATCCACCTGCAATGTGGGAGACCTGGATTCAATCCCTGGGTTGGGAAGATCCTCTGGAGAAGGGAAGGACTACCCACTCCAGCATTCTGGCCTGGAGAATTCCATGGACTGTACAGTTCATGGGGTCATAAAGAGTCGGACACAACTGAGTGACTTGACTGCACTTCAGTTCTGGGTCCTCTGTCCATGGAATTTCCCAGGGAAGAATACTAGAGTGGGTTGCCATCTCCTCCTCCAGGGGATCTTCCTGACATAGGGATCAAACCCACATCTCCTGCATTGACAGATTCTTTACTGCTGAGCCGCCAGGGAAGCCCCAGTGTTAGAGGGACTTGTTTTAATCCCTCCTTTTCTTCCAGTATTTTCAGACTCTTTCAGGGATTGGGGCAATGGCCACTCTGGCTACTTCCTGCTGAAATGGGGCATGGTCTTATCTCAGTTTGAAGAAAGTACACCAAATTTGAAATATTCCTGATTCCCAAGTCTTGGATCTGAGTCTTATATGATTAAGATCTCAATCCCTGAGGAATTCAGAATAAGCCTGAAACCCAGTCTGGACCTGGCACTTTGGGGAGATTTTCAATTTAAAGTCACCTTTGTGAATTTATAAATATAAGTTTTCTTTTTATATGAGCACCAACAAATGAGAGGGCCCTTTCCAGTGCAAAGTCAAAGTTAGGAAGTAAAGGACTGATTTAATAAAATAATTATAGAAGATCTTGTCATGGTCCATGTGAGGGTTGGAAAAGAATTTCCATACATGAGACAGAACGAGAGGGAAATAAAGTTTATTACAGTGGGAGACGCTGTTACAACAGCAGGCCAGCTCAAGGGAGAACTGACATTGGACAGGGGCCCTTGATCCATTTATATACCGAGTGTGTAAGGCGTCGATAGGGGTCTTGCAGATAATTTGCTGATTGGATGAGGCAGGTATATTGGGTGGGGGGTGGGGGCAAGTAAGGCAAATACCTTCTCCCTATGGGGTGGGAGGGGAGACATGCTATACTGCTCAGGAAGATCTGAAATTCATTAATCGTTACAACATCGGGGAGGAAGGGATGGTAAGGGTCTGGTTTTTCAGTTCCTACATTCCAGGACCCTCTCTGGTTTTAGCATCTCTTCCATCCTTGGGTCAGCACATTCCTCCCTCTCTTTATTTTTAGGGACAATTCTTTGGCCCCTTTTGATACCCTGCTCATGTCTAGCTATCTACCTATTTCCCTTCTCAGGCATTTGGGAACCCAGTCTCAGGGGAAATGGGGTGATGACCACTCTTGCTTCTTCAGGCTATACAGGGGCATCATGGGGCTCTGGGTTCCCTTTGCCTGCTCTCTGTCAGGGTGCATTTACGGAGGGAGAGGAAAGTCCATGGAATGATAAGGTGGCTTGTCTCAGCATTGTCTGGGTGTTGGGCAGGGAATATTCTTGTCATACTACCACTTGGAGATTTGCTGTATTTTAGAAGAAACAAACTCAACAAGAAGGTTAGAGGTCCGTGGTCCCAAAATTATTGGAAGTAGAAACGTTACTCAGAGGCTACCAGCAGACCAGCACCAGACGTTCATTCATGATGCTAGTGTTTCTCCAGGTATGAGAAGAGGCAAGAACTGGGGCTCTTAAAAACCTTTACCTGAAAACACTTGGCTCTCTGAAGGCCACTTCTTCCAGGATTTTCCCAGAGCACAGAGTGCCTTATTTCTGATCTCCACCCTGAACTCCTTTCAAGGGGTGTTGAAGGTCAGCAGCGAGTAGTGGTCATGACCATCTTTCAGAGGCCGCTGGGCAGTGCCAACTTCCAGTCAGCAGGGCCCCTCCATGGCCACTTGTTCGACCATGCTTTGGGGGCATTCCATGGCCACTGTGTCTTGCAGTGCTGGGAAGGCTCATTCCCAGGTCTAACGAAGATTCCATGGGCAGGCCCCTCAGTGTGCAGTTATTAGACCAGGCCTTGTAAGTAGCCAAAGTCTCTGGACCATAGCAGTCTTACTAGCCTCTTGGGACAGGAAAACATTCCTTCTTGTTGCTTCTTCCCATATCGAGAGCATTATTACGTTATTACATTACACATTACTACAATCACTGACCTCATATGGAAATGCATATCAGCATCTTATCACAGGCTCAGTCACACACTTGCTAATATAAAAAACAATCTTCTGAAACAAGCAACATAAGAAATAAAATAGCTAACAGTTATTAGTAAGGTCACAAGCAAGATTTTCAGTCGAGTACATTCTGACCCAGACTCGCCTGTGAGTGCCAGGAGTCTCCAGTGGAGGCGTGGGTCAGTGGTGAACCGCCGCAGGGCTGGGGGTGCTGAGTGTAGCAGTACTTTCATGGGACCTTCTGAAGGAGGTCGCCGTTATCTTCATGACATTCACCGTAGTCTGGGCCCCGGTAAATAGCAAGGAGGGGACACAGCTCCACCCATCAATAGAAAATTGGATTAAAGATTTACTGAGCATGGCCCTGCCAACCAGAAAAAGACCCAGTTTCCCCCTCAGTCAGTCTCTCCCATCAGGAAGCTTCCATAAGCTTCTTATCCTTCTCCATCAGAGGGCAGACAGACTGAAAACCACAATCACAGAAAACTACTGACCAATCTAATCACATGGACCACAGCCTTGTCTAACTCGGAAACTATGAGCCATGTCATGTAGGGCCACCCAAGATGGATGGGTCATGGTGGAGAGTTCTGACAGAATGTGGTCCATTGGAGAAGGGAATGGCAAACCACTTCAGTGTTCTTGCCTTGAGAATCCCATGAACAGTATGAAAAGGCAAAAAGATAGGACACTGAAAGAGGAACTCCCCAGGCTGGTAGGTGCCCAATATGCTATTGGAGGTCAGTGGAGACATAACTCCAGAAAGAATGAAGAGACGACCCAGGGCAAAAGCAATACCCAGCTGTGGATGTTACTGGTGATACAAGCATGATCCAATGCTGTAAAGAACAATATTGCACAGGGACGTGGAATGTTAGGTTCATGAATCAAGGCAAATTGGAGGTGGTCAAACAGGAAATGGCAAGAATGAATGTCGACATTTTAGGAATCAGCGAATTAAAATGGACTAGAATGGGTGAATTTAACTCAGGTGACCATTATACCTACTACTGTGGTCAGGAATCCCTTAGAAGAAATGGAGTAGCCATCATAGTCAACAAAAGAGTCCGAAATGCAGTCCTTGGGTGCAATCTCAAAAACGACACAATGATTGACTTCATTTCCAAGGCAAACTATTCAATATCACGGTAATCCAAGTCTATGCCCCGACCAGTAATGCTGAAGAAGCTGAAGTTGAATGATTATATGAAGACCTACAAGACCTTCTAGGACTAACACCCAAAAAAGATGTCCTTTTCATGATAGGGGACTGGAATGCAAAAGTAGGAAGTCAAGAAACACCTGGAGTAACAGGCAAATTTGGCTTTGGAGTACAGAATGAAGCAGGGCAAAGGCTAATAGAGTTTTGCCAAGAGAACACACTGGTCATAGCAAACACCCTCTTCCAACAACACAAGAGAAGACTCTACACATGGACATCACCAGATGGTCAACACCAAAATCAGATTGATTATATTCTTTGCAGCCAACTGTGGAGAAACTCTACGTAGTCAGCAAAATCAAGACCAGGAGCTGACTGTGGCTCAGATCATGAACTCCTTATTGCCAAATTCTGACTTAAATTGAAGAAAGTAGGGAAAACCACTAGACCATTCAGGTATGACCTAAATCAAATCCATTATGATTATACAGTGGAAGTGAGAAATAGATTTAAGGGACTAGATCTGATAGACAGGGTGGCTGATGAACTATGGACAGAGGTTCATGACACTGTATAGGAAACAAGGATCAAGACC